>NC_072410.2:66215000-66840000 GCF_028858775.2 Pan troglodytes | reverse complement strand
ATACTATTACTGGCCTGATTTTATAGATAAGAAAACTCAGTCACAGTCAGGTAGTTAGGTTAAGCAACTTGGCCAAAATAATTCAGTCAGTAACATAGTCAGTTCACAGGATACAAAAGTGATTAGAAGTATTCAAACCACCCAACTGGCTAACCATTAATGACAGGTCAATCCTGGATTAGTTGAGAGAAATTTCTCACAATATTATCATGAATCAACAGTTATTTCTAAGCAATAATGAATATTACAGAAATACATAATGAATAAGAAATAATTTTAATAATTAAAACATCACAGATAAAATGTATTTTTTACTAAATTTAAGAGATAAATAAAATATTCTTAGCAAAACGTAGATGGCAAAATTCTTACTTGGTATGAAAAAGCAGTCACAAAAAGAAAGCAAAATGGCCAAAGATAAAATCAGTAGAATCAGGAAAACCAGATATAGATGAAAACCTCATAAATGAAAAAAATCTTTGTTGTAAAATTTACCCCCAAGAGAATGGACCTGATAAAAAATAGTATCAGAAAATAAAAAGAAAAATGGAAATATTAGAAATACTGTAAGTATGTATGCAGAAACTTGGTCAAAGAATTATAATGATTTGGGGGGTGGAGCAAAGATGGCCCAATAGGAACAGCTCCAGTCTACAGCTCCCAGTGTGAGCGATGCAGAAGGCGGGTGATTTCTGCATTTCCAACTGAGGTACTGGGTTCATCTCACTGGGGAGTGCCGGACAGTGGGCTCAGCGCACCATGCGTGAGCTGAAGCAGGGTGAGGCATCGCCTCACCCAGGAAGCACAAGGGGTCAGGGAATTCCCTTTCCTAGTCAAAGAAAGGGGTGACAGACGGCACCTGGAAAATCGGGTCACTCCCACCCTAATACTGCACTTTTCCAACGGGCTTAACAAACAGCACACCAGGAGATTATATCCTGCACCAGGCTGGGAGGGTCCTACGCCCACCGAGCCTCGCTCATTGCTAGCACAGCAGTCTGAGATCAAACTGCAAGGCTGCAGTGAGGCTGGGAGAGGGGCGCCCACCATTGCCGAGGCTTGAGTAGGTAAACAAAGCGGCCAGGAAGCTCAAACTGGGTGGAGCCCACCACAGCTCAAGGAGGCCTGCCTGCCTCTGTAGGCTCCACCTCTGGGGGCAGGGCACAGACAAACAAAAGGCAGCAGTAACCTCTGCAGTCTTAAATGCCCCTGTCTGACAGCTTTGAAGAGAGTAGTGGTTCTCCCAGCACACAGCTTGAGATCTGAGAATGGGCAGACTGCCTCCTCAAGTGGGTCCCTGACCCCCGAGTAGCCCAACTGGGAGGCACCCTTGAGTAGGGGCAGACTGACACCTCACACGGCCGGGTACTCCTCTGAGACAAAAGTTCCAGAGGAACCATCAGGCAGCAGCATTTGCGGTTCACCAATATCAGCTGTTCTGCAGCCACCACTGCTGATACTCAGGCAAACAGGGTCTGGAGTGGACCTCAGCAGACTCCAACAGACCTGCAGCTGAGGATCCTGACTGTTAGAAGGAAAACTAACAAACAGAAAGGACATCCACACCAAAAACCCATCCGTATGTCACCATAATCAAAGACCAAAGGTAGATAAAACCACAAAGATGGGGAAAAAACAGAGCAGAAAAACGGGAAACTCTAAAAATCAGAGCACCTCTCCTCCTCCAAAGGAACGCAGCTCCTCACCAGCAATGGAACAAAGCTGGATGGAGAATGACTTTGACGAGTTGAGAGAAGAAGGCTTCAGAAGATCAAACTACTCTGAGCTAAAGGAGGAAGTTCGAAGCAACGGCAAAGAAGTTAAAAACTTGAAAAAAAATTAGACGAATGGCTAACTAGAATAACCAACGCAGAGAAGTCCTTAAAGGACCTGATGGGGCTGAAAACCATGGCACGAGAACTACGTGACAAATGCACAAGCCTCAGAAGCAGATGCGATCAACTGGAAGAAAGGGTATCAGCGATGGAAGATGAAATGAATGAAATGAAGTGAGAAGAGAAGTTTAGAGAAAAAAGAATAAAAAGAAATGAACAAAGCCTCCAAGAAATATGGGACTATGTGAAAAGACCTAATCTACATCTGATTGGTGTACCTGAAAGTGACGACGAGAATGGAAGCAAGCTGGAAAACACTCTGCAGGATATTATCCAGGAGAACTTCCCCAATCTAGCAAGGCAGGCCTACATTCAAATTCAGGAAATACAGAGAACACCAAAGATACTCCTCGAGAAGAGCAACTCCAAGACACATAATTGTCAGATTCACCAAAGTTGAAATGAAGGAAAAAATGTTAAGGGCAGTGAGAGAGAAAGGTCGGGTTACCCACAAAGGGAAGCCCATCAGACTAACAGCGGATCTCTCGGCAGAAACTCTATATGCCAGAAGAGAGTGGGGGCCAATATTCAATATTCTTAAAGAAAAGAATTTTCAAACCAGAATTTCATATCCAGCCAAACTAAGCTTCATAAGTGAAGGAGAAATAAAATACTTCACAGGCAAGCAAATGTTGAGAGATTTTGTCACCATCAGGGCTCCCTAAAAGAGCTCCTGAAGGGAGCACTAAACATGGAAAGGAACAACCGGTACCGGCCACTGCAAAATCGTGCCAAATTGTAAAGACCATCAAGGCTAGGAAGAAACTGCATCAACTAATGAGCAAAATAACCAGCTAACATCATAATGACAGGATCAAATTCACACATAACAATATTAACTTTAAATGTAGATGGACTAAATGCTCCAATTAAAAGACACAGAGTGGCAAATTGGATAACGAGTCAAGACCCATCAGTGTGCTGTATTCAGGAAACCCATCTCACGTGCAGAGACACACATAGGCTCAAAATAAAGGGATGGAGGAAGATCTACCAAGCAAATGGAAAACAAAAAAAGGCAGGGGTTGCAATCCTAGTCTCTGATAAAACAGACTTTAAACCAACAAAGATCAAAAGAGACAAAGAAGGCCATTACATAATGGTAAAGGGATCAATTCAACAAGAAGAGCTAACTATCCTAAATATATATGCACCCAATACAGGAGCACCCAGATTCATAAAGCAAGTCCTGAGTGACCTACAAAGAGACTTAGACTCCCACACATTAATAATGGGAGACTTTAACACCCCACTGTCAACATTAGACAGATCAATGAGACAGAAAGTTAACAAAGATATCCAGGAATTGAACTCAGCTCTGCATGAAGCAGACCTAATAGACATCTACAGAACGCTCCACCCCAAATCAACAGAATATGCATTGTTTTCAGCACCACACCACACCTATTCCAAAATTGACCATATAGTTGGAAGTAAAGCACTCCTCAGCAAATGTAAAAGATCAGACATTATAACAGTCTCTCAGACCACAGTGCAATCAAACTAGAACTCAGGATTAAGAAACTCATCCAAAACCACTCAACTACATGGAAACTGAACAACCTGCTCCTGAATGACTACTGGGTACATGACGAACTGAAGGCAGAAATAAAGATGTTCTTTGAAACAAATGAGAACACAACATACCAGAATCTCTGGGACACATTCAAAGCAATGTGTAGAGGGAAACTTATAGCACTAAATGCCCACAGGGAAAAGCAGGAAAGATCCAAAATTGACACCCTAACATCACAATTAAAAGAACTACAGAAGCAAGAGCAAACACATTCAAAAGCTAGCAGAAGGCAAGAAATAATTAAGATCAGAGAAGAACTGAAGGAAATAGAGACACAAAAAACCCTCAAAAAAATCAATGGATCCAGGCGCTGGTTTTTTGAAAAGATCAACAAAATTGATAGACCACTAGCAAGACTAATAAAGAAGAAAAGAGAGAAGAATCAAATAGATGCAATAAAAAATGACAAAGGGGATATCACTACTGATCCCACAGAAATACAAACTACCATCAGAGAATACTATAAACACCTCTACGCAAATAAACTAGAAAATCTAGAAGAAATGGATAAATTCCTCGACACATACACCCTCCCAAGACTAAACCAGGAAGAAGTTGAATCTCTGAATAGACCAATAATAGGCTCTGAAATTGAGGCAATAATTAATAGCTTACCAACCAAAAAAAGTCCAGGACCAGATGGATTCACAGCCGAATTCTACTAGAGGTGCAAGGAGGAGCTGGTACCATTCCTTCTGAAACTACTCCAATCAATAGAAATAGAGGGAATCCTCCCTAACTCATTTTATGAGGCCAGCATCATCCTGATACTAAAGCCTGGAAGAGACACAACCAAAAAAGAGAATTTTAGACCAATATCCTTGATGAACATTGATGCAAAAATCCTCAATAAAATACTGGCAAACCGAATCCAGCAGCACGTAAAAAGCTTATCCACCATGATCAAGTGGGCTTCATCATCCCTGGGATGCAAGGCTGGTTCAACATACGCAAATCAATAAATGTAATCCAGCATATAAACAGAAACAAAGACAAAAACCACATGATTATCTCAATAGATGCAGAAAAGGCCTTTGACAAAATTCAACAACCTTCATGCTAAAAACTCTCAATAAATTAGGTATTGATGAGACGTATCTCAAAATAATAAGAGCTATCTATGACAAACCCACAGCCAATATCATACTGAATGGACAAAAACTGGAAGTATTCCCTTTGAAAACTGGCACAAGACAGGGATGCCCTCTCTCACCACTCCTATTCAACACAGTGTTGGAAGTTCTGGCCAGGGCAATTAGGCAGGAGAAGGAAACAAAGGGCATTCAATTAGGAAAAGAGGAAGTCAAATTGTCCCTGTTTGCAGATGACATGAGTGTATATCTAGAAAACCCCATCATCTCAGCCCAAATTCTCCTTAAGCTGATAAGCAACTTCAGCAAAGTCTCAGGATACAAAATCAATGTACAAAAATCACAAGCATTCCTCTACACCAATAACAGACAAACAGAGAGCCAAATCATGAGTGAACTCCCATTCACAATTGCTTCAAAGAGAATAAAATACCTAGGAATCCAACTTGCAAGGGATGTGAAGGACCTCTTCAAGGAGAACTACAAACCACTGCTCAATGAAATAAAAGAGGATACAAACAAATGGAAGAACATTCTGTGCTCATGGGTAGGAAGAATCAATATTGTGAAAATGGCCATAGTGCCCAAGGTAATTTATAGATTCAATGCCATCCCCATCAAGCTACCAATGCCTTTCTTCACAGAATTGGAAAAAACTGCTTTAAAGTTCATATGGAACCAAAATAGAGCACACATTGCCAAGTCAATCCTAAGCCAAAGGAACAAAGCTGGAGGCATCATGCTACCTGACTTCAAACTATACTACAAGGCTACAGTAACCAAAACAGCATGGTACTGGTACCAAAACAGAGATATAGAACAATGGAACAGAACAGAGCCATCAGAAATAATGCCGCATATCTACAACTATCTAATCTTTCACAAACCTGACAAAAACAAGCAATGGGGAAAGGATTCCCTATTTAATAAATGGTGCTGGGGAGACTAGCTAGCCATATATAGAAAGCTGAAACTGGATCCCTTCCTTACACCTTATACAAAAATGAATTCAAGATGGATTAAAGACTTATATGTTAGACCTAAAACCATAAAAACCCTAGGAGAAAACCTAGGCAATAAGGTTCAGGACATAGCCATGGGCAAGGACTTCATGTCTAAAACACTAAAAGCAATGGCAACAAAAGCCAAAATTGACAAATGGGATCTAATTAAACTAAAGAGCTTCTGCACAGCAAAAGAAACTACCATCAGAGTGAACAGGCAACCTACAGAATGGGAGAACATTTTCGCAACCTACTCATCTGACAAAGGGCTAATATCTAGAATCTACAATGAACTCAAACAAATTGACAAGAAAAAAACAACCCCATCAAAAAGCGGGCGAAGGATATGAACAGACACTTCTCAAAAGAAGACATTTATGCAGCCAAAACACACATGAAAAAATGCTCATCATCACTGGCCATCAGAGATATGCAAATCAAAACCACAATGAGATACCATCTCACACCAGTTAGAATGGCGATCATTAAAAAGTCAGGAAACAACAGGTGCTGGAGAGGATGTGGAGAAATAGGAACACTTTTACACTGTTGGTGGGACTGTAAACTTGTTCAACCATTGTGGAAGACAGTGTGGCGATTCCTCAGGGATCTAGAACTAGAAATACCATTTGATCCAGCCATCCCATTACTGGGTATATACCCAAAGGATTATAAATCATGCTGCTATAAAGACACATGCACACCTATGTTTATTGCAGCACTATTCACAATAGCAGAGACTTGGAACCAACCCAAATGTCCTACAATGATAGACTGGATTAAGAAAATGTGGCACATACACACCAAGGAATACTATGCAGCCATAAAAAAGGATGAGTTCATGTCCTTTGTAGGGACATGGATGAAGCTGGAAACCATCATTCTCAGCAAACTATCACAAGGACAAAAAACCAAACACCGCATGTTCTCACTCATCGGTGGGAATCGAACAATGAGAACACATGGACACACGAAGGGGAACATCACACACCGGGGCCTGTTGTGGGGTGGGGGAAGGGGGAGGGATAGCATTAGGAGATATACGTGATGCTAAATGACGAGTTAATGCGTGCAGCACACCAACATGGCACATGTATACATATGTAACAAACCTGCACGTTGTGCACATGTACCCTAAAACTTAAAGTATAATGATAATAAAATTAAAAAAAAAGAATTATAATGATTTAGTGAAATTTACTTCAGTATATCTCTCACCATAAAAAGGTGATCAAAATAGCACAGAGTACACTCTTGCCACTTCTAGTCACCATAGTACTGGAAGTTCAAACCAGAACAATTAGACAAGAAAAAAATAAAAAGCATCCAAATTGGAAAGGAAAAAGTAAAATCATCTCTATCTGTAGACAATTCTAAGGACTTAGAAAACTATTTGAACTATAAAAGAATTCTGTAAAGTTGCAAGTTACAAAGTCAACATACAAAACTCAGTTCTATTTCTATACACAAACCACGAATTGCATACAAAATAAACTGAAAAATCAATTCTATTCACAGTAGCAGCAAAAGAATGAAATACACAGGAATAAACTAAAAAAAGAAGTGAAACACTTTTAGACTGAAAATTATAAAACTAATGAAGGAAGTGAAATAAAACACAGATAAATGAAAAGACATCCTGTGTTTATGGATTGGAATAACTAATATTATTTAAATGTGCATACTATCTAAAGTGATCTATAGAGTCAATGCAATCCCAATTAAAATCTTCACAGAAATAGAAAAAAATCTTAAAACTTATATGGAACCACAAAAACCCTGAAAAACAATAGGAATCTTGAACAAAAAGAACAAAGCTGAAGGCATCACACTTCCTGATTTCAAAATATATTATAAACTGATAGTAATCCAAACAGCATAGTACTGGCATAAAAACAGACATAGACCAGTGAAATAGAATGGAGGGACCAGAACTAAATCTACACATTATAGTCAACTGATCTTCAATAATGGTGCCAAGAACACACAATAGGGAAAGGATCACATCTTTAATAAACAGTGTTGGGAAAATTGGATATCCACAGGTAGAAGAATGAAATTGGACCCTTATCTCATATCATATACAAAATGAACTGAAAATGGATTAGTGACTTAAATGTAAGACCTGAAACCACAGAACTACTGCAAGGAAACATAGTGAAAAAGCTTCTTGACATTGGTCTGGGCAATGATTTTTTGGATATTACACCAAAAGCACAAGCAACAGAAGTAAAAATAGACAAGTAGGATTGCATCAAACTAAAAGTTTCTTCACAGCAAAGAAAAAAACCAATAGAGTGAAAAGACAATCTAGAGCATAGGAGAAAATATTTGCAAACTATATATCTGATAACTGGTTAATTTCCAAAATATATAAAGAATAACTCTTACAAATCAATAGCAAGAAAACAAACATCCTGATTTAAAAAATGGGAAGGACTTGAACAGATGTTTCTCAAAGAGAAGACAATGAAATGGCCAATGGCTATGTAAAAAGATGCTCAACATCACTAGTCATCAGGGAAATGCAAATCAAAACCATATGGTAACACCCCACACCTGTTAGAGGGGCTACTATCAAAAAGACAAACTATAACAAGTGTTGGCAAGGACGTGGAGAAAAGGGAGCCCTTGTACACCATTGGTGAGAATGTAAATTGGCATAGCCATTATGAAAAATAGTATGGAGGGTCCTTAAAAAAATTAAAGATAGAATTACCATATGATCCAGCCATTTCACTTCTGGGTATAAATCCAAAGGAACTGAAATCAGTATCTTGAAGAGATATTTGCACTCCCATATTCTTTACAGCATTATTCGCAATAGCGGAGAAATGGAAACAACTTAAATGTTGCTGAGAGATGAATGGATAAATAAAATGTGGTCTATATTATATACAATGGAATATTCTTGAGCCTTAGAAAAGAAGAAAATCTGCCATTTACAATAATAGGGAGTAACCTGGAGGACATTATGCTAAGTGAAATAATCCGGACACAGAAAGGCAAATACTGCATGGTTTCATTTATATCTGATATCTAAAATAGTCAAACTCACAGAAGCAGAGTAGAATGGTGGTTGCCAGGGGATCGGGGGAGGGAGAAATGGAGAGATGTTGATTGAAGGGTATAAAGTTTTAGTTTTGCAAGATGAATAAGTACTGGAGATCTAATGCACAGCAATGTGACTATAGTTAAAAATACTGTATTATACACCTGAACTTCCAAGACAGTAGATGTTTTTCAGCCCCTCACTCCCAACACACACACCAAAGTAACTATATGAGGGAATGGATATGTTAATTAGCTTGATTATGGTGATTGTTTCATAATGTATATAAAAATATCAAGTTGTATACTTCAGCTATATACAATTTTAAGGCAATAAAAAATGCAGAGTAAAATTGACAACACTCAAACAGTGTGGTAAAATTATTTGGGACCTATTTTTGAATTTTTAGGTATATTTTATCAGCATCTAATATGAGGTCCTGTTCATCACAAGTACTTTGCTAATTGGCATGCCTAGTTTACTTCTTTTTCTTTAAGTCAAGTTTTCATTTTATCTTATTTGGAAAACTAGTAAAAAATTAACTAGTCGGGACCCATAGCCAACCTGGAAAGGAAGAGCTAAAAACTGGCTGATCTTTAACATTTAATCAATAAGTAACTCTCTTATTTCTGCTTGTACATAATGTAGATATTTGTTTGGGACTGCTATTTACTAGTTAGTCACATTATAGTCATCTAATAAATTCCATTGAATTAAATTATTTTGAAAGTGAACTTAAAAATTTTGACAGTGATTCATAATTTGGAGGATTCTGATCAGCTTAAAAGTACAAGATAAGTATTTGACAAAGAAGTCATTTCCTATTTTGTCCGTTAAAAAAATTCATATTCCATTTCAAAGGGCTCACCTAGAGTGATAGTTAATTTCCCATTGATAAAATAAGTGGTCACTATCAAAATCTTTCATTTACTCTTAACAGAAAGTAAACCCATTTCCAATCTGCATGAGTTGTTCTGAAACTAAGCACGATTTCCACTAATAAATTATGAGAAATACAACAAGTTATGAACGATGACCAAAAGATACAGATGCTAAATGTTTAGTTAAAAAAAAGCAATCTTGTAAAGAAAAAAATCCAAGTTCTTGAAAAATGTTAAAATAAGTGCAGAGCTATAGTTCTTAAGCTGGGAGCAATCATATTAATTAGTTATAAAAATTAGCAATTGAAATAAAATGCAGCACATCAATAGAAAAGGCTGCTTGAGAATTGTGAGTCGAAATTATTCTACTGTTTTAGGTCAGAAATTTTATGACATACTATAAAATAAGGAAATTTCCAAATTCTGTATGTAGAATGAAACTTTTTTGAAGTTCTGGGAAACTGATTTGCAAATCACTTTCATGTATGTTGTTTACTTGTGTATGTTAAGCCTAAACCTAGGCAGTGCAGCCTAGTAGTGAAGAGGAAGCTACTGGAGCCTGACTGATTAGATTCAAATGCTTGCATTCTCATTTATCAGCTACAGGACCTCCAAGACCTTGGGAAATTACTTAACCTCTTCAAGCTTTGGCTTCGTCATTTCTAAAATGGGGATAACAGTCCTACTTCACAGGATTTTAGTCAGGATTAGATGTCATAATGCATCTAAAAATTTCTACTTATTATTATTACTGCTAGCTATAGGAGAGAATGCTCTGGCTTAATCCAAATAACTTTCTCTTCATTTTAACATATAGTTGGTGTCTTGAGAATGTTCTTTCCTGCCTAAATTATTTAATCTTTATGTCCATGTTCTTCCTAAAGGCCTCTGAGTCAGCTGTGGGCTGTGTGTGTGTTTGGTGTGATTAAGATTAGAAAATGGAAAATATATTGTGGATCCCTCTACTTAAGATGGCTGACTAGGCCAGGGGCGGTGGCTCGTGCCAATCCCAGCAGCACTTTAGGAGGCCAGACGGGACAAGTGCTTGATCCCAAGAGTTCGAGAGTAGCCTGGGCAACAAAAGGAAACGCCATCTCTACAAGAAATTAAAAAAAAAAAAAAAGCCAGGCCTGGTGTTGCGTGCCTGCCGTCCTAGCTACTCCCGAGGCTGAGGCGGGAGGATCACTTGAGCTCGGGAGGTTGAAGCTGCAGTAACTCGAGATCTCGCCACTGCACTCCAGCTTCTGCGACAGAGCGAGACCGTGTCAAAAAAAAAAAAAAAAAAAAGGCTGACTAGAAACAGCTAGTGTGCGCCACTCTCACAAACAGAAGAAAGTGGTAAGCAGACACTAGCTCTTTTTTTTGTTGTTGTTTGTTTTTGAGACGGAGTCTCGCTCTGTCGCCCAGACTAGAGTGCAGTGGCGCATTCTCGGCTCACTGCAAGCTCCGCCTCCCGGGTTCACGCCACTCTCCTGCCTCGGCCTCCGGAGTAGCTGGGACTACAGGCGCCCGCCACCACGCCTGGCTAATTTAGCTCTTTAACTAGATCATCCAGGTGGACACTCTGGGATTCAGCGAGGAAACAACACAACCCACGGAGAACAAAGACGAGTAAGACAGGAGAGCCTCCCACCGGGAGTGGTACGGAGCCAGGAGAGGCCCCCAACATGGGGAAATGGTGAGTGAGTCAGAGTGCCTGGGGACCCACACTTCTGCCAGGGGACTTTTGCAACACTGGGCTCAGGAGAACACCCATGACCTCTCCCAACCGGGGCCTGCAGACTGACAGGGAGAGCTAGGTGGAGTCTGGGTGGAGCCGCCACTCAGGCACATGCAGAGTGCTGGTGGCCTTGGATCCCAGGGCACCCCAACACCAGCGGCTGCAGTTACGGCAACAGGGAAGGTCAGGCTCCTTCCCACACCACCAAGATAGAGACCACACCCACGGGGCTGTGCAGTGGACAAACTGCAGGGCTCACCTGCACTGCACCTCCTCAGACAAGGTCCACTGGCCTGGGACCTTAGCGTAGCCACCCAGCGCCAGCTGATCTCTCAGGCCACTAGCTGCTCTGCGCTTCCCTGGGACGGAGCTCCCAGAGATAGCAGGCAGGCCGCCATTTTCGCTGCTCCACAGCAGTCCCTCCTGTTGCCCTCAGGCTCTGGAGGGAGCACCGTGATTACGCACTCACAGGGACCCCCAGTACAGCACAGCTGCCTTACAGTAAAGCGGCCAGATTGTTTTCCACATGGGTCCCCAGCCCAGCGCCTTCTCACTGGGCAGGGCCTCTTGACCTGGAATCCCAGCCACCCCTTGCTTGGACCATTGGGCTGGTAGCAGTTCTGCACTTCCCTGAAATGGAGCTCCCAGAGGTAGCAGGTGGGTCGCCATTTTCGCTACTCCACAGCCCTTGCTCCTGTTGCCCTCAGGCTGAGGAGTGCAGTGATTAGGGACTCACGCGGGGCTCCAGCACAGTGCAGCTGCCTTACGGAAAAGGAGCCAGACAGTTTTCCATGCGGGTCCCTGCCCCTGCTACTCCTCACTGCGCAGGATCTCTTGACCTGGGACCCCAGCACAGCCACCCTGCCCCTGCTTGAACACTTCCGTTGGTGGCAGCTCTGCGTTTCTCTGGGGAGGAAATCCCAGACATGATCCACAGTCCCTCGGTCACTGAAGCTGCAGTGGTATTGCCCTTATTGCCCTCAGGCTGGGGAAGAAACAAAGGACCTGGTTGCCTCGCTGGAACGTCCAGCATGCTGCAGCCACCATACAGAGAGGAGCCCAGTCTCTCTTCTCTGTGAGCCCCTATCTCCCACCCTTCACCAGGCAGGGCCTCCCAGCTCGGGACCACAGAGCAGCTACCTCACCCCCAGCTGAGCATTTCCACTGGTAGTGGCTCTGTGTTTCCCTGGGGTGGAGCTCCCTGAGGCAACCGACAGCCCCGCCAGCCCCATTGCCACTGCAGCGGTTCTGCCCTTGCTGCCCTAGGACTGAGGAAGGAACAAAGGGCCTGAGGGATTTACTTGTGGCACCAGCATGTCAAAGTCGCCATATGAAGGGGATCCCAGTCTGCGCTCCCTGTGAACCCCCAACTGCCTGCTCTTCACCAGTTGCCCCCTACCTTGGGCCAGCTGCACAGACACCCCACCCCCTGACTGAACATTCCCATTGGCAGCAGCTCTGCATTTCTCTGAAGTGGAGCTCCCAGAGGCAACTGAAAGCCCCTCTGCCACTGCCACTGCAGTGGTACTGCTCCTGCTTCCCTTGGACTGAGGAAGGAACAAAGACCCTAACTGCTTTACCTACACCTCCAGCAAGCCACAGCTGCCCTAAGGAGAAGCCAGTCCACCTCCCTTATGAGCCGCCTGCACCCTCCTGCTCATCACCAGGGAGGGCCTCCAGGCTTGGGCCCACAACATGGCTGCCCCACCCTGGACTGATTGCACTAATTGGTAGTGGCTCTGCATTTCTTTGGGATGGATCCCCAAGACACAAGTGAAAGGCCCTCTGCCACACCACTGCCAAGGTCCCTTCCCCCGCTGCCTCCAAGCTGGGAAGGGAACGTAAAACCTGAGCTGGCTCGAGGGCTGCAGTGTGCAGCCCAGGAGTGTCAAGCCAAGATCTGCAGCCAGCACTTGAGGGGAAGAAGAGCCCGCACTCTAAGAGAACTGAGAGAAAGCACAGCTGCAAACATGAGGAGATGCAGAAGAGCCATGTGACTGAGCAAGAGCCTACCTACTGGCCATTACGTTAACCGCCATCTACCCGATCGCAGTCTAAAGTTCAACACCAAAAATACTTTGCTAATACAACCCCTCATGAAACCAAGGACAAGAATTCAGCTAAAAATAAAGACCCTGCACAAAACTTTGGCATGCTGAAAACATTCAGAAATGAAGTCAGCTGATTATATTTTCAAATTACACTACAGTTAAGGAACATCAGCTCACATAGATGAGAAAGAATCAGTGCAAGAACTCTGGAAACTCAAGCCTAGAGTGTCTTTTTTCCTTCAAATGACTGCACTGGTTCCCTAGCAAGGGTTCTTAACCAGGCTGAAATGGCTAGAATGACGGACATAGAATTCAGAATATGGATAGGAATGAAGATCATTGAAATTCAGGGGAAAGTCAAAACTCAATCCAAGGAATCTAAGGATTACAATAAAATGATACAGGAGCTGAAAGACAAAATGGCCATTATAAGAAAGAACTGATCTGATAGAGGTGAGAAACACACTACAAGAATTTCATAATGCAATCACAAGTATTTATAGCAGAATAGACCAAGCTGAGGAAAGAATCTCAGCACTCAGACTGGGTCTTCAGTTTAACTCAGTCAGACAGAAATAAAGAAAAAAGAGTAAAAAGAATGAACAAAACCTCCAAGAAATATGAGATTATGTGAAGAGACCCAACCTGTAATCACCAAACAGTTTCACCTTGTCTGCTGCCTAAACAGCTGATTTATCAAGACAAGGGAATTGCAATAAAGAGTCATTCATGCAGAGCCGGCTGTGCGGGAGACCAGAGTTTTATTATTACTCAAATCAGTCTCCCTGAGAATTTGGGGACTGGAGTTTTTAAGGATAATTTGGTGGGTGGGGGTGGGGCCAGTGAATCAGGAGTTCTGATTGGTCAGGTTGGAGATGAAATCATAGGGAGGTAAAGCTGTCCTCTAGTGCTGAGTCAGTTCCTGAGTCAGACCAGATGGTCCAGTTTATTGATCTAGGTGTAGCCAGCTGATCCATCTAGTACAGGGTCTGCAAAATATCTCAAGCACTGATCTTAGGTTTTATAATAGTGATGTTATCCCCAGGAGCAATTTGGGGAGGTTTAGAATCTTGCAGCCTCCAGCTGCATGACTCCTAAACCATAATTTCTAATCATGTGGCTTATTTGTTAGTCCTACAAAGACAGTCTATTCCCCAGGTAGGAAGGGGGTTTGTTTGGGGAAAGAGCGTTATCATCTTTGTTTCAAAGCTGAACTATAAACTAAGTTCCTCTCAAAGTTAGTTTGGCCTATGCCTAGAAATGAACAAGGACAGCTTGGAGGTTAGAGGCAAGATGGATTCGGTTAGGTCAGATCTCTTTCACTGTCTCAGTTATAATTTTGCAATGACCATTTCAAACTTATGACTCATTGGTGTCCCTGAAAGAGAGGGAGAAAAAATATGCAACTCTGAAAACATATTTGAGGATATTATTTACAAACATTTTTTCAACCTTGTTAGAAAGACCAACATTTAAATTCAGGAAATGCAGAGAACCCCTGTGAGATATTATACAAGATGATCATTCCCAAGACATATAATCAGATTCTCTAAGGTTGACATGAAAGAAAAAATATTAAAAGCAGCTAGAAAGACAGGGCAGGTCACCTATTAATACAAAGGGAAACCCATTAAGATAACAGCAGAATTTTCTCTAGAAACTCTATAAGCCAGAAGAGACTGTGGGCCTGTATTCAACATTCTTAAAGAAAAGAAACTTCAACCAAGAATTTCACATCTAGTCAAACTAAGCTTCATAAGTGAAGAAAAAATAAGGTCCTTTTCAGAAAACCAAATGCTAAGGGAATTCGTTACCACCAGACCTGCCTGCCTTACAAAAGGTACTTAAGGGAATGCTAAATATGGAAACAAGAGACTATTACCAGCCACCACAAAAACACACTTAAGTATATAGACCATTAACACTATAAAGCAACCACACAATCAAGTCTGCATAATAACCAGCTAATGACATGATGACAGGATTGAATCTGCACATATCAATATTAACTTTTAATGTAAACAGGCTAAGTACCCCAATTAAAAGGCACAGAGTTGCAAGTTGGATAAAGAAGCAAGACCTGGCTGTATGATGTCTTCAAGAGACCCATTTCACATGCAATGACACCCATAGGCTCAAAGTAAAGGGATGGAGAAAAATCTATCAAGCAAATGGGAAACAAAAAATCAGGTTGCTTATTCTAATTTCAGACAAATCAGACTTTAAGCCAATAATGATTTGAAAAGACAAAGAAGAGTATTATATAGTGGTAAAATGTTCAATTGAACAAGAAGATGTAACTATCCTAAATATATTTTCCCCCTATACAGGAGCACCCAGATTCATGAAGCAAATTTTTAGAGACCTAGAAAGAGACTTAGATAACCACACAATAATAGTGGGAGAATTCAACACCCCACGACAGTATTAGACAGATCATTGAGGCAGAAAACTAATGAAGATATTTGGGACCTGACCTTGACACTTGACCAAATGGGCCTAACAGTTATCTACAGAAGTCTTCACCCAAAAACAACAGACTATACATTCTTCTTCTCATGTGCACATGGCACATACTCTAAAATTAACCACACAATTGGCCATAAAACAGTCCTCAGCAAATTCAAAAAAACTGAAATATGAAATACATTCTCAGATCATGGAACAATTAAAATGTAAATCAATACTAAGAAATCACTCAAAACTATACAAGTATATGAAAATTAAACAACCTGCTCCTGAATGACTTTTGGGTAAAAAATGAAGTTAAGGCAGAAATCAAGAAATTCTTTGAAACTAATGAGAACAAAGATATTACATACCAGAATCTCTGGGACACAGCTAAGGGAGTATTAGGAGGCAAGTTTATAGTGCTAAAGATCTATATAAAAGATCTATATAAAAAAGAAAGATCTCAAAGTAACAACCTAACATCACATCTAGAGGAACTAGAGAAACAAGAGCAAACTAACCCCAAAACTAGCAGAAGACAAGGAATAATCAAAATTAGAGCTGAACTGACAGAAATTGAGAAATGAAAAACCATACAAAAGATAAGCAAATGCAGTAGTTTGTTCATTGAAGGAATAAATAAGATTGATAACCTGCTGGCTAGATGAATAAAGGAAAAAAATGAGAAGATCCAAGTAAACATAATCAGAAATGACAAAGGGGACTTTACCACTGACCCCACAGAAATACAAAGAACTCTCAGAGACTACTATGAACACTTCTATGAACACAAACTGGAAGAAACCTAGAAGAAATAGATAAATTCCTGGAAACATATAACCTCCCAAGATTGAACAAGGAAGAAATTGAATCCCTGAACAGACCAGTAATGAGTTCTGAAATAGAATCAGTAATAAAAAGCCTACCAACCAGAAAAAGCCCAGGGCCAGATGGATTCACAGCTAAATTCTACCAGATGTCTAAAGAAGAGCTGGTACTGTTCCTACTGAAACTATTTCAAAAAATTGAGGAGAAGAGACTCCTCCCCAGCTCATTCTATGAGTCCAGCATCACCCTTATACCAAAACCTGGCAGAGACACGACAATGAACAATAAAACTTCAGGCCAATTTCCTTGCAGATGACATTATTCTTACCTAGAAACCCCCAAAATCTCTGCCCCAAAACTCCTAGATCCCATAAACAACTTCAGCAAAGTTTCAGGATACAAAATTAATGTACAAAAGTCAGTAGCGTTTCTATACACCAACAACATCTAAGCTGAGAGCCAAATCAAGAATGCAGTCCCATTCACAATAACCACAAGAAGAATAAAATACATAGGAATATAGCTAACCAGGGAGGTACAAGATCTCTACAATGAGAATTATGAAAAACTGCTCAAAGAAATCAGAGATAACACAAACAAATGGGGAAACATTCTATACTCATGGATAGGAAGAATCCATATTGTTAAAATGGCCATACTACCCAAAACAATTTACAGATTCAATGCTATTCCTATCAAACTACCAATGATATTCCTCACAGAATTACAAAAAAAATTTTAAAATTCATAGAGAACCACAAAAGAGCCGGAATAGGCAGAGCAATCCTAAAGAAAAAGAACAAAGCTGGAGGCATTATGTTACCTTGTTACCTGACTCCAAACAATAAAGGCTACAGTAACCAAAGCTGCATGATACTGGTACAAAAACAGATACATAGACCAATGTAACAACATAGAAAGTCCAGAAATAATGTCGCAGTCCTACAACCATCTGATCTTTGACAAAGTTGACAAAAACAAGCACTGAGGACAGGACTCCTTCAATAAATGGTGTTGGGATTACTGGCTAATCATATGCAGAAAATTGAAACTAGCCACTGTCCTTACACCATATACAAAAATCAATTCAAGATGGATTAAAGACTTAAATGTAAAACCTAAAAGTATAAGAACCCTGGAAGATAATGTAGGAAATACTATTCTGGACATAGGCCCTGGCAAAGATTTCATGATGAAGATGGCAAAAGCAATAGCAACAAAACAAAAATGGACAAACAAGACTTAATTAAATCAAAGAGCTTCTGCACAGCAAAAGAAACTATCAACAGAGCAAACAGACAGCCTACAGAATGGGAGAAAATATTTGCAAACTAGGCATCTGACAATGATCTAGTAACAAGCATTTATAAGGAACTTAAATCAACAGGCAAAAACAAAGAGCTTCATTAAAAAGTGGGCAAAGGACGTGAACAGATACTTTTCAAAAGAAGACATGCACACAGCCAACAAGCATATGGAAACATACTCAACATTATAAATCATTAGAGAATTGCAAATCAAAACCACGATGAGATACCATCTCATACCAGTCAGAATGGCCATTATTATTATTATTATTATTATTTTTAAATTATTATACTTTAAGTTCTAGGGTACATGTGCACAAAGTGCAGGTTTATTACATAGGTATACATGTGCCATATTGGTTTCCTGCACCCATCAACTCGTCATTTACATTAGGTATTTCTCCAAATGCTATCCTTCTCCCAACCCCTATCCTCTGACAGGCCCTGGTGTGATGTTCCCCACCCTGTGTCCAAGTGTTCTCATTGTTCAATTCCCACCTATGAGTGAGAACATGCAGTGTTTGGTTTTCTGTCCTTGTGATAGTTTGCTGAAAATGATGGTTTCCAGCTTCATCTGTGTCCCTGCAAAGGACATGAACTCATCCTTTTTTATGGCTGCATAGTATTCCATGGTGTATATGTGCCACATGTTCTTAATCCAGTCCATCATTGATGGACATTTGGGTTGGTTCCAAGTCTTTGCTATTGTGAATAGTGCTGCAATAAACATACATGTGCATGTGTCTTTATAGTAGCATGATTTATAATCCTTTGGGTATATACCAAGTAATGGGATGGTTGGGTCAAATGGTATTTCTAGTTCTAGATCCTTGAGGAATTGCCACACTGTCTTCCACAATAGTTGAACTAATTTATACTCCCCTCAACAGTGTAAAAGCATTCCTATTTCTCCACATCCTCTCCAGCACCTGTTGTTTCCTGACTTTTTAATGATTGCCATTCTGACTAGCATGAGATGGTATCTCATTGTGGTTTTGATTTGCATTTCTCTGATGACCACAGACGATGAGCATTTTTTCATATGTCTGTTGGCTGCATAAATGTCTTCTTTTGAGAAGTATCTGTTCATATCCTTTGCCCACTTTTTGATGGGGTTGTTTGTTTTTTCTTGTAAATTTGTTTAAGTTCTTTGTAGATTCTGGATATTAGCCCTTGTCAGATGGGTAGATTGCAAAAATTTTCTCCCATTTTGTAGGTTGCCTGTTCACTCTGATGGTAGTTTCTTTTGCTGTGCAGAAGCTCTTTAGTTTAATTAGATCCCATTTGTCAATTTTGGCTTTTGTTGCCATTGCTTTTGGTGTTTTAGTCATGAAGTCCTTGCCCATGGCTATGTCCTGAATGGTATTGCCTAGGTTTTCTTCTAGGGTTTTTATGGTTTTAGGTCTAACATGTAAGTCTTTAATCCATCTTGAATTGATTTTTGTATAAGGTGTAAGGAAGGGATCCAGTTTCAGCTTTCTACATATGGCTAGCCAGTTTTCCCAGCACCATTTATTAAATAGGGAATCCTTTCCCTATCGCTTGTTTTTGTCAGGTTTGTCAAAGATCATATGGTTGTAGATGTGTGGTATTATTTCTGAGGGCTCTGTTGTGTTCCATTGTTCTATATCTCTGTTTTGGTACCAGTACCATGCTGTTTTGGTTACTGTAGCCTTGTAGTATAGTTTGAAGTCAGGTAGCATGATTGCCTCCAGCTTTGTTCTTTTTGTTTAGGATTGTCTTGGCTATGCAGGCTCTTTTTTGATTCCATATTAACTTTAAAGTAGATTTTTCCAATTCTGTGAAGAAAGTCATTGGTAGCTTGATGGGGATGGCATTGAATCTATAAATCACCTTGAGCAGTATGGCCATTTTCACAATATTGATTCTTCCTATCCGTAAGCATGGAATGTTCTTCCATTTGTTTGTATCCTCTTTTATTTCATTGAGCAGTGGTTTGTAGTTCTCCTTGAAGAGGTCCTTCACATCCCTTGTAAGTTGGATTCCTAGGCATTTTATTCTCTTTGTAGCATTTGTGAATGGGAGTTCACTCATGATTTGGCTGTTTGTCTGTTATTGGTGTAGAGGAATGCTTGTGATTTTTGTACATTGATTTTGTATCCTGAGACTTTGCTGAAGTTGCTTATCAGCTTCAGGAGATTTTGGGCTGAGACGATGGGGTTTCCTAAATATACAATAATGTCATCTGCAAACAGGGCAATTTGACTTCCTGTTTTCCTAATTGAATACCCTTTATTTCTTTCTCCTGCCTAATTGCCCTGGCCAGAACTTCCAACACTATGTTGAATAGGAGTGGTGAGAGAGGGCATCCTTGTCTTGTGCCGGTTTTCAAAGGTAATGCTTCCAGTTTTTGCTCATTCAGTATGATATTGGCTGTGGGTTTGTCATAAATAGTTCTTATTATTTTGAGATACATTCCATCAATACCTAATTTATTGAGAGTTTTTAGTATGAAGCGCTGTTGAATTTTGTCAAAGGCCTTTTCTGCATCTATTGAGATAATCATGTGGTTATTGTCATTGGTTCTGTTTATGTGATGGATTACGTTTATTGATTTGCATATGTTGAACCAGCCTTGCATCCCAGGGATGAAGCCCACTTGATCATGGTGGATAAGCTTTTTGATGTGCTGCTGGATTTGGTTTGCCAATATTTTATTGATGATTGTTGCATTGATGTTCATCAGGGATACTGGTAAAAATTCTCTTTTTTTATTGTGTCTTTGCTAGGCTTTGGTATCAGGGTGATGCTGGCCTCATAAAATGAGTTAGGGAGGATTCCCTCTTTTTCTATTGATTGGAATAGTTTCAGAAGGAACGGTACCAGCTCCTCTTTGTACCTCTGGTAGAATTTTGCTGTGAATCCAACTGGTCCTGGACTTTTTTTGTTTGGTAGGCTATTAATTATTGCCTCAATTTCAGAGCCTGTTATTGGTCTATTCAGAGATCGAACTTTTTCCTGGTTTAGTCTTGGGAGGGTGTATGTGTACTGGAATTTATACATTTCTTCTAGATTTTCTAATTTATTTGCATAGAGGTGTTCAAAATATTCTCTGATGGTAGTTTGTGTTTCTATGGGATGGGTGGTGATATCCCCTTTATCATTTTTTATTGTATCTATTTGATTCTTCTCTCTTTTCTTCTTTATTAGTCTTGCTAGTGGTCTATCAATTTTGTTGATCATTTCAAAAAACCAGCTCCTGGATTCATTGATTTTTTGAAGGTTTTTTGTGTCTCTATCTCCTTCAGTTCTGCTCTGATCTTAGTTATTTCTTGCCTTCTGCTAGCTTTTGAATTTGTCTGCTGTTGCTTCTCTAGTTCTTTTAATTGTGATATTAGGGTGTCGATTTTAGATCTTTCCTGCTTTCTCTTATGGGCATTTAGTGCTATAAATTTCCCTCTACACATTGCTTTTAATTTGTCCCAGAGATTCTGGTATGTTGTGTGTTTGTTCTCATTGGTTTCAAACAACATCTTTATTTCTGCCTTCATTTCATTATTTACCCAGTAGTCATTCAGGAGCTGGTTGTTCAGTTTCCATGTAGTTGTGTGGTTTTGAGTGAGTTTCTTAATCCTGAGTTCTAATTGGATTTCACTGTGGTCTGAGAGACAGTGTGTTGTGATTTCTGTTCTTTTACATTTGCAAAGGAGTGCTTTACTTCCAATTATGTGGTCAATTTTAGAATAAGTGCGATGTGGTGCTGAGAAGAATGTATATTCTGTTGATTTTGGGTGGAGAGTTCTGTAGATGTCTATTAGGTCCACTTGGTGCAGAGCTGAGTTCAAGTCCTGGATATCCTTGTTAACCTTTTGTCTCATTGATCTGTCTAATATTGACAGTGAGGTGTTAAAGTCTCCCATTATTATTGTGTGGGATTCTAAGTCTCTTTGTAGGTCTCTAAGGACTTGCTTTATGAATCTGGGTGCTCCTGTATTGACTGCATATATATTTAGGATAGTTAGCTCTTCTTGTTGAATTGATCCCTTTACCATTATGTAATGGCCTTCTTTGTGTCTTTTGATCGTTGTTGGTTTAAAGTCCGTTTTATCAGAGACTAGGATTGCAACCTCTGCTTTTTTTATATTCCATTTGCTTGTTAGATCTTCCTCCATCCCTTTATTTTGAGCCTATGTGTGTCTCTGCACATGAGATGGGTCTCCTGAATACAGCACACTGATGGGTCTTGACTCTATCCAATTTGCCAGTCTGTGTCTTTTAATTGGGACGTTTAGCCCATTTACATTTAATGTTAATATTGTTATGTGTGAATTTCATTCTGTCATTATGATGTTAGGTGGTTATCTTGCCCGTTAATTGATGCAGTTTCTTCCTAGCCTGGATGGTCTTTACACTTTGGCATGATTTTGCAGTGGCTGGTACCGGTTGTTCCTTTCCATGTTTAGTGCTTCCTTCAGGAGCTCTTGTAAGGCAGGCCTGGTAGCGACAAAATCTCTCAGCATTTGCTTGTCTGTAAAGGATTTTATTTCTCCTTCACTTATGAAGCTTCGTTTGGCTGGATATGAAATTCTGTGTTGAAAATTCTTTTCTTTAAGAATGTTGAATATTGGCCCCCACTCTCTTCTGGCTTGTAGGGTTTCTGCCGAGAGATCTGCTGTTAGTCTAATGGGCTTCCCTTTGTGGGTAACCCGACCTTTGTCTCTGGCTGCCCTTAACATTTTTTCCTTCATTTCAACCTTGGTGAATCTGACAATTATGTGTCTTGAGGTTGCTCTTGTCAAGGAGTATCTTTATGGTGTTCTCTGTGTTTCCCAAATTTGAATGTTGGCCTGCCTTGCTAGGCTGGGGAAGTTCTCCTGGATAATATCCTGAGGAGTGTTTTCCAACTTGGTTCCATTATCCCCGTCACTTTCTGGTACACCAATCAAATGTAGATTTGGTCTTTTCACATAGTCCCATATTTCTCGGAGGCATTGTTCATTTTTATTACTCTTTTTTCTCTAGTCTTTTCTTCCTGCTTTATTTCATTAATTTGATCTTCAATCACTGATATCCTTTCTTTCATTTGATCAAATTGGCTATTGAAGCTTGTGCATGCATCATGAATGCCATGCCATGGTTTTCAGCTCCATCAGGCCATTTAAGGTCTTCTCTATACAATTTATTGTAGTTTGCCATTTGTGTAACCTTTTTTCAAGGTTTTTAGCTTCCTTGTGATGGGTTAGAACATACTCCTTTAGCTTGGAGAAGTTTGTTATTACCGACCTTCTGAAGCCTACTTCTGTCAGCTCCTCAACATCATTCTCCGTCCAGCTTTGTTCCATTGCTGGCGAGGAGCTGTGATCCTTTGGAGGAGAAGAGGTGCTCTAGTTTTTACAATTTTCAGCTTTTCTGCTCTGGTTTCTCCCCATCCTTGTGGTTTTATCTAACTTTGGTCTTTGATGTTGGCGACCTACAGATGGGTTTTTGGTGTGTTATGTCCTTTTGGTTGATGTTGATGCTATTCCTTCCTGTTTGTTAGTTTTCCTTCTAACAGTCAGGTCCCTCAGCAGCAGGTCTGTTGGAATTTGCTGGAGGTCCACTCCAGACCCTGTTTGCCTGGGTATCACCAGCAGAGGCTGCAGAACAGCAAGTATTGCAGAACAGCAAATATTGCTCCCTGATCCTTCCTCTGGAAGCTTTGTCCCAGAGGGGCACCCACCTTTATGAGGTGTTTGTCCTCCGCTACTGGGAGGTGTCTCCCAGTTAGGCTACAAGGTGGTCAGGGACCCACTTGACGAGGCAGTCTGTCCATTCTGAGAGCTCAAACAGCATGCTGGGAGACCACTGCTCTGTTCAGAGCTGTCAGACAGGGTCGTTTAAGTCTGCGGAAGTTTCTGCTGCCTTTTGTTCAGTTATGTCCTGCCCATAGAGGTGGAGTCTATAGAGGAGTAGGCCTTGCTGAGCTGTGGTGGGCTCCTCCCAGTTCGAGCTTCCCGGCTACTTTGTTTACCTACTCAAGCCTCAGCAATGGCAGACGCCCCTCCCCCCGCCAGGCTGCAGCCTTGCAGGTCAATCTTAGACTGCTGCACTAGCAGTGAGCAAGGCTCTGTGGGTGTGGGACCCACCAAACTAGGCACGGGAGAGAATCTCCTGCTCTGCCAGTTGCTAAGACCATGGGAAAAGCGTAATATTTGGGTGGGAGTGTCCCGTTTTTCCAGGTACTGTCTGTCACAGCTTCCCTTGGCTAGGAAAGAGAAATCCCCCCAACCCCTTGCACTTCCTGGGTGAGGCAACACCCTGCCCTGCTTTGCCTTGCCCTCTGTGGGCTGTACCCACTGTCAAAACAACTCCAATGAGATGAACCAGGTACCTCAGTTGGAAATGCAGAAATCACCTATCTTCTGCATCGATCACGCTGGCAGCTGCAGACCAGAGCTGTTCCTATTTGGCCATCTTGGAATGGACCCGGCTATTATTATTATTGTTTTTTATTGTACCACTGCACTCCAGCAGTACAATCTTGGCTCACTGCAAACTCCTCCTCCTGGACTCAAGTAATCCTCTCACCTCAGTCTCCCAAGTAGCTGGGACTACAGGTGCATGCCCACCACACCTGGGTAATTTTAGTATTTCTTATAGAAGCTGGGTTTGGCCATGTTGCCCAGGCTGCTCTTGAACTCCTGGGCTCAAGCGATCCACCCACTTCAGCCTTCCAAAGTGTTGGGATTAAAGGCGTGAGCTACCATGCCTGGCCTAGAATGGCTACTATTAAAAAGTAAAAAAATAATATGGTAGGGAGATGGCAGAGTAAGAATGCTTATACACTGCTGGTGGAAATGTAAAGTAGTTCAGCCATTGTGGAAAGCAGTGTGGTGATTTTTCAAAGAACTTAAAATAGAATTACCATTCATCCCAGCAATCCCATTATTGGGTATATACCCAAAGGAATGTAAATTATTCTACCATAAAGACACATGCACACATATGTTCATGGCAGCACTATTTACAATAGCAAGGCCATGAAATCAACCTAAATGCCCATCAAATGATAGACTGGATAAAGAAAATGTGGTACACCATGGAATACTATGCAGCCATAAAAAAGAATGAGATCATGTCTTTGCAGCAACATGGATGGAGCTGGGGGCTATTATCCTAAGCAAACTAATGCAGAAACAGAATATCAAATACTGCACGTTACAGAAACTGGGGCCTACTTGAGGAGGGAGGGTGGAAGGAGGGAGAGGATTAAAAAAAAACTACCTATTTGGCACTATGCTTATTACCTGGATAATGAAATAATCTGTATACCAAACCCTGGTGACACATAGTTTACCTATATAACAAACCTGCCTTTGTACCTCTGAACCTAAAATAAATGTTTTTTTAAACAAGATTGTAAAGTGTAGCATGCAGTTATATTGCGATCGAGTTCTAATATTATAGGTATTAAAAACAGAGGAAACACAGAGAGTAAAACTAATTCTGAGAAGACGCTTATAATTATGTGATCTTGGTAAAACTCATGTCTCCGCTTGTTAAGTTAAAAAAAATGATGTAAAATGCTGGCATTGGACTAAATCCTAATTTCCTTCCTGGGTGTCAGATTTAGCTGACTCTTTCTCCTGCCTGAAGTGCTCTCCTTATACAGCTTGTTCCACGTTTATGATGCTATTCATCCTTGAGCAATCTGGGATAGATCAGTGTGAAGTGGATCATTTGTTTTTAACCTGCTCTGGTTGTCAGTGGAAACCACAATATAAGGGGTGAAGACACCCAGAATTGAAGTGTGCAATATTATACACAACATTAATAGGAAAGCAGTGCCAAAATGGCAAAATGAGGTGGTGAAAAGAGGCGGCCACCCAGAATCCTGCAGTACTTAGTGTTAATACATATTTACAAACTTACTAACTTGAAATTCCTTTAGGCATCATATTCCAGATTGAAGCTGCTGGGAATTCCTACCCTTATTAATTTTTATCTGCTCTACTCTGTCCTCCCTACATTTATAAAAAGCTACTGCTCAAAGGGTTATTTGTTAGTGGTGTCGAGTGTCTCCACCATTGAGGACTCGCCGTATTTAAAGTACTCTACTGGTGTTGAGTAAATATTTGCCAATGTTCTAAATGCCAGGGCCTCTTGACAACTCAACAGGAATGTTGCTTAGGCAGGAATGGGGGAAGGGCAGAATATTTCCTATCCCTGCAGCTGTGCAGCAAATTTTGGAGGACTGGGCTTAATGCCTCCAAAAAAATGTACCGCATTACTACCACCTTGATTGTTGTTACTGTGCTGGTGACCGCATCTCCCTCAGGCTGCCTTAAAATATTCTCTTTCATGTTGACACTTTGGAGGAGATCAAGAATTCTCTTCTGCTTTGGATTTCGATAAGTGTTTGAAAAAGGAATCATGAAAACGTAGGTCTGCAAGGGTATGACAAAGCAAGCTGTCGACCTCACAATGAGGGCTCAGCAAGTTGCTTCATGTTTTCTATTCATAGCCTCCTCCTCTCTGTCAGCTCTTTTGAAGTACTCATAAAGCAAAATAGGCTCATTAAATATGAGGGGGTAAATGAAGTTGGCAGTTGCACCTAGTTCAAAAAGCCTTTCCTTTTTAGATGTTTACGCTCCAGAAAAAAACAAAACAAAACAAAAAACTCAGAAGATGAATGCCTGCTATCAGTGGCTATTCATGGCCTCCCTTTTGGGTAAGTGATGTCAGCCAGGCTTTGGAAGATGTGGGTATTTTGTTCCAGATCTAGCACTAAACTGGTCCACAAAATTAATGTCACAATGAAAAGCCAGGAAAGTCTTGTTTACCATTTCATTTACTAAGTTTGCATATAAGGATAAAGACTATTTAGAGTTCCTTTCTAAACAGTAAAGGAAATTTCTTCATCACTCTTCCCACATGGGCAGCGGCTTGTCCTATGTGTACCCTCTTGCTGGCAGGGACAGGCAATGGTTCTGCCCTGTGGATCAGCTCTTCCAACCCTTAGATTCTGTTCTTTGATGAACCTTTTCTTGCACATTTGGCTCCTTTTCTGAACCTACAGCATCTACATTTTAATGAGCTGAAGGGGATGCCAAGAGGCATAAGAGATGGTCTTAACCCTCAAGATCTTACTGTCAGTAAATGAGGTAACGTGATGATGTTCACTAAACTGCCATATGCAAATGTGAGGTAACTTGAGCAGATCCTTGAAAGATGGAAAATGTTTCTTTGGTTTCTGGTTGTGGGAAAGGACATTCCAAACCAAGGGTATAGTTTGAGCAAAGGCACAGTGGCTTTTCTAATCAGTGGACACTCTTTTTAGTCCTTATTCTATTTGGCCTGAGCAATATTTGATGCTGTTGTCCACTTGCTTCATCTTGAAGTGTTCTCTTGGCTTCAGACACCACATTCTGCTGTGTTTACTTCCGCTTTTCTGATGACTCTTGTCAATCTCATCTCCAGGTTTCTATGAGTGTATATATATACTGATGATGCCTTGCCTATGTCTCTAGCCAGGCTGCCCTCTTGAAGTTCAGACCTATATAGCTAACTTTCTGCTGTGCACATTCATATACACAGCTCTTACTTAAATGCCTTAAGTTCTGCATGTTCAAAACCAAACCCATTATCTTTCTCCCCAAATCTGCATCTTCCTCAGTTTCCTATCTTAGTGAATAACGTACACCCAGTTATTCAATTCAGAACCATGGTATAATCTTGACTCCTCCCTCCCCAACACCTTCCATGTAAAGAACCACTAGATCTTTTATATTTTATTTTGTTTTATATCTCTGTATCTGTCCAGGTCTTTCCATCTCTATTGCTACCTTTTTGGGTCAGCTCACCATCATCTTTTGCTTGGATGACTGCAGTAGCCATTTCCCTTCAACTTTCCCTCCAGGTAATTCTTTCTCTACGTTGTAGCCAAAGGAATCTTTCTAAGGCACAAATACGATCATTGTGTTTTCTTTCCTTACAGCCCTCTAATATCTTCCCTTTGCTCTAAGGATAGTGTCCAGGTCCCTAATAAGGCTTCTTGTCTTTCTCATTCTGGACCTGCTGACCTCTCTTGCCTCATCTCTTGCCACCACTCCTCAAGCTCCCTGAGCTTCAGATATTTTGAAGTGCACCTGCAGTTCACTCACATACCAGGCAGGTTTTCCTATCTCTCAGACTCCGTGCACACTCTTCCCTATCTAGCACACTCTTTTCCCTTGCTCTTTCTCTGATGTTAGCTGGGAAATCACTGCTTCTACTGTATCCTACTGGCCTGTTTACTTGTCTATATTCATTTAGGCCAATACTCCTTATAGAGTCTGGAACATTCTAGATAATCGGTAGACACTTTTTGGATGAATGAGTGAGTGTTAATGCATGAGATGGCTTAAAGGAGTGGCAGATCACCCAGACTGACTGGAGTGGAGGATATACAAAAGACAAGAGTGGAAGATATGAAAGAAAGGTGGTTGGGTGTCTTACACTGGGTTTCCTGAGCACAAACTGTGAGATGAAGATTCCAGTGCAGGCAATTTATTGGGGAGTGCTCTTGGGATTAACTCCTGTGAAAGAGTGAGGGAGTGAGAGGGGCAGGATATGGCAGAAGGTGAAGTTGAACTGAAATGAAATTGCAACAGGGCTCTCAGCTGATCCCATGTGGTAATTAGAAGCTGGCATAACCTTACAAAGTTCTGAATTGAGGCAAGGGGCTGGGGCTGTGTATCTTCACAGCAATCAGTCATTGAATGTGGGCTACCTCTGGGGAGGGGGCGAACTCAGGACAAACTGCTCCTTTGCCAAGGGCGATTTCTGGCAAGGGGTTCAACTATGACCTGGCAGAAGCCAACATTGCTGGTATCTAGGGGAATGATTATCCTGGTAGAGGAGGATCTGGGTGGCATTACCACATCCACTACACTGGGCCCACTTCAGGCCAGATTGAGGAAGTTTTGCTTTATTTGGTAGGCCTTGGGATGCCATTGGAGATGTTTACACAGATAAATCATGTGAGTCAGAGCTGTATTTGAGAAGATTAGTCTAGTTGTATGCTCAGATTGGATTGGAGGTGGTGGATAAACTGCAGATGGAGAGGCCATTGGGAGACTATTGAAATAGTCCAGATGAAGAAATAAAGGCCTGAACAGGGGTGTTGGCAGCAGAAATGGAAAAAGCGGTGGTTGCAAGAGATATGTTAATGCTAAAATTCCCAGGCCCTGGTGACTAATTGAATATGGGGAATATGGAAAAATCAAAGGTGATTTCATAATTTTGAGCCTAGCTGAAATGTATGAATGATGGTTCTGGCAGTAGATATTTAAGAAGGATATAGGTTTGGTGTAGATTTGGTGAATTTGCAGTATGACTGCCACCCAAGTAGAAGTGGCTTACAGGTGGCTGGGCAGTTTTTTGGGAGGGCAAAATACACATACATAAAAAGTTCTATGATGATATGAAGATGTTCATGTAGCAGTATTAGCATCAAATTTGTGTAAAAGAAGTTAATGCTGCAAGAGGCCAGAGAAGACAGAAATCACTGTAGCCAAGAAGTGTTCATGGAGGAGGTTGCCTTTGAATGGGGTCTAGGTGCAGGTGTTAGATTTATGATGAGGAAGAAGAGATAGGGAGGGCAGGATGATGACATTCTGAGTGGAGCCAATGGTTTGAGCAGAGACAGAGAGGTAGAAATTCATACTGCATATTTAGAATACCATGAGAAGATCAGTTTGATTGGAACATAGGATTCATTTAAGGAAAGTTTGGTTTAAAAAGTTGAACAATTGATTGCGGAGAAACTTGAATGACAGGCTAAATGATAGGGAGCATAAAGGAGTTTAGGTGATTTTTTGGTAAAACTTTGCCTCTGTTTCTGAAGTTTGATCCTTTCATCTGCCTGGATGTGGGTCTTCAGAACCCACAGAACTAGAACTCTCCACTCGAGAGACACTTGTGCTTGTGATACAGAAGGCTACTGGTCACTGAGAGTCTTTTTCATGGAGATTATATGACGGCACATTGGAGGAAATTCCAGCTGCATGTGTTTCTGAGGCTTTTACATCCACAGTCTTTGCTTAGCTTTCATGAGGCATAAAGAATGTGTGGCCTAATTGGTGAGCTGGTTTACTGGCTCACCCTGAAAAGTAAACATTGTGTATCTGTAAGTGGAAATTCAGTATGTGTAATCTAGCTGCCTAGTCACGCCTGCCCCAAACGCTGTTGAAAACTTTGACCAAGGACTATAAAACTGTCAAGAGCTGGGGCCCAAGCTTGCTTTCACACCAAATAATTCATTACTGAAGCTATGGGAAGATAACAGGACATGCATTTGACTTGCTGGTATTCCTTGTTTGCTACAGAAGCATCTGGCAGAGCTAAATGGCTTTGTATTACATCATGTTTCATTTCTTCTTTTTATTTATCATCTATTTTTATTTGTGTGACATGGAAACTTGCCCCACCCACCTCTGAGCACTCTCACTGAATAAAAAATGTATCTTGATATAACTTCAGTGACTTCAAAATGGAATCCTCAGATCGACACTTGGACCATTAAAAAAACAATGTCAACAAAATTTCTTTTGTGTCTTTGAGCAGATGTTTAATTTTATCCTCCTCCCAAGTGGTCATAGGCTGCTATTAGACTTCCTGACTGCCATTTTGTAACATCCAAAGGATCACTTGTTTTGTTTCCTTTGCATAATTTCATCACAGAGTGTTTGAAACGGTTTTTGGGAACAAGAAGAGAATTGCTGTCTAAGGAACTATTTTTTTTGGAACAGGAAGTAAATGATATATGCTGAAGCCCCCATGGAAGCTTTTGGAATGGCCTGCTAGATTTAGGACCAGAGATGGAGAATATGCAATTCATAATGTACAGCTACTTCTGTTAAGGCAAAGTGGCCCTAACGTGTCTATAGCTTTCCTCACAGGTAATTGCATGCATGGGCTTTCACTCAACAGAAAAAAACGTGCCAAATCTTGAGCAATTAAAAAAAAAATGCAAAAATCTGAGCATGTTATTAAGTTGCAACTGATATTCAACAGCTCTACATTAATCTCTAAGAAGCATACAAAGGAGTACTTACTGTTTTATCAATTCTTCAGTCCTACACAATTGAATATATTCTTCAGCCCACATAAATGTTTACTGCATTATAAGGGATTTTTATGTTTAAACTTTATATTTAACAGTGTCCTTTAGATGTTTGGTCTAAAGGAAGTGCATTTCAGTGATCTAAAAAAGAATCTCACAGGTATGTGTATTGTGTTTTCAATTTAAATTAGACATTGTAACTGCTTAATGCCTTACCTATTCCATTTAGATCCTTCATGAAAACAGACTAATTTTAATAGCTGCCTAGATATTCCTAGTCTGTCTGTCTTTCTTTCTTTCTTTCTTCTTTCTTTCTTTCTTTCTTTCTTTCTTTCTTTCTTTCTTTCTTTCTTTCTTTCCCTCCTTCTCCTTCCTCTTCCTCTTCCTCTTCCTCTCCTTCTCCTTCTCCTCCTTCTTCGATAGGGTCTCACTCTGTTGCCCAGGCTAGAGTGCAGTGGTACGATCATAGCTCACTGCAGCCTTGAACCGTAGGATCAAGCGATCCTCCTGCCTCAGCCTTTCAAGTAGCTGGGACTAGAGGCACGCACTTCCTAGTGTAAAGTTAGTTTTTTCTTTATTTGCCTTGTCTAGAGATGGGGAAGAAGAGTCATCTCCAGTTTCCATCATGTGATGTTAGGGGTGCTGAGAAGACTTCTGTATTTCGTAAATTAACTTTCATAAATAGTTTTCTATTAGTACAATTACTTTAACAGAGACCAAAGACCTTAATGCAGTTTACTTACTTATGATGTCTTCCAGCCCTACTTTTGGTTTATTGCTGTTAGTCTAAATCACAGACAGAGGCCCTCTAAAAGAAAATGATATTTATTTGGGAATAGAGCATTGCAATGGGAATTGCACAGTCTTTTTTTAGCTTTGATGAGGCAACCTTTGCTTTACATGTGCCATGGTAAACTATGTGCATACTCAGGCGGGTAAAAGGAAGACAAAACTTTTTAAAGGAAAAATAAGGAAAATTACATAATTGTTTTGAGATAATTATCCTTGGCTACAAGGATCAACAACAATGATGACAGCAGCCCAAAGTTAGACAGGCACTTGCTGGGGAAATGTCCTCGAAGAAGTATTTTTGTGTGTGCAAGTCTGCAGTTTTTGCAGAATCTTTTGTGATAGTTTTTATCATTCATTTATGAATGAGAACTGCCCTCTTCATATTTATTCCTGGCCTTATTTGTCAGGGTTTTTTTTTTTTTTTTAACACGGGTGACTATATTTTGATTCTAACAACTCTCATATTTTCACCCACTGCTGCCATTTTTTTTTTTTTTTTTTGAGAGAGAGTCTTGCTCTGTCATCTGGGCTGGAAAGTCATAGCTCACTGTAGCCTCGAACTCTTGGGCTCAAGTGATTCTCCCACCTCTGCCTCCTGAGTGGCTAGGACTATAGGTGTGTGTCAACACACCTATAGTGTACAGATGGGCTCCTTCTATGTTGCCCAGGCTGGTCTTGAACTCCTGGCCTCAAGCAATCCTCCTGCCTTGGCCTCCCAAAGTGTTGGGATTTTAAGTGTGAGCACTGCACCTGTCCCATTTCCCACTTTTGATCAAGATCTCTCTCCAAACACATTGTTGATCAATCATCCTGTAGTTAGATTTTGATGGCCCTTTGTGCCAGGATGGGCCTGTCCTGGGTTTCTGGTCTGGTCCCATATTGGAGAGAGTGAATGGCAGCTAGCAGTCAGTGTTAAAACTCTTTTAGCCACATTTGAGCAACAAAGGAGATTTGAAGGGAGAGGCTCTCAGGCTAAGCCTACTTGGAGTTCATTATTAAGTTTAACCTTGTTCTATAGTCTTTTCCCATCATCTCAAAGTACTGGGACAGCATTTAGGAGTTATATTTCTGCAAAAATTTAACAAGTACCAGACACAAAGTTTAAAAAGAGAAGATAGTCTAGTCTATAGGCAGATAACAAGAACTTGGAAACAATGCACAGGGCTACAGTCTAATAACAGGTGTATTGTAGCTTTTCTTTAGAAACATAACTTCTTCTCTTTACATTGATCACATAGAAACTTCAGATTTACAAGCCTCTTGAGGCTAGGCAGCCAAGCTAAGGCAGACTTTAGATTTTATCTACAGTCTTCAGGTTCCTGGGCCTGTCAGAGAGTGACATTTTTAAATGTACTCGCTGTAAGGCTGGGAAGCCAGGTATTCTATGCACATTCTCAAATATGACACTAAAATCTTGGCAATATAACCAATATTTCCAATTGTAACCTGCTATAAAGAGAGAGCAGCTTTTTATTAGAGTTACACAAGTAACCATATTGCCATCAGAATACTTACAAATAGTTTCTGAATTTTGGAAGAATCAAGTAAGGAGCAAAAGCAAATGCTTTCATTCTTGTTCACAAAATTATATTTTACCAAATTGCTGTAAACTATAGATAGCTTAAGAGAGAAAATTTCCTTAAATCTGGGAAACAACACATTTATGTATAGAACCAGTAATGTTTCTACTAACAGTAATAAAAACATTATTTTCATTAGTTACTTAATCTTGCATAATTAATTTTTGTTCTGTTTGATCTTCATTAGCAGTTTCATGAATTCTTCAATTTCTTTATTATAGTTCTGAAAATTTTATTTAGTCTGTTGATCTTAAAGTTATTGGAAACCTGTGTTATCTTAAACATACTGTTAGAATCTTTTTCATGGAAAGCAATTATAGGCCAGTTGTGGTGGCTCATGCCTGTAATCTCAGCACTTTGGGAGGTATAGGTGGGTGGATCACCTGAGGTCAGGAGTTCTAGACCAGCCTGGCCAACATGGTGAAACCCTGTCTCTATGAACAATACAAACGTTAGCCAGGGATGGTGGCGGGTGCCTGTAATCCCAGCTACTTGGGAGGCTGAGGCAGGAGAATCACTTGAACCTGGGAGGTGGAGGTTGCAGTGAGCCAAGATTGTGGCTCTGCAGACCACTGCAGCCTGGGTGACAGAGCGAGACTCTGTCTTAAAACAAACAAAAAAAATAAAAAAGAAAAGCAATTATAGCTGATTGCAGATGCTTTTAGAGAAAAATCAAAACAATAACTGTGGATGACAAAAACTTAGAATAGTCATGGTTAAAACTGATGAGAGTTCACAACTGGCAAGGAAACTTAGTTATTTCTATTATGTATTTTAAGATTAACAACCAGAATCATGACTGAGTTACATCAAGACTTTTATAAATTCCATATAATCTTTAGAGTATTCACATCAACAATATCAACACAAATATAACTTTTATGAAAATTTAACATAACCAAAATTATCACTAACATATTATATTTCTATGAATTCATATAATTTTCCAAATACTTTTTTCAATAATATACCCATAAATGTAACTGAAAGAGGATATAGAGTCACCTATTATTTGACAATGTTTCCTATATAATTTACCAAATAATACTAATCATTTAATATCTCTACAAGATAAGAGATGTATCCTTTGAGGCTCTCCAGGGGCTCAACTGGAAAATCCCAAAGTGAATTCTAGATCAAAAAGGCTTGATTTATAATTGTGATCCTGGGTAAGCCTGACAAAAATATTAAAAGGTCAAAAATACCCACTCAAAAGAGGATCACAGGTCATGGTGAAATAAGTCATTTATTTAAACAGTGATAACAAAAGTCTTTGAAAACAGCACAGAAAATTAGGTGTATGCAAAACCTTAACCATTTCAAAGCTCAGTTTTTCTAAGTAATAAAAAACCTAATAAAGAGGACACAGGAAATTATCCTAATGAAATATAAATTCTTTTTTTTTAGGCCAGTTACAAAAAAGGTAAAGAAAAATCCCCTGCAATGTGATTGCTTTTTCTTGTAGGAAGCTTATTTAGATAAACTGGAAGATGAACTTGATTTTTAAAAAAGAGTATTTGAATTTAATCAGACACAGGAAGAAGTATGTCCAAGGTCATAAGTGTACACTTTACTATAGAGGAATGTAAACAAGAAAACTAGTACTTTGAGCAGGGGAATATATGGTTCTTAGTAACAGCACAGGATATTTACTGGTTACATGGAAAATTCAGATACATCAACAAATGCCAGAGTCCAGAATCAAGTTATACTGGAGCAAAACATTGCTTTTCTGGGCCTTCAAGATAAGCATTTTAGTGTCAGGTGATAACAGTAGAGTTAGAAGTGGGAAAAAAGACGTTCCACCAGCTAATGAAAGGTTGAAGGAGAAAGTTATCATCCTGGGCCTTCTCAAGGGGAGAAAGAGCTGAAGGCAATGATGCATAACCTGTAAACCACGTGCTTCGAGATACAGCAAAAGTTGAACTTCTGAGATATGAATTGGAGAAGCTTATGAGGAAAATTATACCGGAATAAATGAAAGTACCATTCTAAATGAAGAGAACAGCATTCCCAGCCTGAAACTAGGAAAATTAAAAATTGAGCTCAGGAAAGAAATGTGGCAGAAATGGAAACTGTCTGCAGTTTAGAAGATGGCCATAAAAGAAACAGATTTTAGATTTTAAAATCAAAACCTCTTGCAACTTTACTATGAGCAGATCAATACTTTAAGAAAAGTTGTTGTTCTCGGGAGGCTGAGGCAGGAGAATCCCTTGAACCTGGGAGGCGTAGGTTGCAGTGAGCTGAGATCTCACCACTGCACTACAGCCTGGACGACAGAGTGAGACTCTGTCTCAAAAAAAAAGTTGTTGTTGTAACACAGAGGACCACAGTTTTAGTTTCGTATTAGTGTATTTTTAATATCAAATGCAACCTTTGGAAAGACATAAATAATTCCTTTCTGATTATAGCCAATTAGATCATATACAAAATTCTTTCATAAATTCATAATCCATCCTTCATAAACTTTATTATGACCTACTGAGACCTTATGTGACATGTTTAGACTTTCTGCTTTGTCCTGTACTTCCTCTTTCATAAATAACCATTTTACTTTAGGACAAAAATTTATCACACAAGATTCTTCCTCATACAAAAGTGTTCTCTTTTTAAAAAACTTCCTTGCTAAAAATACATCTTAAACTCCATAACTTTCTTCATATCTCTCACTCTTACTTACTGGTTTCTTTATGTCTTGTTTCTGTATTTTGAAACAACCTTTAAATAACCTCTGAATTAGACAAAATTACTTCTTTCTAATAAGAACACATTTTTTAATGACTTTCTTATAACTTTTCTCATCCCATATTTTTTTGGTACACTTTGTATACAGAATTATATATATTAATTAGAATTTTAGCTCTTAGTAGTCTTGCATACTTTAAGGTCCTGAGTAATTTTGAACTCTTTGTCACATATCAGTATTTTATAGATGAGAACCATTTTATAATTACAACATAATTTTACGTTTATTAATAAATGCAAATATATTTAGTCTTTCTATAAAAACCCTTATATTTATATTCAGCAATTTAAGGGTATAAAAAAATTTTTTTTAGACAGTCTTACTCTTATCGCTGAGGTTGGAGAGTAGTGACATGATCATAGCTCACTGCAGCCTCAAAGTCTTGGGTTCAAACAATCCTCTTGCCTCGGTCTCCCATGCAGATGGGACTATAGGCATGTATCACCATGCTCAGGTACTTAAATTTTTTTCTTTTTTTGTAGAGATGAAGTCTCACTATGTTGCCCAGGCTGGAGAAATTTATGTTTTAGCTTTGGTTTTCTTTGGAAATTTCATCCCAGACATTTAGTGGATATCTATTGCTTAATTCAATGTAACTTTAAAATCTCAAATTACATGAAAAGTTGATTGATAAACATTTATCTCTTTTACATTATCTAACTTATTTGTTTTTTAAAAATTTACCTAGATTACGTGTGAAAATTGAAATATTAGACAAAGCTAGTCATCATTTAAAGTTATCCCTGTTAACCATTTTTATAGCCTGTTAATATCAGATATTCACCCAACTAAGAACTTTAAAGTTAAATACATTGGTATTTTGTTGACAACTCAGAAGCTACAGTCATTTTTATTAAGCCAACAATATTAAATTAGTGTTACTTATCAAAAAATTGCACAAGCAAAGATCATTCTGTTTTAGGCTGGGCTTATAATTTTGTAAACTTTGTGTCAAATTTTGATACCTTAAAACTTCTAGCAAGGACAAATATATAAAACCGTCTGATCAGTAAACCCAGGACAAAAAGTATGCTGACAATTCTGAAGACATTTCTATTTTGATTTTGCCAATAATTTTAAAACCAGCTTATTTATTAAAGATTTGCTTAAGTCACATTAACTAAAATGCATTTGTTAATTAGTATTATTTTATATGAGTGCTCATTTATCTAAGCCAATCTAAGTAGAGTTCCTTAGGGAATTTTTGGCCAACTATGCCCTATTTCACCATGTAGACACAACATATAATACATGTACATATGTATAAACACACATAAACATATATATATGCACATAAATATATCGGTTTCATTTTCGAATTTTAGTAATATGTACAAATTCACTGGTTTGTAAAAGATAGTTGGATCTAAATTATATTTCTGAAAAAAGAAGCTTGTTTACATGGCTAAACTTCATTTGTTCCAATAGATAATGTAATGAAAGTTATGGACTAAAATCCTGACTAAAGCAGTTACCACACCAGTTTGGTTTTAAAAGCTGGCCCCCCAACATTTTTTTAGTTTCAGATGAGTTTAGGGTTAAGTTTTCAATGTTTACATTTTAGTTGAGACTGGCTGAATTGTATAAAAAAACAACATTCTCAAGTAGCCTTGAATCTATTTTTTATTTGCTAGTCTGTTTTTCTTGACTAATCAATGCAGGTAAATAAGTATTTTAAAAGGGTTTTTTTTTCTGCCTTTTTCTTTTTGATTCCTGCATGATAGACAAAAGCAATTTTTATGCTAAACAGAGATACCTTATATTATTGCTGTGAGCTCAAGATTTTGACCTGCTTTATCCAAGAGCCTAATTTGTATAAGCGTTTATCTAGTTCTTTTTTAGACTGTCAATTCTTCAATTAACTCTTCCATCCCCCTAAAAAATTGTTAGCTAGGCAAACCTAAATTTACATTACAAGGGATGGATCAGGTGCAGTGGCTCATTTCTGTAATCCCAGCACTTTGGCAGGCTGAGGTGGGAGGATTGCTTGAGCCCAGAAGTTCAAGACTAGCCTGGGCAACAAAGTGAGACCTTGTCTCTACCAAAAATAATAAAAAAAATTAGCCAGGAACAGTGGCATGGACCTGTAGTCCCAGCTACTCAGGAGATTCAGGTAGGAGGATCCCTTTAGTCCAGGAATTAGAGGTTGCAGTGAGCTATGATCTGGTCGCTGCACTCTAGCCTGGGTGACAGAGCCATACCCTGTCTCTAAAAAAAAAAAAAAAAAAAAAAAGGGGGGGGCGATGACTCTTAGGTCTGGGTTGTTGATTACTATGGAGCTGTAATAGTTTGTAACTGGTTTGAAAGCTATTTAAGACTTGTTTCCCTCTCTCTCTTTGCTGAAATGCCATAAACAGTGAGTTTTATCTCAATACCAGCAAAAACATCAGCATATTCACAGTAGGCAGAAAAAAAGTAGAGTAGACAAGAACTCAGAAGGCTGTACATGTTAACTCTGTAGCTGCAGGGTTTTAAAACCATAATTTGAACATTAATCATCTGAGTTCTCAATTTCTCTCAATGTAATTTGTCCATCAGTTTAAAAATGTGTATGAGAATGAGCAATATATGTAGCCAGCTAGAGTTCCAGAAAACTTGGCATGCCTTAATATTTAGGAATACCATTCTATTTCTTACTAATCTCTCAAGAGCAAATAAAATCCTGTATATTCTGTTAGAGAATGTCAGGAGTTTGGACCAAGATGATGGCAACCAACCTAGTTGCTTTTATTTAGCCATCCTGCATCTACCATTTAGAATGTTTATTTTGCTCTAAGAAGATTTTCAGAAACAGGCAAGGGAAAAGAGACAAATCATTTACAGATGCACGTAACCAAACCAAAGGAAACTAAGATAAGAGTGTTCACAAAAATTTTAACCTAGGTATGTGAATAAAACAAAATATTAAATTAGGCAGACAGGAAGAACCAAGAGTAAATTCAGCAGAAAAGACGTGCCTTACAGACAGGGTGTAAATTCTGTAGAAACCAGAGTACTCAAACCAGAAAGACGCTTGTCTTTATACCAGAAAAGACTTGCCAGAAAATACAAAATGTCTTTTATCATCCCAGGATGGATGTAAAGTCATTTATTAAAGCAGCCTTATTCAAATGAGATCCCAAATGAAGTTAAGATCTTCTACCAGAAAGAGGGAGGATTTGCCTAAGAGAAGACCATCAGGGCAGAAAAAGTGAGCCATGGAAGCAGAGAGCTCAAAGGGCTCATGTGAGTACTCCATACACATTTCAAGAATCATCTATTCCTTCTAGTAGTAATTTTCCTCCAGGTCCCATTTCTGACACCATTTATATGTCAATCTAAATAAAGAACAGAGAGGGGCTCTCCAAAAGAAAATGATATTTATTTGGGAATAGGGTATCGCAATGGAAACACACATGCCATAATAAACTATGTGCGTATTCAGGAAGTAAAGGAAGACAAATACTTTTAAAAGAAAAATGAGGAGGATTACATAAATGTTTTGAGAAAAGCATCCTTGGCTATGAGGATCAATAACAAGGGTGACACCAATGCAAACTGCACAAGCACTTGCTGGGCAAATGACCTTGAAGTTTTTTTTTGTGCAAGTTTGCAGTTTTCACAGTCTTTTGTGATAGTTTTTATTAGGCACTTATGAATGAGATCTCTCTTCATGAACTTCCTTGGCTGTATTTGTGAGGTTTATTATTATTTTTTTTAACATAAGTGATTCTATCTTGATTCTGACAACTTTCACATCAAAATTTTTTAAAAAGAAACTCAGAAAACATCAATGATCACAAAGAGTTAGCCATTGATCATTAAAGACATGATTAAGACTGCAGGTTATGGAGTCAAACTGACCTGGATTCAAACCTGGCTCCACCCATATCTAGTTTTGTGACTTAGGCAGTCTTTTATTTCTTTGAGACCAAGTATCTTTATCTTTAAAATGGGAAGGAAGTGCTCATGTAATAAAATGAGATAGTATCTGTAAAGCACAGAAAGCCTTTAGCACAGTGTGAGGCCACTACATAATAGGTGCTCAATAAATGTTTGCTATTATCATTACTATTTAAATATCTAGGCATTAGAAATGCCTTTCTTGGAAAATGCCTACTCAGATATTTGGACACTAAGCCATTTCTGTATGAAGTTTGAAGGCAAGAAAAAGTGGGCCTTAGATATTTAAGTTAGGCACTAGCCTAAATCTCATCCTAGGAAATTAATGTGAACTGCCCAGCACCTGAATCCTTGCTCCTGAACCTCACTTAACACTTCTGAATTCAATATGCTCCCACAGCTTTTGCCTGTTGGATCTGCTTGTTTGGTGTCTGGTACTTCTTGACTGTTCTATTGTAGCCAATCTCTGTCCTTTCTCCTTGATTCTCCTTAACCATGAGTTTGGCATTTTTACCCCACCTCATCTACCCAAGTGTATCAGTCCGTTCTTGCACTGCTGTGTAGAAATACCTGAGACTGGGTAATGCATAAAGAAAAGAGGTTCAATTGGCTCATGGTTACACAGGCTGTATGGCTTCTGGGGAGGCCTTAGGAAACTTTCAATCATGGTAGAATGCGAAGGGGAAGCAGGCACGTCCTACATGGCTGGAGCAGGATGGGGAAGACAGAAAGTGGGGAGGTGCCACACACTTTTAAACAACCAGATATTGCAATAACTCACTCTGATGACAACACCAAGGGGGATGGTGTTAACCAAGAGAAACTGCCCCCATGATCCAATCACCTCCCACCAGGCCCACCTCCAACATTGGGAATTACAATTCAACATGAGATTTGGGTGGGGACAGAGATCCAAAACGTATCACAAAGACTGACCCTCTGGCCTGAGTTCTGTTTTTTACTTTGCCCTCCCTGCCAGGTCAGAACTGATGGATCTGTCCATGGAATCCATGCATGACACTATGATGTTAAAGTCCTCAGTTAATGAGACTGGTGGATTCCATACTACAACAGTATTGAACAAGCACTCATATGGAAGATTCTGGTATGGAAGATTTGGGACTGAACCTCCAATTTAGTTTAATGCCCATTTTGCCTGGGAAGCATGCATATGACCCGGCTGTGATTTCCTGTCATATTTTCAATCTCCTATGGCTTCCTTGAATTTCTTTGAATTTTTAAAAAGAACTTTTAAATCTGATCTGAAATTTATTGCAAAATAGTTTCTGACATAGGAAAGTACAGAGAGGGGGAATATACTGTTCCTTTAAACCTACCTCAGAAATATAATCCTACCTCAGTACCTTTAATGGCAAAAACTGCAATTACTTTGCACCAACCTAATAACTACAGTTAACATTTGGTTATGCACTCTTCTTTTTTTAAAAATTAAATTATTATTTTTAATTAACACATAACATTTGTACATATTTATGGGGTACAGAGTGATATTTTGATGTATGTGTACAATGTGTAATGATTAAATCAAGCTAATTAGCATATATATATCACCTCAAACATTTATCATTTCTTTGTGTTGGGAACATTCAAAATCCTCTCTTCTAGCTATCTTCTTTACATATATATATTTATGTAAGTGAGATAGCACTTCCTGCTATTTTCCACTTAACACTGTATTGTAAACGTTCCCCACTCTAAAAATTCTCTTTATAAATATGATTTTAATCACTGCACAATATTCTACATACAGGTGTACCGTAATTTTAACTTAGCCATTTCTCGTTATGTACATTTAAACTGTTTTTGTTTATTTGGTCATTAGAAACAACACCAAGGAAATGATATTTATGCCTACTTTTTTCTTATAAATTAAAAACCCAGTTCTAATTACCCCTCTCCTCCCCACTTTTTAAGAATAAAATATTAGTTGTCTTTGTTCCTGCCGTCCTTAGACATGAAGTAAACAACTAGGCTAAGATAGCAGACAACTAAATATCTACTAAATAAATAAATAGTATTGGAAAGGTGATTTGCCCCCATTAAAAATGAATATATGCAAGTGTGGAACTCTAGTTACTTTTGTAAAGAAAAGAGCTATAGGGACAAGGAGAAATAAGTGAAAGTAAACAAATCCGACAGGTAGAAAACTGTTCTCTGTCCCCATGGAACACTTCCATGACCGGAATAAAGAATATGCTCATTTTCTAGCTTGCCCATTGAGGCAGAGACTGCTAACTAGTGACCAAACCTGTTTGCTCTTCTTCCTGGAGAGATAGCCAGACTCTGTTTCCCAGCCTTCCTTGCAGCCAAAGGAAGAAGAGCAGAGTGATGTAAGCACCTTCCACACCTTCCCCCTAACAAGTTCTCAGATTCTATCCTTCATGCTTTTTCCCACCCACCTCCTGATGTGGGATGAGCACAGTGACCTTGGAAGTCAGCTGTTGAAGGTGATAGAGCTCCAACATGGGAGAAGCTCAGATAGATCCATGAATCTCTACTTGGAAACAATTGCCTGCCTATCAGATTATGGGAGCCAGAAACCTATACTCATTCTCAACATGTTCCTCTGCCTCACTTTCTGCTTCCAATCCATTGTTAAGTCCTAGTTTTCCTCTCCTATATACAGTATAATCTGTTCACTTCTCATGCTCTCTAGCAACACTCCTGCCCAAGTTAACATGTCATCTTTCCCCTGGCTGCTGCAATAGCTTTCTAACCTGCATCCATCTGAGCCCACTTCCAACCTATCTCCAGGCTAAACGGAATTTTTCCAAAGTGTGAATCTGATTGTTACTTACCTGCTTAAAATAAATACCTTCCCATTGATATAAGAGTAAAGACACAACTTCTTTACTCTAAAGTTGTGTCTTTACTCTTTACTTTGCTCTTTACTACTTCTTTACTTTAAAGTTGTGTTTTTACTCTTTATAGATTATACTGTAGCCAGCCTTATCTGTGGCTCCAGCTACACTGGTATTTTGGTTGATTGGACTGGGTCCCAGAAAATGTTCCCTCCCTCCAAAGGATGTTTGCATGAGCAGATCCCTTTCTGAATGTTTTTCCCTACCTATTTTATGTAGTTAACTCCTACTCATCTTTAAGATCTCAGTTCAAGAGACACTTTTCCAGGGAGGCTTGAGTAGGTCATTTGAGTTTCTCCTTATAGGCTCCTATAGCACCATGTTCCTTTTTTTGTAGCACGTGTCACAGTTGCAATGTGCAAAGTATATTAACATGTAATTTCTAAAATTACATTCATCTGTAAGATTATTTGATTACTTTGTCTCTCCAATAAACTGTATATTCCTTAAAAGTAGATATGGTGTTTAAACAGCCATTGTATCCATGTTTATGAAGAGGAGTAAGGAAAGAGAGAAAAAAGGTTAGGTAAATAAACTGATGGATGGAGTGAGATTTTTCACCACATGATTCATTATTAGGAGTCAGGATCTTGGTTGAGTGTTTGGAACAACGAGGTTTACGAGGTTTCTTGACATGTTGCTTGTTGTGTTTTGCTTCCTTGCCTTTGTGCATAAATTCCTTTCTGCTGAAACACCCTTTCCTTACTTGAAGAAATCCTATTCTACCTTTAAGATCAGCACAGGGTGCTTTCACTGACCTGCTCTGATCAGGGTTAACTGCCCTCAGCTATGCTCCCCTAAGAACATATTCAGTCTCTGGAGAAAGACGGATCTTGTTTCCAGTCTTGGTTCTGCCCCTGCTTGATATTTGGGCCTAAACAAATCACTGAATCTGTTTCTTCACCAGTAAAATGAAACTAATAATTCCTTCTTCACAGGGTGAATGTGAGGAGTCAGATAAGGGGTTGAAAGCAGCTTATGAATAATAGATGGTCGAGAAATAGTGACTTTAAAAAAAATGGAACCCAAAACATTGTTTATTTTCCGCACCATATTGTAAGTTTTTTGAGGTCAGAGACCATGCCATTTTTATCTTTGCTTCCTTAGTACTTAACATAGTGCCTGGCACAGGGCAGATGCCCAGTAAAATGTTTATTGAAGTGAATGATACTAGAATTATAAGGCAAGATCCAGGAGCTGGGGTATGATCAGGGGTTTAGACAGTCACAGATTGACCTCTTTGAGGTCTTTGCCTTTTTATTAATGGCTGGTCAATAGATCTTAAAGGGAAGTCAAGGCAGATAATCACTGCTAAGAGACAAGCAGGGGAAATAGAATGTTGAAGCACCATGAGAAAAACTCATCTGTGGAGACCAAGGGTTGAAATATATTTTTCAACTCTTAAGCTTGAGCCAGACATCGGTAACTCTTTAATCTACAATTGCTATTAACAAGAGTAAATGTTGCTATTGGCAGTGGGGAAAGTTTGAAATAAAGGGCCACTTCCTGTACCTACAATATGTACCTTTTTTCTGCCTAGTCAAATATTGCAAGGCCCAGAATATGTGTCCTTTCCAATTTGCACAAAAGCACTATTTAAGCTAGTGGCAGAACTGCTTTGTGCTCTTATTCCAGGGATGTATCCAGGTTTTGAATGAAGCTTATATGTATTTGAAGGCTCACTTTAAAGAAAAAAATATATAAAATTGTAAGTACAAAATTAGACACAAAAGTAAATTTTTATTTAGAATGATGTAAGAAATTACAATAAATTATACATTTTAAAAGCTGATAAATACAGCAAAAATCTCAAAGTCTGGGAAAATAACATTTTTTGTTAATTAACTGCCTAACACTCCTTTGTAATACTTTTTTCCTACTTTTTTAATGCATATTCTGGTTGCCAATAAATGCAATTTTGTATTATTTTCTGTAGAAAGAACAGTAAAATAAACCAGGTTTTCCTCTAGCCTGGTTAAGTTTTTTTTAAATTGGTAGTTTATAAAAGTTTCTTTGATTTCACAATTCATTATTACAATATCATGCAAATTTTTGATATTGCTCTCAGATTTGGGAACCTCTATCAGATTTCTGTCATATCAGATCTATACGAGTTCAGATCACTCCAAGTGTTCTTGTGCAGGGACTACTCTTAAATATCCTTTGAAATGGTCACACTCATTAGCCAGTGAGTTCTGATGTCCTGTTGTGGTGTATAATTACCAGTTTTCTGTTACCTTCACTGATATTAGTGTTCTAGATCAAAGTAGCAGGACATTTATGTTCTTCCCCAGTGTGTTCATATGATTCATAGTCCTCTCCATTAATTTATTAATCAACTCAAGAGTCTATTTATTACTTCTATTTGAAATTTATTTCTTCTTCTCAAAAATGATCACTTTTGGTATTATCTGGACATCTTTTTGGTTACAACTCACTTTTTATTATCAGAATAATTTCTGGTGAGTTCCTAGAGAAATATATGAAAATATTTTCATGGTATGGTGCATTTATAGTTGTATATGCTGCATAATTAGGTATATTCATGAGTAGGCATTGATTAAAACCACATCCTCTGCTTATTATTTTACATGTCTGGTGAATGGAAGGATTTTCCATAGATTAATTTATAGCTCTGCATATTTCAAAACTTGTTTTTCCTCTGCTATTTACATCCATTGTTGGATGCTGTAGAATGTTATAGTGTGATGGGACTCCTGGCCCTGAACTTTTGGGCATGCTGTCAGCTATGGTCAACACAGAGGGTGGTGGGAATATTTCTAGAGGCTATTCCTACCCCAGACAGGAGCTCAAATTAACCATACATAGAAATGAATGTTAACTATATAAATATATCCTACTAAATCCAAACTAAATACACTCTCCTAACTCCACTTTCCCAGGCTGGATCTGAAACATACTTTTGACACACTTCAGAGCCACGTGACATGTGAAGTGTGTTGGGGGGAGCCCAAGATGAAAGAGTAATTCTAACCAATACAGCTAAAATGTATTATACAAATTTTACAAAAATATATAACTATGTGAACATAGGGTCCCTTTCAGGACCTTGGAAGGGGCTGGTGCAAGGGAGGAGCCTTGAAGCTTTAGCTTCATTAGCTTCCCTGAACATTCACTTTTGAAGGGCTACTCATTCTATTTAGTACTCTGCATTTGGACTTGTGATGAGCTCTAGAATCAGATAGGCTCATGGTATTAACTATACAGTACCACTTTGCATAGTATTATATGTGTCCTTGAATCTAATTCAGTGTCATTGGCTGAACCATGTCCATTAGCCTTGGACATGGTTAGTGCCTGAGCAGAAGAAGAGAATGAGAGAGGAAAAGGAAGAAAAGATGGGAGAATGAACAGAAAAAGGTCAAGGAAGAGATTTATGTGATATGAAGCCATCAAGCCAGTAAGTAACAGAAGCTCCATTTGTCAGAATCATCTAGCATTGCACTGGCATCAGTCAGCAAATGTTGATGTCTGCCGCAGATCTCCTTAGCCATATGAGTTTACTGCATGGTGCAGTAGCAGTTTCTAGTTTGCCAACAGCATCCTCTATCAAACCCCTATCTTTCTTACCCTCTGCCTGAGGGCTTTCTCCAGTATGAGGAAGCACACCCTCCTGCAGGCAGTGTGTATGGGCAACACTTACCACAGGGACGGGAGTTGGTAGATAAATGCTGCAGCCCATGTGGCCTCTAGTGGAATGTTTCTCAGGTGAGTTCCATATGATTTATCAGAGGAATTGAGCTACAGTTGCTCACAGAGGTGATCCACTCATTTACTCACGAATTCATTGGCATCTCTTTCTGGCTCACTTTCCCCACTCACTCAAGTTTGCTTCCCAAGAGAACCTCTCAACCTACCAGAACTCAGTTTTTATGTCCGAATCTGCATCTGGGGCAACACAAACCAAGACACCTTGTTTAAGCCATTTGCAAGTAATTTACCACTTAAAGAAACATAATGTAAATATTAAAATACAAAAACATAAAATGGGGTTTTTAAAGGAAATAAACAATTTGGAGATACTCAACTCAACAAAATCATTTGTTTGTGTTATATGCATCTGTTTAAATATCATGCTGAGATTTTGCAGAAACTACTTTAGTTTCTATGGGAAGATAAAAAAGAACTGAATTATTGCATTCAGGTCTTTAAAATTCTCTTGCATTTATATTCCAACTCTGGCTTATTAAAGGGGTCTGTGCTCCGTTAACATACACATGCGCTTACTATATAAACAGCTTAACTAGACATCTGCATTGACTGCATATAAGAGGCAGTTAACTTTTTGCCTTGTTTCTGTTCAACGATCTTGATATTTTAGTCTGCTGGCCAGATGAAACAAGATTGGTTTTTGGGTACCAGATGTGTCACAATTTGGGTTTGAATTTTGCAGGTGCTCCCCCCAGCTGGGAAGATGGAAGTTTGCCATCTTTTAGAGATGATGATTTGGGATAGAAATATAACTGTGTTAAAAATAATTCAACATATTAATAGAGGGCCTTGTCCCTTGTGGGCTTCTTATGCATAACATATGAGCAGACCAGCAGCTGTTCTATATTTTAAAAGGAGCGTTAGAAAGTTAGAAGCATACATAACTATTCAAAACACAAGCAACTGCTTGAAGTCATGGAAACAAGATTCAACAATAAACTTTTATTTGTGAAGCTTCCCCAAAAATAATAATCCCACTGGGCTGTGTTCAGGTGGCCTTAGGGTACTGAACAATCTTTCCATTTCCATCATTTGAATTCACTAAAGCATCTCCCTTGTAAATGAAGAGTGGTAGAAATTAGTACATGTACTAGATATGGGGATTGGTTTCTAGCTGATTTCTACTCTTCAATACTTATATTTTAAAATTATAATTTAAAAAATACCTATGTATTTTTGCCATTTTCACATGTGCAAGAACCTAAAACCCCATTGAGGACTGAGTTCTTAATAGTGTCATATCTTGTCTTACTCTAGGCCTCTAAAACAGAAGCTGTTAGCTGATGATGTTCCTTGTACATATTTGCACCTTCGAAAATCACCTAATGAATGTTAACCAGTGTCAAGGAACGGCAATGTTCTTTACCCTTGGCTTTATAATAATCCTTACAGCAGGAAGGACGCTGTATGCTTTTTTGTCCAGCTCTTGGACCAGGGGAGTGTTAGACTCATTCTATCTTCACCACTGTGTTAGGCCGCCCTTGCATTGCTATAAATAAATACCTGAACTGGGTAATTTATAAAGAAAAGAGGATTAATTGGTTCATGATTCTGCAGGCTATACGGGTAATGTGATACCACCGTCTGCTTCTGGTGAAGACCTCCAGAAGCTTACAATCATGGTGGAAAGCGAAGCAGGGAAGTAGGTATATCACATGGCCAGAACAGGAGCAAGGGAAAGGAGGAGGAGCCAGACTTCTTTAAATAACCAGCTCTCATGTGAATGTGTTCCTGCAGGGAGGGCACCAAGCCAGTCATGAGGGACCCACCCCATGACCCAAACACTTTCCACCAGGCCCCACCTCCAACATTGGAGGTCACATTGCAACATGAGATTTGGAGGGGAGAAACATCCAAACCATATCAATCACTATTGCTCTCAAAGCTCCCCATTATTGGTAGAGATCCATCTGGATCTCTACTAATGGCCTCTTTTCTTCTGGAAACTGCTGTCCTCTCAACTATAGTGAGGTCTACATGACTGGTGTTTGCATTTCAGTTTCCAGAATTCAGGAGTATTTTGGGTAACACAATTACTTCTGCCTGTCTGGAGTTAAAGAGAACAATAAACTACAGTCCAAGAAGGTTATAAGAATCAGGTTGGTGGTATCTATGTTATTTCAATCCGATTGCATGTGAAAGCAGCGATGAAAAAGTCATGCAGCCAGAAAGGCTGGCCCATGATGTGGAGTGGACACTGTTCAAGAAGGGGTTTAAAAGGAAAGAGATTGCTTGTTGGTGTTGAAATTTGGAGTATGGCCAATGAAAAGAGCCCTAATCTAAGTCATAAGAACTGCATTCTAGGCATAGCACTCTTGCTCAACAAACTGCGATGTTGTGCAAGTCTTAAAAATAAGAGATTTTTTACAGGATGGTATCTAAGTTCTAGAATCCTATTATTATTAAAAATAAGGGTATGAAATAGGAGATATTTTATATTTGGAGGAGATGGAGATTGCCAGTTGTTAAAGAAACTACTTAAGAGGGAAATTTGGCAGCTGAAGTTAAATTATTCTCTTTTAGAGAGCTTAACAACCAAGAGGTCTTTCCTAACCACTGTAAAAAAATAACTGTGTCCAGTCAGAGAGCATGGAAGTCTCAGAGCCCAGGCCACAGGTATTACAACAGTGAAGTGTTGGAAACATCTACGTCAGTCCTCATTACTGAGGCTCACTGAGTAAAAACATAGGCATTTCCCTGAAAGCATGTTTGGAAGTGTGGGAACTCATGACTGGCCATTTTTTCCACTGGTGAAATAAGGTAAAATGACTTCCAGTTTAACATGAGTAATCAGATTGCAATTAGTTTCAGTGGAAAGGAACAAAAACATGCATAAGAGTGAATACTAAAAGTAATTGTTGTTTGAATTGCAATTTAAAAAACATAGTTAAATTGGATTATTTCTTATGTGCTCAGCGTTAATAATGAGACCATAAAGTGAAGATATGTTTTTTTTGGTGGGCACTATTCATTTTTTTCTTCCACCAATGATAATGCTTTCTAATAGTCACTGCGTACAAAGAAGACTCAGATGCTTTCAAAGATTTGGCAAATAGAGCTAACTCTTCTTTCAATGGTGCATTCCTGGGAGATATATAGATATAGATATAGATAAATTTTTTTCCTGAGACAGGGTCTTGCTCTGTTGCCCAGGCTGGAGCGCAGTGGTGTACTCACAGCTCACTGCAACCTCTACCTCCTGGGTTCAAATAATCCACCCACCTCAGCCTCCCAAGTAGCTAGGACTACAGGAACATGCCACCACACCTCAGTAATATTTGTATGTTTTTGTAGAGATGGGGTTTCGCTATGTTGTCCATGCTGGTCTTGAACTCCTGGCTCAAGTGATCCACCTGCATTGGCCTCCCAAAGTGATAGGATTACAGGTGGGAGCCACCACACCTGGTTTTCAAAGCTGGAGGAACACCTTGTTTCAATATCCCACTTTTATAGATGAAACCAAGCAAGGTACTGAGAAGCTAAGTGACTTCCCCAAGATCTCTTGGCTGGTTATTTTAGAATCAAGACTAAATAGACTCTTGGGTCTTCTATACCATCACACTATTAGACATTGGAAGGAATTACTTTAGAATTTTCTCAATAAATGCTGAGACAATTATGATAATAAATGACTGTGACAATAAATTATTTCCATAATTTTCATCTATGGGAGCAGGCTTAAATCAGTGATTTTCATGGAGGGAAGGAAAGAATCGTGTGTAGTTTGAAAACAGCAGAATTTTGTCCTACTGCTTTGATTTGTTTTTAGACATGATATTTATTTTCAATTTCAAATTAAGAGAGCATGAGATATTTACGTTTATTGAGGATGATTGCACCTATAAAGGAACTCATGTATTAGCTTCTCAAAGCTTTTTCCAGGTTTTTGCTTCCATGAATTAAAACAATTTTTTTAAACTTGCTATTCTTTTTAGTCAAAGGCCAAACTAAAAATGGGTGAATTTAGGCTGTGAAACTAGTGGATGAATAGTCTAGGAAACAGTTTCTTTTTGACACCCAAGATTGAAAAACAATAATCACAGGTATAAACAGCTTATCAGCTGATGTTCATTAACTGATGAATAAACAAAGTGCGATAGATCTATGCAATGGAATATTATTCAGTTGGAAAAAGAAATGAAGTACTGACACATGCTATAACATGGCTAAACCTTGAAAACATGCTGAGTGAAAGAAGCCAGACACAAAAGGCCACATATTATTGTATGATCTTATTTATATACAACGTCCGGAATAGGCAAATCCATAGAAAGTAGATTAATGTTGACTCCCAGAGGGGCTTATGGGAAGGGGAAATGGGAGTGACTGTTAACAGGTATGGGGTTTATTTTTGAGTGATGAAATGTTATGGAACTAGATCAGTGGTCCCCAGCCTTTTTGGCACCAGGTTTGGTGGAAGACAATTTTTCCATGGGTGGGGATAGTGGGGGATGAGGGTGGGGAGGGGTGAGGGGATGGTTTGGGGATGAAACTGTTCCACCTCAGACCTCAGATTACCAGGCATTACATTCTCATAAGGAGCACACAACCTAGATCCCTTGCATGCACAATAGGGTTCATGCTTCTATGAGAATCTAATGCTGGGATGATCTGCCAGAAGGCAGAGCTCAGGTGGTAATGCTCGTCCACCACTCACCTCCTGCTGTGCAGCCCAGTTCCTAACAGGCCATGGACAGGTACCAGTCTGCAGCCCAGTTGTTGGGGGAGTGGTTGGGGGCCCCTGAACTAGATAGTGACGATATTTGCTCAACACTCTGAGTGTACTCCATGCCACTGAACTGTACACTTTAAAATGTCTAAAATGGTGAATTTTATCACAACAGAACAAAGAAATTGCCTCAGTGAAACTTCAGTATCAACCCTCTTCCTTGTGTCTGTAATTTGTGGGTAGGACTAGGCTTTGGGATAAAAGGGCAAACATCTTGTCTGCAGTTAATGGCTTCCGCAGGCCCAGAATAAATATATATATATATATATATATATATATATATATATATATATATATATATATATATATTTGGAGGTAGAAAATTGAGGGCCAGGGCTTAGCATAAACATTTCAGAGATTCCTGTTTCTTCTACAATTCCCTGGGGAGCCATAGACAAGACCGGTTTTCTTGTTTAAGAGGGAAAAATGTGTTGGAAGAAGGTCTTAGGCTTTTTTTCTTTAACTGTTGCTATTCCCAACTCTCACTTGAGAGCTGTTTTTGTATGTAGGAAAATCACTAGATTGATTAAAAATGGAAACATTTAGATCAAGCTGTAATTTATCTTGACTGTAAGCAATCATGTAGACAGGGTAAGAGGAATGAACTCAACAGTCTTGCTGTGTTGTGGCTGGTGGTTGACTCTGCTTCTGTGCTGTCCCTTGGTCAGATCTGTTCTCTCTCCACTCTTTCTGTGCCCCTTTAACCTTTAAGAGCCCATCCCCTACTCTCACAGAAGGAGTTTGTGTTTTGTTCCTTGGGCTTTTGCTGAACTTTCTTTTTGGCAATTTCTGCACATGAGTCAACTCTTTGAGAGGTATTTGTTTTAGCAGCAAGATTACCTGGTGACAGAGGTTATGCATATATGCTGTGAAACTAGACTTAAGAAAAAGTTGGCTGTTTTGTGGCATGATTTTAACTGTATTTTTGCTTCCTCATCTCCCAGTTTATTTATTAAAAAAAAAACCTAATGGTAGTTCTTGCGCTGGCACTTATAACTGATGTTTATCCCAGATATAAAAATTATATTGGGGGCTACTGACTACACTGAAAAACCTCCAAAGATAGAGTGATCTTCTAAAGGAATATTTATTTTTATTTAAAAATATGATACATCAAAGTAAAGCAGTGACATTTTAAACAAGGAGACGTATAAAATATTCCATAGAATTGGGTAGGAGGGTAATTTGCTTAAGTTCACTGTCACTCTGGATGCCAGGAATAAAAACCATCATCATTTTCTTCCTCTGTGAGCATCAAGTACGAAGATGAGAAATTTTAGTTATAAATTAGTGAAGTGTTAGGATTTAAATTTTACTTAGAAATTAAAACTTCTCCAGTGAAATACCTTTTATCCATTTTGTTCTGCATCTTGTGGAAGTCCTGAATTCAGGGATGTTATTATATTTTCCGAGTTTGCTTCTTCAGGTCAGTTCCAATGTGGTTTAGAAGGCATTTATTTTCTCATATCCTCCCCATAGATTTCTCAATAGTATAATTTTCTAGGGGATATCTGGTTCATTTTGGGAATTCTGGAAAATTTTGCTTACTGTTTTTTACAAAATATTCACAATCTAAAATTTCTGACAAAATTAAAAATACCCTACAGAAACCAGCATATTGTACAGCAATGATTTATTACTATATAATAAACAACCACCTTTAGGCTGGATATGAAAATAAAAACCAACACAAATATGGCAGATCCCCATTTTCTAAAGAAATATATCTTTATTGACCTTTTCCATTTTCTTACAAAGCAGTTAAAAACTCATTCTTACCCTTGCATGCTATTCAATGGTTATGATGGCTGCCTCCTTATGAGACTGTTAGTGGAGCTCTAGTAAGTTTCCTTAAGCACCACAGAAGATCATCATTGCTTGGTCCCACTTTTATAGGAAAGAATCCAAGTTTCACCAGATAGTGTATACTTAGCTCTCTTGAAGAAGACCAGTTTAGTGGATTAATGTCTAATTTACATACAGTAATAAAGACAAACTTTGAATCTTTACATATTAAATGCCCACTTTATACCATGGTGTAATTGTTTGAATTATGGGTGAGTGTACAGTATAGAGATGTAGATGCACTAGATATATCTATAAATAAAATAGTGCTTTAAGGTAACAATATTCTTTGGCTGACTTAAATGCCTGTGGTTGACTCTTAGAAAAGACTAAAATGAAAATGGCCCCACTATTATTGTCAATCTTAACACAGAGCTTGTGCGGAAGGTCCCTATACTGCTGACTGTCAGCATCTCCAGGTCCACGATATGTTCTCTTGGTCCTGATAATGACTTCACGAGCACAAGCATTGCACTTACAGGACTTGTTTGCTAAAATAAAAGAAAATAGAGAAAGGAAGAGAATAATTTTCTTGGATTGGAGTTTCTATGCTTTGTTAGTATGCCTCCTATAAGAATTAGGGGGAGAATTTTGAAGGTGGTATAAAAGAGCCACTACTTGGTCCCTTCTTGGTTTCAACTCTTCTTGGCTCTTATCCCTTGTCTAATACAGTCATTAGCTCCAAGTTTCAAGGACTTGCTTTTTTTTTTTTTTTTTAAATAGTTCTTTGTTTTTGATTCCTCCCTCTCTGTTAACATTTTTCTTCACTTTTATTGAGTAGTTGTGGACTTTACAGAGACTAGAGCTTAAGTGAGAATCTGATAATTTCTAAACTTGTAAACAAAGCTGTCACTTTTCATTTTCTCAACATTGTGCATCTGTTTACATTCTAGTAAGCAAAGAGAAATGGAAACAGTTTTTCAACAGAATATGGTAAATGCTAAGATATATGAGGTTATGCAGGGTACGTATGAAGATACATAAAGGTGTATGTATAAAGGGAAGAAAAGGAAGAGCCCTGAAGCACTGAGGGAAAGCTTTTGAATGCCTGATGAGAGTCACCAGGCATAAATGAAAGTTTTGTAAAGTAATATGTTCAGAAGAACTGGGTGCAGTTTCATTTTGATGAATAATGTGATGGGCTCTTGTGAGTGGAGGGAGATGAGGTTGGAGAGGCAGGTAAGTGGACGTGTGAGTTTGAATGCCAAGGGATAGAGTCATGGATTAGGATTTAGCAGTCACCTCAATGGGTGGACATTAAACCAAGGGAGAGAATGCTTTGGTTAGGGCTACTTGTTATATACTCATGAGCAGCTTGCAACCCTCTGCTGCAGCAGTCAGCATCTTTCTGATCACTTGTTCAATGTCTTGACTACAAGCTCCACGGGGGCAGGAACTGGTTTGGCTTTATTCATTGTCGTGTCTCCAGGATCTTCCACGGTGCATACCTCTTGTAAACAATAGTTGTAGGTAATAATAACACCTTGAAGGTGTTGATTGAATTAATTTATTCATTTAAATTTTATTTTAGCATCTGGTATGTGCCAGGTACCATTCTATGTGCTGAGGATAGAATAGTGAACCGACAGGTGTAGTCTCTGCTCTCATTATGCTCATATTCTAGTGGATGACATAGTTCAGTGAATACTAGACTAGGTAGTGATAGGGCTATGAAGAATAATAGTAAGGCTCAGTAAGGGAGCAGAGACACTGGGGCAGTGTGGGGGATGTTGGATATTCAACCTTCAATTTCATGTACTTTCTTTACAGTACGTTCTCTTTTCCAGGGAAGATGGTTTTCTCAGTATTTTCTCAAAAGGAATATAAATAAAATTTTATATTCCACATATCCTTTCAAGAATCAGGCTGACTCGTGACTATCAAGAAACCTTCTTTGACAGCCCACATTGATTTTTTGATGTATCTGGACCATGGAATTAAGCACAAAATTGCCCCACTTCTATTTTCATAGATGTTAACTTTTTCTACACAATAATATTTAAAGCTCCTTGAAATCAGAAAATGTGCATTACATGTCCTTTTAATTCCTCATGACACCTAGCATAGAGCTGAGCATGTAGTAGGTGCTTAATTAACCTAATTAATTAACCTAACTAACCTGCTGTTGATTTTCATGCGTTTCAATGCCCTCTGCACAAGTAGAATTTTAGTGGAGAAACTCTGTAGGATTTGATCCAAGTACTTTTTGAATTATGTGATAAGAAATAGTCTTGAAATGTCTATTTTTATTATTTTAAATAATTTTCTTTCAAATAATTTAACATTAACTCTGGAACTATCAAAATTGGCAATGTTTTCTATCAGTCATGAGAATAAGGATTTCACTGGAGAAAAACACTGTATTTTGATTTGAAAATATGAAGTCGGTAAATGCACTGATATGAATAATAAATAACTGTAAAAGTGCCATGTTTAATTGCAAAGAAAAAACATGTTGGAACTTTGTTTCACTCTTTGATTATTCTGCTAGAAAATTTTATTTTCTTACATTATGGCTAAAAGTTCAAAATAGAAAATTATTTTTAAAGATTTTGTTATTTAAAAATAATGTTATTTGTTTAGGCTAGAATTAGTTAATTGGTAGTATCTGAATTGTGTAAAATTCATTCAGTGGAAATTTCTTACAAATATCAAGAATATGTCAAATTTAAAATATCAAATGTTAAAGAACTATATTCTTTTTTATTCGAAAAAATAATTGTAATAGATTGCATTTTGCATTGGGTCTTTCTTTTCAGAAGTTGGTCATGAGAAATTAATCATTTTCTAATATACTGGCAAAGAAATAATATCACATAACTCTGGAGCTATATGGGAAATTAATATATCAAAAAACAGGATAAATGGGTAAACATTAAAAATCTGTAAACTGTACCACAAGGATGAATTTCCCAATTTAATTCATATTCTCAAAATGAAATATTGGCTTTAAAATTTGATTAAAAATAAAGAGTGCCCAAAGGAGTTTTGAGAAAATTGTAACTGGATGAATAACATCATTAGCATGAAACAGTTACCGTAACTCTGCAAACTGCTTGGTAGGGTGCCATCATTTTCACATGAAGTGGTGAGCCGTATTTAAAATATGTCCAAATTTTAACCTAAAATGAACTTGCTGAGATTTTGTAGGGAGACTGGAAGGCTGAGGCTTTGGGGTCAGGGAGACCAGCTCAGAAGCCACTGAAGGGATCATGGAAGTGACGGGAGCCAGTTTATAGGAAGAGAGATAGGGATGTGAGGAAGCAAAGATAACCCAGGAGACAGTGTGAAGAGGGAAATGGCAGAATTCAGAAAGTAGATTTCACACAGGCAATGAAAGATAGCGAGATGACTCCATACTGCCAGCCCAGAAGTTGGCAAGAATGGTACAACTACTGACACATACTGTGCAGGGAGGTGGGGTCACTTCTCACATACTTACAGGTTTTAGTTTCGGTGTGAACACAAACTGTCTTGTGAATGTAACAATGATGAATTCATGATGTCTGAAAAACTCTTTAGGAGCTCCAGGAATTATTTTGGGTTTGAATTATATGTATGTCTATGTATAATTAATTAACCATCAATGATTAGTGATACCTACTTGGGGGGTATGTTGGGGGGGGCAGAGGCGGGGGGATGGGAGGCTTGTATTTTCGTGGTCACACACAACTCTATCAGAGTCTGCCAAACTTAATATTTGAGTGATTTCAGGGATGCTACTTAATCTTTCTGCATCTCACTTTTCTCCTCTGTAAAAAATGGAGACGAATATTAATATCTATCTGGCAGTGTTACCAAGAGGAATAAATGAAATAATGTAGCTGGAAGGCCTTACACAATGCCTACACATAAGACGCTTTAAATGTTTGCTTTCCTTCCACATGTGGATACCACACAACAACAACAACAACAACAACAAACTCCCATCTTTCTCAATAGTTAAGGCTGCCTTCGGGATACTTACTCGTAGGTAGAACTCTCCATTTTCATTTCCAGATTTAATCCGAAAAGTATTGATGGTGTTGGCATAAATAGTTGTGGCCTGTATCTGGAAGATGTCTGATGGCACAGACCTATCAGATCGGATGCTCATGTATTTGTAGACTATTGACTGGGGCAGTTCTCGGCACATGGCATTTGAGACTGGGCAAACACATCGGCTGCAGAGACAAACAAAAGTATTCAGCAGTTTGGCTTGGTAAGACCAGAAAATCCTCACTTTCAAAAGTTCTGATTTTTCTTACTTCTCTGGTGTTAGAATGTAGGGATCTTGACAAGGATTTCGTGGATAACAACGGAAGCCGCCATGATAATTCCAACACATTTCATCCTCCCGGCATTCATTTGTGGTCTCACACTCATTTATATCTGTAGAGATGTAGGGTCAAAGAGTTTACTAACTAAACTAATGAACTGATCTAATTAAATCATATAACTGGCAGATTCTGTTTGCAAGGAAGGAGGTGTGAGAGCATCTGGACTGTGTTCAACCTGCTTTTAGACACAAGACTGGGTGTTCATTGTATTGAATTCAGGACAGACAGAGCTGAGACATTCTAGGCAGATTAATAGGTGTCATTTCATGATATTTTATCAAGCACCTATTGTTCATCTGTTGAATTCAAACCCCAATGTTAACCACTGACTCTGCCTATATAAAAGTTAAACACCAGTTCTTGTCCTCAGGGACATTATAATTGAGGGAATGTGTATATGGTTACTTAGAAAGTAAAATGGAATTAAGTAAGAGATAGATAAGTATACTGGGGCATGTGGAGCAGAGTTGGGTAATTTTGCCAGGGGGATTAGGGAAGGCTGAAGGAAGGAAGAGGCATCTCAACGTGGCCTTGAAGGGTGGTGGTTAGATGGAGTTTTCATGGCTGGGGCAGGGAAGGCTTTCCAAGCTGAGAAATCAGGAAGCATAAACTATGGAGGGCAGCTTATCATCTCTTTCAGGAACTTGGGAGAAAGGAAAAGGCTAGAAATGTGGTTTCAGTAAGCTGAAGCATGCTGGGAGTGGATTATACTGTCCAGAGGAAGCACAGCACAAGAAGTGAAACTATGAAGTGTTCCACCTCATAGAGCATAGCAATTTTAGGACTGTAAGGAAAAAGAGGAAGTTAAGGAAGAGGCTGTCAGTGCAGGGAGACAACCCAGGAAAAGGCAATGCCAAAGAAGTCAGAGGGAGAGAGAATCCTGGGAAGAAGGGTTGTGTTTACCTCAGGCTGGACAAAGATTGACTTTAAATTTGGGAATCAGAAGCCTCCAGATGACATCTGAGAGAACAGTTTTACTAGAGAGCCATTACATTTATAACAACAACAACAACAATAAAAATAAAATTAATATCTACATCTCTATGTCTGTCTCCCTTTACATTTGAATAGTGATTTATATTTTATTCAATGTAAACTTTTTCTGAATCATTCCTTCTCCACAATGAGATATTTTTATTCATGAATTTACTCATTCCATAAGTAATTTACTGAATCCTTGCTGTAAGCCAAGCATGGGCTAGGTGCTGGGATATGATCTCTTTTGAATTCTCATACCCGGTGTTCTTTTTTAAGGGCCTTTATTGCTTTCTGCTTTGCATTATTACAATCTGCATGTCTAGCTTAACCCTTCTATTAGCTTGTAAACTCCTTGAGGGCAAGGGTTATTGTACCCATCTTTTAATCCTTTCATCACCTAGCATTAATGCAATAGAGCATCTGGCTTTTAAGAAATATTAAATTGAACTAAGTTGCTCTTCACACAAACTGTGTGGAGGTAGGTGAGAAAGATATTTCCACTTGATATGGATGAAAAACAAAGAAGGGTTTAGTGGCTCATTCAAGTTCATATACTCTAAATAATTCATGCCTTGACTTTGGAGGAAAAAAAAAGTATTTTAGCTTCCAAACTGGCTAAAGTTATCTGGAACTCAAGAACAGACTGGGAAAGCTAGGTAGTCTCCAAGAGACAGTTACAAAAAGTGTCTTCTTGGGCTGGCTATGGCTGAAGAAAGAAAACTTAGATTCTTCAAATGTAATCACAACTGACTTATCCTTTCAGTATTTTCCACTTTTTTGAAAAATAAAGATGCTGTTTAGGTACAGGTAAAACTAAAACTTATTTGTTATATGGAGTCCAACAGAAGCAAAAGACAACCTTATAATTTCATTTATTACTTCCATTAATGTACAGCCTAGCATAATCATCACCTTAATCATTCTGGAAGATTTTTCAGAAATTAATACTCTCAAAATATTTGATGAGTGTGTGTCTATGTGTATGTGTATTCTTTTGTCTCTCTGTCTCTCTCTCCACACACACACACACACACACACACACACACACAGTTTTCATTTGTATAGGCCTGTGAAATGAGAACAGTTATTTCATCCACAAAATAAGTCTTTTAGAGAAAGTTAAGAATCCAAAACTTTCAATTTCATTTTATTCCTGTGGACAAGGCTCAGAAGGAATGATTTCCGTAGGAGAAAGCAATTGCTTTATACTTTAGAAGAATGCTAAGTCTTTTTCACAAAAAGTGTTTTGGCTTAACCAAACATTCTGAAGCTGCATATCTTCAACATATAACATTTAGGAATCCCCCACTTGCAATTTTGGTGCATTTTCCACCTTTAATTACAATAGATATAAATGTTTCCAGATAGATAGGCTAGGCAGGTCGGATCCCACCGTGCATTAATCTGCTTCTGTCTTTTGCTGAGCATCAAATCAATTTTTGATCAGAAACACATAGATATTTGTTTGAAGGACTCCAGAGAAATTTGTTAAGACATTCCACTAGCTAACATTTTCTTGCATGTAATATGCATGTTGAAAGTCTCAATTAGGGTTCAGTAAGTAAAATCATTGGAATGCAATGTTTTCCCATAATTAACATTTATAAAGTCTCTAGTAACCTGGAAAGGGTTATAAAGATGTTCATTGTGCAATGAACTACATTCTGATTATGCTCATACTCAGTGGTTGGAGTCTAGTTGAAAAATTGTGTGCCTATTATAAAATCCCAGGTAATGGATTTCCTCTAAGTTAATATTTTCCTGTAAAATCATGATATAGACTGAGAATCCCCAGTGTCTCCTTTCCTTGATCTTTCTTTTCTTAACAGGATCTTTATTGTCCTTGTGTGCCTTCACTCCAAATCTGATTAAAAAGGACTCTCTACAGAAGATGTACTACTGGTCACTTACATTGGTAAGTAAATTTCATAAAAACACCTTGACCTGTACAAGCTTTATAGTTTACAAATTATTTTTATGTATGTTATTCCACTAAATTCCCACAACTCCCTTTTCCAAATGAGGAAGCTGAGGCTCAGAGTAGTTTGATAATTTGTTCAAGATTGTGCAGACCGAATACAGTGGAGCTGGGATTCAAACAGGTTTTCTGTCAAGTTTGGTCATTTTTCATTCTTTTGTTGCTTTGTGTAAATTTAAGTGTTTGTACTAGCTTTTCCAGGATTTTCTTCGTTTTTGGTTTTATCTGACAGTCCTTTCCCTGTTAAGAAAATTTTCAACTACATGCAACATTGGAGGTAGGGTCTTTTTTTTTTTTAGATCTTCCTGAGAAACTCTGAAATCATACCATTGTGGGGAGCTGCCTCTTCCACTTACGTATAGGTGTGAAGATCATCTGAATGTTTATTTTGAAACTGGACCCAAGGTCATTAGCTATTTTGGGGCTAGTAGTTTTCTCTAAAATATTCAAGTATATTTTACAACATATTAGGCTGACTTTTCTCAGCACCTACATTCTTACGCAATTTATAATCCTTGTGTTTTAGAGAGCTAAGACTGGATGGAGGTATGTTTAACTCACATATTGAGCTTATGCTCTAAACTCAAACTCACAGGTGAAACATTTTAATAACTGAATCTTTTCCAGTGGATGATTTGAAGATGTATCTCAAAGAGATTATGTAGGTTACATAGAATACATATCAATATTTTATTAAAATTATTTATCTTTTAAGGACGAAAAATGTCGGCATTAGCATAGAATCACCTCTTTATGAGATGTATATATTTTATGATGAACAGGGGAAAAAAGAGCTTAAATTGTATATTGAAAGTGGGAAAAATGAAAGTCTATAGGAGAATCCTATAACTTCCTCTTGTCTCTTTCCTGGTTAAAACTAAATACCTAACATATGAAAAAAAAAAATAAACTTACCTTGACATGTTCTACTTCTCACCACTTGGTATCCCTGGGGGCACATACATGAGAATTTCCCAGGTTCATTGACACATTGATATTGACACAGGTAGCTTGAGGTTCTGCATTCATCAATGTCTGTTGAATTAGACAAGAGAAAGGACACAGAGTTGAAAAGTTTGTGCACCACTACTTTGGATATATATATATATATATATATATATATATATATATAATGTAAGATTTAAAATATCTATATTAAAATAATTATATATAATTAAAATTATTTATATTTTAAGGAGGAAAAATTATATCTATCTATCTATATATATAAAGAGATCTGGCTTCTTGTCCTATTCCTGCTACTGTGTGACTTGGGCACATTTCTTAAGTTGCCTGGGTTTCATATATATATATACACACACACACACACACACACACACACACACACACACACATATATATATATATTTTTTTGTTCTGCTCAACAGTCCAGAGGAAGTAATACACTTTTGAGGTGAGCTAAAGAGAGTAAAAGTATTGCAAATTCTGAAATAGAAATACAAAACTTTATAAGCAGCTAAAAGGCAAATTCTAACAATATCAGCTTATTTCCCTCTATGACTTCATAGCACAAAATTTTTTCTTATCATGACTTTTACTGAATCATTGCTGACAATTTGGCTAATCCTGGACCTAACTACACTACTGAATGAATTGGCTTGTGGTTGACAGCCTTCATTTTGGACTCTGCAGACCCATCCAGGATGCAGAGTTCATGTTTGTCTTCTCAGAAATTGGGTGACTTTGAAGCCAAGTTCATTTGAGCTTTGAATGCCAAGTCCCCTAACCTGTGCAAGCTTCCAGAATGACAGCTTGGCAGGATCTGGCTTTCAGGGGAAGAATGCTTTGCATTTCTGAATAGTGAGGTCCCTACAGTTTACTCAGAAGGGCAGAGGCAGCTGTCCTGAGGTAGCCTCTTTCAGTTTTGAGTGTAATGGCATGATGTGAGGCCTCTCTCGGTGGGGTTTGAGCTTTGTGTAAAGCTGAGTGAACCGTGAGGAGGTCAGGGACATCAAGTGTCTGTGGCATCCCCCTCAGGATGTCTAATGCCTTTTGAATTATATAACGAAATGTGCACATGCAATGGACCCTGAAGGTCATGAATCTAGTTAAATGGCCCTCCTCTTGTTCATGTGGAAAGTGAAACCCAGGCAACTCAAGAAATGTGCCCAAGTCACACAGTAGCAGGAATAGAACCAGAAACCAGATCTCCTGATTTTTATTTTAATGTTTTGACATGCACTTGGCTATTCTGAAACTTAAATGTGCACACCAGTCACCTGCAGTTTTTGTTGAATGTAGATTCAGACTCAGGAGGTCTGGGTTGCAGCCTGAGATTCTGCATTTCTCATAAGCTCCCAGGAGGTGCTGACATACCTGGTCACTGGATAACACACTGAGACGCAACATGCTAGAGCACCCTTTCTAATTATTAGAGCCAGCCTGCACCTAATATTTCAGTTATTTTTATTTCTTTTCCTTTTTCTTGGCAACACTCTAAAAAGGCAATGTAACAACTGAACTACATTAACTGGATTTTAGAACAGAATTCCCATGGGTAAGCATTTGTTTTCATAAACGGGTACATAATCAGATAAAACAACAGCAGTCACAGGAATTGGACTTTATTCCATACTATCTGGGAAGAGTTTTACCTTCACAGTTGAGCCTGTCACTGCTTAGCTCATATCCTTGATTGCACTGACAGATGAATGAACCAAGAATGTTGTAGCACTGCTGAGCACATTGATTGCTGGCATCACATTCATTTATATCTGAAAAAAAGTTTTATATATATATATATGTATATGTATATATATACACACACATATATATATAGACTTTAAACATATCCTTACTCTTTTGTACCTACGTCATCTGCTGACAAGTGAGTAATTCCCTAGCTGAATTATTTGCCCTGCAGAAGCTCACTGGAGAACATCCATTTAGGTTTCATATTTGTTGGAACAACTTCAAACGTCTGTCATATACTTGTTTTGGAAATACCAAAATATTTTTTCTAGGAATGACAGTTAGTTTGATGTTTGATGAATCTTTCCAAAGGAATTTAATGCTTCTAATAAATATACATTCCAGTATCGATTTTCTTTTGTTGTTCAGATACAAAATGCCAATTCTATAAATAATTGATATAAGACACTTATACTGATATGGTCTCTCAGCATGCTGTACTGAAGATTTATCTGTGCTATTTATTACTTTTTAAATGGGTTCTGTTAAATTCCATTACAATTATAACATAAGCCTTTGAGACCCATACGGAGTTTTGCAATGCTCTAAAGCACTGAAAATATTGTGAAAAGGCATTTTTCCTACACTAGATTTTTTCCATGTCATGCCAATCTTTTAATTGTGTGCCGTGACATTGCATTCTGAAAGGGGAGAAGAGGCATGTAAAAATCAGATGCACTTTCAGTGGAAAGTTTATATACTTGAACTTGTAGTAACCCCTTTGGCACTTTCAGCATTATATCACACACTGCTGATTGACTGGTGTATGTATATCAATTGATTTGTAGTTTAAATTTGTTGATCTATCCACAGAGGAGAACTAAAACCAAAGTTAAAAAGTTTTCTGTTCACATCTTGATGTGTTTTAAGACACAGATTGGTTATTATCTTTTAAGCTTTATGATTGCTGAAGGGAAGTCAATGGAAACTATTTACTCAAGAACATAGAAAACTGGAAATACTGCAACATGGCATGGGGTTTCCTTTTGTGAAGACAGAAATCAGCAAGTTCTCAAAAGGCTTACCTACGCAGGTATAGTTGTTTGCTGCCAATTGAAACCCAGGACTGCACTGGCAATAAAATGAGCCTGGTGTATTCACGCATCTTTGGTGGCAATATGGAGGGATGGTACATTCATCTATGTCTAGGTTATCAGGCACACACACAAAGAGAACCAAATTATTGAATTAGCATTCTCTGAAAAGCATTATCTAGAAAACCTATGTAGAGAAAATCTCTTTTTAAAAGTAATAATTTCCTATTTTGTTAAAATTAGGGTATATGTATTTTAAATATACTTTGTATTCTGAGTTAAGAAGTTAAGAACAAAGACTCAATGTTCATGCCATTCAGTGGTAAATAAACTTGGTGGGTGGATTGAGATTTAAAGAAAACAAAATAATTGAGACTATTGCATATATATATAAGATGTCAGTTTGGGGAGCTAAAAGCTTATATATAATTACAGAAGTAAAAAAGAACTACTGAAGTGCATGGTGCAGCACAAAACAAAGAAGAAAGAGTTGTGGGCTGTGCTCAACTGGTGACCTTGGCTAAGTCACTTACGCCTTCAGTATCTTGGTTTTTCTTCTATAAGATGTGGATAGCAAGGCTTGCCATGTGTATCTTAGGACGTTTTTGTGTATCAAATAAAAGAACACTGTGGAAGAATTGGATGCTAAATAAGTTACCTCTTGAGAGTGCTCTTTTGACACTTTGATGAAGTGTTCCAGCCTGTGTCCTTCTCATATAAATATTTTTAACTATAAAATGCTCAACTAAGAACTTGCTAAGTGGGACTAACATCTTAGAAGCATAATAAAATTTCATTAATTCATGATTCTACACTTTGTGACAACTTCAACATGGCATGTGTAATTTAAAACAACCATTATGCATATACAATGTAATGCTATATAGTGACACTGCCTTGTGGTAAAACAAAACAAAACAAAACAAAACAAAACAAACCTTTATGCTGGGCTCTTTTGGTACTTTAATAACTAAAATTAAGTAGTGTGCTCAAGTGGCCTCAGGATAACCTGAGTCTGAATCTTTGTTCTGGCAATTACTAGCTTGGTCTTAACCTCTCGAGGTTGCATTTCCTCTTCTGTAAGTAGAATTATTGGGAGGGTTACAAGACATAATGTAGGCAAAGTTACTGGCACAAAGCAAGTAAACATAAATGGGAGCTAATAAGCTGCAAGATATATTTGATTTAACTTGAATACTGAAATAAATAGTAAGAAGATATTCACATGGCTTTTCCCCTTACTTTGGTTCAGGTGTCCATTCAAATGTCACCTCCTCAGGGTGGCCACCTTTCCCACCAATATCAAATAGGTTCTTCTGCCCTATCTATTCCCTTACCTTGCTTTAGACTTCTTTGTAGTCCTTAACAGTACTCGACATTGTGTTATGTGTTTATTTGCTTCTTGTGTGTTCCCTCACTATAGTGCATGGCATTCTCCCCTTGAGGTGGAGGTAGAGGGTTTTTTGTCTGTTCATTGTTAGATCTGGAATAGGGCCTGGCATAGTAGTAGGTGTTCAATAAACATTATTCGAATAAATCGAAACTTCACACTAATTAAGAGCAATTTTAGCATAGGTGCTTCCTAGTCCTCAGTACTATCATCAGGTGCTAGTATTGATAGCTAATTTGTATGAATGGTATTATACTTTCTAATAGCTCCACCAGGGCTATGAATTTGTAAAATTTGTTTACTACTATCCCAGTGCCTAGAACAATGCTTGTTACACAGTAAGCCCTCAATAACTATTTGGTGAATACGTGATGCATGTCTTCTTAACTAATAAACATTCATTGAACCATTCTTATTTGCTGGTACTGTGTTTGGCACCCCAAGTTTATAATGATAATCAGTATACATGTGTTCTGCCTTGTCTGGTATGAAAGACAGGCATGAAACAAATTATTCCATGGAATGAGAAGATCAACAATAGAAAGGAGTGTATGGGACCCAGGGAGCACCATGCTACTTGAAGTGTGGCCTGCTGACTGCTGCTGGTTCATGGGCTATTTGGACCAGTCTGCAATGAATAAATCCAGAAACTGAGAGTACATGTTTAGAAATAGCAATTTGACATTAGCGCAACATTATTTTTATTGTGCTTTACAGAAGTATTGGTCTGCCGTAGATTGGAAATTTACAAAAAAGTATCCTTCATCATAATTTGAGAAGTACTGGCACAGGGGAGGAGCAACTAATTATATTTGGGTAAATCATAGCAGGCTTCCCAGAGGAAGTGATCCTAAGCTAGGATTTGACAGTGAAATAAGAATTTGCCAGGAGGGAATGTTTTTGTTGTGTAAAGAGCTTGTATAGAGGCACCAAAGTGTAAGTAACACTGTGTGATGTGTGTGGGGAACTGGTGGAATAAAGCTGGGGTGTAATATTTTGTGGTGGGGGAGAGGTGTTTATGCAACAGAACTGGACAATGATCAGATTGAGCAAGACCTTTCATGCTCTGTCGAGGAATGTAGACTTGATTCTCTCAGTGAGGGAAGCAGGAGGGGAAGACACATGATTAGATCTGAGTTTAGGAATATTTCCTCCTACCACATTAAAAGGGCTGTGACCGTATGTTCCATTATCTTTGATTCACCCCACACTAAGTTGGATTAGTTCTTTTTTCTGTACTTTTTATGCCCTCAAATATTTATTTTCCTGTCTAATACAATGGCCAAACTTTGTTATCTCTGGAGTTTTCTACACACTCTTCTTTTAAATCACAGCTTCATTTATAGCAAACCCTGGGCCTTCCTCAGAGGCTGGGCACTAACCCCAGCATCTAGGCACAGCCCTATGGCAGACAGAACTGGGCTGGGGCCCACATGGAACTCAGTGTTGACATGTGAACATCAACAGCTCACATTCTCAGGCGAAAACTGACGCTGGTTGTCTGTCCCCACATCCTCACCCTCTGTTCCTAAGAGGAAATAAGGCTTTTTCACTGATCTGTGGTAAGAGGGGGTATGTAAATAAATGGACAGTCAGAGTTTCATGCCTAGTGCTGGGCCTCATGATTGAGCCCAGAGTACTGTATTTTACTTCACTATCTGCCAGTTGGCTTCCTCATACTTTGATCTTCCATTCACTCAAAACACACGCATAGAGCCTCCATCACATGGTGGGCACACTTCAGGGACTGGGGAGACCACAGTGACACAAGATGACCTGGTCTTGCTGTCAGGGAGCTCACGCTCTTAGGCCCTCCAGCAGAGGCACATGCTGAACTTGGCTTTGTACTCATGGTACCCTACAAAGGCTTGCAGTATAAAGAGCCTTTAATACCCATCTGTTGACTCAGAATACAATGATAGCAAACAGCTTTACTGCACAGGGACAGGCACTATTCTAAGCATTCCCTACATGAGCTCTGGAGGTAGGGCCTAGTATCATCTCCACAGTACAAGTGAACATAGTGAGGCACAGGATTTAAGTAACTTGCTCAAGGTCTCAAAGTGAGCTGGGGTTGGTGCTTGGAATGCATCTCCACCATTTGCTCTATGTGCTGTGCTATGCTATGCTCTGCAGCAGTGAATGGTGAATGAAGCCCACAGTACCAGTGTGTTAGCGCGATGGCCCCCAAAACAGCAAATTTAAATTTTTTTGTGGTTGTTTTTATTGTCCCATTCATACCCCAAATTTCTGCTCTTGCTTCGTCTAACATTTAACCAACACTTTGTTATCCAGAATAGCTCAACCTTTAAGGTTGTTTCTTGTTATTGTGGAAAATGGATTGGTAGTCTATAAAAGAATAACGAATTATTGGCTACCACTCTCCAAAGAAACATGAATGCTTTGATTGGAATGCTTGAGGTTGAAACAGTTAAGGTACTCAAGACAGGACCGTGCTCACTGCACTGTGGTACTTACCTACGCACTGCTCCCCTCGCTTCTGATATCCAGGAGGGCACTGACATGCAAAGGATCCCCGTAAATTGATGCACACTTGGTCTGCTCTACAGTTGTGCGTCCCTGCAGTGCACTCGTCTATGTCTGTCAGAGACACGCAACACAGAAAGAATTGTCAGTTGTGAAGATGTTGATATTTCCTCCCTTTTGCCACTTCTTAAGCTAAATTTTTACTTTATTCTTAAAAGTTTATAATGTTCTTACATTGGAAATGTTTAAAATTATAAATTATTTCAAGTGTTCAGAAAATAAGTTTGCAAATACCAGTGAGTACTGCTCAGATTTAACAAATGCTAACATTTTGTCATGTTGGTCTTGGCTCATTTTGTTTTGTTAAGAAACATTTCAGATACAGCTAAAGCCTCACACCATCCTCATCCCTTGACCCATCAGCTACCACTGTCTCGGTAGGAATGAATCCTTCCCTGAGATGTTTTTGTACTTTTGTTAGACAGGGATGCATCCATTAGAACATATGGTATTGTTTTGTATGTTAAAAATTTTAATAGATTGTATGATACTTGCTTTTCCATCCAATATATTGTATTTGAGATAATTTCCATTGACAAATTTCTAAAAATCTAACCAATAACTGGGTGTAATCAACCTTTAATATTATACGTTCCCTGTAGCTGTTTGTTTTTGCAAACAGCAGGGCAACATGTATGTATAAATCTTTCATTGCAAATTTCAGAATGCAAAGGATTCAATTTGATCATATTCCTCTAGCCTGTGTAGTTTAAAAATCCATATTTTCTCAAAGCAGTGTACTTCTTGGAATAATTTACTAAATGTGCCTTAATGAGTATGCAGGTTACAGTTCTAGAAAAGTAAAAAATGCTCAGTGATAGCATAATGAACTAGTTATAAGAAATTTCTTTCAGATCAAAAGGTGATATAAATTTGTGTGTGTACATTCATATTTACAGTAATTTATAAGTAAAATCTAATTTTGCCTTATCTGTATCACTTTTATATTCATTCGGCTCTCCTATATCATGAAGTTAAGTAGTACCCAAAAAAGGATCATATAATTTCATCATTCTTCAACAACCACTCTAAGCTTCATTAACAATATCATAAAACTTGTGATTCCTAGATGACAATTTTTGTATAAAAACCAAAATACTACCCTGGGTCTACCACAGTGATGATTTAAGACCCCTGAGGCAGATTTCAGGGGTCTTAGATCATCACTGTGGCAGACTCATGGTAGTATGTTGGAAGAAAAAGTAGGGAAAGAATCAATAATAAAAAATTCACCCAATTTCTGTCTTCCCTCTAAGAATCTCTGAGAGTAGACCCTGAGGTTGGTTTGCCTTTCACTTTTCTGTATTTTCAAGGAGGACTGCGCATTTACACTATGCAGTATAATAATATATGAAGTTGAGATTGTAAAAGGGTTGTCCTCAGAAATCAGCTTCACTTAGCTGGGTGTGGAAATGATAAGAGAGATTCTTTCGATAAGAAAGAGGGAGGGGAGATGAAAAATACTTGAGTGATGTATGGCTATTTATTGGATAATAATCTATAAAGCATCCACTTACGTAATTCTTTGAACTTGGTTTTAAAGTTTTGGCTAAGGTTTTTGTTATTTTGTTTTGTTTTGAAATTTATTATAATTACTACTAGTATTATTTTCAAATCAGTGATTACAAACTGTCCTTTTTAGGTACTATGCGATGGTGCAACAATCCTGCTTTGAAATTATCTGCTGTTTTTTGTGTCTTTTATTATTTTCTCAGATGCACTTGATGAAAACCTTTCTACTGGGGTTTCTTCAGAGCTTTATGACTCGTTAATGCAGAAATGACAGCAGAGTATCTATTGTTTTATGTCAAGAACATTTGCCAGCATTTGCAGTGATAACAGTCCTGAGAGATACGGCAATGTTAGATTCAGATGTGGCAAGTTTCCTCTGGCAGCAGATCAAGGCCCTGGGCTGGCTGCTGCATTTTCTAAGGGAGGCCTCAGCAGTGACTGAGGCTTTTCTTTTTGACATCTATCTGCAAACTGCCTCCACCCCGCTGCATTCCTACAACTGATGCCCTATGACTTCCTTCCTACTTTCTTGTTGCTCATTTCTTAGTGTCTGATAAATAGGCTAACATTTCCAGTGGAATTAATGTATCATTAAGTAGATTTTAAACACAAAAACCTGTGCTACTCCTTCTTAAGAATGAGGTCTGTTTACCTTCTGAGTGGGTTATTTAATAAAAATATTAGGTGAGTTAAATTAATAAAAACAAACAACAACAAAAAACAAATACCACTGTGCTCACTGCCACTACTTTCCTTCCCTTTCTCCACCAAAACCCAAACAAAGCTGCAACAAGACTTGCCTCACCTAGGACTGACTGGTGATTACACATTTTACTTACCGGGACTCATAAAATTGTCAAAAAAGTGACCTCTGTGACCAGGAGGCAGCTACTAACTACATTTCCATTTATGGCTTCTCTGGCTGTGGTTTAGAATATTTATCGTCTCCTTTGCTGTTGGTGGTTTATCTAATGCTAAAGGCTATAAACAGACTGAATTTCTTTGACCTATTTTCAATTACGTTAATGTCAATTTATTAGTTTATTTAAATAACACAATATTATTTTGAAAATTATACTTTAAGATCCTGGAATTACTTATTTACACATCTATGCAAAGTCATATAAAATTATTATACATTGTTAAATTCCGTTATGTTTGGCTTTTCTACTTCTATGCATTTCCATTTGTCATAAATACCAGAAAGCTCACTATGATACAAAATTTACTAAAATGGACAATGATGTCAGAAACTCAAAGCAGAATACCCATCCCTGTGCAGATGCTCTGGAAAAGCTGGCTCTCCCAGGAGTGTTGATGACAGTCCACTGCCCTCTACTTGCTCCTGACTTCCCATAGTGCAAACACAGCCTTTTGTAGGTATCTCCATGGTGTGTAAGAAAAATCTGTTTCCTACATTTGTATGGGAGAATATCTGCATTAGCAAAAGCCATGCTTTATTTATAAGGGAAACTACTCAGGTCAGCCATGATTTTCCTGATAATCTAGGACAAATTACTATGGGGAGAAATTTTTTGTTGTTTTTGCATGATTATAATTTATCCTTGACAGTTAAGCTCACTTGGTTTTTCAGGCAGTCAGTTAATAAATTTCCTGGGACCTGGACCCAAGCTCTTTGGGTGGGGATGGGGGATCTATGTCTTATTTTCCCCCCTGTATTCCCAGTGCCTAGGATAGTGCATGAAACATGGTGGATTTTCAATAAATATTTGTGCAATAAATGGATAAATGAGTTATTACCATTTGCTGAGAATTGGTACCTAAAGTTTCAGGAAAAGTAGGATCAGTGTTTTACCTAATGGAGCTAAAAATGTATGAAGCAGAGTAACAGGTATATCTGAGAAACACAGCAAAATCAGTAAGATGTTAGTAAAAGAAAAATGATGTTGAGCAAGTGAGTCCAGGAGTGCAGAGGCTATGAGGTATAAAGCAGATTCGCCAGAAGAGGTGGGTTCTCCACTGCATTTTGAAGAAGACGAGATACATGGGTTGCCAGGAAAAGGAAGCTGTTTCTAGGCAGAAAGCAGCTCACATTAGAAAATGCTGATAAGACAAAACTGGTTTCCATGAGAAGAATGGCAGACAGATGGAGTCAGCACAGCTGCCGGGGCTCTGTGTGAGGAGCCTGGTGCAGTGCCTGGTTGAAGAGGATCATGAAATGCTAGATCTGTCGTGAACAAAATTCAAGGCCTTAAAGGCAGGATTAGAGAGTCTGGATTGAACAACATAAGGAGTCTCTCTGAACTATGCAGACAGAGCCTAATGTTAACATTACCAAAGAACAAAATAATAGATAGTGCTTCCTAAAATATCACAACACATTTCGTCATTCTAATACATTAACAATAGCTAATGGCAATATTTGGTGATTCCCTCATTTTTCAAAAATGTGCCCACGTGCTCCCTCCTAGTGATTTATACTATTGTAGGTCCCTCTCTTGCTGACTTTGGCACCGTTAGTTGCTTTAAATAACACAGGCTAATCTTTGCTCAGCTCTTCTAGCCTCTTTGTCACACCGACCCCCACGTTTAGGGAACCGCACATTTGATTTTCTCTCAAAGTTAATGGAGACAACTTTGTCCACGTCTCTGTGGTGTCCATTAAGTCCCTGCTTAGGCCCTCATTCTCTATGTTTTTGGCTCCTTCCCTTCAGTCTGACTCATATTTCCCAAACCCCTGACTCATGCTGCTTTCTCTCTCTTATGCAACATTTTAATCTCTGCAATGTTCTTTCCATAATTTGATAACTTACCACAACATGGAGTCCCTTTAGCATGTTTTCATGGGCAAAAATTATCTGCACCTTGAATGGTGTTGAGTACCATTTAGACTTTTATAATTTGTGCTGCTTTTGGTTTAAGAAATAATTTAGAACTACTTTTGAATAAGCCACTGTAGACTAGTGATGAGAATGCACTAGTAATAGGACAAAGAAGACTGAAATTATTTTGAATCTGTCACTCCCTGTGTGATCTAGGGTCATGGTGTCAATTTTTTCTCTTTGTTTCTCCATCTCTGAAATAGAGTCTATCCTCAACAATAACACACAGATTTTTAAAAGTATTCAGATTCTTCACAATATACTTTTTTTGTTTCCAGACTGTAAACCCCTGGAGTAAAATAACCGTATCTTTACTAGTTCTGTGTGGGGCACTGTGCATGCTTTGCAAATATTATTTAATGGTGCTATCCTGTGAACTCTTGTGGTTAAAGAAAAGATAGTGGTTAAATTCAAGTTGGTGATACTTCTTGATCTGTGTGGATTTAAAACCTTATTATACCTAGCTTCCTCAATCAAACTGATTTAATCTCATAAATGGAGTAAAGTAGAAAAATGGTCAAGGTAAAGGATTCATGTTTGTTAGAAGGAGGAGCTTCTTTACCATTGGCCTCCTTCCTCCCAACATTCTTAATGATTTAGATACCCACCTGCTCAAAATGATTGCTCCCAATCCTTTCTAGGGACAGGGTGATAAACTAGTTCCTACCAAAGTACTCTTTTTACTTACTCTCTGAAACTTTTTAAATAAAAGGGACTCACTGAGTGAAGGTCTTAGAGGTATTTGGAGTATTTTGTTTTTCAATATAATCCTGGAAGGTAAGAATTACTTCAGCAAGACCTGAGGGCACTGAAGTTTACTACTGTTTTACTCATCCAGTATTTGCTATTGATAATGATAACCTGAGTAATTAATATAATAAATTATGTAGATTGAAATCTGATTTAGAAAAAAGTGTATAATATTTTATACAGATTCATATACAAACTTGGTAACATTCTAAAATTAATTGGTATAAAAATAGGTAAATTCTTAGCAATATAAAAAGATCTATTATTTGATTGGGAAGGCAGAATTACAAAGCTTCTTATTTAATCCTAATAGCCCTGTGGAAGAGGTAGTTACTTCATCCACAGTTTACAGATGAAGAAAAAAAAGGATGTCACTGAAATGTAGACTCAGTTGAGGGAACTTGCCCAGGGTCACACAGAGCAGAGATTCAAACCCCAGATTTCCATTTTGTTTCTGCAATTTAGGTCCTGAGGAAGACTTATTTCCTATGAGTTCTGGAGAGTAGTTTTAAGTGAAATTATAGGTGTTTTTAATTTTTTTTAGCCTTAAAGATAGGGTTGTTAATGTCACAGCACCTTGATTCCTCCCTTGCGTCTTTCTTCTACTTAGAATAACATTCATAGCTCTCCAAGTTTTCTGTTTCCCTCCCCAGTTTTTAGCCAATTATCAACATTTTTTTGTCAAAGACTTTCTAGTTCCCTTGCTGTTTCTTTCATAGTACTGGAATCAGATTTATCTGGGCCAAATGCCCAGTTCTAGTTAGCTTTTCACCCTTCTGAAATTATCAGCTAGAATTCACTCAAGCTAAGCAGTTCTAGTGGAGAAAATAAATACTAATATTAAGTAACAAGAGAGAACTGTCTTAATCGATGGCCAGCAGTAGATTTATAGTTCTAGATTCTTATCAGTTCTGGCAAAACAGATTGTTAACAATTTGGTGTGCTTTAAATGATAAACAAAAATATCACCAAAATCAACAAATTATCAGCCTCCCTGATAGTTCATTTCTTTGTTTTAGAGAGTGGCGAAATCAAGTGTCCTAGAAGCCCTTGGCATTGCATTGTGTTCTATCAGAACTTTACAATATGCTGTTCTCATAGGAAAAAAATCATGCTACTTCGAATTGCTTTTCTAGCAATGATGACGGATTTGCATTGCAAATGGACCCCCCTCACGTAGCTTCCTCTGTGGACAACAGTGTTCATTTGCCAGATGATTGGATGAGGTTAGGCATACAGTTCATGAACATGGGGGAAGAAAACCAACTAATGCATGTGAACGACCAATCTGTGACTCATCTGTACTACACATAAACCAGATGAACCAATGGGTCATAGGCTGAAACAGAGGAAGAGCAAAGAAACAAAGGCTTTACCTCTCATTCTTCAGCTGTTTTTGCCCACTGGCAACATGAAGCTTATGCTTTCAGAATCTCAAGGAAACAACATTGTCTACTGTTAAATGATTGTTAATTGTTAGGAGTATTTTCTGGCATCTTTGTGAGTATGTCATACCCAGCTAAACTCTTTTTTTTTCCTTCTTAAACTCTTTTTTTTTTTGAGATGGAGTCTTGCACTGTTGCCTGGGCTAGCATTTAGTGGTGCAATCTCGGCTCACTGAAACCTCCACCTCCCAGATTCCAGCGATTCTCCTGACTCAGCCTCCTGAGTAGCTGGGATTACAGGCGCCCACCACCATGCCTGGCTAATTTTTTGTATTTTTAGTAGAGGCAGGGTTTCACTATGTTGGCCAGGCTGGTCTCAAACGCCTGACCTTGTGATCCACCCACCTTGGCCTCCCAAAGTGCTGGGATTACAGGCCTTCTTAAACTTAATTATTAATTTAGAAAATGTTTGGGAAAAGAAAACCCTGATATTTGGGATATTAACAACCATTCATCAGTCTGCTACCTTGTGGAGGTAAACCTGTATTTTGAAACAAACAGCAACATCAGTCTTTGCTCCAGAGTGGCTCAGTACTAGAAATTAAAGACCCTTTGTGTGAAGGTTTAAGCCCATGCCACACAGGCTGGAGACCTGCTTCAAAGTGGATGGCCTTGGGAGGAATTAAGATCCCGCCCTATTATGGGATGCCTCTGCACTGACATTTCAATTGTGTTTTCCTGGTTCCCGGCCACTTGATCTCTCCTCTCCTCTATCTCCCACTTCCCCGGCTCCGGATCAAACACTGGTGAGTGATGAACTGAATGGAGACTGACTACATTCAACTGAGTCTACCAAGCCCTGCCTGAGCACTGTGATTTGATTCTTGGCCTCTCTCCCTGAGGCCTTGCAGCCAGATTAGTCAAGTCTCTGGAGCCCAAAGCACACACATTCCTGGCTTATTCCTTCAGGCAAATCATCACTTGAGGTCGCATAAGCCCCTGGCTATGGCAGTGCCAATTATAACAAGCATGGCTTGCTGACCTCCTAATTGTATGAAACCAATTACATTATGCTTGTTGTTCATTCAACAATAAGCAGCTTTTGTGCCCACTAAATTGAGGCATACTACTAAATTGGGTGAGTGTAACTTGGCAATACTTCTCCAACTCATTAACTGCCTAAAGCTTTTTCAATAAAGAATATCTTTGTGCCTCTTGCCTTCAGAGAATGTTACTTTCTTGTGTGTATTTTCCTGCCCATTTCATTATATCTTACTTATGATCTTTCTGCGCAATGTTTCTCCATATGCCTCAGGGCCCTTATTTGCACTAAATTCTTTTTTCTGTTCTCTTTTTGATTCAAAATTCCAGCACAATAAAAAGAATAAAGATGTGGATAAATCTAAGTAAGTACTGACTGCCTAAAACAATAATAGTAAAGTATTTTGGGATTTATAAAATATTTAGAATTAAAATACATGAGAATAATAGCATATATAGTTTGGCAGGAAGAGGAATAGAGTTTAAATATTTTAAGGTCCTTGAATCACGCAGGAAGAGTTAAAAGTACTAATTTATCTTATATTTTGATAAGTCACGGATGCATGTTCAAATGATCTGTACGAAAAACAATAAAGGAGTGGTAAAAAAAAAAAAAACTACAAAGCTAATAGAGGGGAAAATAGAATAATACAAAATACTCCATCAATTTAGAAAGAAGGCAAGAAAACAAAAGGAAACTAAAATGTGCAGGACAAATGAAAAGCAAATAGAATGGTAGGTAGTTTTAAACCTAAACATATCAGTGGTTATAGTAAATGTAAATGGACTAAATGCACTCACTAAAAACCAAAAATTGTCAAATTGATTAAAAAACAAAACTCAAATATACTGTTTCAAGAGACATAATTTAAATACAAGGACACAGAGATTAAAATAAAAAAGATGGAAAATATTTATGCAAACACTAACCAAAACAAAGTTGGCTTTGCAATATTAGTATTAGAAGAGGTTGACTTTATGGAAAAAAAAGATTATTAGAGAATAAAAAAAATACTACATAATGATAAAAGTTTCAGTTTACCAGGAATATGTAGAAATTCTAAATTTAAATGCACTTAATCATATAGGCTCAGTATAGACAAATAAAAAAATGAATGAAACTAAAAGGAAAAATTGACAAGCAGTTACAGTAAGATTTTAACACACTTCTCCTAGTAATTGAAAGAATAAATACATGTTTTCAGAAATGAATAGAAAATGTGATTAAAACCTTTGAACTAATTGACATGTATAGAGCACAGTACAGAATACATAGCCTTTTTAAATACTGAGGGAACATTAAAAGAAAATGGCTATATGCTGGCATTAAAGTAAGTCTAAATAAATTTCAAAAATTTGCAATATACAGATTATGTTCTCCAACTACAATGCAAATAAGATAGAAACAACAACAACAACAAAACTAGAAAAAGCCCTTCTTTTGGAAAATTAGACATACTTCACAACAACCCATGGTTCAAAGATAGCTAAATTGAAATTTGAGAAATCTCAAACTGAATGAAAATGAAAATATTACAGATCAAAATTAATGGAAAAAAAATGCCAGCCCATAAGAAGGCCCATAGCCCTACCCTACCTCCTCATATCATCCTTATCTTTTTCTTTGTACTCAATTTACAAGAGAAGAAAACATAGATGAGATCTATATCTGAGATCATCTTCAGGGTTATGAAAGGGAGCTTAGGGAAGGAGGAAAAGATCTTTTTATTTTAACTTTTATTTTAGGTTTGGGGGTACATGTGCAGGTTTGTTATATAGGTAAATTTGTGCCACTGGGGGTTGTTGTACAGATTATTTTGTCAGTCAGGTGCTAACCCTAGTACTCAATAGTTATTTTTTCTGCTCTTCTCCCTGGGAAGAGGAAAAGATCTTGACCATGTATTTCCAAAAAGAAGAAATAGAATAAATGGCTAGAAATGCAAGAAAGGCAGATTTTCGCTCAGTGTAAGAGAAAATGTGGTTATTATTTGTTTTGATGTATTAGGAGATAATGAGTTTCCTATCACTGGAAATACACAAACGATTCAATGTGGATCCCAGCAGGAGGTGGGGGATTTGACTAGTCATCTGTGTTTAAAAACAGTGTTAACATGCTACATGCAAATATGACAGAGTTTTAATAATTTTTGAATCTGAACGGTGGGTGTTCCTTGTTAATTGTACTGTACAGTCAACTTTTCTCTAAGCTTGACAATGTTGATGATTAAAAATTGAAAAACAGATGCTGCATCCACTCTAATATAGAAAATTGTGAGGATTCAACAACATTGAATATCTATACTTTCTCTCATTTGACACATGGTGCACATACGTATAGCTTTGTATAGCTGTGAAGTTAACTTTTATACCTTTACAATCTATCTCCCAACATCTGAAATACTTGCCTCATGATGAAGTGTAGCAAGAAAAGGTTTCATTGTCAGTGGTTATTTATTCCTTCTCTCTTCCTTGAGCAGGAAAACAGTTATGAAATTTTAGACTCATTATTTCTTGTCCTGTATTAAGGATTTTTCAGGAAGGAAGACTCAGTCTTCATCATGTTAAGGCATAAGATTATTCCGTGATCAAAATGTTAAACTTGTGCCCAAATCCTTCAGATAACATTAAATCAAGTGAGATCTGACTTCCTGGTTTTGTTCCAAATTGATACCATAGTTACCATTTCCTCCAAGTTATCCATAAATTATCATGCATTCTTGGACTTAATTTGTTGATAAATTATGTTGACATAGGCTGTGGGATTTTCCTCCCTCTATGTTAAAACACTTTCAGTGTTGTGAAGCAACAGCATTCAAATAACTCCTGAATATTAGCTCAAGGAGTGCCTAAAGGCCATAAGGGACAAAAGAAAATCTGTTCAAAAAAACTTCTGACCCTGTGAGTGTTGCAATTCTAAAGGCTTCTCAAAGCTAGCATATAAAATAGTCTTTGGACTTTAAAATGAGTCTGGGGCATTTTACTTTACATTTCCATTGGGGACAGAAATAAGTTTCTCAGAAAATACATTCTCTGAGATCTGTTTCATTTTTATGAATCTGACATTAAAGCCTACTTTGATAAATTCCAAAATGCTGTTTTTAAAAGTATTTGTTTTCTAGCTCTAATCTCTTCTCCCCTCTCTAACTTGGATCTTGGGAAACCTGAGTAACATGCTCTTGCTTTCTTGGGGCCGTGGTCATGGATCTCCATTTCTTCTTGCGTCCTTTTTCAATTTTCAGTGGTGACTTCTCTCTCCCTCTAATCTGTAGGATCAAAGGAGAGTCTGAAAATGGACTCATCTTTCTGGATAGGATTAAATGGCTCTGTTAGAAGAGTGGGATGAATAGAAAGTTCTCTTCAATGTTTAAATACACTACTGTGTACCTATAAAGTTACATACTTGTCAAGAATTTAGAGTAGCTTAATGTCTGTTTGGCAGTGCAAATTCTGAAAAAGAAAATCTGGTGGAGAAACATGCCCTATACATGGTTTGTGTGTCTGCAGAGTACAAAGGCAGGTAGACCCACGCCAGTTATGCAGTTGATGTGTTAAAGGTTGATGCCAAACTAAGTCAATCTTAAAGAGAATTTCTTGGCATGAATAAACAGATGAAAAAAACCAAACTCTACGTTCTTAGATCTGTTATATATACTTAAAATGGTTACTGTATGGAGCACATCCATGGAGTCTATCATATTCCAAGTTTTCATTTTGAAAGAAAATGGAAAAATTGAGCAATTCAGATTGTTAATTTTAAAATTAGCCTAGGATTATTTTTTCCCCTAGAAATGTAATAATTTGTTTATAGAAACTTTTAAGTGAAAACCTTTGGCTTCAGGCACATATGGGGTTAATGTGGATGACTGTGAGGCTGCCAGATAGGTGTAAGGGGGTACCCTGTCAGTGACCTTCAATTACGAATCTCTTTTCATGAGTTTCAGAATTAGAGGAATCATAATATTCTCTAACAGCTAGTATTTTTAAGTTCTAAGTTATTTTATTTGAGATTGTATCTTTCTGTAGTTGCTTATGCTAGCTTTTTTTTACTAGCCTTATTATACCAAGAATTAATGTTTATATATAATTTATTATACCAAGAATTAGGAGTTCAGGGGAGGACTTGTTGATCTTTTTAGAAAGTCTGAGAGTCACAGAATAACTCTTTCTCTTATACAACTCACTGACACAAATATGCTTGAGACAGAAGAGTGGGTAAGATCACAGGTTTTAGAGTCAAATAGGTCCCAGTTCAAATCCAAGCAACATCACGTTTTAGTTATGTGTCCTGGGAAAGTTATTTGACTTTTCTACTCTTCCAAATCTCACTGCCACATCTATGAAGTGGGGGAATGTTCAGTTCAAAATGATACTGTGAGGACAATTAAAACAATACACACTCAAAATGGAGGTACCTGGTCCACAGTAAGTGCTCAATAAATTATACTTAACAGTGTGAAGACTTAAATTGGTATTGGGATCAGGGTGGTACTTCTGCTATATACAGATGGAAGGAAGCAAGAACACTGCAGGAAGTTGGGGTTTTTAATGTAATTTTCTATATACTTTCACATTATTAAATATCCTACCTTTGTTTTGTTGCTTAGTGTCATGTTTTCAATATGGTCTTTATGACTAACACTCAATCAACAGGAGCATCTATGGTATGACCTTCCCCTCCTTTGGCATATTCCAGATGAATGGATACAAGAACAGGCAAACACAGCCTTTCTTGCTAAAAGTTATTTCTCATTAGGAAAATTGAAAACATTCAAACAAAACAAAATCTGTCAAAACAAAACAAATCTAGTATCTTCTGCATTTCATAATATTTGATTCCATAAAATCAGTCCTGTCAGAGGAAAGGACTGTTGCTGGCTACAGGATCGCTTCATGGCAATGAAGTATTAATATTTATAAAGACTACCTAGCACACATAACATTAACTAGAGCTCTAATTAGAACCTACATGTAACTCTGAGAGAGAACTATTGTGTGAACAAGTTCTAGCTATGAAAAAGATATGAAAAATGTAAATTTCAGCAGCAACCTTTATTTATTTATTTTTTTGAGAATGTTAAGGACATTGTGGTCATCATCTTTCAAGACTAATAAAATTATCAATCAGAACTATGAAAAAACAGGGAATATTTTCAAATCTCATAGAGTTAAATGCATATAAAGCCAGGACAAGGATTTCTGGTCATTTGTTCTTAAGAACAAAGCTTAGAGTTAGACTTTAAGATGAAAATGTTGTATGCCTGACTTTTCAAATAAGCAGGTTGGCAGAGTCTTCACTAAGCAGCATGGTGATCTACACCACTTGTATTTAATGAAACATTCATTCAGTCATATCAGATAGGAGAGTTTAATTTTGGGCCAATATTTGTTTTTTAAATGCTGTGCTAGTAATATAGTAAAACCATGGCATATTAGAAAAGTATTCTTTTGGAAAGTTAATTATAGTTTCTTTGAATACAAAATGACCTTCTTCAAATGCCTTCATTATAGCTGAAGGTAAATGATATGTACATACGTGACTGTTTCTTGTTACTCTTGTAAGAGACAGTATTAACAAATAGGAAAAATGAAAGAACTTAAGGCCCAAGGAAAAGCACCATGCTTATGGTAATAGGGTGATGAATCACGTGGCTAGGCTGACTCCTTCTCTGTTGTCATCCTAGCCTATCAATCATCATCCTACATTTCTGACCCCTTCCTACTTAAATACTGAATTTTGCATTTGCCCCTGAGACCATTCTTCCAACTTGAGAACTCTGACTGCTGCCACCTCTGAAATGGTGTGAAGACTGCCTTCTATTGGTATGTGGGCCCTGGACACTGCTTCTTGGGCAGCTTCCCTGGCCCAGTGCTGAGGCTCTCTAGTGCACTCCTTGCAGGATTGGCAGGGCTGTCCCTGCCATCTTCACCTTTCTAGTGATGCTGGGCTGCTGCCAGGCTCCCAGGGCTCCAAGACCTGCCTGTGACTGTGCACACGGGTGTTAACAAAATGCAGATGGTCCTGTATGATTGGTCTGAATCTTCACTGCCACATAACAGGTGGTTCCATACATAAAATTGTCTTTTCCTTGGGCTCCATCTCATCAGTGCCATCTTACATGGCCCTCTGCATCAGCCAGGCCACCTACTGCCACGTGCAACACATTCTTGCCACTTGTCTGCCTTTGTCCGTAAGCCTCCCTCTAAATTCCCTATCTTACCAGTAAAGACTCCCCTTGGGGGTCCAGCTCAACTCCAGGTCACCACAGAAAGTAGCTTGTTCAGGTGACCTTTAGGACAGCTGTGTCCACAAATTATCTTTTTTTTTTTTTTTGAGACGGAGTCTCGCTGTCGCCTAGGCTGGAGTGCAGTGGCGCGATCTCGGCTCACTGCAGGCTCCGCCCCCGGGGTTCACGCCATTCTCCTGCCTCAGCCTCCCGAGTAGCTGGGACTACAGGCGCCCGCCACCTCGCCCGGCTAATTTTTTGTATTTTTAGTAGAGACGGGGTTTCACTGTGTTAGCCAGGATGGTCTCGATCTCCTGACCTCATGATCCGCCCGCCTCGGCCTCCCAAAGTGCTGGGATTACAGGCGTGAGCCACCGCGCCCGGCCAAATTATCTTTTTTAAGAAAGACAATTGCAGCAAACTCACTATCTCTGGAAACTCTACTGACTTGGGGCAATGGCTGCTCCTCACCTCATCCTTAATTAAAGCCCCCTTAAGGATGAAGCACCTTGTCTGGCTGGCTCAGGGTCCTAAACGAGTTTTGCTCTGACCACGAAAGTCTGGCATTCTCCACTGGGAAACTAACAGCTGGATAACCCCAGGCACGTATCAGTGGCCTATATAATTTTATAGCCTCAACTTGTTGAAGGTAGCAATTGAGATATCCATTAGGCTGGATGTATAAATTCTAGCATGTTTATACTATAAACTGGCAAAACAGTTCGGATAAATAACATTTGATGCTTCCATAGTATTTACACAATTATATCATCATTACAACACTGTCTTACAAGATTAGGAGATGTTGTGACAAAAAACGTGAATGTGTAAAACTTCCTTGCAACTTCTGCAAAGGCTGAATTACAATTTTGTTTTCAAACCAGTGTTCCAGTAAGTGGTAGCACAGACTCTAAAATGGAGCAAACCTCAAACAGTAAAAATCTTTTAAGAGTTGCAGTTATATTCTATGTGGAGAAAAACTAGAAATGGCCTGAAACGATGCATTACATGTTGATTCAATTTTTAAGGCTAGTTTGACTTCTGTAGCTTTTCCTTGAGCTAAAATATTTTCCCTACTCCTTATGTTTGATAAAAATTTAACACATACAAATGTGTTATTTCTTGAATGAAATCTATATTTAATTTGCCCCTGTAGAACTATTATAAATAGAGAATAAAACCAATTGTAATTAGTTACAATAAAATTATCCAGACAGGTTAACAAATGAGAACTCAGAAATACATTTTAAAAGTAAATGATGCATTTAATTCCTTTGTGAGCAAAGAGGGCACATTTCATGTGGATTTGCATACACAAGTTTCAGACTGATACAGGGCATCTTTCATTTTGTATAAATGGAAGCTGATTACATCACTGCTTACCACCTTCAGGATGAAACCCAAACTTTAAAACATGACTGGCAAGGCCCTTCATGATTTGACTCTTGTCTATCTTCATGTACTGCACACTGAAGTTATGCAGAACAACTTGCTCTTCCCTTTTCCCATCTTCTCATGACCTTAGCAAATGCTGCTCCCCCTGCCTGGAACATTCTTTCTCCTTTCCCCACTTCTCTAAAGTCTAAATGCCACAACTTGCCAAGACGGAGGCCTGGTGTCACCTTCTCTAGGAAGTCACTAAAATGGGACTTAAAATGTCACACTGTAATTACTGTCTGCTTCCTCATAGACTGAGAACTCTTTGAGGGTAGGCCCCATAAGCTTTTATCTTTGTATTCTCAGCACCCACTATGCTTTGCATTTACTAGTTACTTAATTCAGGCTTGTTGAATAGTCTCACACTTTGAAATGATGTTTAGGGATCCAGCTACAGGATACCTAGTCTGGGGTTTTGTGCTATCTCCCCAGCTGTAACTAACAAAGCAATATCAATTTCCCCCCGATCTTATTGTTCCTAAATCTGATAGAAAATTAAAAAAGTAAATTCCAGATAATGAACACATCATCTCCAGCAGACCCCCACCATTGAGAAGGAAAAGTACAGGTATGACTATTATTAATGAAGTGTTTCAGAATGGAAACTTAAATAGGTCAATAAATGGATAAACCAGGTGTTTTACCTTTCCAAACTAGCTGTGGGGTCTCCCAAGAAAAAAAGTCAAGACTTAGTGAAGTGAGATCGAAATCCAGTTAAAATTCTTTTGGATTAATCCATAAACTAAACCATCTATTCTTATGTTCTTAAATTCTTGTTTTATTAGCTTGGCAGTCCAGCCTCACCCCTACTCCCAAACCTCTTTCTGTACCCCTTTTAAATTCTTATTTTTAAATAAAAATAACCTTTAACTGGAAAATGTTTCCCCTAGATGTATCAGGAAAACTTGTTGCTTTCCTCTGTCTACAACCAGATTACTTTTTAGTTCATGCTTATTTGCAGAATGGATGGTAGGGGGGTTGTGGGGTAGAATGGGCCTATGGATAATTGCCTCCTGCCATAATTTCCAATATTGCAAAAACCTTGTTACAATGACTCTGCTTAGGTTGAATTCATCGTATTTTGCAGGGTGACTGCCTTAAACATGCTAAAATAAGAGTAATTGTTGTTAACAGACTGTTTAGACATAGTTTATATTTAGAGACTTGCTCCATATTCCTTCAGTCATACACTACGATTAACGAACATTTTACAGTTTAATGAATGTGAGCATGAGGCAGAGAGGCTGATTGTTCAGTAGACCATTGAAGGGCCTATTTAACTCCAAATTGGTTATTTCATGAAGTGTGGGGGGTGAAATTACACCATCTTGTTAATTTGTAATTGATGCTTATCTTTGTAATACCTATGAATAAATATATTGCTCAATAATATTAGAAACAAACTGTTCACCCTACTTAGAGTCAAACTTGTTTAGAATCACTGTTTCACACAGCAGAAGCTGCTCTGTGGCAAAATAATGAATTATCTATTATAAATAATTTAAAACTAATTATTATGATCCAGAAAATAGTCCTTACGTAGCACACTCTCTTTTTATGCCTCTTACTAGCATACTTTATGTACAGTACTTGAAAGTTAATGCAATTCTTTCTTTAAAAACTCACTCCCTTTTCCATAAATCAGACTGACATAGGCCCTCACCACTAATGCTCCCCACCTCAGTCCCATTAAGATGATTTAACACATTTAACCATATGTGTAAATGTATTTTTTTCCTCCTCATCCTACACCTGTCTGGAGATAGGGTTTTCATTATGTCACTCTTCGCTCAAAATCTGTCACTAATTGTGACAGTAATAAATCTAAATGGCTTAACCAAGAATTCTGGGTCCTACCTCAACTGTCTTCCAATGGAATTTTCCGATCTTGTTTCCTGCTGCACCCACAGTACCTGCCTTGCCTCAACCCAAACAGTGACACTGGAACTGGGGTGGGGAACAGTGGTGGTGAGGGCTGACGTCAGTATGATTTATGGAAAAGGGAGTGAGTTTCTCAAAAAAGAATTGCATTACTTTCAAGTACTGTACGTACGGTAACTATGCTAGCAAGAGGCATGAAAGGAGAGTTTGATACACAAGGACAATACTGTCACCATTATGCTGCACCTAGGGTGTCCACCCACCAAAGCCTGTCCTGTTCTTCTCAGGTTTGTTCACCTCTGATTCATCCTTCATTAACTGCATCACATCCATTCTCTCAGAAAAGTCCTAACTGGCTACCTGGTGGCAGCACCAATCCCTCCTCTGACTTCTCCAGAATTTTTCAGTAATCGCCACTTACCACTGATGATGTGGGGACTGAGGCTCTCAACTAGGGTCTGTTGACTTGAATTATTGAGCTGAATTATTTGTATCATTTAATTTTTAAAAGTCTGACCTTATGTTACATCTTCAGACAGACTAGAAAGTCCTTGTAAGAAAGGTGGTGTGCCTAGGCTTCTAGTACAATTTGAACACGTGTTAATTGAATGCATTGATGCATGAACTGATGAATAAATCATTAAAAATCGAACAAATGCATGGATGGTGCAGACTTAAGGGTATATATGGAGAAGTATATCCTAAACTTACATTAACAATTTGGGCCTAGCAAGGAAAGGAAAGATGGAGTTCTAAAAACCATCTAGTACTTAAATCTACCTGGCTGCATTATTTAAATTATCCTTTAATGCGTATGGGGCAAAAACCAGTGGTCTAGCAAGAATTGACCAGAAACAGGCTCTTTTGGTTACATAATCTCTCAGTTGAGCCCTGTGTGTTTGGGAATTTAAGAGCAACATGAGGTTATGGTGACCACCTGGCCACACCATATCCCTCTTCCCTTCTACCCAAGTAGTGACCATGAGCTCATTATCAGGAAAGTGGACTCTGCTGCAACACATTCACAGGTCACCTCTCTGAAGGATTAAATGCAATGCAGAATGGGGTAGGACAGAATAAGTCTTATTCAGAGAGCATGAACAATTTCTGGGGGGGAAGTCATTGCTAAGTTTTATAATTTTTTTTCTTGTGAACTTTTGAAAAAATCAACTCTGGTTTCAGTTTAATTTTTTTTTCCCCTAAAGAAACCTACATGGCCACTTCTTCAAATTTGTTCCAGATGGATTCAGTCATAGAATGATTGATTAGACACTCAGTTGTGAGCTATGCGGTTAAGTTCAGAAACCTACAACAAACTGGCTTGGAGCTGAGTTTCGTGGTAAGTGGCAGAAAGGATAATCCTTAAACTGTCATTTTAGAGTTGGTGATGAGGAAAGAGGAATTTAGTGGGGCTACTTATGTCAAGAGAATATATTAGCAAATGGATGGCTGAATATGAGGAAATCTTATGAGCAGAATGCTTTTTTCCCCTCTGGGCTTCACTGTAAAGGGAATCAGATCTGACTGCCCCCACGATCCCCCCCCACCAACTCTCACTGCCTTCTTCGTGGACTAGACCAGCCTTCCCGGGATGCTCCGGGTTGGCCTCTACCTGGCTGTGAGGCACCCATTTATCCCACAACCCACTCAACTGGCTCACAGAGGTTTTTATTATTGGCATGAGAAACACCTGGAGAAATCTGGAAAATAATCTGGGGGAGAGTAAACTAAGGAGAAAATGTACTGTGCTCCATACAGAGCTGTATTATGCACTTTTAAAAGCAATTTAAGAATGTTTGGTCTGTTTCTATCTTCTTTACCAAAAAAAACCCAAAACTTTGCTTTGGATTTTAGTTATACTTTCTAATAGCTGAATTAGCCTTTTCTCTATTTTTCTCTCTGTGGTTAATTGACAATCTGGCTACTAGAGTATTCTTCATGGGGAAAATGGATGTGGCTGGCAGCTGTCCCTTCATGCCACCATCTCATATTATAGGTCCTGCTATTATTGTTAAATTGGTTTCTACCTTTACCGATTTTTAGTCATATATCTTTCCTCTTTTCCTCAGAGTGCTATCCTACTTCATTAGTGCCGCTTTGTTGAAAAATAAGCCACTATCCTGCCTCTTATTGAGATACCTATTCCTTGGGACCCCAAGAAAATTCATGTTAGATTTTGTTGCTTCTGAAGTTTTAACTCTTAAACAACCTATTTATTGTAATCTTAGGATATGTTCAGTGCATGTCTTCTAGTAGACTTTTGGGGCAAAAGAAACGATGTAAACATATTTAAACATAAAGGTGATGATTCTAGGAGCAGGTTTTTGAATAGACTGTGGGAAGAAAAATGTGAACAGAACAGAACAGAACAGAACAGGGATTTCTAGGAGAGAGATGGAGAATGTGATATCCATGATTCCCTAACAAACACAAATATCGGAATGTCTAGGACAAAAGGTAACATAAAGCAAGAGCAGTGTTTATTAAATGTCTTTTATGTAACAAGCATGTGAGTACATGTTAATCAGCAATAAAGAGTTTTTATGCTTGTCCTTAAAGTTTTTGTTTTATGAAAATTACTTGTTGAGTGGAGTAAAAGACTTTAAACAAGTTTTAAAATCGAAGGAGATGGAATCATTTATGAGTGTTTTTGAGGAGGATTGATAGCATTTTAGAAGACTCAGGTCAGTGAAGAAAAGGCTACGTTTACTCAAAAGGAGCTTCTAGAAACAGCCAGGTTCTTCTTTGCCTGTGCTACTGACCACACCCATTAGGCTGCCTATCTGCATGAGTCATACAGCCTCTTGCACTGCTGGGGAGGGGGTATATTTTGCTCTGAATTCCTATTTTGCTTTTTGAAATCATTTAAAATTCTAGGTTTAACTCTAAATGGTTGGAGTCAACTCAGGGAGAATTTTAATTCTAGATTGTGGTAGGCAGCTTCTGACATGGCTCAATGATGCCAACATCTTGGCATTCACACCAGAGGCTTGTTTCCAGCGAACAGTATGTGGCAAAATTGATGGGTTGCCACTTCTATGATTAGGTTACTAAAGACTCTTAACTTTGGTCTTATTAGCATCCTCTCTCTTGCTGGAAGCTTCTCTTGTCCCCTCACTTGCTAAGAAAGCTGCCATGTTGTGAGATGCTCTATGGAGAAGTGTATGTGGCAAGGAATTGAAGGTGGAAGAATTTATGAGAAACAGAGGCAGGAAGTCAATCCTGCCAGCAACCACTAGTATTTGAGCTAGGGAGTGGATCCTTTCCAGTCAAGCTTTGAATGAGCTGCAGCCTTGTCAGAGACCCAAAGTCAGAGGACCCAGCTAAGCCACAACTTGATTCCTGACCCAGAGAAAAGGTGAGGTAATAAAGGTTTGTTGTTTTAAGTCACTAAGCATTGGAGTAATTTGTTATGCAGTAACAGATTAACTAGCACATAGACTTCCTTATGGTTCATATGTGATGGAAAATAATACATAAACTCAGGCAAGACTCATGGCTTTGGTTGTAAGCATGGTTTGAGTTGGAGGCTGAAAGAAATTCCAAAAGGTGAAATGAACTAATTCATAGACTTTAAACAGATGGTTCTTTGCCGAAAGGCACTCGTCTCCAGTGAAGATGGGAAACCTTAATTCAAGAATCAAGAACATAACAAAGGGCTGGTCACATTTAGTGCTGGCACCTTTACATTTTACATGGGGTTATATTAATATGTGCAAAAAGTTTATTTCCTGTGCGCCAAAATAAAAATAACTCCTTTCCAAGCTAGGATTGAAATGAAGTCTGGGGCTGTGGCATGAACCACAATACCGTAATTACCCATGTCAGTGCCTGGGGAAAAGACTGCAGTGATCTAGCTTTTAAAGCTTCAGTGATTTGGTGCAGACTTTTAGCAAACAACTAGTAGTAGGTGTGAACTGTTTTGTCAATAAAGATTCAGGTGATTAGAACCAGCTGGTTTTTTGCTTCTGCGTCATTAATGCTATTATAATCACAGAATGCACCTGCATTCTTCCCAAGGTGGATTTTGACTTGCCTCGGTATGTTTTCCTGATAAAAATGCCATCCAAAAGGCAAAGATGAACTATCAATGGAAACAGCTTAAATGCCAGGCATATATCAATCAAGAACCATATCATCACCATAGATCCACAAGGCTTACAGCCTAGACAAAGTGCACTCATTTTCTCTCTGTCTCTTTCTCTTTCCTGTTCTTTGTAAATAATTTCAAGTAAGAGCTGAAAGGACAACTCTTAATTTTAATAGCTGAGAAAACTATCCAGCAAGATGAACTGATTTAATAAAGTCAGCAAGTCATTTAGGGGAAGACCCAAATGGGAACTTTTGTCTATTGCTTAGTTTCATGGGGTTTCCACCACCCTTTGCTGCCAAAGACTACTTTCTGGAATCCTCTTGAGCATTCAAGCATAAAAACATTCCACTACAGGAGAAAATTCTATTAATTAGTAAGAGAGGGAAATATCTGTGATTTATAGCTATAGCTGTTACAATGTAATTTGTATTGGAGAAACAGTATCTAACCAAAGGAGAAAAATGTATTTTTGAAAAGTAACCACATGCAAATTTGACTCTATCCAGATTATACCCCATTTGCTGCTGCAGAAAGTAGAGGATGAAGAATCCATTAGACATATCAGTTTCTTGGTAGGAAGGATACTGTCAGCTACTGGAAGACAGGTTCTGCATACATCAACAAAACCAGGGAGCTTGTTAGAAATGTATAATGTCATGCCTTAACCCAGACCTACCCAGAATCAGAATTTTCATTTTAACAGCTTCCCCAGGGAACTGATATGTTCATTAATATATGAGAAGCACTAATCTATAATGCATAACACACAGGAGATTCTAAAAAACATATTAAACAATTGAATCCCAAATCTAAAGACTTCTTTAGCCAATTTTATAAAAACAGCAAAACCGATTTATTAGGTGTCACCTTTTCTATTTTCCTTCATCAGTCTTTTGAGGGACATATGCATTTATACAAATATATATGCATGTATACATATATATGTATACATACATATATGAGTGGACAGTTGGTAATTACAATATCTTATGAGATACTTTAGGAGAATCTACTTTTGATTGGTATAGTCTTGTGATTGCTCATTGTCCTCAACTCCCTTGTCTTGCTCTCTTTCTCCCTCCCAGTTACATTCCACAACTTTTTTTCTGTCTGTCATTTCTCTTACAGGGGGTCCTGTCTTTCAGGGTAAGAGGCAGCGCCTGGAAGATAAAGGTATGGCTCAGTTGTTTGCTCCGTTTTTGCTTTTTCTCCACAAATGTATGTTTGAATATAGTCCTGGCCCCTACCCTAGCAGGTACTCCCTGAATTTTTGCTTTTTCCTTAGAAGACTGATTTTCATACTTGAGTGCTGTGTGGTGGTGGTAGGTGGTGCTAGAGGGTGAGTGTCACTGAAACTTGAGATTTGCAGAAGATCCAGGAAGTACCATCAATAGCTTGAGTTTTTCATGATAATAGCATGCAGTATATATTTTTTAAATTGACCAATAGGCAAGCAACACCAAGTCATGAATTTTCAGCAATTGCTGTTACCCAGTTGTGATCTTTGTGGTTAAGAGTTTGTGATGGTTAATTTTATGTGTCAACTTGACTGGGCTAAGGGATGCCTAGATAGCTGTTAAAATATTATTTCTGAGTGTGTCTGTGATGGTGTTTCCAGAATAGATAGCATTTGAATTGACTGAGTAAAGCAGATGGCCCTCACCAAAGCAGGTGGATGTAATCCAGTCCATTGAAAGCCCAAATAGAACAAAGAGTCAGAGGAAGGATTAATTTTCTTTTTCTCTTCTTGAAAGGAGACATCCATCTTCTCCTGCCCTTAAGAAAGGAGCATTGGAGCTACTCCTGGTTCTCAGATTTTTTGGACTCTGGGACTTACACTAGCAGTTCCCATCTCCCACACCCTTTTTAGCCCTTTAGACTTAGACCAAATTACACCACTGGCTTTCCTTGTTTTCCAGCTTGTAGACAGCAGATGATGAGACTTCTTGGCTTCCATAATCACATGAGAAATTCTCACAGTAAATCTCTCTCCCTCTTTTTCTCTGCATGTATCCCATTGGGTCTGTTTTCCTGGAGAACCTTGACTAAATACAGAGGTTCACCTAACTGTGACAGAGAAATTATTTCTTCTCTTCTAAGGGATAGTGGCTTTTTTTTTTTTTTTTTTTTTGCTGAGCAACAGCTTTGGCATAACAATAATATATTACCTATTAGAATAATTACAAAACTTAGGATCTCCAACTGCAAAGGCTTGGTATGAATTTGAACCTGCACTGATTCTTCTTTTCCTATCTTCTCAGCCTATCAAGATTTACACTGAAAAATAAACAGGTCTGTTGCTTGCAGTTAGTTTTATCCACTTCTCAGGACTTTTACTCAATTTTTTTAAGCTATGGAGAAAATGCAAAATACCATTCACATTTTTAAATAAATAATTACTGTAATCTTCTTTATTAAGGTCTTCCTGATTTTCTCTTGTCACTATAAACTTTTCCTTTAATCTGAAACCAGAAACTATGTATTTTACTAAGAAAATTTCATAATAAGTTTATAATACTTTTGGTAATGTGTAAAGTCTGCCTGTTCCTGACTTTGATACTGTAAACAGATTTTCCAATAATTCTTTTTTGTGTGTGTGTGACAGAGTTTCGCTCTTGTTGCCCAGGCTGGAGTACAATGGTGCAATCTCGGCTCACTGCAACCTCCACCTCCCGGCTTCAAGCGATTCTCCTGTCTCAGCCTCCCGAGTAGCTGGGGACTACAGCCGCATGCCACCACCCCTGGCTAATTTTTGTATTTTTAGTAGAGACAGGGTTTCATCGTATTGGTCAGGCTGGTCTGGAACTCCTGACCTCAGGTGATCTGTCTGCCTCAGCCTCCCAAAGTGCTGGGATTACAGGTGTGAGCCACCACGCCCAGCCTGATTTTCCAATAATTCTTTAAAGCTCTATTAGAATCCTAATACTGTTTGTAGCCAAGTTTTTACAATGAAATTAGATAGTATAAGCTCTTTCTCTAACAGACTGACATTCTAATAGTCCATTTGGTGTATTAACCTTCTGTGATAGGTTGGTTTATTGGAAACTAATGCTCTGGCATGCTTACACAATCCATTTTTCTGCTTAAATTGAAAAATCAATGAAAATATTTTTCAGTTTACTTAGAGTTGAGCTCTAATTTACAATAGTTTTGCTATTTAACATTTTTTTGAATGAGCTATTCACTAATCTTTCCTGTTTTACAGAACTATTATTATCTGCTTAAATTGCACAACAATTAAATTTCCTTCTTCCATTTAGTTTCTTTTTACCATTAGCTTACCCCCCACCCCGACCCACGACAATCACTGAAGGAGGGAGGTCATATGATTGAAGTTCAGAACAAAGCCCTGCATCTTTTTTTTTTTTTTTTTTTTTTAGACGGAGTCTCGTTCTGTCACCCAGACTAGAGGGCAGTGTGTGATCTTGGCTCACTGCAACCTCTGCTTCCCAGGTTCAAACAATTCTCCTGCCTCAGCCTCCCAAGTAGCTGGGATTACAGGCATGTGCCATCACGCCCAGCTAATTTTTGTATTTTTAGTAGGGACGGGGTTTCACCATGTTGGCCAGGCTAGTCTCGAACTCCTGACCTCAAGTGATCTGCCTGCCTCGGCCTCCCAAAGTGCTGGGATTACAAGCTTGAGTCACCATGCCCAGCCAAAACCCTTCATCTTTACCAGCTTGTATGGGAGGACTTTTTTTTCTGGCTCCCTCCCTGGATTAAGATTCTTCTGATATTCCAGGACATGAACTGTTTTAACAAAAGGTGCCCACAGCTTTTACTGCAAAGTTTAATTCATAATGAATGACTGGAATTTTCTGCCTTGCTTGTTGAGTGGAGTTCTATTTCAGACTACTTCCTGACTATATAATTTACCAAAGTCTGAAGAATGAAAAAGCTTGGAGATTCAGTTCAGTCCCAGATAAGTCATTTTTGAATCCACCTTAAATGATAGTTCATCAAAAATGTCAATTTTGCCAAAAATTAAGTTGTTCAATATAAAATAGTGGGTCAGGATGAAATCCAGGCAAATCTCTGAGAAAGATTAGTAATGAAATGATCATCTTGCTGCAGAAGTATATGATGACAAAGCCTCAGAGGTTATACCTCAGCACCTTCACTTCTTTTTTGTCAACACTTTCTATTTAATCCATCTAACACAATTCTTTGTTCAGCAAAAAGTGTAGTTAACTGTCCAGGGTGTCCTGTTCTCTTGTGATAGGTAAACACATGTATTCAGAAAGCAGTTTCCAGTGTTAATGTTACAGGAATAATGAGAGGAAACCTCTCTCTGCATTCAGTCATTTCAGAAGCATCATCAACTATGATCAGTTTCATTTTGGTACATGGTACCTTCCTACTGAAAATAGTGTGTGCACATGTTTGTACATATGCATGTGTATAGGCATGTACTTGAATAGGTATCTGTATGTGCGCACATGTGTGGGCATAAAGAGTTAGAATAAACTAGGCAAGAAAAGGGGTATTTAGCCTACGTAGGCAGGTTTCTAAAGTGTCTTTTAGTTATTTCTCTTGGGATATTCTTTTCTTTTTTAGAAGTGGAATCTTTTGATATCACACATTTACAAATTGTAAAAATACGATTCTGAGGATTCAACAGCAAACTCTGAAAAACAGACTTACACTGCCCTTTGTCATTCTGGTATATTAGAAAATATTGGGATATATAAGTTTTCAGAAAATAGTAAAAATGTTAATTTAATGGCATGCTGGTGTGAATGTATGTACAAGAGGAGGGCTTTGCTGCAAAATATTTCACAAGGGAAATCTAACATCATCATTGAATAAAAATTCTTCCCTAACCCGGGTTGTGACAGACTTGGTCTGCAAGGTGGGCAGTGAGTTGGACCCCATGAGTTGTTTCCCACTTTGGATTGTGTTCTGTGGCTTCACTCAAGGGAGTAGGATTGGATTCCTTGCAACACACAAGGCTGTTTAGAGTGAAAACTTATTTCACCACCTTCCCCACAACGATTTAACTACATGCAGTTCCAGCTCCTGTCATGATTCTCATTTTAACTAGGCACACATAAAAGCACATGCAGTTTTTATGGCTGTCTTGGATTCCCTTCCCTACGTCACTCTTATTTCACCTACAGTTCAAGTCTCAGCTAGTTAACAGTTCTCAGTGGGCTCTCAGTAAGCTCTGTTCTTTCTTCCTGGGTTCCTGAGAGCTATGACTTTTTCTTCTCACTTATCTAGCTCCCCCGAGCTTCTCTACTTTGGGACAAGATCAGAAAACTCTTCTTTTAAATCACCTGTACACAACTAAGTGACTTTCTTGGATTCTAAAAACAAATTTGAGAAGGATAATTTCTAGCCAGGGAAATGTCCAAGGTAAGATGGACTGCTCAGAGTCCTTCTCCCTTGATCTTATTTTACAGAAGTTCATCAAAAGCCTTGAGTTTCTTCACAGTATCAGAGAGCTCACATCAATGTTTTCTACCCTTACAGAAAGACAATTACAGCATGATCTCACTTAAATGTGCAATCTGAAAAAGTCAAACTCATAGAAGTAGAGGGAAAAATGTGGTTACCAGAGGCTGAGGGTGGGAATGGGGGGAGACGGGGAGACGTTAATCAAAGGGTACAAAGTTTCAGTTAAACAGGAAGATTTTGAAATCTGTTGCATAGCATAGTGACTACAGTTAATAATAATATGGTGTATATTTCAAAACTGCTAAGCAAGTAGATTTTAAATATTCACACTGCAAAAAAACAAGTGAAGTAATGGTTATGTTAATTAGCTTGATTTAATCATCCCATAGTGTATACATATATCAAAACATCACATTGCACCCCATAAATATGTATATTTTTCAATTAAAAATAAAATTATAAAAACAAAAATATTTTTCAGGCTTATGATTATCTGACCTCAAGTATCATAAATATTAACACTTTCCCAACCAAAGTGTATTTTCATTATTCACCATGAGATTTCTGAGAAAGGATGTATTTGATACAGAAATGCATTCCCTGGTTAAATGGCTTATTGGAAAATAAAAAAGAATTCTAGTGTTCCCAATTACTAGTCTTGCTCTAGGAATAACACCAACCTGTTTAGTCACTAATATTTACAGAAAACCTAGTAATCCAGGATATAAAGAATAGGTTTTATGAATCCTTCTTTCAAGTAGCATAAGCTTAAAACGGGGACAAGGTATCTGAGACCTCCATGTTAAAAGGGACAGAACAGTCTCTTTCAATAATTACTGATGGACCACACTAATATTGTATAACATTTATAGTTGGGAAATATACCTTATATACACATGGTACTTGGTAGCTTGTTTTCAAGGATGGTTTAAGTCTGAGTTCTCCGATGATTAAAATCTATTCATTTATACAAACAACATATACTAATTGCCTATTCAATAATAAGTAAAACAGAATGCAGTTCTGGAATATGTTTAGACAGAGCTAAATGAATTTATTAGCATTTTGGTGGAGTTACTGAGGATGGAACCAGTCATAGATGTTTGCTCTGCAAAGTGGTTCATCAATTGTTCTTTCTGATTTGGTTTTCTTCCCCACCTTATCTTGCTAGCATTCCAATCAGAAACACACTGTTTCTGGGGACCTCTCCTGGGAAATCATTCTAGGACAGATGGAATGTGGACATGATACAATGCTTCTCACTTGTTCTGTGCAGTTACAGTATGATTACTTCCTCTGATATTTGGATGCTAATTTCCTTGTCAGATTTCCCAATGTCCCCTCATCATTCTCTCCCAAATGCCCCATTCCAGTGAGGAAACAGACTTTTGTCCTTAACCACATTTCTGAGAACACGTTTTCTTTTTCTGTCCAAATATGTATTTTAGTAAATTGTGGTGCTACCTGTGTCACATACTAGTTTTACATCTACTTTTGGCAATTCATTATGTACTTCTAGTGATGTCTCATGTTACTTTATTGAACTGTTGTTTGTTTCTTTTATTTTCTGATAACTCATGGGACAATTATTACAAATTCCCTAAAGACTATGAGCATTCCTTCCTTCTACCTTGACTCTATTAAGCTACAGCAGAAAGTGGTTCTCAAATTTGACTGAATTCACTGAACTCTAATGGAATGGTTTTGTGTTCCATTTGATCAATTTCACTTGCAATACTGCTTAGTTACCCTGGATGGGATAGATGTACAATCATTTGAAAGGTAGTTGAACTTTTAGAATTTGACTTAGTGCAAATCTCAAGCTTTTTAGTCTACTTAGTACACATTTATATACATTGATTAGCTGTTTCTTCTTTTAATCTGTAGTTATGCTAACAGCTCGGCATTCAGCCTTCCTTTCATGTCATTTATTCACTTCATTTTTATTAAATGTTTACAAATCATTTCAGTTTAAACTACAAACCTGCAATTCTTTTTAAATTTTTGCAATAACAGCATTTTCTTTTGCCAATATTTGAAATGCAGTTTTCTTGATCAGTTTTATTTTGAGTGTGCGATTTGCAATTACCTCCTGGAAAAAGCAACATGCTAATGAATTTCAGATGCGGTGTGAATTACTTATTTGTACATTCATGTAAAATCAAACACATTGGGAAAATTTTTGTTTACTCTTTGGTTTCAAAGAATAAAATTGTGCCAGCAATTCAACACGTGCAAAGGCAATCCTTACAAAAGGGGTGACTTGTTGATTTCAGGGAATATAGCTTGAGACTTCCTGCTGGATAAATAAATAATGAGCCAGTACCAGTGCACTTTCCTGAAGTTACCCGGGCTTGCAATTCTACTCTAATCTCCTTCTTCTTGCTTCAATGGGGAGGAGGAAATTCATTCCACAGATTAAGTGTTAACTAGTCTTAAAAAGAATCTCCTCGTCTTTGATGGGAAGTAAATTTCTGATAAAGTTTAAATTGAAAGAAGATGCTTATGTGAACATTCTTCAAATATCTGATATTTACAGAGTCTAAATGGAAAGAGATGGTTAGCTGTGCATCTGATATTGAAAGGATCTCATATCACTTTGGTGACTGAAGGATACTTTACAGTCAAAGTCAGAGTCAATCTCCTTCTCTTTTGTGGTTCTACACAAACCGAACCGCTACAGCATTGCCTCATCTCACAAGTTTGTGCCATGAACTTAAGGAGGAGCCCTATAGAAGATATAGGTATCACTTAGCATCAGTCATTGCCATAGCCAGAATAAAAATTAGAGTCTCACCTACTGACAATTTAAGGATAGTTACATGATTGCATATTTGTAGGTTTTATAGAGATGTGTATCCTGTTTTCTTGTTAATATGTCCTTTTTTCCTTTAGATTGCATACATCATGTCCTTGGTTCAGGGATACAGTCTTAATCAGGACTCATGGCCACCCATGTTTAGGAATCGGAGTATTGGTGATGACAGTAAGAAGAGTGAGAAAAGTAAAATAGAAATACTAACTTACCCTAGAGGCAGAATGTATATTTTTGATGTTTTCTTTTCACTGCTTCCCATATCCCATGTGAAGTATTCTGACCCTGCCCTCTGATTTATATAGCAGAAGTTAAGATTAAGTTAAGGCATTGGTTCTCAGACTTGAGTAGGCGTCCATATTATGGGATTGTTAAAACAATATATAGTTACATGTTATATAACTATATGTAGTTACATTGTTATAACAATATATTTAATTGTCTTATTATAACAATATATGTTATATAATATATTGTTAAAACAGTATAATCCCAGAACCAGATTGCTGGTCCTGGCCCCAGAGTTTCTGATTCAGTCAGTCTGGGGTGGGACCTGGGAAATTTGCATTTCTAATAAGTTACCTGATGATGCTTGATGCATCTGGTCTAGGGACTACACTTCGAGAACCACTGAATTAGGGAGGTGTGTAGCATAGTCCTGCTGCAGGAGAGTGATCATACTGACCTCTTCTATCCTTCCACCTCTAACGGTTGTCGTTCAATTTTTATGAAGCAATTTTAAGAACACTTTCTGACTGTGTATGAATCAGATACCTATAAATACTGCTCACAAATGCGTATTGAAAATGACATAAATTGACTAGAAATTTAATGGCTGCAGCATATTGAAAAGTAAATTATGAAACAATGCTAGATTTTTTTTAGGAGTAAATCAATTACTTCCATACACTGCATCGGCTTATTTGAAAAATAATTGTCTCCCCTGTAAACTCAACTCTTATCCATTTATATAACTTAAGAGAATTTTCAGGTACTTGAGATAATTAACAACTAAAAACAATGAAGAACTGTAAGCAGGCTAAATGCCCATTTTTCTTACTGCTTAAAGTACTTTTTTTTAAGGTTAACATCATAATTTACTCAATTATAGTCTTCCTTTTGCAAAATATCTATTTTCTGAGATCACAGGTCTTCACTGGGCTGTATAATTATATGGAAGAAAAATTAGGCATTTCCTCACAAAACTAACCCATGCAGCCAGCGACCCTAATGACATTAATGAGAATCAACAAAAGGGCAGTGTTTGAAAGCTATTTGGTAATGACAATGCCAGGTATCTAAGCCACTTGGTTACACTATGATTTTCTAATTCTCTTCTGGATATAAGATCACTTAAGTTTAAAATGAAAGAAGTCAAAGAAAGATATCCCTAGCATCTGAGAAGCTGTATATGTTACTTCAAGTTCCTCTTTTCAAAGGTAGATGTACAGATAATAACTTCTTCCTTTTTCAAAAGAGTAGTTTAGTTACCCTTAAGTTTATAAAGAAATATGTAGAATATAAATGGATGATGCCTAAGACTATAGAGGTTTTTAAATTTGAACCCTATGTACACTGTAATTTGTTCCTTTAGACTTTACAGGAGGCAAATATGTATTTTTTAGTGTTCTATTCACTCCTGTATCACATGTAATAATGACAAAATAAAATGATTGAAAATATAGCTGAAAGTTGGAAAAAATAAAAATTTTAGCAAACTGAAAAATTTATAGGTGAAACATAGTATTTAATTTGGCTGTGTGGTGAAATTTTTTCTAGGTGGGAATGTGAAAAGATTGCTAACTTTCCCATGGTATGACACATATGACACATAACTAAGTGTGCAGGTTCTAATGTCCAGGCATCCTACACATAAAACATCTAAAACAATGTAGAAACTTGCTCATTGGCACACTGGCAAATGGGATCCCGACAACTGCAAAGAAAGACTCTGTCCAACTACTTAAAAATCAATGCAGTTTGTCTTTTGAAAGTACAAAACAAATTGTAAAAATAGTCTCACTGGACAAGCAATGCCTCAACCTGAAAAAATGGCTCTAACATTAGGACTTCTTCACTCTTGTCTGTGAGGTGCAGGCGATTTGGCTATATGGGTATGCTAGGGGCTCAACCATCCTATTTGCCTGGGACAAAGGCATTTCCAGGAACATGGAGCTTTTGGTTTTGAAACTGGACAGTTCTGGTAGACAGAGATGGTGGAAACCCTAGGGTATGTTTTTTTCATATTTCTCAATGATACTTTATACAATATAAGCCAGGTACTGTACTCGATTTGGTTTTACAATCAACTTTATTGGGCATTCGTACTGAGTTCATTTCTCGATGGCACAGTTTCTTTACCAAGTTAGTAGTCATGCCTGTAAGTCCTGACAGGGTTTAGTAGTGGCTTAATTACCAGCTATGCAAAATACCATGTGTTTTAATTTTTTTAAAGTTCAATTAAACAAACAAGTTTCTTCAATTAGGGCAATCAATGCTTTCTCTTTCTTGTCAGTTCCCAAATTACTTTTTTTTTTTTAAATACAGGAATGGAAGTCTTAGAAAGTTATATATGATTTTAAAAAATCCTTTCTCAACTTCATCTAGTGATTTCTAACTCCATCTCCTTTAGAAAGATTATATAGAGACTATTGCCAGGTACAGTGGCTCAGGCCTGTAACACCAGCACTTTGGGAGGCTGAGGTGGGCACATCATCTGAGGTCAGGAGCTCGAGACCAGCCTGGCCAACATGGTGAAACCCCATCTCTACTAAAAATACAAAAATTAGCAGGGCGTGGTGGTGCACGCCTTTAGTCACAGCTACTCGGGAGGCTGAGGCACAAGAATTGCTTAAACCCAGAAGGTGGAAGTTGCAGTGAGCCAAGATAGCACCTCTGCACTCCAGCCTGGGTGACAGCGTGAGACTCTGTCTCAAAAAAAAAGGAGAAAGAGACTATGCAATAAAGGTGTAGAAAACTAAAGTGAGCCATCAACAGATTATAATATATTCCCCATTCATTCAACTTCTTTTTGGTGTAGATGAGTATCTGTTGTCTTTGAGGCAGATGATATCTAATGGAAACAATTAATTTCGAAAACTCTATCTATACATGGCCCCAGGTATGTAACACTGAAATGATCTTCATTTTATAGATGCCAAGAATAATGTCAGTCATGGGAAACTCCCAGCGTTACTGGCTCCCACAGCATGATCCTCATTTAGCAAAAAATTACCTGAAAAAAACCTGCTCACTGTGACCTGATCTTTGAATGTTATGTTGTATTTCAAACTCCTTGTTTTTGTACAAAACTGAAAACACCCCCAAAAATACATGAAGGGGAATAAACATATCATGTTTTCATTAAACAGTTAAATGGACAGCTATTTAAAGGATATATTTATAAAATAGTGTACATTTAAAATGTCTAGTGGTATTATTTAAATTATTTAGAAGCCATCTGTGACTGGTATAGTGCATTCAAAGGCACAATTGATTTGAAGACTGAAACACAGTACAGATTTCAGTTCTTACATTTAAAATGTCCTGAGTTTTAGGTTATATAATGATAAACTATACCTGCTAAAAAATATACATAGAAAAAAGAAATAATTTTTATGCAAATAAGACTCATCTGTAAGATTCATTTATTCTATCCAGTAGACCATAGGAAATGTGTCTGGATTACTGGGCATAAATATGCAACATTTAAAAGGGAGTGGAGATCTTTATTAAAACAGAAGACTCTTCAAACTCCATGATGATGTCAATAATATAGGTCCTTAGAGCACATTATTGTTCTAAACAGGTCCCCATACTTCCACATTGGTTATAAAATATTATTTTGTGCTGCTGGCCTGGAATGAGAATGTCATACATCTGCAGGCAATTAGAAGAAGCTGGACTGCATGTTTGATTAGCTCAATAAGAAACGGGCACAAGTGTGACTCGACTTATGTTAGTCAAATTCCCTAGACAGATTATCCTGTTGTTATCATATGAAATAACCCCCTTTTATCAACAATTAAGTAAATCCACATTTATGGGCACTTTGCAAAACTGTGAGGTGGGAAGAAATCCAACTTAAGCCCTAAGCCTTCCAAAAAACTTTTAACCCTGCTTTCAATGGTATAGACACCAATCCCAAATTTTAGAAACTGGCTGAATTACACAGATCAATTTGGGTTGGAAATAACCTGTGTGCACACAGTCAACAGGTATGTATTTAGCATATTCCATAAGCAAGGCACTTAATAGTCTGCTTATAACTAAAAAAAATTCCCAAAGAAGAAAGAACTATAAATGTTTTACTATGTGAAACATAACTTACTTTGTTAGGTAGTCTAAATATTTTCTAGAAAAGTTAAATAGCATTTTATTTTCATTAATCACAGTACAGTTTCTACCATAACCAATACATGTTGTAAGTCTTGAATATATTTTATTCTAGGACCTCTTCATTTAGTTCTGGGCATTGTTCTTGAATTCAACCATAAATGTCAATGACGGTCTACAAACTACTTTGGGAAATGACTCATTCATTTATCTGGTTTTTTTTTCTCCCAAGTACCATTAAAGTATACATCTAAAGTATTCAAAATAATTCAGTATATAAAAGTTGATACTTAAGAATTTTTCAGCAAAATTTTTTGATTTTGGGAAAAATACTACCAAACTTTCCAGTCTAGTTATATAACTAAATAACACAATTAAAAGTTGGTCTATCTTAAATAAACTCAAGATTTTTTTTATCAGTATTAACCCAAATACATGTATAAGAATAACCTCATCATTTTATCTCCTTGACATAATCCTTAAATTCAATATCAGAATATCAAGCAGATGCTGAAGCATTCATCATCAATACTGGAATTCTGACTCATGACAGTAACACGAAACAGATGCTAATACGATGCACCCTCTGAAAAGTGACACCATCACAACATGGGTTAGGTCTTGATGTGGGGTACTTAAAGCTTACAAACAAAATATGAAATAAATAAGAGTCAGAGCATGACAAGTTTCCTTCATTTTTTTTTTTTTTTTTTTGAGACAGAGTCTCACTCTGTTGCCCAGGCTGGAGTGCAGTAGCATGATCTCGGCTCACTGCAACCTTCACCTCCCAGGTTCAAGCAATTCTCCTGCTTCAGCCTCTCTAGTATCTGAGACTACAGGCATGTGCCACCATTCATAGAGAATTTTTGTATTTTTAGTAGAGATGGGGTTTCGCCATGTTGGCCAGGCTGGTCTTGAACTCCCGACCTCAGGTGATCCACCCGCCTCATCTTCCCAAAGTTCTGGGATTACAGGCGTGAGCCACCGTGCCCAGCCCCTTGCTTCATTTTTAAGCCATTTAAACTGGAGTATCTTTTACACAGAAGATAAAACTAAACACGGGTGAATAAGGGGCAGCATCCCAGGGCACAAGAAAATGCATCTTACATTTAATGTAGTAGCTCAGTGGTCTCTATTGAAACACTTGGTGTTAAGGGAGGAAGGTGCTCTCTTCCTTACACATGACCAGTTAGAAAGTAAGAACTCCTGGACCCTTTCCATTGGCCCACGTGTGCCATACACGTATGTGGTGGTGACATGGAGTTCTGCACTATGGGATCTACCTAATCAGCCTCTGGCAGGGAGAAAGGAGTCTGGAGGCTCCTATGGCCTCATTTCAGTAACACAGTCTCCACACCAGGCTGCTCTGAAATGGTTTGCCAAGAAGAAAGGGAAACAATCTCATAGCACAGTTCAGTTAGCTAATATCCTACATGTCTTCAAAGCCCCAGATTCTTATCACTTTGCTAATATGAGCCTACAGCTGTTTCTAGAATACACAGTGATGTGTATGCTCTGTGAAAATAAACAGAAAACCCTAGGCAGATGATGCCATGGTGCAAGTGATATAAGTGAAACGTAGTCAAATGAGAGCTTAAAAGAGATATAAACGTGAGTGGGGGAGAATCCCTCCAAGGTAATGAGAAGCAGGAGCCCCATTTCTTTACTCCTGAATGAGGAAAATAAGTCTGTGGCAAGTTCGATGAAAAGAAACTTGAGAAACCAAAGGGGTACATCTGTAGAGTAGCTTGACAGCATAATTTCAAATTCCCAGTGAATAACCTGACGGTGACTTTTGCCAGCTGTGACTTTGGCACCCGCCTTCCTGGGTTGGAAGGTCAGCTCTGCACTTAGCACCTGTGTGACATCTGGTTCTCAAACTTGGCCGCACATGAGGAACCGAAAAAAAAGCCAATGCCTGGAACCCACCTCAGAGACTGTGATTTAACTGAGCTGGGGTGTAGCTTGGCCATCGAGAAGTTTTAAAGGTTCCCAAGTGACTCTAAATATGGGCAGCTAGGGTTGGGAACCACTGATGAACTTTCTAAGCCACAGTTTCCCATTTGTAAAGCAATGATGACAACTACAGCAACTACCCTTTAGGAATATTGTGATGGTTAAATATAATGCAGACAAAGCACTTAGCATGATGTCTGGCACGCGAGAAGTCCTTAATAAATTATCATCATCCTCACCACGAGGTGCACTTGGGCAAAAGCTTTCAATGGTTAGGAAAATAAGTTATTCCTACCTTGGCACACGTTGTGTTCACTTTGCTCGTAGCCTGCTGCACACTGGATACGGTGGGAAGGGTTGGAGGGAATGCGCTGAGGGTCAGCTGGGTTCCGCCGGATGACAAAGTTATTTCGGCCAGTCTGCATTTCAGGGCCTGCGACTGCAGCAGCACTGGCCACAAAACCACCCCCGGGCAACACTCCACTGGTTGCCATGCTGCTGGCAGCTACAACCCCGGTGGTTGCCCCTGAGGTTCCTTCTGCTGGTTGTGTTTCCTGCTGAGGCTGTTCATTATTGACAATAATCTGGGCTGTTTTCGGAAGGCAGAGGTATCCTCCATAGTGGTTGACGCACTTCATTCCACCTTTACAAGCGTCTGGGACAATGTCACATTCATCAATATCTGTGGTCAGTAATAAAATAAGTCAGGAATCTTCTAAGAGGGAAAAATCAAACATGTAACTATAATGCTCATGCCTTTTTGGTATAACACAGACAGGACAGGAAGAGTGACACAAGAGATGGAGACAGAAGGCAATGATCACATGGAAGTCTTTGAAGCTGGCTCACCTTTGCATTGCTGTCTCACAGGATCCCACTCATATCCGTCAGTGCATTGCTGTGAAGAAAACATCAAAGGTGGGGCCAGGAGACAGTTAATTGGTGTGTCCATTCCCTAAGAAATCACTCTAAAAGCTTCATTCTTATGGCAACAATCCTTGTGCTAAAGTCCTAGATATATGATGAGATGGGTGGTTTAACATTCTATCGCTTTTTTTTCAAAAGACAAGTCTGTGCATTGGACAGCTTCGGGGGTCCATTCTCAACCATCAGCTGCCTAAACTCTTCTGTTCTTTTTGGTACAGTTGCCCAGTACCATCTTCTTTTCTGTTTTGAGACTAATCTTCTCCAACTTCTCTGACTGCTCTTTATTAATTTGCCTTTTTTCCCACATTGGAAATGTTAAAAAAAAAAAAGACCAAATTCTCTCTCTTTCCTCGCCCTCTCCCCCGCCCCCGCCCCCAACCAGCCCTGGACTCTTCTCTCTCTCTCTAAATCCTCTTACAGCATTCAAGCACCTCCATCTCACACCCTGACCTGCTCCCTACCTTCAGCTCCTAAGGAACAGAGGTGTTCCTCCTAGCAGTTCCCAGCTTCAATCTCCTCTCTAGTTCACCCACTGAACAAACAGCCTATGGATCACCTTCTGAAACCAGGCAGTTTTAGGGCCTGGGGATACAAAGATGATGCAGACTTTGTCCCTGTCCTCAAGCAGCTCAAAGACCAGAAGAGGAGACAGATAGGTAGACAAGTTGCAGCAAGATGGCAGGTGCCTTCTACAAGTGTATGCAGGAAGGAGTAATGGACTCTGCCCGGGGGCATGGGTGAGCATGGCAGGGCAGAAGGGAAGACTTGACAGAGGAGGTGACAGTAAATCAGGCTTTACAGGATGAGCAGGATTTTTCCAGGTGAATGTGGGAATTCTAGGAAGAGAGGCTATTGTGACAAAGGCATAAAATTTTTGAAAAGGGAAGGAGCTGCAAGGAGTTCTGGGTAGGTGGAGGATGAGGTTACAGAGGTAGGCAGGGCCAAAACAAGAAAGCCTTTCTTTAGGAATGGAAGCCTGAATTCTACCCTGAAGGTCAGTGAATCTCAAGCTTTATTGTGTCTAAGGATCATTCAGGGTTCTTGTTAAAATGAAGATTCCTGGGCCCACCCAAAGGATTTGATTCTGTAGGTCTGGGTAGGGGGCCTGGAATCTAAATTCTTAGCAAGTATCCCAGGCGATTCCCATACAGGTTGTCTAGGAACTACTTCTTGAGAAATGTTGCTACAGGCGATAAGAGGCCTCTGAAGAATTTTTAAGCTCAGGAAACAATCTGATCAGACGCTCATTTGAGAAAGTCACTGTAAGGAAGAAGCCCAAGGAAGGATTGAGCAAAAGTGGAGTAAACAAACAAATAAACTTAAATTCTTTTAATATAACTGAGAGCTGCTTATGTACACAATGGATGCTTGACAAGGAAATAGCTGAATGGAAGCCCAGAGATCCATTTAGATATTTTACTGATGTCTGAAACTTACTGGAGCGAGAACTAAATTCACTTTGTCTCTCAGACTAATTTTTTTCTTGTTTCCCAAACAGTGTTCAAGGTACCACTACCTTTTTCGAAACCCAGGATTCCAACTTTAACATCAGTGCTGAATGCTCCACTTATTTTCCTTCCATCTCTGCTGACTTTGTGTCCATTTCTACCATGTCTACCGAGAAAGGCTTTTGCTGGCCCATGAGTAGGCAAGGCCCCGCATCTCTACATGCTGCATACAGACCCCATGATCTTTCTTGTGCTCTTGGTTATGTTGCTCCTCTCTCTGAGACCTCACAGTGACCTGCAGATCTCTCAACATCACCATCTCTGGGTTCTTCCCACTACCCAGTTCCAGCTGATCTGACCTTATCACCACCTGGATTGGTCTCAGGTGCTTTCAGCTCTAGCTTTTGATTATGCCACTCTCTGACTCAGGTGCCTCTTCAGCCTTTCTAGATCAATCCAACCAAGGTCATCACTTCCTTCAAGAACCAGCACAGAGTTCTGTCTCCTCTAATATGCTGGCACCAACATTAATCACCTCCTTGCTTTTCTATTTCCTTGGCAATTTGTATAATCTGTATAATAGTATCATTTGTCCTTGCTTAGGAACTTTGTAGTTTTCAACACTGTCTTCCCAGGCTAAATTCTCCAAGAGGAGACTGAATTTTCTTAGTAAACAAATAAATTCTTTTAATAGTGATGAGAATTGCTTATGCAGATAGTTGTTGAGTAAACAGCTGAATGGACACCATCTTTAATATGGAAGAGGACTATGAGGCTATTATGTGGATACGAGCCCATTCTTCTGAAAAGTATCTTTCAAGCCAGGCAAAAATGGCAGTTCACTTGAATAATTTGTATGGTAAATAGAGAAGACTTGCAATTTGTTTTAGGTATTTACTTCTAGACATTTAATGTCAGTGTACTATTAAGTAAGCCTAGACTGAGTTTAGCTTCACCACTTGGCTATGTAGCCCTAAGCAAGTTAGACACTCTCTCTGATCTTCAGTTCTACCATTAGTAGAAGGAAGATGATGCCACTTACCTTACACATTGCCGCAAGGATCAAAGGAGATCGTGTCTCCACAGCGGGATACTCAGAAATAGTTATTATCTTGTCCTTTAACCATGAATTATTAGGCATATAAAATTTAAAGGAGAATAGGCCCAATCTTAGCACAAAAGGGTATCATATCTGGAAAATTTGTTACAATAATAATGAACCCTAGTTAGTGGTCTTAAAACTATCATGTTTAAGCCACAGGGAACCTTCTCTGGTAAAAATGAGGAAGATTTAGGTGATTAGCAAAGGGAAGGGCATAGAAGATAAGCAACTGGAAAAGAAGTAAAATCTTTTATGAGATGATTATAAAAGTGGGTAGTGAATTTAATTTTAGCTCCCTGAGAAGGCAGTAAGTTTAGTCTGAATAACAAAACATTTTCATTTTAAGATAAACAGCACATGCCTTCATTTTTCTTGCTTAATTTATCTTCAGCAGAGGAAGCAACTGCATTTAACATGAAGTTAACAAAATATTTGTATTAAGCTATTTTATTTATAGTGGATCTGAACAACAGAAAAGAACATTTGCCAGATGAATACTAACATTCTAGGGATAATGTGGTACCAAAAAGTGAGATAATGTTTATTATCAGTAATTGACATTAGTTCATTTTGAAGAGTTTTCTTTTCAAAAATTTTTCACATTCTTTCGAGTAGGATTACTTAATTTTAAACTGGGAGCAGTAGAAAAATGTGTTTTTCATATTCCAATCCAGGACAAATGTCATTTGCCTAACACTGATTAAAGACAAGAAAACACAGAACAGAGGTGCAAACAAACTCACCAGAAGTGAAGTCAGTACTGTCCTTTTCTGTTCTCACCACAACTATTTGTAGCAGTGGGAGGGGTCAGGTGATCTTTTTAATATTTTATTAAACATTGGTTACACCTATGCAACTAACTAATCAAATATTACTTGGAAATATCAGAGACGCTAATTAGAAAATGCAAAACGGAGTTGCACACATTACGTTTTAAAACCACTTTAGCCGATATGCATCCTGGTAACACATAAACTGTTGTCTGCCTTTATTTATTAGAATTATCAAGTTATACAAAAAGAATGAATATATAGCCTTTATAAATTCAATAAAGGCCACTTACTTGAGAATGTATGTCATGTACACAAAGAAGGCCATGTGTCTTTATGGTGTTTAACGTTCTTACTTGACTTGAGTCTTATTCTGCACGTATTGGTTTTATCTGCATGTGGTAGGAATCCAGGTTTTCCAGTTCCTTACACCCATTAATTTGTTGAATGTTTTGGAAACATGTAACTTTCTTTGGTTTTAGTTTTTGAACGGATCCCATTTTCAGCCTTGCACAAATGATTACATATTGGTTCCTATCTTAGGTGGTGAGCCCAATGAACTTTTGAAAGGATCAAGGGGGCAATTTACAACGAATCTTAGATATGAAGCATGAATGAAGTGTTGTTTAATTTATCACCCTCAGCAGAGTATAGCCCAAATACACTGGCAGGGGTGTGTAAAGTCTTTTTTTTGTCACAGAATCCCGCTGAACCGTACTTATTTCAAATTCCATCACCCCTTACCGTGTACGTGATGGTTTCTTCGGTGTCCTGTGACTTGACCAGCGCCAGAGTCAGCATAGTTAGGAAAAGGGCTTTCAACATTGTGAATCTCAAAGAAAATACAGGACAAACTGATGTTTAGTATCTGCTGCGGGGAAAGTAACAAAACTTTAGCAGTGAGCACAAGCGAGGAAAGGAGGGTGGGAGAGGCTGAGGCTCCACCATACTCAACTTCCAATCTGCTTTCTCATCTCCCCTCCCCCTCCTGAACCTTCTCGGTAGCCAACGAACGAGGCAGCAAAGACGTAAAAACTGCTGTAGAATTGCATTTCACGTTACTCCATCCTGCTACGCTGTTTACATACAAAAGACATTCAGCGTGCATTTTATACTGCACCTACAAAGCAGGCTGCAGAAAGAGGGGGTCGAAAGGAAAAAACAGTAATCCATTTCAAAGGAGACGGTGCATTTCCTGCCCCCCAATCCCACACCCCGGGGGATGGAGGTGGGGCTGCAAAACTCTGTTCTCTAGAACGTTAAGGCTTTCCCAGTATACTCACCTTGAGCTAGCAGAGTTCCTTGCACAGCACAGCAAAAATACCTGTGAGCCAATATGAATTGCCTTGGCCTCAAGCTTTTTATTTTTTAAACAAAATAACAAAACAAAACTCGGAGAGCAATCTTCCAGTTCTAGTAGAATACTAGACCTTCTCACATGTCTCAGAGCTTCTCACATCCCCCAGCACAAACTCTCAAAGTGGCATTTCCACGCCTTTCTCTGCGCACAGCTTTGTTTAAAAGTCCCAGGTTGTGTGGAGGGGCAGCCCAAAGCGACTGATTCTCTTTTGTCTTATCAGTCTGGGTCCCCGACACGCTACCTTCGGTTTCAGGCTGCCTAGGACCGGAACCAGGGATCGCACCGCAGCCCGAGGTACCAGTTTCGGGCGGGCGGCCTGGCCCGGCAGGGAGATGAGGTCCCCTTTCTTAACAGCAAGCTAACGCGGCGGTCCCCTGGAGCTGCTCAGCGTCCCAGCTTCTAACCAGCTCCTATGGAATCCAGGTGCGGCTTAAATCTCGCACACTGGTCCCCTAAACTTTCAAAGCCACGTTTATGGGCAAAGCCCTGCCGGCTGGTTGTCGGCGCGCACACACATGCCCATCCCAACAGATGTCACCCGAGTACTCGCACTTGCTGACAGATCGCATTCCGAGGCTGCACACCTCCACCTCCCTCTCTGCCCGAGACACCCTGCACAGTCCAGGGCAGTTCTCGGGTACTCAACACCCCTCAGCTCACCCCACCTCACTTACTCTCCCGCGCGCGGCCCAGTGAGTACTGGGCTCGCTCGGGGCGACCCCCCGTTGGGGGCTCCTACCTGCGCGGCCGCGCTGCGCTCCGGGCCCGGGCAGCGAGGGGAGTGCGCAGGGGAGGGCAGCCCCGTGGGTCTGATCTGGCGAAGTCTGGCAGCGGCCGCGGCGGCAGGAGGAGGAGGAGAAAGGGAGGGAAAGGGGGAGGGCGAAGGGGGGCGGAGGAGAGAGCTGAGGGAGGCGCAAGCGCTGAGCCCAGCGTTGCGAGCCCAGCGGTAGAGCGCGCAGCGCAGCGAGGTCCGCGCCCCCTGCTCCAGGGGCCCTCTTTGCCGCCCCCGCTTGCCCTCCCTTGCCAGCTCCTCGTTTCCCAGACTCGCGGGGACCCCAGGCCAGAGAGGACACGTTGACATGTGATGTCCTGGATGTGCTTCAGCCTTGGGGATGCTCCCACTCTCTAGTGCGTTTTCTTCTTCTCTGAGGAGGGGAACACAGCATCTCCCTCAGAGACCAGAGGGTTCTAGAAACTGCTGTTACTTTTTTTCCCAATAAGTGAATGCTAGGAGAGTAAATTAACCCCCATTCATAGAACTGTTTCCTTTACCTTTTCTTTCGGATTTTTTTTTTTTTGAGGAGGTGTCTGCTTCCACAAATGGAGAAAAATGAGAATTCATCCATTCAACAAATATTTGCCACCTACTGTGTGCTTAGTGTTGGGAATAGGCCAAATAGAACTTGCACTAACAAAATTGTGAGGTGGGGTTTTTTTTATGGTCTCTCAAACCTCCCTTTATGATAACAAGTGTTGGCAAGAATGGAGAAAAGGGAACGCTTGTACGCTGTTGGTGGAATGTAAATTAGTACAAACATGATGGAAAATTGTATGGAGGTTTCTCAAAAAACTGAAAGTAGAATTATCATATGATCCAGCAATCTCATTTCTGGGTATTTACTGGGAAGATTTGAAATCAGTGTGTTGAAGAGACGTCTGTACTTTCATGTTTATTGCAGCACTATTCACAATTGCCAAGATATGGAATCAACCTAAGTGTCCATCAAGGGATAAATGGATAAAGAAAATGTGGCATATATGTGTGTGTGTATACAAATATAATATATATTATATATATAAACACATATATATAAAATATGTACACACATATTTTAGATATATATGCGTTTTTAAGGCTAAATAGTATTCCATTGTGTGTGTGTGTGTGCACGCGTGCATGTGTATATGAGCCCATTCTTCTGAAAAGTATCTTTCAAGCCAGGCAAAAATGGCAGTTCACTTGAATAATTTGTATGGTAAATAGAGAAGACTTACAGTTTGTTTTAGGTATTTACTCCTAGACATTTAATGTTAGTGTACTATCAAGTAAGCCTAGACTGAGTTTAGCTTCACCACTTGGCTATGTAGCCCTAAGCAAGTTAGACACTCTCTTTGATCTTCAGTTCTACCATTAATAGAAGGAAGATGATGCCACTTACCTTATACATTGCTGCAAGGATCAAAGGAGATCGTGTCTCCACAGCGGGGTACTCAAAAATAGTTATTATCTTGTCCTTTAACCATGAATTATTAGGCATACAAAATTTAAAAGAGAATAGTATTCCATTTTATGTGTCTGTGTGTGTGTGTGGAATACTATTTAGCCTTAAAAAAGAAATTCTGTCATTTGTGACACCATGGATGGAAGTGGAAAACATTATGCCCAGTGAAATAAGCCAAATATAGAAACACAAATACCACATATTCTCAAGTATCTGAAAGTAACTTAAAACAATTGAACTCATAGAAGCAGAGAGTAGAATGGTGGTTACCGGAGGCTAGGGTTGCAGGGAATGGAGAGATAACAGTCAAAGAGTGTAAGCCTCAATTAGATAGGATGAATAAGGGTTGGGTGCAGTGGCTCATGCCTGTAATCACAGCACTTTGGGCAGCCAAGGTGGGCAGATCACCTGAGGTCAGGAGTTCAAGACCAGCCTGGCCAACATGGAGAAACCCCATCTCTACTAAAAATACAAAAATTAGGCACGTGCCTGTAATCCCAGCTACTCGGGAGGCTGAGGCAGGATGATCGCTTGAACCCCGGGAGGCAGAGGTTGCAGTGAGCTGAGATCACCACTCTGAGTGACAGAGTGAGACTCCATCTAAAAAAAAAAGATAGGAACAGTTTGATTTTTTTAAAGTTCAATTGCACGGTGTCGTGAATAAAGCTGATAATTGAGTACTGTGTATTTCATTATCACTAAGAGTAAATTTCAAATGTTCTCATCACAAAAAATGTCAAATATTTGAGGTGATGGATATGTTAATTAGCTTGGTTTAATTATTACACATTGTATTAAAAAATCATAACACCTTGTACCCTATTAATATATACAACTATAATTTGTCAATATATAATAAAAAGTCTCCCTTTTTATGGGTTTCTTTTTTCATCTATAGCTTCTCTTTTCTTCACTTATTGACTTAGTGAAATCTCCAATATTGCTCATTCAAAGTTGGGCATTTCACTTTCACCTTTCATACTCAGTGGAATTTCAGGAATCTGGAGAGAAAAATCTTTTTTTCTGTTTTTATCAAATCATACCACACAAATTGCAGTTACCTCTGAAGGCTCCAACTCTAAAGTCATACTAATAGCTTGCTTCCAAGGCAGCTGTCTTCTAAGAAGCAAATGGCCAAATACAATTTCATGAATGAGAAAACTTACAAACTGAAGGGGTTAAAACTTTGACTCTGTCCTTGAGCAGGAGGCAGAGCTCAGGAGGAGAGGAAAAGCTCCTTTCCTTTCCTGCTGACCCAAGGTGGGAGGGTGGTAGCGACTGCAGGAGAGGGAGGTTATCAGGTGGAAGCTGCTCTCTTTATCTCTGGGGTATCCAGTGTGGGTTACCTAGACATTGCCAGTTTGGTAGCAAGCCACACAGTATTGGACAAGATCAGAGGGGAGGTGTACAACCCTCCCTAAACCTTACTTGAGTATACAGGGTTTTGGTAATTGTATCAAATATTTTTACTATCAAAATTCTAGTGTTTCCCCCAAGTCATTAATGACCTCCAGATTTTTTTTAAATGGATCTTTACTTTTTGTACAGTAAGAAGATCTGTGCACATGGTTTTTCCTGTTTCTCTTAAACTCTTTCTACCTGTTCCCAGCCACTTTTCCAGAAAAATGGGGTGAAAACTCTCAAATTTATATCTCCAGCCTGGAACTGTTCCTATATATCCAGCTGCCAACTTGCTATCTTCATTTGGACATCTAATGGATGTTTCAAACTGAACACAACTGCTGTTATCATCCCCCAACCTACTCCACCCACCTTCACCATCTCAGTTAAAGCAATTTCATCTTTCTATTTGCTCAGATTCAGGACCATGGAGTCATCCTTGATTTCTCTTTTTCTGAGATATCCTGCATTCTATCCTTCAGGAAATTCTGTTGGCTTCACCTTCATGATATATCCAGAATGGAACCACTTCTCATCACCTCTTTTGCAACCACTCTGGTCTAAGCCACCACCATTTTCCACCTGTATTATTGCAACATCCTCCTAATTGGTCTCCTTGTTTACAACCTTGTTCCCCTGCAGCCTTTTTGCAGTGGGAGTTCGTATGAATGGAATCATAGAGTAAATACTCTTTCGGGTCTGACTTCCTTCACTCAGCATGTTGCTTGAGATGCATCCTTGTTATTAGGTGTATGAGAAACACATTCCTTTTTATTGCTGAGTAGTATTCCATTGTGTGTATATACCCTGATTTGTTTGTTTACATCTTAATAGATACTTGGATTGTTTATGAATAAATCTGTTACGGACATTCACTTCTAAGTCTTTGTTGGGATATGTTTTCTTTTAGATAAACGCTTAGGAGTGAAATTGCTGTCATATGGTAGGGGTATGTTTAACAGTATAAGAAAGTGTCAAACTGTTTTATAAAGTGAGTGTGTTATTTTATGTTCTTACCAGCAATATGTGAGATTCAATTTGCCTGAAATCCTTGCCAACTTCTGGTATTGTCAGTAATTTACAACGTTAGCCATTCTGGTGGGTGTGTAAGTGGTACTTCACTGTGGTTTTATTTTACATTTCTCTGATGTCCAGTGATGTTGAATTTTGCTTTTCGTATGCTTATTGTCCATCAATATATTTTATTTCAAATTTGTGTTCATTTCTTTATTTTTTGGTCTTATTAGTTGTAAGAGTTTTTAAAAATAGTCTTCCTGCAAGTCCTCTTCAGATTTACATTTTTCGAACATTCTTTCTAGTCTTTGTCTTGTCTTTCCAATTTGTTAATGCTGTCTCTAGAGAGCAAACATTTTAAATTTTGATTTTTTTTTTTTTTTTTTTGAGATGGAGTCTCCCTCTGTCACCCAGGCTGGAGTGCAGTGGCACTATCTTGGCTCAGTGCAACCTCCGCCTCCCGGGCTCAAGCAATTCTTCTGCCTCAGCCTCCTGAGTAGCTGGGAATACAGGTGCACACCACCACACCTGGCTAATTTTTGTATTTTTAGTGGAGACAGGATTTCACCATGTTGGGCAGGATGGTCTCGATCTCCTGACCTTGTGATCCACCTGCCTCGGCATCCCAAAGTGCTGGGATTACAGGCGGGAGCCACTGCACCCTGCTGGATGATTTATTTAATGGAGTCCAACTTTATGGATTCAAACTGGATGCATGGATTGAGCAGAATGCAAGTGGAAATTGCAGTAAATTCACCTTCCTAAAATTGCTCTGAGCTCAGAGGAATCTGAGATTTTAAAGATTTGGGCTGGGCACGGTGGTTCACACTTGTAATCCCAGCATTTTGGGAGGCTGAGGCAGGTGGTTCACTTAAGGCCAGGAGTTCAAAACCAGCCTGGTCAACACAGCAAAACCCCGTCTCTACTAAAAATACAAAAATTAGCTGGGCATGGTGGTGCGCGCCTGTAATTCCAGCTACTCAGGAGGTTGCAGTGAGCCAAGATCACGCCACTGCACTCCAGCCTGGGTGACGGAGCAAGACTGTTTCAAAAAAAAAAAAAAAGGAAGATTTGAAGATGTATGTGGTGACAAAGTCATAATTTTAGAAGAGATTCACAGATGTTGATGATCACACCCTGAGCACTATGATCTATGTCTCTGTATCCTTTGGAATGTGTGTCTGAATCAAACATGTACTATCAGTGTGGCTGAGTCTTAAGAGTGCTTAATCAAAGTGTAGAATAACTGTGTTCAACAGGGACCCACAGTGGGCATCCCTGGCATGCTAGAGACCAAGATATGAATCACAGAATTAGCCCACAGTTTCTGGCCATGTATCCAAACCAGGCAACATTTGGGTCCACTTGATTTGTGAAAGTATATTCTCCTAGGAAACTGCTGAAGGAGAAGCCAAGGCTGGAACCAGAACTGATGGAAAAAACCCTCTCCTTCTTACAGAAAGAATTCATTTAAAAACACTAGTATTCTTACTGAATTGATAAAAATGGATCATTCACTACTGATAGCCCTGTAATGGACTCTTGCAAGAATAATGTTGATTAAATTATTTATTTTCTTGGACTGCTTTCTTATTGATGCATAAAAATTCAGTATTTTTGAATAGCAGAATTTACATTATCCATGAAAATATTCCTATGATGAATACACATTTGGATTTCTGATATGCTTTATATTACTGAAACAAGTCTTTGAAAGAGATGGTTTTTAATTTTTTTTCTAGGGCTAAAATTCTTTGTTTCTATGTTGTCTTTTTGTCAATGATTTGGAGTTTGCATCAGGCCAAGAGAAGACATGAACTTAGGCAAGCCTTCAACAGATGCTAAGTCTTTTCTTTAAAAAATCCACATTACACATAAGCAATTTTAAATTTGTACATAGAAGATAATGTGTAGTTATTAAATTGATTGCTAAAATATGCCCCAAACATTCACTCATGTGACTGGTGGCCTGCGCATTAGAAGAGGACTCATTGAAATATATGGAGGTTGGATTGCAGCTTTGGCCTCAAAGAATATTGGCAAATTTGCATTTACGCAACATTAATTTGCCTCAAGTATGTCACTGGTGAGTGACATACTCAAGTATGTCACTTTGTTTTAGTGAGTGCCAGATGTATTCTTCTTCAGAATATATTTGGTGAAACTCTCTTTCTGAATGCCAAACGGACATGAGAAAACTTTCAGTCATCTGGAGCTTGTAAATTGTTCTAAAATTTTTGGAATTTTATTGAAGGCTTGATTTCATCATAAAGCAGAGAATACCTTGGAAGAATAAAAAGCAAATCAATCAGAAATGATTGGAACCAGTAATTAGAATTTCCTTGGAGAGAGAAAAATGTATGATGTAAATCCACTGCCTTGCAAAAAAGATTGCTTTCTAACAAGTTATCAGATCTTACAGAGCAACTTCAGATGCGAACACAGATGTGAAGCTGTTTTTTTTTTAATTGTTGTTTTCAGCTACAAGTTCCCCACTCTCTCCTTTCAAACTTAGATATCCGGAAACTTCATTTGGCTAATCAAGGCTGATGGGGTTTCAGGATGATTGTATTATGGAGCATGAAATTAGAAATAATACCCATGAAAATTAGTAATTTTATTTCAATATGTAATTTAAAGAACTGGATCATCACTCCACTTTTGTCAATTTGGAACATTTTCATAATATTTTGTTGATTTTTAGAATTTTCTTTGTTCTACTTTCCAACTTTATTTTACCTTACTTGAATTATTTTTTCCTTCACTTAGTGGATGAAAAGTACAGAAATGCTCTTCATCTGTCTTTTTGTGAACAGTTAATCTTATATCTTGATGCTGATTACAGATAACAAAACAGATTTTAAAATATCTTTGAAAATATTTAAATTAATTTTTAGAGAACAATGGTTTAAACAAAATCATAGATTTTTGTATTTGCCGACATTTAGAATTAAAAAATATATAGCATTAATAAGACTGATTTGTTACTTTTTTCTCTTAGTATGTCATATCCTATACCAGTGGAACTGCTGAGACCAAAGCCTAAAAATGCAATGGATGTTATTATTTTCTCTCTGCTCTTCAAGGAAATTTAAAGCATAAATTATTTTGATAAACTAGCATTAACTTCTAACTTTTCTCACTGTAGAATGTGGAAAGGCTTAAAAAATAACCCACAAACTTTTCTGCTTGAAATTTATAATATGCTGCTAGCAGATAATTTATAAAAAATGGCATATTTGACTTTTATTGTTGACTAAATAGGGCAAATGTAGAAACTCTATTCAAGGTAAGAGGTTAAAAGTTTATATATCCACAGAGAGATATTGCAAGGAAATTGCTTGGATTTAAGTGTGTGTGTGTGTTTTGTAAAGAACTCTGTTCAAGAAGATGCTTCAATTATAGTTAATTTTTAAAAGGGCCAAGAGTTATAAAACACTTGAATATGTTCAATTCATTTGGAAAAACGCTGGGATCAGAAAGAACTTTTCAATCTGATTTTAAAATTGGTGAATTTCATTTTATGATTAAAAAGAAAGAGAACAAAAAGGAGATCTTGGCAGCCATTTTCTCCAACTCCCTCATGAAATTTAAAGCTTAGACGACTTATCCAAGTTAACACTAGTAAGTGGCAGAACAAAGAGTAGGACCACAAGTCTTAACTCCTCATTTTTGGAGCATTCCACTTCCCCACTTCCCTGCCCTATCTCTTTATTTACAGCCTCCTTTGTTGATTTGACATAATTAATCTTCATTATCATCATCCATCCATCCATCCAACTCACATTTGACTGAGGAATGTTTCCAGCCCTTAGGGAGCTGTTGGGTGGAGTAGACATGAATGAAATGGATATTATCTCTCTCTTCTGCTAGGCTGTGATCTTTTGGAAGGCAGGGACTATGTTTTTCTACCTCCTTAGCAGCCCATATTACAGTATATGCTCAACAAAGCTTCGTGCAGAATGCACTTTGCCTTGGGAAATTTCTCCACCTGACCCTGTACTATGAATCCTGTTGTCTGTTTTGATTTCTGTCCCATTGCTTCCTACTAGGAGTCTTCTTCTCATCTTATACCCCCTCTGTAAGACAATTCACTTGGCCAGCCTGGCTTTAATTCTGGCATCTCTCCTAGAGATGACCTTTTACATTATTGTCGCTCAATTCTCTGCTCTGCAGACCTTGGGCTAGTGACCCTTATGTCTGCCCCTGCTGCAAACTTCCAGGACATTGGCCCCAGTCCTCACTAATGCCCAAGCCTCACCTGTCTGGGAGCTGAAATTGATAGTCTTATCTTTGTATTGCTGAGCAAAAGCATATGACCTGGCACTTGGTGGATACTCCCCAAATGTTTGTGAAAATAAATCATAAAGATACTTCATGGTGTCATATTTGTCGTCATCCTCCTCATTTTTTTTAATTGAACGTTTAGCTAGGAGAGACCATATTACATACCATGTGTGATATAAAATGGCTTATGGTTCAATTGGTCACACTCAGATTCATAAATAAAACTTAATCTGAGTCTTAAAATTCCAGACAGTTGGTTTAAATATCTGGAAAATTGTAGGAATAACTGTTTTTATTTCCTCCTCTGTGTATTGTGAAGACTTAGTTGAATATAAATTTATGCTATATTAAGGAGTTATTTTCTCTCTAAGGAATTATGTAAATCAGTGAAGAAGATGAGGTTATACTAAACATACATGGTAAATTTCTATCACTTAGTCTTCTTTCAAACACTTCCAGAAATCCTGGGCTAGAGCTAATTAATAACTAATAACTACCAAATTAAAAAAAAGTTTGAATAAGCTATATTTTAGACAAAATAGTACTTCTTTTTCTTCTGAAGTATATTAAGCAAGTATAACAATAGGCTTAAAAATGACCACCTTGATTAAAAGTTTATTTTCCATGACTTGCCAACATTTAAAAATGAACTTATGTTTCTAAACATTCTGTAGCTTTCTTCTTCCTATTGACTCATTAGCAATATTTGTTTTTTCCTGATTATAGAAGTAGCAAATGCTCAATGTAGACATTTTATAAAACATACAAAAGTATAAAGCTGTAAATTAAAATCATCCATAATAAAAATGGCTTAATACTATTAACCATTGTTAACATTGTTGTATATTTTCCAGACTTTCTATGTGTTTCCATTGGCTTTCTCCTTCTCTCTCACTCTCCATACTTATTCTATGTATATATGTGACTTTTTCACATGGGCACCAAAGTGGCGTTGCATTAGACGTCACTATTTACATAGTCAATAGCAGAAACACCTTCTTGAACCTAGAGGCTCATAAGCACCTTTCCTTAAGAACCATTGTGTGATGCTTTGGCCAGGGGAACAAATCCGGGTGATGATACTGCACTCAGTTCATGGTGCTACCTTCTTTTCCTCCTCCCCAACAGCTGTGTCTATTATTGAATTAAGTGTGGGTTTTCCCGAAGAGGTTTCCAAGTCTCTCAATGCAAATCACTTTGCAGCAGGCCCACACCACTGGTTCAATTCAAACTCATATGTCTGAATTATAATGGAAAACATGGTATAACTATCTCTATCAAATTATACTTGAGTCTGCAAAGTGACCTATTAGTTGGTGATAAAAAATAGGATTTTGAACTTTTATCACAGAGTGAAGAGCTTTTGAATATTTGTGAATTTTAGACTTCTGTTTAGATTATCTTTGAGAAGTTTTGCTGTTCTGGCTATATGCTGGCTCTTACTTGCTGTGCCTAATCACTATATCTTCCTTCTTTTCATAGCATCGTCTATGTGTCTTTCCTTCCTAACATCTTTTATCCCCTCATTAATTTTTCTACTAGCTGTTGAGAAATGCCAGATTTCTGGGATTTTTTTTGTTTGTTTGTTTGTTTTGAGACGGTGTCTCGCTCTGTCTCCCAGGCTGGAGTGCAGTGGCTCGATCCTGGCTCACTGAAACATCCACCTCCTGGGTTCAAGCAATTCTCCTGCCTCAGCCTCCCAAGTAGCTGGGATTACAGGCCCATGCCACCATGCCCAGCTAATTTTTATACATTTTTAGTAGAGACGGGGTTTCACCATGTTGGACAGGCTGGTCTCGACCTCCTGACCTTGTGATCCACCTGCCTCAGGCTCCCAAAGTGCTGGGATTACAGGCGTGAGCCACTGCACCCGGCCTAAATGCCAGATTTCTTAAACCAACATCATTGTATCTACATGGGATAATTAACAACTGGGTCACAGAAAATAAGGCTACCTTTGTTCCTTTTTTCTTCTTTCTCTACAAATAACCTTGAAACTAGAGTTGAACAACTTAATAATTAGTTTAAGTGAAATAAAACATTTCATAGTTGTGTAAAGGGAGCTGGTTTTCTGTCTCCTATATTTCAGCCTGAGGATCATTTTTCAGACCCCTCTTATTCTAATGTTCTCATATTTATCAAAGGCCTAGAAACATTAAACGGGCACTAGATCTTTAATTCTTTGTCCTCCTATGCCATTAGTATTCTTTTTATGATTTGACTTCAGAGCTGAAGGCTCTAATACCACTCCTCTATTGTATTGAATTTCTGAAACATAGGCAGACAGACAGACACATACCCACTCACATTTAATAGCAGAGCTGTGTCAGGAATCCCGTTTTCTTGCTTCTTATCTCATATAATATTCATCCCTCTCTTCATTCTTGAGGGCTTTTTGAGTATCTCCATTGCTCCAGGCCCTCAGCTGAGTGTGAGGGATACAAAGAAGACCCAGTCTCTGGAAGGGGAGATGGACAATGCTTAATTCTATTTGAGGAGTCAAAGGCTAGTAGAGCAAGTGATGCTTGATGTGGAGTTTCTCTCACTTAGTCTTCTTTCAAACATGTTCATAAATAGATTTCACAGGAAGATAGGGTTTTACCACACAAACCCTCTAGGGTTGGATGTTTTAGAAAGAGGAAACAGCATGTGCAAAAGCACAACGACATTGTAACATTCTTATGGGAACCATGAACACTTGGGTTTTGTTTCAATATAGGTGCAAGGTAGAGGGGGATGGTGGAAGATGAAGTTGAAGATCCAGGAAAGGGTGAACTAGTGGGTCCTGAGGAATGGCTTGGACTTTGTGGTTGATGGGCACCATTAAAGAGTTTAGAAAGGGTATTGATAACTCAGACTTAAATGTTATAAATATTACATTGCTGGTAGGGGGAGTGGTGGGTGAATTCTTGAGAAGAGGTGTGAAGTTAGAGGCAGTTGGAAACCTATCTGAAATTTTCAGGTGATGGATGGAGAGAAGATGTCAGAGCTGGGGTATGTTAAGGAAGCAGTCTGTTCAGGACATGAAGATAGTGAGAGGAAGAAAGTTCAGATGACTCTTGGGTTTCTTTCTCAGGAGAACAGGTGGACGGTGGTGTTATTAGCCACTAGACTAGAGGAAGAACCAGACAAGAAAAAGAGTTGGGAATGAAAGAGAAAGAGAGAAAAGCCATTGAAGTCTCATGAGCACTGAGGACTGTTTGTTCTCCCAATTGGAAATGGGTCTAAAATACTGGCTTTAAGACACATAGGCTGTGTGCGGTGGTTCACAACTGTAATCCCAGCACTTTGGGAGGCTGAGGTGGGAGGATTACTTGAACTCAGGAGTTTGAGATCAGCCTGGGTAACATAGTGAGATTCTGTCTCTATAAAAAATAAAAATAAAAATAGCCCAGCATGATGGTGTGTATCTGTAGTCCCAGCTACTAGGGAGGCTGAAGCAGGAGGATTGCTTGAGCCCTGGATGTCAAGGCTGCAGTGAGCCATGACTGCACCACTGTACTCTAGCTTGGATGAGAGAGTGACACCCTGTCTCAAAAAAAAAAAAAAGACACATAATATACATTTGAAAGATAGTTATCCAGCCCTGAGGAACTGTTTATAATAACAGAGTAAAATGATAAAGGCACACTATTGGACTAAGAGTCAAGAGATTGTTTGATTTTTGCAGTAATAAGCTGCTGTCAGATATTCATTACCTCTAAATCTAAACTCCGTGAATGCAAGGGCTGTTTCTGTCCTGTCTACTTCTGTGTCATTGCCATGAAATAGGTTCTCAACAAAAATTTATTGGATGAATTATTGAATGACTAGTTAGGTTTGTCTACTTAGCTAAGAAGCTGTGGTTTCATTGAAGAATCTCACAGAATGCACAACACAAGGATATTGTCAATAAAACTGCTTCCTTTATCCCATTCCCTTGTTAATTAACTTCAACAAATGCTTATCATCTTCCTTTTGTGACTCCAGTTTGGTACCATTTTCTTTGAAATATTGAAAAACCTGAAGAGACTGCTTGCTTAATGCTTAATGGATCTTGGAAGTGTGGTAGTGTTAATTTGTATATGTTTTAGTCTTTCCAATTAGATTTTTTTTTTTTTTTAGTTGGAGTTTCACTCTTGTTGCCCAGGCTGGAGTGCAGTGGCGCAATCTTGGCTCACTGCAACCTCCGCCTCCCCAGTTCAAGTGATTCTCCTGCCTCAGCCTCCCAAGTAGCTAGGACTACAGGCACCTGCCACCATGCCTGGCTAACTTTTGAATTTTTAGTAGAGATGGGGTTTCACCATGTTGGTCATGCTGGTTTTGAACTCCTGACCTCAGGTGATTCGTCCACCTCAGCCTCCCAAAGTACTGGGATTACAGGTGTGGGCCACCATGCCCGGCCTAGTCTTTCCAATTAGATTTCTTAAAGTACACATTTCCAAATGTGTCTTATTCTTTTGAATCCCTATTTCATTTGGACAATGGTGAGATTTTAAAACACATAGAATGTTTAAGACACGCCCATATGCAAAAGTCCTTTGCAAACTAAAATGAACGTGTATTTCTGATATTATTTGTAAGCAGTAACGCATTAAGTCTGACTAGCCTCCAATTTGTGGAAATAAGGTTTATATGAGAAAGCTCTGAGTCATAGATTTGAAACTGATTAATAGACTGTTCCTAGATTATAAAATCATTATAAAGCCAATGACTGTATGACCTTCAAGTAGCTTATTAAGTCAGTAAATTCTGTGAAAAAGAAAACCTAATAGTCAAACTATTTATGGGCAGTCATGTAGATTAAACTATTGGTTTTACTGCTATGCAGAGATACCACTTTTAATTTGATAATCAGAATTAATTAGGTGATTATGTGCTGGCTAACTGCTAATGCATTTTATTTGAAATTGTTAAATATATTTTGGTTGTCGTAATTGAATTTTATGAGTAGAAATTAAAACTTAGTCAAATGTCTATGTAAAATCATCTGGATGATGTGTGTATGTGTACTTGTGTTATTTACTTATACTTACAATTGTCTGTTTTTTAAAAATTTGTTGAGCCTTTAGTTTTCCTACAGATATTTGGAAAACACAGGGTTTACCACCTTGTTATTAATGATATTACAGTCTGGAGGGGTTATCAAACATCTGAACAGGCAATTATAACTCAGTTTGATGGGGCTAACACAGAGAGTGCAAGGAAGAGGCAATCAACTCAACGTTGGGAGTCCAGGGAATGCTTCCCATAAGGAGGAACATCTAAGAGGAGTCCTAGGGGACAAGTTATCCAGGTGTATTAGTCAGAGTTCTCTAGAGGGACGGGACTAATAGGACAGATGTATACATGATAGGGAGTTCATTAAGAAGCATTGACTCACATGATCACAAGGTGAAGTCCCACAATAGGCCTTCTGCAAGCTGAAGAGCAAGGAAGCCAGTCCAAGTCTCAAAACCTCAAAAGTATGGAAGCTGACAGTGCAGCCTTCAGTCTGTGGCTGAAGGCCCAAGAGCCCTTGGCAAACCACTGGCATAGGTCCAAGAGTCCAAAACCTGAAGAACATGGCATCCAATGTTTGAGGGCAGGAAGCATCTAGCACGGGAGAAAGATGGAGGCCAGAAGACTTAGCCAGTCTAGTCCTTCCATGTTCCTCTGCCTGCTTTTATCCTAGCCATGATGGCAGCTGATTAGATGGTGCTGGCAGCTGATTGAGGGTGGGTCTGCCTCTCCTAGTCCACTGACTCAAATGTCAATCTCCTTTGGCAATACCCTCACCAACATACCCAGGAACAATATTTTGCATCCTTCAAGCCAATCAAGTTGACTCTCAATATTAACCATCAATCAGGCCAAGGGAGGAAATGGCTTCATGAAGATGCAGATACCCTTCAGGAGATCCATAAGCAGTTCGTCGTGAATGGAGTAGAGATTAAGGAAGGGAAAATGGGAATTAAGGCCAGAGAAATAAACTGGGGTTGGTCATGAAGGCCCTTATTTGTTAAACTAGGCAACCTGGGCTGCATGGTTCTGTATAGGTGCTGTATTGGGTTTTGTTTAAATATAGGTGCAAGATAAGGGGAATAGTGGAGGATGGAGTTGAAGATCCAGGAAAGGGTGATTTTGTGGGTTTCCAGGAGATTTTTTTTTTTCAGTTGTAAAGTATAGACTAGATTTAGAAACAGTGGCCACTGTTGACCTTGAAGAGAACAGTTTGTGTGTATGGAGGACTGGGAGTGGAAACCAGACTGTGTAGCAGGTTGAAGAGTGAATAAAAAATGATGGAGTAAAGACAGTGGTTGTTGTCAAGTCCAGAAGTTGTTTGATTTATGAAATATTTAAGGTTGGTATGTCATGAAATGTTCAGAATTAGGTATGGAACTATAGGTTGACTATAATAACAAATGATAGGTCTACCATCATACACAATAGTTTGTATTAGTTTCTTGTCATTTGTTAATTTTAATCGTTTTTCTAACTGCATGAGAATGGAGGATGCTGACCTGAAATAAATAAGCTCAGAGTCAGAGTTTATGGACCACTTCTGAAGAAGATGTAAATCTCTCTCTTAATGTATGCCACTTTTATTTTCCAAGACTATTATTTAAAAAATTAGGTGATAAAAATGTTTCTTCCAAAATCAAGTATCTTTTTATGATCAAGGCTAATGTCTTTTATTTAAGAATTATAATGCATATGAGATTAAATAAGTTTCCATGAAGTTCTGTCTCATAGTGACTAATTGAGGGAACTTAAAAGTAGAATATAGTCACAGCGATAAACAAAATAAGTCATAGAAATCTAACTGTTGAAAGTAGACTACTCATTTCATGCAAGAATTTTTGACATTATAAAAGATACTGGCTGTAGAATTTCTTTGGCTCTTTTATATATGTAAAATTATTTGATTAACAACAATTCCACTTTCATAATATTATGCAAAGCAGCCTACCTGTGCTGCAGGTTCTATGTTGTCTACCTTTCAATACAAATTATCTTTTTTCAGGTTATAAGCATTAAAAAATGCAACTAATAGATGATGCTTCTAATGTGAAAACTGCTGTTGGGGTGGATTTATCATGAAGTTAATGAAACTTCAAGGCCCCTTACTTGTATGTACCTAATTTTGTATTTCTAATTTCTAAGGCCTTGCACCTAATTTTGTATTTATAATCTCTTATTCTTTTTCTTAAAGAGGGCCTCCAGGCCGGGCACGGTGGCTCACACCTGTAATCCCAGCACTTTGGGCGGCCGAGGTGGATGGATCACGAGGTCAGGAGATCGAGAGCATCCTGGCTAACACAGTGAAACCCCGTCTCTACTAAAGACACAAAATGTTAGCCAGGAGTGGTGGTGGGTGCCTGTAGTCCCAGCTACTCGGGAGGCTGAGGCAGAAGAATGGCGTGAACCTGGGAGGCAGAGCTTGCAGTGAGCCGAGATCGCGCCACTGCACTCCAGCCTGGGAGACAGAGCAAGACTCTGTCTCAAAAAACAAAAACAAAAACAACAACAACAACAAAAAAAACAAAAAACAAAGAAAGAGGGCCTCCAAATTGCATATGCTTCAAACCCATAAAAACCTAGGTCTGCCCTGATTTCTTCATAACAGACAATGCCTAGAGAATCTCAGGTAATTATTTAATGCTTCTACTTTGAATTTTATTAAGAAAACAGACGTCGACTGCTGAAGGGAGAAACATATTTAAGTTTTCAACAGGTGCTAACCAGTAGAGAATATTCTTGAAAACCAAGAAAGGAAGAAATTCCTATAACTAATTTATTTTATTGTTGCATAGCTTTGTTATCTGGGAAGAGCCCACAATTTTTGAGGCTCACTGTTTGCTAGGCATCGGTTAATCACAGCAATGCTATGAGGTGGGACCTTCTACTATCTGCATTATGCAGGCAAGGAAGCTGAGGCCTGTAGACTGAGACTCTGAGCCTGCCTGTTAAGAATGTGTTCAACTTTGCTGTGTATAATATTATTCAAATGGTCAATATACACTGTTAAAATGGTCAGCGTTGTCTGTTTGATACCTGAAGAAACTTAACTTCACAGAGACTGGACCTAAAGTCAAGTGCCTCTGGTCAGAGGGAACTGTTAGAGGCCATGGCTGGCTCAGGGCACGTCCATGACCACACAGGAAAAGGGACTCCAGGCATACTTCTCTTTAAGAGTGAGCCATCTGTGGCATTATTGGCATATATGAATGACAATTTATTACCTTGGCACATTTTAGATTACTTTTTTGTACCAGAAGGGTTTTGTTGTTTTCCACCTAAGAGGGCATCAGACAACCCAAAAATCCACTGGTTGTCCCTAATCAGAATCTTGTTAGTAGATTTGAATGATTACCAAGAAATGAACCTTTTAAGAAAGGAAGGGTCCAGACAAAATAAAATGAAAGAAATGGGGCCAAATTAACTATGGTAATGGGAAAAAGAAACATAAAACATTCAATAAAAATCCCCTTGAGTAGTTTTTTTATATGACCCAGCTACCTGTTGTCACACAAACAGCCTAAGACTGATTTTGTCACTGAAATACTCAGTGTGAGGAGGGCTTGTGGTAGACATAACCAGCGTAGGAATCTCATTTATTCTAAAGCCATCCATGAGTAGCTGAAGAACCGCTCGTCCCATTTTTTGCCTAGCCATCAAAGTGTTTATATTGCCTAAATGGAGTCGTGTTATTCTATAGAACCAAGGGTATGTTTAGTTGAATCCTCGTGTGGTGATTGTATTTTCAGGCTGGTCCCTGGTCTTCAGAATGCTTTCTAGAAGCCTGGAAAGGGTTTGTTGTTTGTTACAGGCCTTTTCCAGACTGCTAAACTACCTCCTCCCAATTTCTCCCAGCAATATTTTTATTTTTAAAGAGCACTCGATACTCCAAGTACAGTTCATTTTTACATTTCAAATTTGAGCTCTGATTTTTAGAAAAAAATAAAAAGTCAACATCCGGGGTCAGGCAAAATCTACTTAGTTTTAGTAACATCTTTCTTTTAAGTAGGTTTAGTTGATTTTGTCTTTTTTCCTTTTCTTTTCTGATTATACAGTTTTTTTGAGAAGTTTGGTAGGATACTGGTTTGAAACCAGTAAATTTTTGAGGGCACTCTATAATGTTATTCTATAATACTTTTTTAGGTCTTTGTATTTGGTAAATAACCAGAAAAAAAGTCTTCTGTTAGAAATTTACCAAATCATTTTATAGCTGAAAGAATGGCTTCTGAATGTTATATTTACCCTAAATAGCTGACAGATTTATCCCTCCAATAACCTCCCACCCCTGTCCCCTAATCCCCTACCTTCTAATTTTGCCTTAGTTAGTCATGGATAAATAACAGTTCGTGATGGCCCTTGGGAACTGTGAGATGCTCTCAGCTGGAATTTAAATTTCTACAAGCAATAATCTCAATTTGTCAGATTTTGGGATCCTAGCCATGTGTACTTTGCATTATTCAATCACCATTCAAAGTCATATCTGTAGGAAAGAACAGGTCTCAACCACATAAATTCAGTCTCTGAATAAAAAACCAGCATGAGTCAAATGGACTCAACTAATTGGGTCTTTAAGGAATGTTTATTAGCAAGTTGCAGTATGATTGTTCATTATCTGATTTAAAAAACTTTTAATTCAATTGGGAAAATGTTTGCTATGGAAATATAAAATATGTGAGTGGGAATACTTTTTGGGAGTTAATGATTGGGGAGTTTATGCCATGGTTTAAATGCAGTAGAAAGCTTGGACTTTTTATGGTAGGGCATCAAATTTGAAATGACCTCTAAAAAGAGTATTTGAACTGACCAGGTTTGTCTTCTAATTACAGCACGGTTTAGAATGAAAATTGTTTCATTTTCATTGAATGGTTTTCTGAAAAGTTACCAACACTCGTGTGAAAAGTTAAAACTGATGATTGTATTACTTGGAATTTATGCTACCCACACCAAATTTTTCATGTCCTCATTTCCTCTTTTCACATATGTGTAGTTATTTAGAGAATGGGCAAAAGTCAGGATTGACCTTTTTATTTCTACAGTGTTTGTGGGGTACTGGTAGAAGAACCACCTTGGTAGGTAGCTCTTTGGATTGAATATTTTTTCTTTGGGCAGGGGACCATGCAGCTGCTGGGAATGAAGTGCAGGCTATAATTCTAAGTCATTGTTGATCTAGGCTGAATTCCAAACAATAAACTGGTAGTGAAAGTCCATAGGTCCTATTACTAATCTCCCTAGAATCTTAGGTTCCTTCTGTTTTTCTTCTCATTACACTATTAACAGTGTCTTATCAAGGGATACATCAAACTCCCATTATGGAAGCACAATGTATAACCAATTTATAACTTAGAATAATTCCTCATTCTATATTTAGGGTGCTCATATTTAATACATGCCATCATTGAACTCTAGATAACTTTTTTTAAAATTTGCTAAATTTCTGCAGATTTTCTAAATGTTTCCCTGATAGTGAACTTTAATTTTTATGACTTCTTGGCTCCTTTATATTAATTTGTGGCCATATGATGCTAGGGCATTTAAAAATCATTTCACTGGTAACCTTCATTATGTTCTGTAGTTATTCTGAAATTCCACAATCCTTCTTGAGCCTCAAGTTCTTCCCTTTGAAAAGTGCCAGATTCACTCTAAAGACAAGTGTGAAGTTTTAAAAAGTTGTATTTTCTGATACTTTTTACCCACAATATTATTTTCCTAAGTACTATATTTAACATCACAAAAGTTATTCTTTATACGTGATTATTGCAGAAGATGATGACAAGCCAAAAGGTATAAGTTAAAATCATCTCAAATCTCACCATCCAGAGGTAACAAGCGCGAACATTCTGAAATACATCCTTTAATATCTATTTATCCATATAAATATATATATTTTTAAAGTGGAGGCCAGGCATGGTGGCTCACGCTTGTAATCTCAGCACTTTGGGAGGCCAAGACAGGAGGTTTGCTTGAGGCCCAGAGTTCAAGACCAGCCTGGGCAACATAGTGAGAGCCCTGTCTCTAAAAAATAAACAAACAAAAAATAATGTCATCACACTGTGCCTATTATATTGCAATTTTTTTCTTTATTGTCAATAAATTTTCCTCTCCACAATTACATATCTTTGCTATCATTTAATGCTTGTGTAATGTGATGTGTAGATTGCCATAATTTATTTAGCCAATCCCTAATTATTGAAGATTCGTTTCCAACTTTATACTGTTAGAGAGTTTTCTAATCATTGTTCTTATACATGAATTTTATGCATTTAACTGATTTTTTCATAGAATGAATTTCTGGAAGCATAATTACTAGGTTATTAAGCACATATTAAGGCTTTTGCTATCTCACCAAATTGTTCCCCAGAAATACTACACCAGTGGATAATCCCTCCTCCTGAGTATGAGTGATCATTCATTCCATACTCTTCTTTTTAAAATATTCTCACAGTTGAAAATGGCAAAAGCCATTTTCACTCATACTCATCACTCATACTTACTCATATACATGGTTGGTCTGACTTCTATTTCATTAATTACTAGGTTGAATGCCTTTTCATATATTTACTTGTATAGCTGTAATTTTTAAGGGTGATCTTTTTCAGTGTTTCGCCTATTTTCCTATTGAATCTATTTGTAGAATTTTCAAAAGTAACAACTCTTTATTAGACATTATATAAAAATTTTTCAGTTTTTCATTTGTCTTGATGTTTGTAATATTTTTATATACAGCTTAAACTTTTAACATTTACCTTAAAATTAAATATATCAATTATACAAAAGACTGTATAAATAACATACATATACTCTTTGAATAATAATAAAACAAGTAACCCTATACTCACTTCCCAGGTTAGGAATAGTACATTTTCAAAACTTTGAAGCCTGTATGAACTCCTATTATATCACATTTCCTGTTCTCTCCAGAGATAATAGATGTTTTGAATTTTGTTCTTATTGTCTTTGTTGTTTTAGAAACCACATATAGATAATTCCTAAGCAATGTATTATTTAATTTTATTCATTTTTAAACTATATGTAACTAGAATCATATCTTACAAATTCTTTTGCGACTTCTTTTTTTTTTTGGAAATTCATTACCCTTTCAGTATCATCCATGTTGATGCATCCTTTTAATGCATGCATGTTATTATACTCTATGGTCAAATCACTATTCATTCTGTTGTTTCCAGTTTTTTTCTATTACAAACATGCAACAATAAACTTTCTTACACATATGTGCAAAAGATGTATTCCTGGATTAGAATTGCTGGCTCATAAGATATGCATATTTTCTTCTTTAAAAATAGCCAAATTGTTTTCCAAAGGGCTTGTATCATTTTATACTTACACCAACAGTGTTGAAGAGTTCTTGTTGTTTCACATTATTGTTAATGTTTGATATTTTCAGACTTTAAAATCAGTGGTGGCTGTAAAATGGTGGTTTTACTTTGCATTCCTCTGATTACTGATTAGGCAAGCATCTTTTTCATCTATTTATTGGTCCTCTGAGAAATGCCTTTTCATGTCTTTGGACCGACCACTTTGTTATTGGGTTGTTTGTTTTCCCCTTTTCTTTTCTGATTCCAAGGTATTCTTCATAAATTCTGGATACTAATCCTAAGTCAGTTTTATGTGTGAAAAAGGCTGGGAGAGAGTCGCTCTCAGAGGCACTTCCTCCTTCTCTGCTGTGCTCCCAGGAGTTGGTTATTTCAGATGATTTACCGTAATATATCAGCAGTTACTATGAAAGCTCTATAGCTGGAGGTCTTAAATTACAGCATCTGTGATTATCAATTAAAGCGAGATTTGTATAAATTTGGTAAACCAGAAATGCCTCATTGGCATATAAACCCAGTCAATGACCATGGTCTAATATCATCTGGCCAGGCCTGGTGGCTCACACCTGTAATCCCAGCATTTTGGGAGACCAAAGTAGGAGGATCACTTGAGCCTAGGAGATTTAGACCAGTCTGGGCAATATAAAAATATCTCTACAAAAATTTGAAAATTAGCTGGGTGTGGTCCCTGCTACTCGGAAGGCTGAAGTTAGAGAATCACTTGAGCCTGGGAAGTTGAAGCTGCAATGAGCTGTGATCACTCCCACTGCACTTCAGACTGGGCAACAGAGCAAGACTCTCTCTCTCTCTCTCTGTCACACACACACACACACATACACACACACACACACACCCCCACAGAAAATGCCATCTCTCAGTTCGTGAGTTATTTTTTCCATTTCCTTTGATATCTTTTGATGTTGTTCTTTAATTTATCAAGCTTTACTTCATGAGTTGTGCTTTTGATTTCTTGTTTAAAGCCTTTTTCCACCCTGAGGATATAAAGATATTCTTCTGTTTATTCCTGAAAGATATACAATTTTGTCTTTCACATTTATTTATTTCATACTATTTAATTGCTGTTACACATCTGCAATTTTTGTACATGGTTTCACATGCTGTGGTAGTTGTATTATTGATCCCAATTTGTCACCCGTCCCTGTAACCATATCCTCTGGCATGCGGTTTCAAGTTTCTCCTGTAAAGTTAGATGATACTTCTCCAGCTCTTGGCTTTAGTCACATGGCTTTTTTTGGCCAAGAGAATGAGAAGAAAGACATGAGTTCTGAGCCTAGGCCTTAAGAGGCCTAGTGTGTTTCTGCTTCTTCCATTGCTCAGAGAAGAACATGTCTGAGCTAGTCCACTAGGCCCAAGAGGTGAGCTACACCAGCCACACAGCCTAAGCTGAGCCCAGTTGACTTCAACTGAATACCAGGTCACTTGTAGAGTTTTCTGTGATAATAAACCATTGCTGCTTTAAACCACTGAGTTTGAGGTGGTTTGTTTTGTAACAATAGTTAACTGATACAGGTATTGATCCAATTTCATTTTTTCCTGTATAAAAACGAATTGTCTCTCTTATCATTATATAGCAATGACTTGAGTCTTTTGGTTTTCTTTTGGTTAGTATTTGTCTGATATGTTCTTTTTTAAAAAAATGTTTTATTTCCATAGGTTTTTGGGGGAACAGTTGGTATTTGGTTACAGGAGTAAGTTCTTTAGTGGTGATTTGTGAGATTTTGGTGCACCCATCACCTGAGCAGTATACACTGAACTTAATTTATAGTCTTTTTTTTTTTTTTTTTTTTTTTTTGAGATGGAGTCTTGCTCTGTCACCCAGGCTGGAGTGCAGTGGCACTATCTTGGCTCACTGCAAGTTCTACCTCCTGGGTTCACGCCATTCTCCTGCCTCAGCCTCCCAAGTAGCTGAAACTACAGGCGCCCACCACCATGCCTGGCCAACTTTTTCTATTTTTTTAGTAGAGACAGGGTTTCACCATGTTAGCCAGGATGGTCTCGATCTCCTGACCTTGTGATCTGCCCGCCTTGGCCTCCCAAAGTGCTGGGATTACAGGCGTGAGCCACTGCACCTGGCCAGTTTGTAGTCTTTTATTCCTCATGTCTGGTATGTTCTTTGAAGGAGAGTGTTCAGTCATTTTCATTTACAGTGATTATTGCTGCTTTTGAATTTATCGCTACCATCTTAGTTTTCATTTTCTCTTTGCCTTATTTTTTTTCCTTCTTTCAGATTGGTTTGTTATTATGCTGTTTCTTCCATTCTTCTTTTTCCTCTTCTAGTTTTTAGTTGTACCTACTGTTTCTATTAATTTTGTGGTTATCTTAAAAATTTTATTATGCATATTTAGCTTAAAAATCTTCGAAGGACATCGCTATCTTCAGGACCTTAGAACACTTTAACTTTGATAACCATTTCCTTTACTATTATTTTATATTTGTTCTATCTTTCTAAAATCCCACAATTTAGACATTGTTATCATTGCAGTGAATTTTTATTGACTTCATCCACATGTTTAGTATATTTTCTCCTGGTATTTCCTTCTGAATTTCATATCTTTCTTTGTTCTATAGTGTTTCCATTAGAAGTTCCTTTAGAAAGGATACGTGGGTGGTAAACTCCATTTTTGCTTGTCTGAAAATGTCTTCATGATGCTTATCTTGAAAGATACTTCTGTTGGGTATAAGATTCCAAATTGAGAGTTATTGTTATTTGGCATGTTGAAGGTGTTATTCCATAATCTTCTGGCTTTCATGGTTGCTCATGGATGTCAGCAATAATTTTATTAATAATCGTTCATTTGTAGATAATCTCTTTTTTCTCTCTGGCTTCTTTTAAGATCTCTTGAACTCAGGTATGCTGTAATTTCTCATGATGTCTCCAGGTGCGGATTTATTTTCATTTTTCCTTCTTGGCATTGTTATAATTCTGAATCTGAAGATTTATGTCTTTCCACAATTCTAGCAACTTTCTTGCATCTCCTCATTTGCTTCGTTATCTTTGACTGTCCTATTAAATATGTCTCTCTCTTCTGACTCTCTTCTCCAATCTCTTGACCTCTCTTTTATATGTCAATCTTTGATTCTTGTTGCTGCATATGGGTACTCAGATTTATCTGTTAACCCATGGGTTCTCTCTTCAGCTCTAACTTGAAGATTAGCTTGACAATTAGGTTTCTAATATTACGATAGTTTCCAGTTTAACGTTTTGTCTTTTTCACCACTGTCTATTTTTATACTCCCTTGTTTCTTCATCATTTTCAGTATTTTTTTCTGTAAACACATTAAACTCATGTATTTTTAAATATAATATCTGATAATTCCAATACCAGCAATTTTTGTGAGTCTGATTGAATTGCATAATTATTCTGCTGACTGTTGTTCATAGTGGCTTGTTTCCTTATTTGTTTTGTGATTTTTATTTGTGAGCTCATAATCATTGGAACTCTATCTGTGGGAAACCTGAGGCCTGGGTTAAAGTTATCTTCTATAGAGAGAATTTAAATTTGCTTCTGCAAGCCAACAGGGGAATGAAACCAAGAGCTACTTTAGTCTGTAATCTTTTTGTTTTCCTCTGCATAGATAATGTGAGTCCTGTTACCAAACCAAAGTGAAAGTTTGCCTGAGACTATGAGATCTTAGGAATTCTCTTCTTTTTTTCCTTATGCAGAAACCAGAATCCAGAACCCTTGCTTCGTGAGTCAGTGGGATAGTTTTGTTTCGTTTGTTTGTTTAGTTTACCTTTTTCATTGAGAATATCTCCTTTCATTATTTCAGCTTTGTGGAAATGTCTTGATCTTAATTTCTGTTTTAGGTTGGTCCTGTCTCCTATTCCTCATTAAAATCAATATCTCCAAACTGGAAGAAATCACAAATTTCTGCAAATGCCTCCAGGCAACTGTGCTGTTGAGTGCTTGGTTACCTTTTTGGATTCTAGCTTTTAAATCATTTTTGCTTCTGAAAATTCCTTTATTTTCTTGCCATCTAAGCTATGCTTCTAAAAAGGTTTTTAAAAATGTTTTGTTCAGAATTTTTAGGTATCCTGTACAGAAAAATTCCTTGGGATGCACCATATTGTTGGAATTATAAACCTAGAAGTTTAAAACTTTGAGGTAGTCAGGTGTATCAATATTTTCTTTCGTAAATTTTGTTTTCGGTGTTAAGCTTGGGAGGTCCTGCTCCAGTTCAAGAGTATCCAAATGTTCAAATACATTTTCTTATTGTAGTTGCATGGTTTTATGTTTTAAATGTTTAAATATTTATTTCATTTGGAGTTAATCTCGATGAAACATGAAAAGTAGGAATCTAATTTTATTTATTTTCTCAGATAGTTAACTTGTTGTCCCAACATTCTAGGTAATTTGTTAAAAAATAGAAATATAAAATAATAATGGCTAAAGGTATAACTAGTAATGAAAAGGATTGTGTTTCAGTCGAAGTTACAAACATACTTGTTAGATGCGTAATATGGAAAACCAATTGTGAAAATGAATAATTCTGTGTTTTTTAAAAGTATGTTGATTTCCTTTGTACTCTTTGAAAGAGGGTGGACTTTTAATTCCTTGGTTTATTCACCAGTTTCTCTAACAGAAATTTTTTTTCTAAAAAATGTCCAGGATACTATAAAATGGAGCATTAAAATAGGAGACTCTGGAGAGCAAAAGATTTTTTGCTGACTCCATGTTTTTTGTTTTTCTAAAATCAGAATCTTGTATATATTGAATTTACCCATTGTGACATAATTATTGATGATCTAGTAGAGAACTAGAAACAGATATGTATTAATTTGGATGGGGAAAATTGGACTTTCTTATTTTCCCAGGAATGACGGCTATGAAGATGGAGACAGAGGTATATGGATAACCCCTATGGAATATTATTATTATTATTATTATTATTATTTTTTTTTTTTTTTTTTTGAGATGGAGTCTCGCTCTGTCGCCCAGGCTGGAGTGCAGTGGCGCGATCTCGGCTCACTGCAAGCTCCGCCTCCCGGGTTCACGCCATTCTCCTGCCTCAGCCTCCCGAGTAGCTGGGACTACAGGCGCCTGCTACCACGCCCGGCTAATTTTTTTTTGTATTTTTAGTAGAGACGGGGTTTCACCGTGTTAGCCAGGATGGTCTCGATCTCCTGACCTCGTGATCCGCCCGCCTCGGCCTCCCAAAGTGCTGGGATTACAGGCGTGAGCCACCGCGCCCGGCCCCCTATGGAATATTATTATGCCCTTCCTCATAGATTAAATTTGCGCTTTTTTGTCAAGTTTCCCTTTACCCATGGAATTATTTCCATGCAAACTAGAAATTCACTGTAGTGAGAAGTAAAATTTAACTTCCAATTGAAACTTGTAGCTTACATTGCCACAGATCCATGTAAGAATAACATGGGTTTTGCATTATGGGCATAATCTCTATCATTCAGCAATTATTTGTTGATCCTTTGAAACTCCATGCTGGGCCTTGCATTGAATGGGAAGAGACTTCAATCCTCATATATTTATAAGGTGGGAGAACGGGTTAGTTTTATTAATAGAACATATGAATGATTAATCTCATAAAAAAGGTCAAAAAATAGAAATACATTTGAAATTAAAAGTGTATGGAAGAGACTTGACCCTCTTTGGCACTTCTGGATTTTATAGTATTTTCCACTTACAGTCAGAGAACTTTGACTGTTATTGCTTAGCCTGGTAATTATAGGTGAACAAGGCAGTTAGAGGTTGGATGGAAACAGGATTGCTTTTACAGACATATTAGAAGTTGCTTTATGGACTACGTTTCTGAAAGCTTGTTTGCTTGTTATTCTTTCCTCATTAAAGAGAATTCTAAGAATTCTGAGAATTCTAGAATTCTAAGCAACAGTTGCAACATCTTTCATATGCCGGGTGTCCAACACAGTGTTGGGAACATAGTAGGCATTCAATAAACACCTGCAAATTAACGGAAAAGGGAGCATAGGAAAACACCACCCTGTTTATTTTAACTTTCTGGTTGATTGCATTCTAGATAAATGACAGTTTATTATAGAGAGAAAAACAGGATCTGATGGAATCTAGGAAAGATGTGGAAAGGGGAGTTTGTCCAGCAGGTCAGGAAATTTGAACCCGTTGTCAAGGGTTCTAAATGTTTTTCCTGTTCAATGTTACACATCATTCATTTTAGTTTGTTTTTATGTGAGCTTAAACTTTGGGTAATTTCTTGATTAGTGCCTTTTAACTTTTTAATTTAACATCAGGTTTGTTTTTTTTTTTTTTACAACAGCTGCCCAAAATATCCCTGAAAAATGAGGGCTGTGTTCACCTTTAATACTTAAAAATCACTTGGAGGCAGTTCAATTGAGCATGAGTATGTGTTTGCAAGAAAGTAAAACATAACCACAGTGAGTAACCTCTGTTCTCTGAGGCTTATTGCATATCATTTATGCTTGAAAAAACAGTGAATTTATTTGTTTTAATGCCCCAAACTTTGACTTAAGAGTTAAAAAAAGCTAGCTGACCAATATAGTAAAAATGGCAACAAACTTACTTTTAACTGGGATGGTATTTAACCTAACATCTCTTTATCACAGAACATGTTGAAAACAGAAATAATTTTCTAATGTTGGAAGCACATTTAGAATGTTTTCTCTGGTAATATAAAATGTAGGCTGGCCAAATTCAGTGAATAACCAAAGTTCCCAAACCCACCCTGGAGATAAAGAAGAGTTATTTTTTTAGCTTAAATTATCCAAATAGCTTATCTTTATAATCCCATGACATTCAGTAATTGCTCAATCTTCATCTGGTCCCTGCTGCACTGTGAACTGAGCTATATTAATGAAATGAAAGGATTTAAGGAAATAATATGCTAGGAATCAGCAATGAAAGGCTCATTTTACTTTAAAAATGTTGTTTTTAAATTAGAGATGATACATGATAATTTATTTAAACCTGAAGAAATCCTGATTCATCTTCTCAAATATCTGTATTTTGTTGATTATTCCATGGAGATTTTACTCTCTTGTTTTATATTTTCTCTAAAGCAGTGGGTGGGTCTTAGCTTGATTTGATGTTTCTTCCCAGGCCACCAATAAAGGCAGGCTTGTTTCCCAAGTGATTTTTATTATCTTTCTAGAAAAATGCTGATGACAATAACTTTTTAAATTACCCTTTGTACTGAACCTCTTCATGCCTTCCTAATCGAATATGTTAACAGCCAATTATTTAATATTTAAGAAGCAACTTTGAGTTAAACAAAGGCCTCTTCCTTAAAAATGGACCCTAGAAAGCATAACAGAGAATATAAGACATGTTTAGTTATTTTTTTAGATTCAGAGTTTGATTAGAGAGAAAGTGACATTGATAAAATGGCCTTTCAGTAATTAAGAACTTTTGTTTGGTCCTTGGCATTGTGCCATACACACTGTGGGGTATAAAAGCTTAAGATGTGGTTACAGTCACCAACTTACAGTCTAGATAACATGAACTTACAGTCTAGATAACATAATCATATTTACACCTGAACTTCCAGCAATTAAACATACAACTAAATGCCAAAATGACTAGTATAAATAGCAAATACTGTAAGAGTTCTTAATGCAGGTTACCTATCAGTATAGGCCAGTTGACTTACACAGTGGAGTCACATCTTACTTAGGGGTTTGGTACTAAAGTCAATATACAATATGAAAATTATGCAAACTCAATATCCTTGAAAGCCTATTAAACTGCTCATAAATTTTAGTATATCCCATCACAAATATGTGCTACATTAGATACTAACACTCTCTCTCTCAGCAAGTGCTGTACAGTTAGTGTTTCCTTTGCTGTAGACACAGATCACTAAAGAAGTGGGCTTGGCTTTATCAGCATCAGGAGCTGCTTAGACTACAAGGGGCACATGGGGAGAGAATGCTCCTTCAGTGGAATAGAGGGCAGAACTGCCTACACTTTACAGTTCTTTTACTCACATCCTTTCCAATAATCATGTAGAGGCAAGTTTACATGAAGTGTATACATGATGTGTTCCATTTCAGATAAATTACCTGCACTCTTGCCTTCTCTTTCTCTAGCTGTAGATGGTAAATGTTGATTTGTTTTTATTTGGCTGTATTTAAGATTCATGTAGCATACTTAAATCAGCATATTATTTTTCCATGCTTATTTAAAAAATAAGACCAAGGCTGTCCTAATTAGGACTTTTGTATTCTCCTCTATAATTTTCCTATATTTTTCTTCCCCTCCTTTTAGTTTCATGGGAGAAAATATACTCTACCTATTCTATAGCCAAAACTACCACCTGTCCTGGAACTCACTCTTTCTCATTTTCTTTAGGACTCCACCCCCTCATGCCCAAACTGAATAAACAATTAGCAGATATTTACAGAGCATCTACTATGGTGCAAATTATTGGACTAAGTTTGGAAAAGAAACTTTGAAGTGCATCAAAAGGGAAGACTGGGACATTCAATTGCACAAAGTACCATGTTATAAGCACCAAGTTGGTGATACAGAGAGTAAGTACTGTGGTCATTTCAGAGAAGGGAGACACTCATAGCCTGGAGTCAGTGGCTGAGAAAGTCCAGGGAAGGGGCTCGGGACTGAGCCAGGCCTGGAACCTTGGGTAGGATTAAGACAAAGAGAGCAGGGTGCATTCATAATTTCATTCATTCAGACTGAGATACATGAGTGCTGCCTGGTACTGGTCCTCTGTGAGCTCCTGGTCTAGTGACGGAGACAGACAGTGAAAAAGATAAATTTCAACAATGTGGCAAATGTGATTGATTATACAGGGATTTGAACAAAGTCTTGTAGGGGCACGGAGTGTGGAGGAACCCTGTTGGATTCTGATAAGAGGTAAGAAAGGACAGGTCATTTGGGCGGCACTTTAAAGGTAGGTAGGAGCTTCCCAGGGCACAGAAGGGAGAAAAGGCTCTTTGGATAAAAGAAAACATTGCTCCCAGGAATAAATCTGGAAAGAATGAGAAGCCCACCATGGCAGAGATGAAGTGCTGGATGTGAAGGGTGCGGCACAGGGGGAAGCAGACTGTGAAACATCTTCCATGACTACAGGAGGATTTGCATTTCACCTTCTAGGAAAAAGAGAGTGAAAAGAGAATTGGAAGCCACAACATGCCATTATAAGATTTGTTTTCTGACAAGAAAATGCATTTAAGCCTAGTGGCAGGGAGACCAGATAAGAGGTTGAGGGCTACACAAGGGCAAGATTGTGTTGAATTCCTCTTGGTATGCCCAGCACCTAGCACATAGGTGTGCTATATTTTACTGAATTGAGCCTTTGTGTTGCCTATATAGTCTAAGGAAAGGCTGAGAGCAAACTAAGCCCTTAGCAATGGAAGTAGAAAGAAGAAATCAAATTTGAGTGAGGTTTGTGAGATAGAATCCACAGGGACTATTTTTCTGATCAGATGTGGTGGGAGGGGATTAGGAAGAAGAGAAAGTTGAAGATAATGCTAATGCTTCTTAACTTGGGAGGCCAGATAGATTTGTTATGAATTAAAATAGAAAACACAGGAGCCATGATGGGATTTGGACTCTCTTTTGGAAGTGGCTGTTTTGTTTAAAGGGCCTGTGGATTTGTCCAGCAGGCAGTGGGAAGCATAGCTCTAAAGAGTGGCATTGAGCTTAAGGCCAGGGATACAGATTTCATAGTAACAAGCAGAGAATAGATGGACTGGGAGCAGATAAGACCGCAGTGGAATGGCCACTCTCTGGGACTGGATGAGGACTGTACTGAGTTGAAGAGTCCCCTCCCTTCACCGCCCCGGGATTTCATGTCTACCCAGAACCTAAGATTCTTACCTTATTTGGGATTGTTTGGAGGTTCTAGCAGGGGAGTGCAGCTACTTGTATATCCTTGACCAAAGACTGGTCCTCCTCTATCCAGATGGTCACCTTCTTCCCCCGAGTGCGCAGCTTCTGGAGGGATGCACATGGAGAAGTGAGGGAGGAAGAGGACACCTGCCTAGCCAGCCAGATCAGCTGAACCAACCCTGGTGATCAATGGGGTGACAGATGTTGCAGCCATATCGCCCTCATATCCTGTCACCTTATTTGGAATTGGGTCTCTGCAGTTGTAATTAGTTAAGTTAAAATCAGGTCATATTGGATTAGGGTGGGCCCTAATCCAATGCCTAGTGTCCTTGTGAGAAGAGAAAACAGAGACACAGACACACAATGGAGAAAGCCATGGGAAGACAGAAGCAGAGATTTGAGTAATGCATGTATAAACTAAGGAACACAAAGGATTTCCAGGACCTCCAAAAAGGTAAGAGAAGACAAGGAAGGACCCTCCTTATGGCCTTCCGAGTCAGCATGGTTCTGCCAACACCTTGATTTTAGACTTTTAGCCTCCAGAATTGTGAGAGAATATGTCTGTTGTTTTAAGCCACCCAGGCTGTGGTATTTTGTTATGGCAGCCCTAGAAGATTAATACAAGGACCATGGATGAGCCCTGGAACCTGACAGTGAAGGGTAGCAGGAAATGAGAACGTGAGAAAGGGGCAGAGAAGGAACATTCCCAGAGGTAGAGAAGGCCATGTGAGTGCATGAGGGGAGTAACACAAGAATGGCTTGATTAGGAGAGACGACTTGTGGTGAGGCATGGTTTAGAGATAAAGTCTCAAAGATGTTTAGAGCCAGCTGAGGTGCACTTCCGTGTCAGGAACAGCCATATATGGTACATGGGCAGCCTCTGATGGTCGGGGGCATGCAGGGGACAGGATGGTTCTGGGCTGTTTCCACATCTCCAATCTTCTGTGTCTTCCCTCCTCTTGCTTCCAAACTCATGCCTGTCTCCCCTATTCTGCAAAGGACAAAGCAAATGACCCTGGGTCTAATCTGCACCCACTGCCTCCAATTCCTCACCACTCACCCTCCAGGACTTGATTTCTAGCTTTAGTTTCCCAAGTAGTCTTTAACTTGTTAACTCCTGTGCCTTTTTGTTTCTCCTTGTTTTCCTTGACCTCAGTGCATCTCTGCAGTACTAATATTTCTGATCTTCTCTGCCTTGTCCGAAGTTTCTCTTCATATGACTTCTCTGCTGCTATATTATTTCAATTCTTAAATTACATTTCAGTCCCCCTAGGGTTCATTCTTCCTGCTGCTGCATAATGTGGACTAGATGATTTTCTTGGGTTAGCAATGACTTCTATGATTCCCTCCCTCTCTCCCTCAGACAATTTATATAACTATTCATTGAATGAATTAATTATGAATTAATTCAGTAAACAGTAATGCCACAAAAATTTCTTCACATTTGCCCTCTCTCAGACCTAATATAATTTTGGTTAGGAATATTAAGCATCAGTTCTAATCCATGTCTGTTTAGAATTCCTCTTGTTTTATTCAAAATGTTTCCTTAAGGAGCTTATTGAAGAAAATTTAGAAAATACAGAAAAAGAGAGAAGAGAAAAAAGCATCCAATATTTCCTTTCATCTTTTTTTTTTACATGAAGGGTTTTCTTTTATTTTTATAAGCAAGCATTTTTATATATGTATGTGTATCTATAATATTGGCTTATTTTCTGTTTTTTAATATTATAAGCATTTTTATGTTATTACCAATGTTCATAGGTATTTCTCATGGCTACATAGTAATCTGTTGAGAGATTATATAATTTTTTCCTTAATCATTTTCCTGCTGTTCAACATATATGCTGTTTCTCTGTTTTTCTATTACAAATAATGCTGCAGTAAATATCTCTGTGCACAAAATTTTTCCTATTGTAATTGTATTTAAAATAATATCTCCTTCAAAGTGGAATTTTTGGATCTGGGGTATAACCATTTTACATCTTAATATATATTGTCAATTTGCTTATATGGGGTTCTATACCAAATTGTACATCAGCAGTTTGTAAGTACTTCTTTTACCACTGCCCTTAAATGCTTACTTTAATTTTCTGTTCTTTAAATACTTGACTTTTTTCCTGCAAGAACATTGATGATGTAGGTGTTCTTAGTGACGAGACCTACAATTTGGATATTTTTATAATATATATCTCTATATATATTACAAAATACATAAAATTATTATATATATATATATAGAGAGAGAGAGAGAGAGAGTTTCTGTTAGAAACTGAGTTGACAAGAATCTGGCTTTTACTAACAAAAGCGTGTTTACTTGAAAGCAGAATCTTAAAGAAAAAAGAAAAGATCTGAAAAGAAAATTTATTATGGTATTAGAGGCAGTTTCTGAATCTGTAGGATAGCATTTCTCTGTGATTCCTCTGCAGAATAAGAAAACATTCTTAATTGCTTAATTTTAAGCAGAAAAACAATTCCAACAGAGAGAGAATAGTTTTCTTTATGGAGATACGATATTCACGTATCCTTATGGAAAATATCTTCCCAAGGGCATGTACAGATGAACATTTTCTGATATACTTGTTATCTGCCGGCCACATGAAGTGACTCTTTAGCAAAGCTTACATGAGAGATTTGTGTATTGCCCTAATGTAGGCATGTGTAGCCTGTGGTATGTAGGATTGGCTCAGAACATTAATTAAATTCTTCCTGCTATTTTATACAGAATGTACTGTCAGTTTATAGTGTCTGTAGAGTTCTTTCAAAGAGTCTAAGATCTACCATTTTATAGCAAACAGTCCATGTCAAGTCTGATTTCTGAATCACTTTCTCATAATTCACTGCGTTTCTGGTTAGTGATACTTGAAGAAAAGTTAGAGAAAAGATAGGTGCTTGATAATACATAACTGGTATGTTCTGTATTCCCAGGTTTTTGAAAAATCAAACCACTGGTGATATGCTAAAAGCTAAATTTTGTAAAATGTTAAACATTCATGAAAGAAAAGCTAGGTTTCCTGCCAGCCTTGCGGTCAGCAGCAGTGCTCTGGCCTGATTACTTAAGCCGATGTTTTTCCTAAATCAGTCATGAATCAGTAATTATCAAGTTTTGCAATACTAGGCAATTCTCTTGAGAACAGCAAATGATTTGTAATGTTAAGTTGATAGCTTTTTTTTAAAAAAAACGAAATAATTTGACTCCTCTTGATGGGTTTCCCTGGGCACTGGGCAGACCCCTATTGATTTAATGGGCTTTGTCTGTGGAAGCTTGGTAGATTTATCTTTCTTACACGATCAAATAGCACATATTTGTTTTCTTTCTCCACAAAAATAAGAATGCTGCTGGTGTGTAGTATATTGGTTTCGCTTCTATTCATTTGGCTTAACTACTTAAACCACAGTTTAGTCCCAAAATGGAAAAAAATGAGAAGTCATAGAAACAAAATCAAAAATCAAGATTTTTTGCTTTATTTAGTTTCTTCCAGCGTGTCTTGGAATGACCTGCTGGTAACTGTTTTCTTCTCCTATAACATGTTCTCTTTTGTGTATGGGGATTATAGATCCTAGAGTTGGATCTATAAGGGACTTATAGGGACTTTGTGAAAACTTTTTAATTCAGTCCCCTGATTTTTGAAGCCCATGGGAGTTTAAAACCTGTATCAGTTACAGAGCCCAGAATTGGTTTAATAGGGATCCAAACATGGGCTGTTTTTCTTACACAGTGGCATCGTTTCAGAGACAGGATACCCGGAGCTCAGCGAATGACATTGTTTGCAATTTGCTTTGAGGTACTGCGTGATGCTGGGATTTTTTTTTTTCAGTATACTTTAAGTTTTAGGGTACTTGTGCACAATGTGCAGGTTTGTTACATATGTATACATGTGCCATGTTGGTGTGCTGCACCCATTAACTCGTCATTTAACATTAGGTATGTCTCCCAATGCTATCCCTCCCCCCTCCCCCCATTCCACAACAGGCCCTGGTGTGTGATGTTCCCCTTCCTGTGTCCATGTGTTCTCATGGTTCAGTTCCCACCTATGAGTAAGACCATTTTTTGTCCTTGCGATAGTTTGCTGAGAATGATGGTTTCCAGCTTCATCCATGTCCCTACAAAGGACATGAACTCATCCTTTTTTATGGCTGCATAATATTCCATGGTGTATATGTGTCACATTTTCTTAATCCAGTCTATCATTTTTGGACATTTGGGTTGGTTCCAAGTCTTTGCTATTGTGAATAGTGCCGCAATAAACATACGTGTGCATGTGTCTTTATAGCAGCATGATTTATAATCCTTTGGGTATATACCCAGTAATGGGATGGCTGGGTCAAATGGTATTTCTAGTTCTAGATCCCTGAGGAATTGCCACACTGACTTCCACAATGGTTGAACTAGTTTACAGTCCCACCAACAGTGTAAAAGTGTTCCTATTTCTCCACATCCTCTCCAGCACCTGTGGTTTCCTGATTTTTTAATGATCACCATTCTAACTGGTGTGAGATGGTATCTCATTGTGGTTTTGATTTGCATTTCTCTAATGGCCAGTGATGATGAGCATTTTTTCATGTGTCTTTTGGCTGCATAAATGTCTTCTTTTGAGAAATGTCTGTTCATATCCTTCGCCCACTTTTTGATGGGGTTGTTTGTTTTTTTCTAGGCAATACCTTTCAGGACATAGGCATGGGTAAGGACTTCATGTCTAAAACACCAAAAGCAATGGCAACAAAAGCCAAAATTGACAAATAGGATCTAATTAAACTAAAGAGCTTCTGCACAGCAAAAGAAACTACCATCAGAGTGAACAGGCAACCTACAGAATGGGAGAAAATTTTTGTGATCTACTCATCTGACAAAGGGCTAATATCCAGAATCTACAATGAACTCAAACAAATTTACAAGATGCCAGGATTTTAAACAACCAGTTTCTTGGTTGTCCAGGACCCCTCAGGCTGTTACTCCTCTTCTGCATTCACCATCTCAGTCCTGTATACTTTACTCAGGAGACCTGTATAACTGTCTTGTCTACCTCCTGCTTGTTTACTTTTGGAGGTACTCTTCTTGGGCACATCTTTGACAACAGCTTTGCTTGGAGTTTCCCAAGAATCTAGATGTGCTAACATTCATGAGGGCCCCTCAGGGGTCAGCATTGGAAGAGCCTTTCAAAATACTCTAGAATCCTACACATCTTGTCTTCAAGGGGCTTTTTTTTTTTAGTTCTTTAGTTAGGACTTCATAATGGAGTGCCCTTGTCTAATAACTATGACCTTTTTTGAGCACTAATGAGTTTTGGCATTCTGAAGCTCTCCCCAGATACTGACTAGCACCCTGGGAGTTTGGTCAGGTTCTTGGTAGAAGTTTGACCTTCCCATTCTCTGTTTCCTCACCACCATTCAGAATGGGCTCTGGTACCCTGAATAAGCCTAACCCACGGCTAATCTTCAACATTGATAACCTTGCAGTGTGGCTTCCCAGGTTTGTTTATTGTGTTATCAAGGGGGAGCTGCAGAAATTCACACAATCACAGGACTGGAAGGGAGCCTACTGGTCATTGAATGCTTGCATCACCCCTACCAAATCACTGCCAAGTAATTATCTAGCTTGACGGGAAACGTATTACCTCCCAAGGCGGTTCATTTTAATTCAGACAGCTTCAACTGGTGGGAAATGCTTTTTCATACCTATTCAGTTTGATGTGTTTCTTGTATTGAGTAAACCAGAATTCCTATTAATTAAACTCCCCATAGTCTTTCCAGAGTTGACTTAACCTGTTACTTTTGGGAGGAAAACTTATTTACATTTATGGAACTTGGTGGATCCTGCCTTGTGAAATTCAGAATGCAGTCTTACATAATCAACAGACCTTTAGTGGGCATTTAATGTAAAACACTTGTTCAACTAAATTGAATTATTCTCTCCAGAAAGCAGTGATGGCTAGGACTGTAGTGCTTATAGAATGTGTCATTATTTTGGCAGCTACTGCTTTGGACTCTCAGTTATTTTATATGCACGGGTCTTGCCTGCATAGCCTGTTGCCTGTTTTTTTTTTTTTTGTTTTGTTTGTTTGTTTTAAAAAGAGTCTCACTCTGTCACCCAAGCTGGAGTGCAATGGCATGATCTCAGCTCTCTGCAACCTCTGCCTCCTGGGTTCAAGTGGTTCTCCCACCTCAGCCTCCTGAGTAGCTGGGCCTACAGGTGTGTGCCACCATATCTGGCTAATTTTTGGATTTTTAGTAGAGATGGGGTTTCACTATGTTGGCCAAGCTGGTCTCGAACTCCTGAACTCGTGATCCACCCGCTTCGGCCTCCCAAAGTGCTGGGATTACAAGTGTGAGCCACTGCAGCTGGCCTAGCATAGCCTGTTGTTAAGCTCCTTGGAGTGTGGACCTGTCTTGTATGTGCAGTCCCCAAAAGGCCTTACTCATGACCTTGCATTCACAAGATCAGTTAGTGAAAGAAAGTGAAAGTGCAAGAATTGTTCCTCCTGACACTGAACTGCTTTTCTTGTTTGCCCAAGGTGATGAGTGGTGGTAGTGGCAGTGGGTACATATGTGTTGGCATAAGCCCAGGGCCAACTCTCTTTTCTTGAGGGTTTTAGAGCTAATCTCCCAACAGAAACAAGTATTCCCAGGCTGGCCTACAAAAACCTATCACATTTCTGTTTCTGACATAAGCCTGCAGCACTGGCGGAGCTACAGTTGGGGTTAAATTGACACTTGGGTGTTGGTCTGGCAACCTGACAACCACATACCAGGAACACCCTTCTCCACTCATCTGCCTGGTGCATGCTTCCTCATTCTTTAGGCCTCAGTGGAATGTCTCTTTGTGGAACCTTCCTGATCCGCCCAGGCAGAGGGCTCACCTCTTTTTTCTTGTTCTCACCGTACTGCAGATAGTCCTCTATTTTTCCACATGCTGCCTTCCATATGTATCATTTCTATCACTGTCTCCTTTGTTCTTCTGTGAACTTCTGGAGGAACAAGATTGTATCTCACTTTCTCTTCTCCTGTGCCAAGAACCGTGCAAAGTAAGAAGATACTCAGTGAATGTGTTTGAAGGAATGACTACTGAAGTGTATGAGTTGTTAGTGTAGAGACATGCATTCCCAAGTGCTAGAGAATCTATTTGCAAGTATATTTTTGAAAGATAACATTTTTTGAAGTTGAATATTACTTGCACTGCTTTGTGTGCTGTCAGGGTTCTGCCATGGTAGCCATGACTAAACAGCATCTTTCCAGTTAACCCAGTGAGGGTCCTGTGGTATGGCTAAGCCACGAGCTGGAACAGGAACCAAGTGAGGCAGGCCCTGAGGATATAGACCTGTTTTAGACCCTGAGAGAGAACAGTTGGCAAATAGAAGGTGGTATCCACTGGGTATGACAACCAAGCATGGATCAGAAAAGCAGGGGGCTTTACAGAGTCTAATGGAATAAGTGAGAAGTCCTAAAGGTGGATGAATGTAGCAGTAGGAATCGGGGAAGATATCTTGTACTTCTGATGCTCTCAGGTGTAGACTACTGATGGTCAGCCAGCATCAGGGAAGACTGCCAGGAGTGAAGAGGTAAGGGATTAAAGGACGTACTGACAAGGACCTGGCAGAGCTCTAAACCAAGAGGGACACTGGTGTAAAGTCTTTTTGTCATTAATTTAGCAAATATTTATACCTACTGTGAAAATGCTTTCAAGAGGAGGCGAATTCTTGATCTGATTATCAGAAGGAGAAGAAAGAAGATGCCCAGTTACCAGCATTGAGGCATATGATCAGGGCTGGACTAACTAAGTACGGTGAGATGATGTGAATTCCTCGTTACGGCGATAGAGCTCCCTTAGTGTCTTTTGTTTCCACTTAGGATTCATCCTAGAGGCAGGATGGGGCAGAGCTCCTGGGGTCAAATAAACCCAACAGCGGCAAGAAGAAGGCCTAGGGGTTAGAGTACCAAGAAGGGCCTGACAAGCCATCACTTGACTGATAGAACTGGATCCAGCCTAGAATTGTTCATTAAACCATTAAATTGTTGACTGGCCACACCAAATGGTGGCATTACATAGCACAGTACAGGCAATATTGATTTTAATAACATCTTCTACTTGAAAAATAGTCCATACTTACCAAAATACTTTCACATTTCACTGGATTCCAAAGTTCTTTGATATAAACAGGGTGTTATATCCATTATTTTTTAGAGGACATCAAAGCACTAACAATTTAAATGGATGGTTTAACTCCTGGTTAGCTAGTGGCAGAGGCAGAACTAGAACCATGGGCTCCTTATTGATAGGTCACTACTCTTTCCTTTATCCCACTGCTTTGCTTGTGTGATGCTGTGACAACTTTTGGAGGCCACTTTTGCTGAGAATTCAGTCCAGGTCTGATTGACTTCTGGGAAACCGGACCTGCTGAGTCTAAGCATTCAAGAGTATACACTCAGCCATAATCATGAGCCCACGTATTGTTTCAGATACTTGCTTTAGGAAATATGCTTCAGTTCTGATAGTGGGCTATTATCTCTTTTTAGGAGGTCTCCTTAAATGTACTGAAGTAAATTAGCAATGCTAGAGATTTTAAAATATCAGTTTCTAGTAAAAATGCTTCAATTTTTGTGAATTTACCATTTTGCTGCATTATTGAGCTCCTCTGATGTGTCAGGCACTATTGTAAGATTTGAAGACATGGCAATAAACAAAATAGAAAAAATTCTGTCTTCGTCATAGGGCTTTTATTCTAGTTGGGGAGGGGTTATTTGTGAAGGAGACTAACAAAAACCAAGTAAAATATAAAGTATGTCAAATGTTGATAAGAGAAAAAATACAACAGGGAATGAGGACAGGATATGTGGGGGTGGGGGGGACAGGGGTTGCAATTTTAAATAAGATGGTTAAGGGAAAGGCTTCACGGTAAATGTGAAGGAAATACATCGCTATGTACATCTTCAAAATCTACAAACATCAATAGTAAATTTCCAAACTACTTATATATAATTACTAGTGAAAAAACAAAAAAAATTAATGAGTATATACACACAGCCACACCTACACACAGATGCATGCACATATATACATATAAAATCTAGCACTTACTTTTCAAATTAACTCCCCACTCTTTATGCACCTAACAGATGAACTAAGTTTGAATTTATGTTTTTGTGCAACTATAAGAATATGGAATGTAGCTATTACTAATCTCTGCTTTTTTATTTGCAGACCTCCCACCGTTTAGCTCAGTGATAAAATTCCACAATAAATTTTGACTTGAAAGATTTTAGGATATCATGAAAATGGGAATGACGAATGAAGGCTGAGATGAGGCAAATATTTGGCAAATCCCGTGAAGCACTTAGAGCAAGCTTTATTAAGTGTGGTGGAATCAGATAATCATTACTGTTTTTATTTTTATCTGGGGTCAAACTTAATTAAAATAAAACATTTTCTGTGGGTTTTCTAATTAGCCTAACAATTTATTGGTCTCCAAAGATCTTTGTAGATGGTAACTTTGGCACAGAGTTCTAAAGCAGAGGACTCTGTAGATCTGGAAAGAAGTTGGAAAATAATTTCTTTAAAAACAAAACAAAAACCGTCCCAGGAAACACCATGAGAGAATGTTTTGTGACATATTGGGAATTCAGTTGAAAGGTATTATTAGGGAGTCGATGGCAAGCTGAGTCCCCAAATGCCCAGTTTATCGTAGTTCAGAACCCCAAAGACCTAGCAGGAAATGTTGTAGCTGCCCTCTTGTGGTCAAATTGAAAGTTTTGCCTCTTTGTCTTAATACTCATAAGAAACAATGATACATTTTTCCCCTGGAGTTATTCATTTAATAATCTAAGAGTAATGAAACATTTAACATTTTCAGATGGGCTCAAAAAAAAACACCTTCCCCGCAAAGCAAGATTCAGCAGATCAGTCAATACATATGTTTTAGTGGAACAAAACTCCTGGCTATTGGTAAATTATAATAAAATTGTGGTCCCTTCCACCACACCCCAAGTAAAGTCATCTGAGGCTTTTAAAGGAAATACCTAAGTCTACAAATACTTTCTGGTGGAGTTGGTGGGGGCTAACTGCAGAGGAATATGGAGGAAATAATATCGGGAAGTGCTTTGGTGCTTGTCAGCTGGGTGATCAAGGCTCAGTCACTTCACCCAAGAGCTTAGACTTTAGTTTTCTCACATGTAAAATGGGACTGTTCAAAGGCAACTTCTAATACCACTTTTAGCTCTGAAACGCTATAAATATGTAACCAGATGGACAAAACAAACGGCTTTTTGGTCTCTGGGATTTCTTTCCTTTCTGTCCGTGTGGCTTTATGATTAGTGAACCAAAAAGTTGTGAGGGGAATTGCGTGATGAAGCCTTTGAAAATTGCAGGGCTACAGGGAGATTAGTAGAACTGCCCCCAATGGTCTTGTGAGAATTTTTCAGTTTATTCATACAAGTATTGAATTTATTAAGTATCAACTATGTACTATGCATTATTCTTGGTGCTAGTACTACAAAATAAGTATAGAGGAGAATCCTTGTCTTTAAAGTGTTTGTAGTTTGAAAAAATTAAAATTCAATCATTTCTACGTAGCCTTACACAGTTTGCTTATATGTTCATATGGTTCTGGAAATATTAAGGGGAACTTACCTTAACTTTGTCTCCAAAGAGCTTTCAGGTGGGATCATCTTGAAGCTTAGCAAAACTCCCAGTGAACTTTGGCAAGAGCTGGGTCTGGACTCAAAACTCTGAGTTCAGGAGAAGTGTGCCCTTTGGTGAAGCTTCCAATGAAAGAGGTGTCTGACTATGCCCTGGTCATTCTGAAAACTGCTCTTCCATGGGCCATTTTTTAACATAAAAGGAAATCCTACTAAGTCCTATATCTTTTTGGAAAATGCCTTTTCTGTGTTCTGCTTTTACATTCATAACATACTATGAAATAGCTAATTTAATAAGATTGTGTTTTAAATGATTTATGAATTTATTCAAAATTTTTACTTTATCAGGCTAAGATTGTTTTCTTGGATTTGTTTATTCCTCAAGTCCTTGTGCATGTTCTGATGTCTAAAGTAGAGAAATAATCTTAAATTTGGCAACACTAATTGTTTTGGATGTGAGAAAAGTTAAGCTATACATTATTAAAATGAAAGTTGATTTATGTTATTAGTTATACATATATACACATGTGTGCTATGATTAGGTTACAGGAGCTTGACAAAAATGATTATTCTAGATTACAAGAAGTTCTGGGAGGACCTCTTGATGACACAGATTTTTTTTCCCTGTTGCCTTGGTATTTTCGGAATATCTTACACATCATCTACTATATGTGGCTTTGTTGTAAGTTAGAGTTTGGTTAGATAGAACATTTGAACTCGATTCAACTTGGCAATGTGAAGAGCCTGGAGTCCAGTGATTCGTCTTAGGGAGGTGTTTGGGGAATAACAAAATATTTCAGAATCATTAAGGGTATTCCAACAGGGAATTTGGGAGTGGTTGAGATGCTTTGTGTGCTTCTAAGAAGGCAGGATGGGAGAGATTAGAAGAGGAAAATGGTTTTAAAATTTCACTCACAGATTTGTAAATATAGTCAGCATTGCTGCAGGTCCGTAACACAATAAAATGATTACAAATTGGTAAAAAGATGATGGCTCTTTCTGGTCTCAGTTTAATGAAACTGAGATGTTAAAACAAAAAACAATTTACATGTTACAAAGGTAAGGTTATTAATGTGTGATATTAGAGCTCTTCCCTGGCCAAAACTCTATCTGAAGACTTTTAGATGAAGCCTTTTAAATAAGTTTGTGATACCATTTTGATACAAATGGCGACACCACAGATCACTTCTTTATACAGATTTTCATGTAGAGATGCTCTGAGGAAGGTGCTGTGAAGTCTTGGAAAGAATAAAGACCTGGGTTCAGAATATGCTGGGTCAGTAATTTGCTGGCTGTGTGGTCGTAGGTAAGTTCTTTAGCCCCAGAATCCACACTTAATAAATTGAAGTGATTCTTCTTCTCTCATAGGCTTGTTCAGAAAAGGCTCCATGTTTTCTTCTTGCCACATCTTTCAGGTTTCTAGGAGAGTTTTGCTACATACCTGTTTTCCAAGATCATGTCAATCATTAAGGCCTAAAGAGCTAAAAAAAAAAAGAGAGAGAAAAAAATATTGTTTGGGTTAAGTAGTACATGAAAATTTAAACTCCCTCTTTTAGCTATGCCAAAGAGGAACACATTTAACATTGAAGGCAAAAGAGTCTTCGCTCCATGGACTGTAAGGAAACTTGCATTTTCAGGTTTTTATTTAGGTGTGGAGATATGGAGAACAGCAGGAGTTTACAATTTCTGCACATAGGGCTCAAAGGCTTATCCAGGCATTTTCTGCGTGGTTGTGTTTCAACCTGGTTGTTGATTGCTTTTCACGCAGACCTCTTTCCTACGTTCATTTTTTTCCTTCATTTAATTCAAACATTTTAACCATTGGGTGCACATTATTGAACACGATTCTTGTGTCTTTACGGTTTAGCATCATTACCTAATTCTGGACGACAAGCTCAAATGTATGTGCAGGTCAAAAGTGAAGCCGGCCCTATAGTACGACTGTGAGTACTGGAGACTGGTGAACTGGGGACCTCAGTCCAGACAGCAGCCACCAGTCAAAGGCTTGTTGCCACATCAGTATGTGAGCTGCCTAGTGCCAGATCTTCCAACGTTTTTGAGAGCAGTCAGAAATATAGACTTGATTTTTAAAACACTGTGCAAATCAAACAGAGCTCATTGTCTGAGGACTGCTTGTTTTGTGTACTTGAGTTCCTGATACAGTTAGCACCTCTCTCACTATCTGTTTCCTAATAATGTGATAGTTAAGAGCTAGATAAACTGGGATCAAATCATAGCCCCATCACATACATACTAACTGTGTGACTTCAGAAAGTTACCTGCTATCTCATTTATGAAGTAGAGATGATAATAGCTCTTATCTTATTGGGTTTTAGGGAAGACTTATATGAGCTGAAATACAGATGTGCTTAGAATAGTGCCTGGGATGTAGTAGGTGCTACTGAAGTGTTTAATATTGTTTGAGTCTCTTTTATATCATCTCACTAAGAGGCCACACTCCTCTTCTTGTGAGGCCTGGGAAGAGAGAAGGAAGAAGAAGGGAAACTACCCTTTATTGAGTATCTCCTGTTTGCCAGGAATTACGCCATGTGCTTTGTATAACATTTCCTCATTTAATCCTCATGTAGAGTCTTGAGTTAGATGTCATTTGCATTTTATAGTAGAGAGAACTGAGGCTCAATGAGATTCAGTGACTTGTCCAAGGCAGAAAAGGGATTTAGACTTAAGTAGATCTGATTCCAAACAGATCATTTTACTAGAAAGCTTACCACTCTTGATCCAGGGAGAGCTGTGAATTTGATGTTTGCTAGGAAATTGCCTTCTAAATGAATCCACTTGGTGTTATGAGAAAAACTTAGGACTGTAATGTTTCCTCCCCACCCCCCACCCCCCAAACTGGGAAGGTATCAGGAGACCAAAATGTTTTGGACAAGTCCAGCTTGGTGAGTAGATGGGTTTATTAAGACTTACTTACAGAGCACTCCTGGGCAGCAGCAGGACAGCTCTAGAGATTCATCCCACTTCCCATCTCTCATTTAAGCTAATTATTTGGCTCTTTGCCTACTGTGCCTGTGTGATGGGACTGTTTTCCTTGGTATGTTTGTGTTCTCAGAGACACCTGCTCCTCAGCTGGGCACGACAGCCTTAGCTCACCACCTGGCCTTTAAGGTTCAGGCAGTGGACATATACCCTTAAGTAACCTGGTAGGGGACCCATCACACTACACTTGGAGCCAGATTAACTATGGAGAGCTTTGCTCCTCATTAACCTACTGTCCCTGCTGGGCAAGCATCAGCTCCCTGAGGGGAGGGATAGGGTCTTTTTCTATCTGAAGCTCCCAACATATTCAGTGAACTCAAATGCTACAAAGATATGAAAGAGGGACTCAAAGTAGGCTCTCACAGTTTTGGAGAGTCTGGACATAGCATGCAATGACAGGTCTGGCCAGGCCAAGTATTAGCCTTTAATTCCTGCACTAAAAGCCCCTCAAATATTACAACACTTGTGCCTCCCTTTATAACAGTGTTCTTTATGGTATCAATTAATACAATCAGAGTAGATGGGAGGTGTGAAGGTGTGTGTGAAGGGAAGGAGGAAGGGAGCCAGAAAAGAAAGAAAGTGGGAAGCGTGTCTGTAGAGATAAGGAGAGCAGGGCTGTGAAAGGCAAAAGTCATTGGACAAACTTCCTGTCAGCTCCACAAAGTAATTTCAGCTTAGATGAACTTCCCAAATCAGGACAGAATCAAGAAGCACACGCAACAGTTTCCTTGGAAAGCCCTTTTCACCTCATTGGGCTCTGCTGAAAACAGCTTTTGTTTTTGGTAGGTGGAATAAAAGAGTATGAGAAGCTTACTCAGAATATCTATCTGCTGTTATAAATCACACAAAGTTTTTCCCAGTTAGGGCTTAAGTCACATCCATCTACAACTCTGAAGCAGAAAAACATGTGAGTCTTTCTGCTGGCCGGTGAAATGTTTTCAAAGGATTTTAATTCTTCTCCCATCTGAGAAGTTTGAACACACAACTTTCTAGTTTTTGCTTCATTGACTCAAATGTGTTGGGAGTCAGTGGAATTACCAGTCATGAACTAAATGATTAATAGGTCTGTTTTTAAGAATCAAGTGGAAAACAAATAGAGAAACGAGAACTACAGTTCCCACTCTGTCCCTTTATCACTTTGCTCTCTGTCTCCCAGGAGACTGAGGGACAGTCAAGGCCACTGAGTCACCACCTTGCTGTTCCCTTTCAGTCTCTCCAGATGGAGTGCCAAGGCTGCAAAGGCTGCGCCGCCCCATCCCGGGGGTCAGGCAGGCTCACAGATGGACCTTTGGAAGTAATCCAGATGCAGAGCAACACTGAGCCCATCCATCCAGAGCCAAGTGTCAGTGTCTGAATCAATGTTCAGCAAGAGCTCTTTAATAAGCTTAATATCTAGAGTCCTGTACTTCCTGGCTGAAGGAGCTCTGGCAAGTTACTTACCCTCCCTGATTCTCAATTTCCTCATCTGTGAAATGGGAATAATCCCAAAAGCTACCTCACATGTGTGTGATGATTAAATGAGTTTTACCATGTGTAAAAAGGCTTTGTGCAGTGACTGGCACATGTTCATTAATATTGTAAATATTAGTATAATGTTTTAGAGGTGTATTGATCACAAGAGCAGGTGACTATATTTGCACTGGAAATAACCCTTTTCAAAGTGCTTTTATTTTGCGAATGATTTTAAAAGGCACTTGGTGTGAGATCAGATACCTTCATTTACCACTCCAAAAATTAGAAATAGAAATCTCCATTTCTATTATAAGCAGATTTTTATTCCTTTGTGTAAATTATCAAGATTGTATAAAGGGATATAATATGGTCTTGTTCCTTGGAGGGAGAAAATGGTGTAATTATACAGCGAAAACATGTAGATAAAGCAATGATCAATTAGATGGGTTAAACATGATTAAAAACAGTCAAAGAGGGATAAAATTATTTTTTTTCTTTTTAAAAGAGGTAACTTTGTTCCATACTTACTGTTTCCATATACTGGATTGTTTCTCATTTACACTAAATGGAACACAAAATTGTCAGGCCCAAATAAAAATTTCACAAAGCTTGGTTTCTAGTTTGAACCAAAGGTGTTTCTTGGTTAGTATTAAGCAGTGTTATGAATTCTCAGGGATTATCCTTTGACATTTCCCTGTATCACATTTTTATAGGTAGGAGAACTGATCGGAATTACAGCAGCAAAGCAGAATTCAGAACTGGGCTCTGCAATCACAGATCTTCCCTTTGTAAAGTTGGGATGGAAGAAGTATAGTATAGCAGAAAGCCACAGACTTTAGAACCAAACAGACCTGTATATGAATTCTGGATATACCACTTATTATCGAGTTTTGAAAGTATTAGTTATTTTAATAAATTTATAGAACAAACGAGTGGTTCTCAAAATTTATCATGGATCAGATTTACCTAGAAGGTATGTTAACACACAGATTGTGGACACCACCATAGAGTTCCTGATTAGGTAGGTCTGCTGTTTGGTCCCAAAATGTGCATTTCTAATTAGCTCCCAGGTAATGATGGGGGCCTCACTTTGATAAGCACTAGGATAAATTTTATGCAGTATGTTACGCTTAGATGGTAGGTTGTGAATAGCTGGTTAAGTATTTGGGGCTAGAGTTTCCATATCTACAACTCGGAAGAATAATGGGAAAAACTTGATTTCCTGTAGAGACTAGAGATGTTGTATAGACACACCTGACACTTAGTGGGCAGTCAATAAATAGTAGATATTTTTCTCTTAGAGTCTGATACTCTTGGGTTCAAGTTCAAACTCTGCTGATTGCCAACTGAGTGAGCTGTTGTGAACTCCTTGTTCTCTTGAAACATCATTTATTTGTAAAGTGGATGCTATTAACTTAACTGTTCCTCCCTGACTCTCCCTGACAATTCATGAGTGGAAGCCCTAAAGCCTACTGTATTGGTATTTTGAAATGAGGCCTTTAGGAGATAATTGGGGTTAAATGAAGTCATGAGGATGGGGATCTCATGATGGGATTAGTGCCCTTATCAGAAGAAACACCTGAGAGCTCTGTCACTCTCCCTTTCACCCTATGTCTCTCCGTACCACCCCCACCCCTCCACCATGTGAGGACACAGCGAGGAGGTGGTCGTTTGCAAGCCGGGAAGAGAACCCTTACCAGGAACCAAATCAGCTGGCACCTTGATCTCATACTTTCTGGCTTCCAAAACCATGAGAAATAAATTTCTGTTGTTTAAGCCTCTCAGTCTATGGTATTTTTTTATGGCAATTCTAGCTGACTAATACAGTGGAGATAATTCTACCCTGTAAATTATGGATATAATGAGATGCTGTGCATACAGCACTCAGAACAGAACTGGCTACTTGTAGTGATGGTAGCTAATGAGTGTTAGTGTTGTTATTTAATAAGAACAATCGCCACTCTGTCGTTTCTTCCAATTTCTTTGCAGGATTTCTCCTCATGTAAACTTTGCTAAGTACTTTCCAAATATGATGGTCAACTATTGTGGGGCATGTGGATGAGATAAGAAGCGAGGGCTAATTTAAATCATTGCCTTTCAACTTTGTTGCTACAAATTAATTTCTGTCTCAGCATCTCACCTCAGGACCTCTCCATATTTATATAAGAACAAAATGGTATCAAACATTTTTATGTGTTCAGCCTATTCAATAGAGTAAGCCATCTTGTGTGGCTCATTTTTGTGACATTCCATTTTTCAGAGCACATTGGTCAGTTGTCTCCTGGGTGGTATCTTGCACATGTGTTTCCCATTAAAGTAGCAACTAAAGAGTGGCAACTGTGAATCTTTTCTGGCTGGTGTTCATGTTCCTTTTTCTTCTGTAATTAGCTTGGGGTGGACGTTTTTGGAGGAAGGGAGGGGGAGGCTTATTTATGAATTGAAAATTGGACTTGATACATGTGACACTGGGTTATATTGCTTAAACTAGCTATGATGAAATTTTCTCCTAGTTCTCTCTGACTAAAATCTCTTCATGTATAAGTAGCTTCCTCAAGGCCTTATGCTTCTATGATGTTAAGCACCTAATTTTGTTTTAAAAATCACATTAAAATATGAAAGATTTAATTGAAGCTTTAAAAGTAAAAAGAAAGAAATGAAGTCAAATGCCCCTGATTATTTTAAGAACAATATTTTATCATGTTGAATAACTACTGGAATCCCCTCAACACAAGTAAACAAGCTGTCGGGGGTCATTTTAATAGTTTTTATATTTTTACTTATCAAGAAGACATTATGTATAGCCACTCTGTAAAAAGTCTGGCAACTTCTTATAGACATACGTGTAGCATGTGACCCAGCAATCCCACTTCTAGGTATTTACCCAAGAGAATGAAAAGTTATGTTCACAACATAACTCATACATAAATGTTTACAGCAGCTCTATTTGTAATTGTTAAAAACTGAAAATAACTACATGTCCTCCAAAGGGTGAATGGATAAACAAACTGTGGTATATCCATATAACAGAGTATCACCTAGCAATAAAAAGGAACAGATTATTGAGACATGGAACAACTTAGATGAATCTCAAAGGCATTTTGCTGAGTGAAAAGTTACATGACAAAAGTTATGTGACATTCTTGACAAAACTATAGTGACAGAGGACAGACCAGTGGTTTGCTAGTGCTTAAAGTAGGAGAGGGACTGTAAAGTAGTAATGTTAGACAATTTTTGGGGTGCTAGAATTATTACCCTGACTGCAGTGTTGGTTCCATGAATCTATACATGTAGTAAGATTCATAAAACTATACACCAAAATAAGTCAATTTTACTGTGTTAATTTAAAAAATAATTTATGACTTCAGGGTGAATAGAGAAAGACATTATGTCTCTTTCAGGAATCTGATGACATCCCAGTATGGTAGGCAGTGAGGTTTTAAATGTGTGTTGAGTTGAATCTATTATGGAATTTCTGTGCAGGTTGGAAATGTCAGGAAGACATTCATTTTTGCTTGCTGTGCATAATGAAGGAATGAAGGAAGGATGGGTTCAATTTTACCTATGGTTTCACATATAACAACCAGAAATCATAGGATAATATAATGAGTTAACAATACTCATAAATTTCTTTTTGAAATCTCTAAACCTCATCACTTATTAACTTTCTGATCTCCACTGCATTTCAGAAATGAATTGCATCTGAATTCTGGGTCTGAGATGCCCGAGATGGGAAGTGGTTGGGTCAAAAGTGGGAGTTCACCTTCCTTTATACAGCACATCAGCTCTTCATATCCTACCATCTGAAACTAATTTGTTGTACGTAATTTATTCCATAAAGTTGCTGGAATAAACAATGCATGCAAACCTCCTTAGATATGTATTCAGCAGGGACTTACTTGGCTGTCTGTGATTTTCAGCTCTCTCAGTGCTTTCAGATGTACCATCCAGCACTTAGGATGTCATGTGGGTTCTCAGAGGGCCTATTATTTATAAACTAGGGTACTTGTGTGGGTGGTTTGCTATCTGTAATTGACATGACATGGGCCATGGTCCCCATTCCCAAGTTGTTCCTCCATCTAGTTCAGTGAGGCAGTAATGGGGAACAGACATGCCCATCCTGTGCCTCTGGTCCAGATAAACACAACAGGATTGGGATTCTTCGGTCAAATGTGTGAGAAATTACATTGTCGTTTGTCATTTGCCTCCCAGGAAATGAAAGGCACCTCAGATGGTGCATTTTCCACTGTGGAAATTAGTTGCTGGGTGTAGCCCAGCTTCACTTCTGCGATGTGGATGCAAACGCATTTTATAAAGTTCCTCAAATGCTTCCACCTCTCATCCTTAATGCTGTGAGCTTTGCTGAGTGATGGCATGATATAGAGAATAAGACACAGTTGTCCTCACAGCCCTCACAAATTTCTTTACAGTCCTTCCAACACAGCACCCCAAAACTACACATTCCAAATTTCATTTTGCCTCTTTCAAAGAGGGGCTATACTAGAGTCAGTATGGGCCGCTTCTAGTGTTCTTTCTCTCAAAAATCCAAATTTTCATTTTGTGCCTATAATTAAGTCAAAGCAGCACGCTTAAATATTTCCCTTCTGAATCCTATTCCATCATTGTCACTTTAAGATAGAAAGTACAGATAATTACAGAATATTTTAGAATAGTTGTCAGTTCTACACCTATCCTCTTGAGTTTCTCCTTGTAGCAAAAGAATTGTCCCCTCTGCAGGAATCATACTTGAAGGGCTCATACTTGAACTTTGGTACATGGTTTTCTCTTGCCTTATATTCTTGGAGGCCGGAAGTCCTTATGTTATTGAGAAATATTTTGTGAGCTTCTTCTATGTACCAGGAACTGCTCTAAGTACTGAAGAAATAAGACAAAGTCACAGGCTTTGTGGAGTGGGGGAAGAAAGGGGATAGACAAGGAAATAAAAAGATAATTTCAGAGCCTGTGAAATACTGGGAAAGAAATAAAATATGCAGCAAGATAATGATTGTAGGGATGGAGACAGTGCATTGTTTTAGATGACAGGTGGTCGTGGAAGGCTACTTTGAAGAGATCACATTTGAGCTGAGTCCAGAAACAAACCAATGCAAAGATTGAGGAAAGAACATTATAGAGGAGGAGGCTGTTTATCCATCAGGCAATACAGGCAGTTTTCATGTTTGAGGGGTGGAGGTAGAAATTGCCTCTTTCAGTATTATACCTAAGAATCATCATAACAATAAATACCTAATAATAATAATAAACAATTAATTAGCCATTCCCTCTCCTTAAAACCTTGGGCTGGGTGGGTTTGGAGATCCTGGTGTCTAAGAGAGGACGACTTCTACCAGGGAACATACGTCACAATTCTGTTAAATTGGGGGCTGCTGTAGTCCCTGCTTCTGTAGCTGGTCATAAGTCCTATGTTGATAATCATTACGTTAATTCTGTGTTCCACCTATTCCATGTTCCCTTGCCCTCTGCCAGAACTTTGGCTGGTCAGAATTTTTTACTTGGTGGGGTTAATCGAACCTTATGCCTATGGGATACAAATTCTTAGTGATCTTATCTTTATTCAGTTACCATAATTTCCCACTGATCAGTATTTTTGGGCATAGGACTACTGAACTGTGTACCATGAAATCCCTGGCTCCCAGACACAGTCTTCCTTGCCCCTACTATGTGCTGCAGCAACCTGATTTACCCTTGGTAACTGAGGTCAATGGCCTTGCCCAGTACACCTTGCCTGCTAGTGGTATTAGGAGCCCCAAGGAGTCTCAGCTTCCAATTGAACAGAACAATGTTTGGATATTAACTGTTTTCTTTCCTTCCCTTTTTCTGCTACTTCATATGAAAGGCACCGGTGGTGACTAACTTCATTTGCTGTGAAGAGATTTCTTTGATGAGAAGCAGTGCTATGTGGGATACCATGAGGGTGGATAAGGCATTCTGTAAGATGGTAGTTTTGATGGAAGCAATGCAGGCAGAGGAGGAAAATCCAGATCCAGAGTAAGTGATAACTGCAGTAAGGACCAAACACTGCTCATTCCATGAAGAAAGAGGTCCAGTGTAACCAACCTCCTACCAGGTAGCCGGCTGATTACTCGGGGAAAGGTGTCATATCGGGGAATCGGTGTTGGTCTCTGCTGGCAGATTGGGCACTTAGTAGTGACCATGGTTGGCTTGCCCTTGGGAAGTAGAAACCCTTGTTGCTGGGCCCATGCATACCCCCATACTGCCATCATGGTCACTTTGTTCATGAGCCCACGGGGTGATGACAGGGGTGTTTGGGGAAAGAGGCTGACTGGTATCTGTAGAACAGGTCATCTTATCCACTTGATTATCAAAATCCTCTTCTGCTGAGGTCACCCTTTGATGAGCATTCATATGAGACACAAATATTTTTACACATTTTTGCCCATTGAGAGAGATCTATTCATATACCTCTCCCCAAATTTGTTACCAATTTTCCAATCATGTTCCTCTTAAGCTCTTGAGCATCCAGATAAACCATTAGCTACAGCCATTCACATTGTACATAGTTGTACATCTGGCCATGTTTCTTGCTAAGCAAAGTGCACAACCAGGTATTCTTCTTACTGGGCAGATTTCCCTTCACTACTGTCCTTCAGGGATATCTTACAAAAAGGCACTCAGTAAATAGTGAGAATAACACACCCAAATAAGAAATACATTGCCTCCAAAATCCAAAGAGGCCCAACAGGCATTATGCCTCTTTCTTGGTTGTAGGTGAGGTCAGATGCACCTTGGAAGGGATATCACAACATGCCCCACAACACTGGACCCCTAGAAATTTCACTGAGGTAGAAGGCCCCTGAATTTTTGTCAGATTTATTTTCTGCCCTCTTATATGCAAATGTCTTATCAATAAGTGGTAGAGTAGTTGCTACTTCTTGCTCGCTAGGTCCAATCAGCATAATGGTATAATGTAATGAACTACTGTGATATTTACCTTTGAGGTAGAACAGTGAAGGTGTATTGCTATCCTTGCCAGTTGAAAGCAAACTGCTTCTGGGGGTCTTCACTAATAGGCATTGAGAAAAATCTGTTTGACAGATCAATAGCTGCATGAGAAATACCAGGGAATGTGTTACCTTGCTCAAGCAATAAAACCATACCTAGTACAACAGCTGCAGTTAGAGTCATCACTTGCTCAAGTTTATGATTATCCACTGTCATTCTCCAGGATCCATCTGTCTTCTGTACAGGACAAATAGGAAAAATGAATGGGGATGTGGTAGGAGTCATCACCTCCGCATCTTTCAAGTCCTTAATGGTGGTGCTAATCTCTGAAATCCCTCTAGGGATGTGGTATTGCTTTTGGCTTACTACTTTCCTAGGTATGGGTAGTTCTAGTGGCTTCTGTTTGGCCTTTTCCACCATAATAGCCCTTACTCCAGAGTTCAGGGAACTAATGTGGGGATTCTGCCAGTTGCTGAGTGTGTCTATTCCAAATACGCATTCCAAAATGGAGAAAAAAACCACAGGATGGCTTTGGGCACCCACTGGACACACTGTGAGATAGGCCTGAATTAAACTGATTTCTCCTAAGCCCCTAGCCTGACTAGTGGGTTACAGTGACTTTTGGATCTCCTGGAATTAATGTCAGTTCAGAGCCTATGTCTGGTAATTCCCAAAAGATCTGATTATTTCCTTTTCCCAAATTCACAGTTCCCTTGGTAAAAGGCCATGGATCCCTTTGGGGTAGGCTGAGAGAAATATTATTAATTTTTGGCAGTGTATCGAGGTCTTTCTTCAAGAGTACCTGGCTTCCCCTTCATTCAAGGGGTTCTGGGTCTGTAAACCAGTTAAGTCTGGGAATCAATTGAGTGGCTGTGACTCTTTTTATGGTTCAAGTTTGACTTTTATTCAATTGACGTAGAACTTTTCTGCTTATACAGATCAAGTAAGAACTTAGTAGGCATCCTAACTATTTCACTTCTATAAACACCATGATCAAATAGCCAATGCCATAGGTCTGTGTAAGCCATGTTATTTTAACTGCTGCTTCGACTCTGCTGTTCATTCTGGTAATCATGCCTACCATGCCTTTGGGGGTTGAATGCTGCCACTTGGCCCCTCCCATCCCAGAATCGAATTATTCCCATTGCATTTAGGTTTCCCAGTTCAGTAACTGCAGTTCCCATTGTGAAATCTGGCCTATGGAAAAGAGCAATCACAGAGCTCTTCAAGGATGCTGGGGCTCCGTTCACAAATTTATTTCTTTTAATTGTGATGAAAGATATGTTTACTGGACCATTCTAGGATGGGTTAGTAGGTCTTAAATGAAAAATCCACTCCAACATTCCAATTTTCCTAAGCCTTTCAACCCCTTCCTCTACATTAAACTGAGGGATATGGGGCATTTCAAATTTGCTAATGGTGGGCTATCTTTTGATCCATGTTTCAGCCAACCAGTCAACCAACCAACCAGTCAAACAATTATAGCCCTTTCTAAGTCCCCAAGCTGAAACATTAAACACAGAATCTCTGGTTAGTGAGCCCATATCAACAAATTTGACCTGATCTTATTTCATGTTCCTTCCACCATTATTCCATACCCTTAATATTCCTTTCCACACATGTTCCATGGATTTCTGTCTGTGTAAGTTAGAAAACCTAAGTACTGTAGTTCTTTTGAAGTACAGCACACCTTGTCATGGGCCACACTTTGTACCTCATCTTTAGATGCCTGCTGGGACTTGAGTTTAATTATAGGTCTAGAAGCAAAGAGGAGTTGGGGTCGGGGGGGTGGAGGGGTGGGAAGAGGAGGGTGGGGGGTGAGTGGTGAGAAGACTCAGCATTGTCTTGCATGGCAACTGCCTCAGGGGAGGTCATTATACTTTTCTCAGGCACTGCAGGGTTAATCTCCTCAGATAAGAGTGGAGAGGACAAAAACTCACCAAAACTTAGAGGCTTAATGTCCCCAGCTTTATCACTGTTTTCTTACTTATGGCTATTGTAACATTCAGGATCCCCTTCCTTCTCAATCAGTCCAATCCAAGAATTGCATATATTGGTCTGGAGCACAAGGAATAGTCAGGCTAGAGATATAAATTTGTGATTCATTAACATATAGATAGTATTTAAAGATATGAAACTAAATACCCAATCCCTACTGGTCTGGAGCACAAGGAATAGTCAGGCTAGAGATATAAATTTGTGATTCATTAACATATGGATAGTATTTAAAGATATGAAACTAAATACCCAATCCCTACTTTCCCTCAGAAGAGACTGTAGATGGAGAAAAGGCCTGAAGACCTAACTAGAAGGGTTTCTAAACTTTCATATTCAGATATATACTATTTCTCTGGAAAGGAGAATTAAAATGATGATTTTCAATACAAACCACTCGTTTCTCACTAATCCACTTACTATCCAAATAATTTCTAGAGCCCACTCTGTGCCAGGAAATGGTCTAGGTACTAGGGATAACATAGTGAACACTACATAGTTCCAGCTCTAAGGTACCTCTATTCTGGTAGAAATGACAGACAATAAAAAACTCCTAACAAACAAATATGTAACCAAATGTCAAGTAGTGATAGATACTATGAAGAAAAAGCCAGATAAGGGGATAGAAAGTGATGGATTGGAGGGGATATTTTAAATAGGGCAGTTGGAGAAGGTGTTTCTTAAAAAGTGTGGAGACAAAGTAAGAGCTAGCTATGTAAATGTCTAGAGAATGAAACAGAGTTGGGTATGGCAGGCAAGGAAGAATGGAAGGAACCGATAGAATGAAAAGCTAAGGGTCTGATCTGTAAGGGTGGGTAGGGAGAGAAAAAAGAGAGTGACAGAGAGAGGAAACTAGAGAGGTGGGAGGAAAGGAGGAAGAAAAGAGGTATAGATAAGCCAAATGGGCTGGGGCTTTTAAGGGTTAGAAAATAGACATTGAGCAACTATGGGGGCATTAAGAACCAGAAGAGATTCCTAGAAGTAGTGCTGAAGGTTATAAATTGTTTTTTGCTTCTGCTCTTTTTCAGATATAAATAGAAGTGGAAACAATTTTTTGAATGACTTATGGCCATTGGCCTGTATTTCTTTTTAATGCAACACTCCACTGAAAGTGGGCCATATGGTTTATATTTGAGTTATATTTAAGAAACATTAAATTTATGTTTCACATTACCTGCAGGAAAGTGAATACAGATATCTTGCATAGTAGCCTTTTCTCCCTTCAGGGAACATATTCAGCTAAGTCCATAAAATAGATATACATAACATCTGTACAGTATATAGTGTGATAGTTGTCAGAATCAAAATGGAGTTGCTGTGCCAAAAAAAAACCCCTCTGCCAAACTGAGCTGGGGAAGGACATGAAGAGAGGATTCTCATTCATAAATGCCAGAAAACAAAAACTATCACAAAAGACTGCAAAAACTGCAACCTTGCACAAGCTTCTGCTAGGACCTCTGCTCAGCAGCTGCCTGTCCAACCTTGGACTGGTGTCACTCTTGTTAGTAATCCTTGTAGCCAAAGATATTATCTCAAAACAATTAGGTAATCCTCATTTTTTCTTTAAAAATCTTTGTTTTCCTTTACCTTCTGAATATGCAATAGTTTACTATGGCACATGTATTCCCATTGGAATGCAATTACTTATTCCCAAATTCATATCATATTTTTAAGAAAGCTTCTCCCTGATTGCCATTTAAGTTGATATAAATGGCATCCAGAAGTGGGACCTGAGAAAGGATCACTATCAGAAGGAACAGGTGATTTCTGGGGCTGGTATGCAGTTCTCATTTGAGACCTTTGAGCTTTCTGCTTCCATGGCTCACTTCTGCCCTGGTAAGTCTTTTCTCAGGCTGAGCTTCCCTCTTTTTGGTAGAAACTCTTGATTTTATTCAGGATTTGGTTTGGTTACAAGACCACCTTACATAAAAGACCTTACATGCCTCCTACGATATATATATATATATATGTATTTCTGACAAGTCATTTTTGGTATAAAAGGCAAGTGTCCTTTTGTTTTGAGTAATCTTGTTTCTGTGGAGTTTACATTCTGTCTTTGAGGCACATCTTACCCAGTGAATTTACTTTTGGTTCTTTCTGTATGCCTAATTGAATATTTTGTTCCATCTGCACACCTGGGTTAACATTTTTGTGAATACTTTTATCTTAATTTCATTTTAGCTTGGTTATGTGCATCTGTAAATTATTTCACTCCTTTCCCTTGCTTGCTTCTAAAAATCTTCCAAGAGCAAAAATAAACATCTTAAATGGTGTGTGCTGGATGGCTAATTAAAAGCCCCTAGTGCAGTTGCCACCATCTAAAACATCAGTCCAATCCTATAACAGGATTTATAGGATGTTCTTTACTCATCAGAGATTGATAAGAAACAGAATGGGATCCTCAAACATTAAGGTATACGAGGTCTTCTGGAACCCCAGCCAGCTATATTATGGCCCATATTTAACGCATGTTTCTAAATGGCCTATACTTGTGCACATTTCTAAACTGATGAGCAAATTACATCAGGGAAGATTCAGAGCCCAAATGGTCATTGTTCAAACTGTCTAAAAACCTCTAGAACTATATGGTTAACACGTAGAGCTTTCCAAGTTATCTTTCTCTATTTTTTTTCTGCCTATTTTGAATATGCTGACTTTTCTACAGGTGCTGAAATAAAACTTAGTGATTGTGGCATTCTAGACAACATTAAAAAAAAAAAACCTTAGAGGGCTTTCAAATTAATGACTTTAAAAATTACAACAGCTTCGTGGTAACCAACAATCTAAACCTAAGAGCAATCCCTTTTAATGTACATTTAGGTGTGTCTGACTAACAATTGCTTAGGGCAGTGGAGCGGTTAATTGAAGGATTGATAGTCTGTAACTACATAAATGTATATAAAACTTAGGCTCTCAGATCAAACAGGTCAAAATCTCGAGCTCAGAGGAATAAAATAAGGTGTCTCTGTCTGGCATAAATATTTCGTTGCCTGACATGCAGGGGCGAAAAAGAAAAAGCCAAAAAAAAAAAAAAACCTTGCTAAAATGCTTCTCCACCCACATTAACTAGTCAAGCAAACAAGGAGAGCAAATGAAAAGAGCGATTTGTTACTAAAAATTCAAGGCCACCTGGAGATCCATTTTTCTCGTACAATTCAGCCAGTTCTAGCTAAAATGTAAACATTGAAAATTTAACCCTAAACTTATTTGAAACTAAAAAAGAGATAAAAAATTTTTTTAATAAATCAAACTACTACAGAAACTGCTTTACCCAAAATTTTGGTCCATACTTCATTAGATTACTTATCAGGAGAAATAATAGTTTTAGCTACATAAATGGGTTACGTTTTGTCAGGAATGTAATATAGATCCAATTGTCTTTTATAAACCAGTGACTTTGTATGTTTCACTGTCTTGTGACTAAAATTCTAAAACGAAAGCTATAAGATCTTTGTGTATATATGTGTTTAGGTATGTTTATGCATATGTGTATATATCATGTTATATGTTGTGTCTATATTTTAAAATCTAGTATCGTCAGACAGAAATCCCTTAGGAAATTCTATTCAGATTGGCTTAGATAAATGGAGCACTCATATAAAATATATGGTAATTAACCCAAATGCCTTTTAGTTCATGTGACTTAAGCAAATCTTTAAATAAGCTAGTTTTAAAATCATTGGTAAAATAAAAATAAAAATGTCTTCAAAATTGTCTGTATACATTTTTCCCAGGGTCTACTGGTCAGACAGTTTCATATTTGTCTCTGCTAGATGTTTTAAGGTGTCAAGGTTTGACACAAAGGTTATAAGACTAAACCCAGCCTAAAACAGAATGATCTTTGTTTGTGTAATTGCTTGATAAGACTAATTTAATATTGTTGGCTTAATAAAAACAGCTGTATTTATCAGTAAAATATCCATATATTTAACTTTAAGATTCTTATTTAGGTGCGCACCTGATATTCACAGGCTAAACAATGGTTAACAGGAAAATAACTTGAAATGATGACTAGAGCTTTTCCTAATATCTCAGTTTTCATAAGTAATTTCATAAAATTGTTAAAAATAAATAAATTAGGTAATTTGAAAGAGATAAATGTTTATAAATAAATTTTCATATAACTTGAGATTTTAAAGTTATTTTATGTGGAATTAATAGACATAAATTACATGTCTGGATGAAAATTTCCAAATAAATTAAACCAATGAAAATCTGCTTTCTCTTTATAGCTGGCAACGTTAGTTATATTACCAAGGCTTTGACTGGAATATCATATTTGAAAATGCACATAGAATGCCTGGCTTCAAGGGTTTTCAGCATTAAAGTGAATAGATTAAAAATTTCACTTCCTGACAGGTCCAGGAACCTTAAGACTATAGATGAAATCTAAAGTCTGCTTTGGCTTGGCTTCCTAGCCTCAAGAGGTTTTTAAATCTGAGATTCCTAAGTGACCAATTTAGAAAGAAAAAGTTATGTTTCCAAAGGAGAGTTATAATACACCTGTTATTAGATTGTAGCTCTGTGTATTATTTCAAGTCCTTGTTATCAACCTATAAACTAGACTAGATCATGAATTCTTCCAGATCCCTCCAATTCAACTTTTTTTCCCTTGAAATTATTAAAAACTGAACCTCTGTTCCTGAAGCTTCATAAGCTGAAACTAGATGAATTTTAAGAAACAAGTCTCATGCCTGATGTAAGGGTCCCAGAAAAAGTTCACCAAACTCTCCAATTCCTTAAACGGAGATATTTAAACTGAAAACCAGGACAAGAGGTTGAAGTTTTTACACCATAGAGAGCTTTTCCGAAGATGTCAGAACAAGATTCCATATCATGATGAGACTCTTACCCCTCTTAATGTCTACCTTTTTCTTTCGGCAGGATAATGGTCATTTGATTTACTCAATTGGTTGCCTGTAAGCATAGGTTTCATGGCTTTAAACTACGTGCAAACTGGGATTGTCATATTACTATTAATCTTACTTTGAATTTCCCTTTCTCGAATTTTGTATCTGTTACTCATTACATTTTTTCAGAAATACAACTTCTAACAGAATAATGCTGTCCCAGCACTTTGAAGTGACAGCCAAAGGCTACAAAACAGACAAAATTGAACTTAATAATGGACTCCTGGTAGACTTAGCCTGAGAGCCTCTCCCTTCAAACCTTCTTTGTTGCTCAAAAGTGGCTTTAAAAGGGCTTTAACGCTGATTCCCAGCTGCCATTCACACCCTCCTATACGAGATCAGACCAGCAACCTGCGCCAGATCCAGCCAGGCCAGGCACTGAGGGATATCAAAATCTAAATATAGGATAATTGATCAGTGATGTTTTTGGAGAAAGATATTGATCAAAAAGGGGGAAATGTAAAAGTTGTCAGAATAAAAATAGAGTGACTCATGTTTTAAAAACTACCCTGACAAATAGAGCTGGGAAAAAAATAATGAGGAGAAGATTCTCATTCATAAATGCCTAATAACAAAAACTATCGTGAAAGACTTTGCAAAAACCAGAACCTTGCACAAAAAAATAATTCTTTAAAGACATTTGCTGAATAAGTGCCTACCCAACCTTGGACTAGTGCCACCATTATTATTGATCCTTGTAGCCAAGGATAATTATCTTAAAACAATTATCTAATCCTCCTCAATTTTCCTTTACAAACCTTTGTCTTCCTTTACCTCCCTGAATATGCACATAGTTTACAATGGCACATGTATTTCCATTGCAATGCTCTATTTCTGAATAAATATCATTTTCTTTCAGAGAGCCCTCCTGTTATGTAGGTAAACAATACTATACAGTAAGTATCCACACAATTTATATAATTACTTGTATCCAATAATGTTCAATCCATGTCAAAGCATATTTATTTCAAGACTGTTGCTCCTCTGAAAACTCTTGATTTTATGAAGAATAATATAAATTAAGTTTTTAGTTGTTTACTTCCTTTATTAGTGTGTAAAATTCCTTAGGAAGTGACTTTGGTTTGTTTTCTTTTTGAGACAGAGTCTCACTCTGTTGCCCAGGTTGGAGTGTAGTGGCATGATCTCAGCTCACTGCAAACTCTACTTCCTGGGTTCAAGCAATTCTTGTGCCTCAGCCTTCCAAGTAGCTGAGATTACAGGCGTGCACCACCATGCCTGGCTAATTTTTATATTTTTAGTAGAGACGGGGTTTCACCATGTTGGCCAGGGTGGTCTCAAAATCCCAACCTCAGGTGATCTGCCCGCCTCGGCCTCCCAAAAGTGCTGGGATTACAGATGTGAGCCACTGTGCCTGTTTTGTTTTGCTCACTGCCTTATCGCAAGTGCTTAGAATAGTACCTAGCACATAATAGGTGTTCAATAAATTTTCGATAAATGAATTAGTGAGTGAAGTATAATGAACCTACTAGTCAAGCCACCTTGACCTTCCAACCAGAAAACTCTGGAAATATATGTGAATTTAGACTCATTGAAAGTAGAATTTAACATGTTATTATTATTATTTTTTAGAAACAGGGTCTCACTCTGTTGCCGAGGCTGGAGTGCAGCGGCATGATCATAGCTCACTGACACCTCTAACTCCTGGGCTTAAGCAATCCTCCCACCTCAGCCTCCCAAGTAGCTGGGACTATAGGCATGCACCACCATTCCTGGTTATTATTATGTTTTTAGAGATGAGTCTTGCTATGTTGCCCAGGCTGGTCTGGTCTCAAACTTCTGGGCTCAAGCAATCCTCCTGCCTTGGCCTTCTAAAGTCCTAGGATTACAGGAGTAAGCCACCATGCCCAGCTACTATGGTATTTTTTAATAGTAATTACTTTGTAGCACTTTTTCTTATAGTAACATTTATTTTAGTGCTACAAGTGGGAAATAATCCTTATTCCAATAGCAATACCTATTTAATCTCTATAAACACTTAAGTTAAAAAAATAGCAAAGATAAACCAACAAAAAAGTATTCATTTTCCTCCCAAAACAGAAAAATGATCAGCAACTTTAGGTTGTTTTACTTAGTAATGTATTTAGCAAGGAAGGTACGAATGTATCATAGGCATAAACACGCAACTAGATTTGTACTTCTGGTTTCATTGATAAATCCACAAGAACAGTGGTAAATGATAGGCGTTTTAGCATCTTGGGATCACCTCTCTTGAAGAAACATTTCTCTTCAGGGTTACATTAAGACTGTGTATTTTATTGGATGACCATGAACACATCACAGCAAATCTAACTTGAGGTATTTACTGGTGCTTGTTTAGATGCTGAAGGCAATGCATTAGGAACTGATGGTGACTGATTCTTATCCAATCAGTTCCTGATGCAGTATCTGCGACATCAAAAACTATGTAATAATTATACTAAATATCATTTATTTCCAAATGCAACAACTTTATTCTCTTTTGTTCCTTCATATGAAATTTGCAATTTAAAAAACTCTTTTTAATGTCACTTAATAAAGCAATCCAAAGTCATACTAACAAATAATTTTCTCAATTTACCAAGAGAGATATATTACAATATAACGTGTATGACTAACTTAGCACAGACATTTATTTCATGGCAAACTATTGTGCTAGTGTGAATAAGCATTTATAAAGGGTTTTTTAAAAATAGCTTTTTAAAATTCTCTATCTAACCTACAAGTCAAGCCACCTTAGCTTTTTTTTTTTTGAGATGGAGTCTTGCTGTGTTGCCCAGGCTGGAATGCAATGGCACGATCTCTGCTCACTGCAACCTCTGCCTCCTGGGTTCAAGTAATTCTCCTGCCTCAGCCTTCCACGTAGCTGGGATTACAGGCGCCTGCCACCATGCCCAGCTAATTTTTGTATTTTTAGTAGAGATGGGGTTTCACCATGTTGGCCAGGCTGGTCTTGAACTCCTGACCTCAAGTGATCCACCCACCTTGGCCTCCCAAAGTGTGGGGATTACAGGAGTGAGCCACTGTGCCGAGCCTAAAAATAGCTTTTCTTAAGCCACTCAGTCCTGTTTTTAAATGATAATTTAAAAAATATTAAAGCCCTCAAGTGGATTTGAATGAGAAAATTCTGATGAATTGTTTAATTTTAGATTCATTGATTAGGATAAACTGTATTTCATTTTCAAGATAAGTTTATTATGTTTTCCTCCCTGCCAGCTTTATTGAGGTATAATTGGTATACAGAATCTTCATGTATATAATCTGGTAAGTTTGGACATATATATGTATGTGTATGTATATATATATATATATATATATACACACACTGATATTAGCATTATCACAATCAAGGTAATAAACATATGCATCACTTCCAAAAGTTTTCTTGTTTATTATATTACTTTAAGCACACTAGAATTCTAGCTCACTGAAATGATAAAGTTAGATTTAGAATTAGTACATATGGGAGGCACGTAACAACTTGAAGAATGTGGTGGCCAAACCTATAATTCTGAGAGAGTTACTGGTTTTCTACCTTATTAATAATTTTGCTGGTCATCTTTTGGAGAACCTCTCATTAGAAAATTCTAGTTGATCCTCTAGAATGCCTCCAAATATAGAATGAATGAAGGACTCTAATATTACTTAGCAAATTCATCATTCTGTCCAGTGGGACTTCCAGTTTACATGGGCTATTTTGGACATAAGGGGTAGGAAATAATTGGGTAGGGGATTCAGAAGTAGAATAGAGGTGGAGCTGAGAGATGAAGATCATATAAATGGAGACTGAAGAATCCACTTTTGGCTTTCTGTCTCATTTATCTGGATTCCAAATAGGCTTGAGAGTTAAGGTTAATCATATTTTCATTTTACAGATACTGAAAATTTGGAGTACATTAAAGTATCTTAGGGACATAATTTCTAGCTTATTGTTTCTCTCTCTAGAGGTCTTATATGTGATCAAATACAGTATCTCAATTGTTTACCAGACATTTCCCTAAAATCTGTATATCTTTTGTAAAGGGTATTCAAATGAAGCCAAAGACTTGTAAGCAGAGTGGTCTTAGAAAACCTAAAGACTCCTTACTGGAGAAGGAACCCCAGGAGGAGCACCTGAGAAGCCAATTCATCATGATGTTCCCCTCTAGTTAGTATTGTCTCTCTGTAGTTATAGTTTCTGAGTTTTGCAGCAAGATTTGACAGATTAGGGACTTGGGTTAACAACTCTTGTGGTGGTTGGGAAACCAGTTTGTATTGTGTCATTTGTGTGCTGGGATGAATTGTGATAAGAAAGTGAAAGTAGGTGAAGAATAGGCTTTCTTAAGATTTGATTGTTGCAAATATGCTCTATGTGATCTTCCTCAGGTAGTGTCATTAATTAAAAATAACAGGGCAGGAGCCTTGTCATAATTTTAGGCTTCTTTTGGCTATTATCTGGAGTGTCCAGCATAAGACTGCAAGTTTTAAAAGTCCCAAGGACTGGGATACAGTTGGCTGGGATGACTGGATATTAAAATGTCATCTTTCATTACAAACTACTGCAGGGAATCAGATGGGGAAGGAGAGATTCATCACAGTGGGTGAAAAGGTCCTCTAGGCCAGTGGTTCTCAAAGTTGAGCAATAATCCAGAGGCTTGTTAAAATATAGATTGCTGAGACCCACACCTAGAGTCTCTGATTTAGTAAATCTGGGATGGGGCCCAAGAATTGGCATTTTTAACAAGTTCTCTAGTGATATGGTCCAGGGGCCATAATTTTAGAACCAGTGCCCTACCTTAGGCAGAGACTATTTGAGTTATTGGAAACAGGTGATCTTAAACAGGGCCTTGGTAAGTGAATGTGATGATCTAGAAGGAAAAAGGCCAGAATTGAGCACCTATAGAAGTTCAAGTCCTAGTAATTATTGTAGTTCAAGAATGTTGCTTGTTGAATGTCACTATATTATTATAGGTCTTTAAGGAGTACATTTGTAACTTCCTGTTTTCATTTCCTTTCACCGCAGAGAAATCACAGAACAGAATCTCTGCTTTTCTCTGGCCAACTAATCACTACTTGAGTTTGGAAATATAACTAACATGCCTGTAGACAATGCAAAATGATAGTAAGCAATACAACTGAGAATGGCCACTATAAAACAGAATCCTAAAATTCAGGTCACAGTTTTGAGCAATCTTTAGAGCATTGTATATGCTGAAGAGTATTTCCCAGTAATTGAGGTGTGTATAATAGAACTAAAAAGCAGAGGATCACCCTTTCCAGGGTATTTCAAGAGTTTTTCCAGAGAGATCCTCCTGGTATGTCCATGCCAGGTGACGAGCCCAAATTGGGTACCTTGCAGGGTTACGGATCCTGAGGGGGCTTATCTGATACAGAATTAAGTTTGTAACCAGAAAAGCTCTTTCTGTCCTGCTCTACCTTAATGATAGACAGCTCTGGCTTGGATAAGACGGTTATAGAGACTCATCTTTAGGAGTTTCATGGTGAATCTTGCAGTGATCATTAAAAACACAAGCCATTTTTGTTTATTTTGTTTTGCTATTGTTTTGGTTGGGCTGAGGGCAGGCTGCCAAAGGAGGGAAAAGTGGGACTTTCTGGGCGTTCAATAACTGTTCATCATTTAGTGGTACAGCATGGGGGAGGGCCACAGAAAACTCTAATCTGGATTTCCACAGAAGACAAACATTTGGAGCCTGGGGCCATCTTTACCAGGCACAAATATAATTCAGGTTTTCAACAAAAGCTCAGGATCACAGATTCAGCAGACATCTAAGGTCTAGTCCTGCGGACTGGCAGTAGGTTCTGCTTGTTTGCTCTGATTAAGAGGCCGGCTGCTTGCACCTTGACTTTCATAGTCTTCATGGTATAGGTGGAAAAGGGATAATAAGTGCCACGCTCTAGGTGCTGGTGAATGAGATGATGAGCTAGGAATGCTGAGGACTTAGTTCCCAGGAGCCCTAACAAGGTCTTCGGTCATCAGCAAGACAGAGCCTCTTTACTAAAAGGGTGGGAATCCTGCTGTACTCTATTTTTACTGAAGACTGGCATAAACCCAGTCTAACAAATGATATTTTGAATGTCTCATTGACAGAGATGCCAAATCCTTCACTTATTTTGATGCTAATTACTACCAGGATGTAATTCTAAAATTATTAAGCTTTAAAAGAAAAGTCAGAGTCTGTGTGTTGAAAGGATAAGTGATTTTCTTTTTTTCTTGAAACAGTGACTCAAGCTGTTGCATAAAGGAGTTGGGGCTCCTGATTTCTGAGCTAGTTTCCTTTTTGTTCTTTCATACTAGCTTTCCTCTTGGTTGGAATCTGCCTATCCTGTGGTCTTACATTCCTAAAGTTAAATGACAAGGAAGTTATTTGCAGTCCACAATAACTATTTTTCTTTAAAGTTTATACATGGTTAGATTCTAAGAAAAGTCTATTAAACTGTGTTACTGGTAAATAAGTCATGCCACTTCTTTAATTAAAACTCTCCAATTGCTTGTGGAGTCCCTCACACTAAAACCCCAAATTCTTACCATAGTCTACCTAGCTATACCCGCTAATCCTCTCCTTCCAGTTTTTCTCACTGCACTCCAACCACAGCTTCCCTGTTGAGCTCAAATACAGTGATTCTCACCTTTGGCTGCACATTACAATCCCCTGGGTGCCTCTTAAACAGTGATGCCCAGATCCCATCCCAGGCATTCTGATTTATCAGTGGCACAGCCCTTGATATTGACATTTTCAAAAGCTCCCTGTGCCTCTATGTGCAGAGAGCGCTGGGAACATCTGGAGACTGCAAGAGTGCACTGAGTGTACACACAAGCAAGGCAACAAGCATGGTTCCTGATGCATCATATGTACTCAGCTCTTCAAAAAATATTTCCTACTCTGTTTAATTACATTTATCTTCTTCCCTTTTTGAAAAATGGTCACCAAAAATTGGAATTGGGAATTTTTTCATGTTTGAAAAAATGATTATTTCAACTAGCAGGAGGATACAGACAACATTTAGAAAGTTTCAGCAGCAGCTTAAAAGAGCCCTTAATGAGTCCTGAAAATTAATACGAAGCCGTCTCCTTACCAGAGGTAAGTTATTTCCTGGCTTATGGTTCAGTATTTGTGCTGTTAGTGTGTGAATAACTAGTTCTCAAACTTACCTCCTACTGCTCAACATCAATTTCTGCCAAGGAAATCTAATAGGTCATACTAATGTGCCTTGATACAGAAATGTAATTCTTTTTTTTTGTTTTTTTTTTGAGACAGAGTCTCGCTCTGTCGCCCAGGTTGGAGTGCAGTGGTGCAATCTCGGCTCACTGCAACCTCCGCCTCCTGAGTTCACTCCATTCTCCTGCCTCAGCCTCCTGAGTAGCTGGGACTACAGGCGCCCGCCACCATGTCCAGCTAATTTTTTGTATTTTTAGTAGAGACAGGGTTTCACCGTGTTAGCCACGATGGTCTCGATCCCCTGACCTCATAATCCGCCTGCCTCAGCCTCCCAAAGTGCTGGGATTATAGGCGTGAGCCACTGTGCCCAGCCCAGAAATGTAATTTAATCAAACTGAGATATACAGACTTCTCTTTCTGAGGATACCTGAGGGGATATGTGCCAGTCAAGACCTTGGAAATAGCATTTTAATAATTTTTGTTGTTAAAGTTATCCCACATTTAATTATAAATTTGGTTCATCTGATTTGTTTTGTGTTACTGGGTGAATGAGGAAGATAACTGGCCTTCATTTTTCACCCTGAAGAATTACATTTGTTCTTATTCTTTTTGTGGAAAAGGATTATCTGTTTCCAGGGATCACCGAGAATTAGAGTTGGGTACAGCTCAAAAGTTTCATGGCAACCTCAGCCTAAGCCACAGTTGATTCTAAATTTCAATATTATTTAGGGCAGATGAATGTGTAACACTTACAGAAGGAATGAGGAAGGGCGATTAAATGTGATAATCTGGGGAGTTGAAGTTTGAGGAGGGCCTGGCAGGAGATCGTCCTCTTTTAGACTGTTTGGAATTTGATGGAGTAGCACCCACAAAGAGAGTGGGAGGAGCTTTCAGAGGGAAAACATTTTGGGTTCAGCTTCTAACACCCAAACTCCCTTGGCTGCAATTTTTTAAAAAACCAAGTAGCACTGAAGGAGCGCAGTAAGTAGCAAGCGAATCCAATAAAGGCAAATTAATTCCCAAGGCTGGTTTCCTTTCCAGCACAACAGCACTTTAGAAAAAGACTTTACTAAGATTAAAAGCGGTTGAGCATGAAACAGTAACCATCGAAACTTTTCCCCCCGCCTTGGTCATGAAATAGAAATTTGGTATTTAATTTTGGTTGCCATGCAAGTCTTTTGATTCGTGAGGGCTAGGAAATTGCTCTGTTTAGCATAATCCCAGAGACCACTGTGAGGGATTGTATGAACATCTCACAGTTGCCAGCTGAGATTAAGCCAACTCACAGCCATCCGTGTTAGACCTGCAAGAGAAAGTGTATGAGCAGAGGCACGTGGCTGCCTCAGGTGGAAGCACATCTTCATACATCGAGTGCACCAGCAGAAGCCCTGATGTACCCCTCTGCATTTTTCTTGATGAGACATTATCAAGCTACTCCTCTTGCTGAATTCACAGATTTCTGGCATATGCTATATTGCATGTAATGTCATAAAAGTATAATCTTTGCATTTAGAAAGGATTTACTCTAATCCATATATAGTAAGAAACAGCCAAGTAGGAGTACAGGTGAATGTAAAACCAATCACTAAAAATGATTTTTTAAACAAGCTTTATAGAGAACTTGGAAACATCAAAGCCAAACACTCTAAAATTTGTCCTCAGACAAGAAAACCAGCAATTACATTGAAAAAGTAATGACCGTATACTCACCAAATGGGCAGATGTGTCAATAGCGGTGGCTGTTACCTTTCATAGATGGTGGTGTTCATGTCCTCCCCTCTTGCCCACATCACTGTCATGGCTAAGTGAGACTGAGCCATGATCTAAGCCCCTCAGTCCACTGGGTGGGGCTAATCAATGGTAAGAATAATGATTAAGAACGGAAGGAAGAGGAAACGCCTTCAGAGTTTCCCCACCATCTGCCGTGGATGGCATCTCAACTTGAGTGAGTGTAAGAAGCACATAGGAAACTTGTTACAAATGTAGATCCCCAGGACCTACCTCTAGATTTTGATTCAGTAGGTCTGGTTTTGGTGGCTGCGATTTGCACTTCGGTGGAGATTTTCCACTGCCTTTCTCCAGCTTCACTTCATACTAGACCATTTCTTCCTCTACATTGTAGACTCCAGCTCTAACAAGTTCTGAGAATCCAATGAGCTGTGTTTGCCCATACTTGGAATTATTTCTTCTTTCTCTCTCCCTCCTCTCTCTCTCTTTCACACACACACACACACATACACACACCCTTGTGTGACAGTCACACATTGAAAACTATCACACACTTCCTTCTCTCCCCAGTCTCCCTTTTTTGGCACCTGTAATACACAATGGTGTTTTCTCACTCACATGCTTTCTCCTTCATTGACTGCAAACTTCCAAGTGTTGGCACCGTGCTTATTTATCTCTATATCCTCAACTCTACTATTCTCAGTTTAGCATCTGATGTTTAATAAGTGCTCAAAAAAATTTTGTCAAACTAAATCAAATGTTTGTTGAAGCAAAGAATTATGGATTTCAGCTCATAACTTGTCCTTTAATAATTGAGACTTGACACAATTAAGAGAGTGGTAATTTACAGAGTTAGAAAAGTGGCTTTTCGTTTTAAAAGTCAGGTAAATATAAAGTTACAAAACAATTGAGAAAGAACAATTGAATATAATCTTGTGCCTCATATGGACTCCTAAGTACAAAGCTACTTTTGTAAAATAAGAATGTCTCATCATTAGGATTTAACTTTTTAAATATTGTTCTAAGTTTATTTTCTGGAGTCAAATTGCTCAGGATTAAAAATAAGCAGATTTTATCTTAATCAAAAAACAAGGGCTTCTCAGAGCAACATGAATGACGTTCAGTTTTTTCTTTTCTCTTAATCTTATATTTGATTTTCCTTTCTCTCTAGAAAGTTTAATAGTGAAAAGTTACTATAGAGAAGTGACAGGAGTATGTAGTTCTTCTTCCCTCTGCTAGAAAACATTAAGAAAAGATCATAAATGGAAACATCATATGCTGATGTGGAAGATGAGACAGCTTTGTATTAATCTTAAGTTGTCATGTCCACAACTGCACAGGGAGGTAGGCTCTCAATGGAAGCAAAGACATATACGTTTCTGCCTTGCCTACCTTACTGGGTTGCTGTGATGGGCATTTAAAAAAGAAAAAGGAAGAAACTGATACAAAGTTGTTTTGGCAACAAAGCTATATTAATGTGGATAGATAGTCCACAGGCCAGATAAACTGAAATACAGTAGCAAAGTATCAAGGAGTAAGCTGTTTCTAACACTATCTGTACATTCTGTTCAAGTATTCTGAGGATATTATCTAAGATGTCTCTATATGCATCTTTTGGGTGCACCGCAATGTATGCATTTGTGATCTTAGTTCTATTAGAGACTCTCTATAGATTTGTATTTGAGAGTAACAAATTTCAGTTTGGTTATTGGGTCTGTTCAGACGGTGGCAATTTTCCTATTTCCCTGAAGACTAGTGTTATTTATTCAAAGCTGTAATTATTTGGATATCTTCTGAAAACCTGGAGGACTACCCCTTCCTGCAGCTATCTTGGCTGTGGAATGGTGTGTGGGGTGTCGGGAAGCACATGAGCTTTGGAGTGAAGTGGACCTTGGTGTGACTGCTGGTTCTAATACTTAACTACCTGTGGGCTTTAAGGCAAATTGTTTTATTTCTTGGAGCCTCAGTTTCTGTGTTGGTAATACTTGTGCATGAGATTAAGAACTAAATGTGGTGTTTGTGAAAATGTCTAACTAGTACAGAATCTGATACACAGATTCTCCATAAATGCTAATTTTATTTTGTTTTAATTTTACTCCTATGTCCTTTGGTTAACTCAATTACTTTTTCTGTTAGTTTTACAAATCTTCCACCTCTAGAGTTTACAAACGTTATCCAAATCCCACTCATTTTTTATGCTTGTGTCTTTTTTGTTATTTTCCTCCTTCCTAGAATTTTTTCATATCCATTTCTGTATCTTGCTTGAATTACTGATTTATTATCAATGTACTAGGGTAGTTAGTATATAGGTCAAGAGATGTCTCAATCTCTAAGTTGAAGGGCTTCTGAGTTTACATGATGTTATTGATTCCTCTGAACCTTATGGTATCTAGAGTTGATACAAGCTGTATTTGCAATTCAGTTTTCTCTTCTTTCTCTCCATCATCTGAGACATGTCCTCCCTCAAACTTCAGCCTTGAATTCTGAAACATCTCAGGTCTTTGGATACTCAAACTCAAGCTAGTGCTGAAGTAGTATTAATTTTGTTATATTTGAGTATCTTTTGCATCCTACTTTTTGGAAATTAACTCAAAACAAAGGTAGAAAATCTATATAAATCAACTGAAAAAGTGCTGGTAGATGAGAGGACCCATGAGAATCCACTCAATGTTACTCTCTTCTGTATCCTAATTTCCTAGCAGTTATGATAACTACCTGAAGTTTCCCTAAGTGAACTTCTGCTCTTTGATTTCTGGTTGAGAGTCACTATCCAAGCAATAACTCTTTTCAAGTCTGCTTCCTTTCACCTTGTCTTTTTGTTATTTCTGGGACTGGGACTCTGTATCCTCCAAGGTTTGAAAAATAGCCAAACATTATTTATTATTTTTGCAGCCTTGTAGGCATTTGGAAAATGTTTGGCTTCAAATTGATTTCAATAAAATAGTTGGCTGGAGTTACAAATGAGCATTTTGGCTGGAATTGTGTTAAATACCAGTTTGAATTTTGGTAAAGCTGCCCTGAATACATCTATCTTTGTCAATGGATTTGTTTGTTTATTAAGTGCATACTTTCTGGATTTTTGTGGGAAAAGAAGGTCAGACACAGGAACATGAGGATTAGAAGTGATTACGAACAGGGAAAGGGATTCATGGAGAGTGGTGTCTAGAGATAAGGCATTACGAGAAGGGAATTTGAGTCATAGTGTGCATAAGTGGGTGTCGAGTCCAAAGCCAAAGCCGGAACTGCCATTGAGCTGAGCTTCCCACTGGCATGTTTTCCACATTCTGAATGGTGGAGACATTCTTGAATAGGTAGTCACAATTAACAACAGAACATAAGTATTACTGATACAAAGGATGGTTCCCATAAAAAGGCTTTATCCTTCTCTAGTTCAAGCTTCTGCAAAGCCTTAAAAAGAAGCCAGCTCCACTTCAAGAGATATGGTGCATTCTACATCCCTGTGACCCAAGCGGATAAGTAATGTCCTCAGAGAAAGCCATTATTAGTAGGTTGGATAATGATAATAGTATGAGTAATTGGAGAGAAATAAAGTAGTTTCTGTTAGAATAGTCATTGGGGGCTGCCTATATGTAATTGGGTTGCAACCCTTAAGACTAAACTTATGCCAACTTCTCTTTCATAAAAAAAGAAAATTTTGGAGGTGCTCTTTCTGCAGACCAGAGACATAATAATAATTAACTTCAGTGACATGAGCCACTGATCTGCTCCATGGAATTGAAGTTGTAATGGCTGAATCAGCTTGGACCTACCTTCTCTGGTAGAGTACATCCACAGTAAAAGAAGGAGAAAAGTTTTTCCTGGAAATATTTAGGAGACAGTGTTTAGAATCCAGATCTCTGAAGATTCTTGCAACAGAGAAGAAATGTCAGTCTAAGTTTGTCAGAGTTTTCTTTTTTCTTTTTTTCTGGAGATGGAGTCTCGCTCTGTCACCCAGTCTGGAGTGCAGTGGCACGATCTCGGCTCACTGCAACCTCCGCCTCCCGAGTTCAAGCAATTCTCCTGCTTCAGCCTCCTGAGTAGCTGGGACTACAGGCACCCACCACCATGCCTGGCTTATTTTTTTGTATTTTTAGTAGAGACAGGGTTTCACCGTGTTGCCCAGACTGGTTTCGAACTCCTGAGCTCAGGCAATCCACCTGCCTCAGCCTCCCAAAGTGCTAGGATTACAGGTGTGAGCCACCACGCCTGGCTGTTTGTCAGAGTTTTCTAAGAGGATACTTGGTTTGGGAAGATGGAAGTGATGCTAAAGGCAACAAACATGAAAGCATGGAAGATGATTAGATACTTGCAGCCTGTAAGCCTGTAAGTCTCCACGACAGAATGTTGGGCAAGAGTGCAAAAGGGTAGACTTACCCATTGTCAGCTTCTTGGAGGCAGGGGCCAAGTTTGAGATTTCTTCTGCAATTCTCGCAGTGCTTGACTGGAACTCAATGGCTTCTTTGAGGAGTTGAGTGCCATGCCACAATCTGGCAGGATTCACATCCTGTAAGAAGGTGTTTATTCTAGAAGCAAATGCATCCCCATTGTCAATTTAACTGGCTAGTGACCCAGGAAAAAGGCATAACCCCTACAAAATCTCAGTTTTCTCACTAAAAATTAGGATCCCAGTATCTATCTCACAGGCTTGCTGGGAGTTTAAATAAAAATATTTACATAAAATGCCTAACAATGCCTGAGCTGGAACCATACAGTACTAATAACAGTGTCAAAAGCTGCTATTTAATTAGGGATGACCATGTTCTTAGCCCTCTACTAAGCATTTTATGTAGATTATCTCATTTAATCTTGACAATAACCCTATCAGGAAGGCTGTTACAGAAATCAAACTGAAAATGGGAGAATAACCAATAGCAATACCTTTCCATGGAGTTACAAAGCAACATGGAACTCATTTTTCATAAATATGAGTTCCAGCAATATAGTGAGAAAAGGAGACTGAAAGAGACAGATACCAGGAGGCAGCGTCATTCTCTAATTTTAAGAGCTCCTTTTGAAGAGGACCCTAAGAAAGTCACCTAGGAAGCACCTGTAAAAGGACACCTGGATCTTTATAGGGCAACAGCAAGGGTGGCTAGACATAGTACTGTGAGGAAAAAGATGAATGAAACATTTTCTCAACTGCTTTGGAGATAGTAAGGGAAATTCAGGACCAATTAGAGAAGACAGGGGCTCAGTTTAGGGAAGAAAGCCCATAGGGGGAAAAGGCCAAGGGGATAATACCTGATGCCTAAGGCCTGAGGTCCTAAAAACAATCTTTTAGGATGGAGATTGAAGAATGCACGTCCCTCAGGCAGGGACAATACATACTCAACTATTCTGATTGGCTTGCATATGTTTGGGGAGCGAATGCCAGGAGTCTTCATAAATACTTACTTTTAAGTTACTATATTGAGGTAAATACACTTAGAGAAAAATGCTCAAATCATAAGTGTGCAATTTGATGAATTATCACAAGGTAAACACACCCACGTAACTACCACCCAGGTCAAGAAAGGGAACATTACCATCTTTATAAATATTTACTACTCAGAGTTTTCACATGCTTAGTTTCTTACATAAATTTGTGTCTTTCTAACATAGACATTTAAAGTAAAATGTGGCCAGTTAGGATGTTTTATGCATAAAGTGAGAAAAGTGGCTTGTTTGAAAAATGAGTTGGAGAAAACACTTGAAATCCATCCAATTCTATAAAAGCAATCTATTGAAATCTGCATAAATTATAACTAAAACCTGAAATAAGGGACAATTTAATACACCTTCCAAATCCAACAGGGTACTGAAAAATTGAGGTTCAAGGAGGAATCCCTGTTTTATCATTTTTTGTTTTAAAAGCACTATGCTGCTTAAAGCCTTCAAGAAATTACAGCTTTTGGCACTGTCCCAAGCACATTGTGTGCTTAGCAAATATTTCTTTCTAATGACAATGGTGATGTTACCTTTTTTATATAGTACGTGGTGATCTTTGGCCCCCTAAAGCAAAAATCTGTGCAAAGATATATGACTTTTAGTTCTCTGCAGTTGTTGCTTGGAGCCTCAGGAGAGACAATATTCTTTGTGTATTAGTGGTGTGTTTTATACACGGATTAAAATTATTTGCCCTTTACCTCTATCCTTCTCCACAACCAAACACAGGCTCTGGGTTTTGCAGATATCAATAAGGAAAGAAAATAAGCAGCAAAGCTGGGTGTAAGTTGCTCACATCTGTAATCCTAGCACTTTGGGAGGCCAAGATGGGAGGATAACTTGAGGCCTGGAGTTGTAGACAAGCTTGGGCAACATAGCAAGACCTCATCTCTACAAAAAATTTAACAAGTTAGCTGGGTGTGGTGGCACACGCTTGTAGTCCCAGCTACTTAGGAGGCAGGAGGATTGCTTGAGCTCAGGATTTTTGAGGCTGTAGTGAGCTACGATCAATCACTGCAGTCCAGCTTGGTCAACAGCAAGACCCTGTCTCAAAAGAGGAAAGAAGATGAACAGAAGTATCACAGAGGAAAACAAATTGTGAGTTAAAACCACACCCTTTGCTTCAAGGAGTCAATATTACAACTTAGTATAGCAATTAACCATACCTTATATTAGATCAGATTCCATTATGTGCATACTTGTACTTTAGTGGATAGTCATTTGTGAACTGAAGAAGGTTCTCCATGGCAGCCACCGTGGTGGGTGATGATAAGAAGAAAGTAAAAAGACATTTGCTAAATAGGACAGTTATCTGACTTTTATAGACTATAATGTCCTTAATGGATTCTTTAGTTGAAACTTCACAGGATACAGAGTTGACATGATATGTACATTTGATGATGAATAATGAATATGGTAACATTTACCTGTTTGTGAATGCAAACTCAAGCTCGGTCTTAGGAACTCCCCAAATGATCCCTGTTATGCTAATAATATATTAATTACTTGTTCTGCCTTGATTTTTAGGTTGGCAGTAACAATTAGGAAGAGATGAAGCATCTATTTCATAGGACTATGTGCATTTTATGTTGTTTTTGTGTTCTCAGCAACAGCATTTAGCATTTACCCATTGAGGTTAAAGTATAAATAGATGTCAAATTTATATAAATCTTTCTTCCTTGGCGTCTACTTTAGCCAATGGGTTATAATTTAGTAGCTTTGATTTTGAGTCAACCATTTGGCTTACATGAAAAATTGAGTAACTCTTTCAGGAACTTTTATTAGAATGTAGACTATTCAAGTTAATTATTTAGGGATAAGTGTCATGTGGTAGAAAGTAAATTGGACTGTAGTTTCAGGTTTACCACTAACCAGCTATATGTCCTGGAGCCACTTAATTTTTGGGCCTCAAAATCAGCTAGTGGTTAAAATTGTGGGCTTTGGAGTCAAGCAGACCTGGTTCAAGGCCCTTATTAAGCCTCTAGGAGTTTCAGCTTTTTTTCATCTGCAAATTGAGACCAGTAATAGTCTCACTTCATATAACATTGTTATGGGGACTAAATGGGACTGTGTATGTCAAATGCCCAGTATACAGTCAGTGCTCAATATATAAGAGTGCTGGAATAAGTGGCCACTATTTTCCTTTCCAAATCCAAAGATTTGATTTCTGTGAATGGTGGAGCTTCTGAAATGTCTGTCAAGATTGTATCCAGAAAGGAATTTCAGGTCCTTGAGAGATGGCACATTGTAGCCAAGCTTTACTTCTGCATAGGCCATTGGGCATTGGTGTATTTTTGTTACACATTTATTGAAAACCCTGACATCCTTTGAAAGAAAAGAGAGGGAACCCTGTTACCCCATCAGAGGAAGAAAGACCATGTGGAGTCATCTAGCACAGTCCTTCAAGAGAAGCTGTTTGCTTGCCTTAATTAAGGGTTGTGTCTTTAGTATCACTAAGGCTAGGGCAAAGAGGCATGGCTGCGCCCAGGAAGGAAAATGATCAAAGATACATGGCCAGTGTCCTTAGGAGGGGCCGATTAGGAGGCAAAATAGTCCTCCCACCAGCATCCTCTCTCTTGCAGTTTCCACAGCAATGGGAGAAGACTGTGGTGGTGAGAAACAGCAGCAGGAGTCTAGGCTATCCTCAAAGCTTGCCCATTCACTCTAAGCATAATGACTACGTCCTACATCTTTCCAGTTCTTTATTATTAACAAATATTTTACCAGCCATGAGAAGTAAGCAGGAAAGTGAATAATTTGCCTGTTGTAAAGATCAGGAAAATCAGAGAGGCTTAATTTAAGTAGGGGAATTAGATACTGAAAACCTACATTTCCTCAGTAGACACTGGGGACCCCAAAAGGAGTGGGGAGGCAAGAGTTGAAAAACTACCTATTGGGTACTATGTTCACTATTTGGGTGATAGGGTCAACAGAAGCCCCAAACCTCAGCATTACACAATATATCCATGTAACAAACCTGGACATGTACCGCTGAATCTAAAATAATTTTTTAAAAAAGTAATAACAATCAAAAAGTAAACATGCATTTATCATATGACCCAACAATCACATCTCTTGACATTTATCCCAGAAAAATGAAAATTTATGCTCACACAATAATCTTAGACTATATTGTTTGTAGTAGTTTTGTTTGTAATACCAAGACACAGACACAAACTAAGTGTCCTTCAATGGGTGAATCATTAAACAAACTATGCTGCATCCATATCATGAAATACTACTCAACAGTAAAAAGGAACAAACTATTGATACATGCAACAGCTTGGATGGATGTCAAAAGAATTAAGCTGAGTAAAAAAATTCAATCTCAAAAGGTTACCTACTATATGATTAAATTTATAAACATTCTAAAAATGACAAAATTATAGAGATAGTAAACAGATTAGTGGTTGCCAGGAGTTAGGGATGGGGCATCAAGAGGGTAAAGAGATAGGTGTAACTAGAGAGGGGTAACACCGGGATATTTGTGGTGATGAAATAATTGTGTATCTTGACTATGGCAGTTGTTACACAAATCTACATGTGGCAAGTTGCATAGAACTATACACATGTACACACATGAGTGCTTGTACACTGGTGAAATCTGAATAAGATCTATGGGTTGTATGAATGTCAATTTCCTGGTTTAGATATTTTACTATAGTTATGTAAGATGTTCCATTGGGGGAAATTGAGTGAAGGTACATAGAACCCCTGTATTATTATTTTTTAACTGCTCGTAAGTCTATACTTTTTTCAAAATAAAAATTTGAAAAAACAAAAACAAACAACATAAAACCTAAGTTTCCTGACTTGTAGTTCCATGCTTGTTCCTCTGTGCTATTTTGTCTGAGATGTAGAATTATGCACATTTAGGTAATTTATTTCCTTCCAATTTATGTCTTTTTGAACTTCAATTTCTTTGTTAGGAGAAAAAAAGGACTATAAAATAGGAGTGCCAATAATACCTTCTTCACTGGGTTTGTGAGAAAACTAAGTTAAATAATATGTATAGAGTGCTTCATGCAATAGTGACTATTGGTCATTGTTATCAAATAGTGAAAACACTCCTACTGCCTGGGAGGATGCTAAATTCCTAGCAATGTTTTTATTGTTTCCTTTAATGAAACCTCATGTTTTGAAATATTTTATGTAACAAATTGCATATATGGTTAATAATTTTTTTCTTTTGTTACTATCAAAGGCATTTTAGACTGTTAGTTGGAGCTTCTGATTAGCAATTGCATCAATATTGAGTTGAATTAAATCCAATGAAAGCAAAGAAACCTGATATTTGGAGAGCCTTCTTATCCTCATCTAAGGAAATGTATTTCTTTCAGGTCACCTGAAGTGGTGAAGTGTCTAAAACATCTTGTTGATCTCCAGCACTGAGTTTACAGACTCTAGACATAGTTGGGCTCCACTTTTCAATGAACAAGCCAAACCTTATTATTATAATCTGAGTGAGTTGACATTTTGTGTGTGATCTAATTCAATTTTTGAATGTTACAATTTTTTCCATCACATCATGGGAAATTGGTGTGGTCCAGAAATAATCCAAATGAATTCACTAAGAATGAAACTGAAGATGAATTTTTAACATGCTACCAGAAGTTATTGATTAACAGGCATACCAATGTTTCAGATACTAACAGATACATAACATTATTATGAATATATAAAAATCAAATTATGGCTTTTATTCATTGTCATTGAAGGCCAATTTCAATAATAATTTTTAATACTTTTTATTTTTTGTTTTACCTTTTAGTCATGACATTTTTATTATATTAGAGGAGAAGGGAAAATAATTTTTTTAGTATATAGAAATTGGATTGCTTACAGACAAATTAAACTGTTAAGAGGGAAAATTATAAAGGATGTTGAAAAATATAAATTTAAACAAACATCTCTTATTTTGACAGGATATGTTTCAGAGAGAACAAGTCTTGAGTCTTTCAAATATTACTGGGCCAGGCTAAAATAATTTCATTGTGAGAGCATTTTCCTTCTCTGTGTGCAGTCTAAGTGCATATTTTGTGCTCTTAGGAATAACTTTCCAAAGCTGTGTGAAGAATGTAGCAATAAAATCTAATAAGAATTATGGCTCATGACTTGAATGATGTCAGTACCCTTTTAATCCTCCCAAACATGAAAACGTTTTCTCCTCTTAAATAAGATTTCTTAACTCCTTATTTCTAAGGAAATAAGTACATCTGAGCAATTCTATTGGCAAAGTAAGAGTTAAATGAAAATGTTTCTTTCCATTATTATTAATGCTTATACTTATTAAGACCACTACTTTAGAAATGTATTCTAGACAATATTTTTATGAATACATATTATTTTGTCTGATTATTTTAGTGTTCCAGTTATAATCTTTTGCTTTCTCTAAGCCAGTGGTTCTCAAACTTGAGCATGAATCGGAATTACCTGGAAAGCTTGTTGAAACACAGATTGCTGGGCCCATTCTGAGTTTCTGATTCAGGAGGCCTCTAGTAGGGTGCAAGAATTTGCATTTCTAACAGGTTCCTAGGTGACGCTGCTGATGCTAGTCTGGGAATCAAACTTTGACAACTGCTTTAAGCCATGTTACAAACAACCTTCTTATTTTAAAATTTAATTTAGTGGGATTCAACCATCACGAGGCATGTAGTCACCTTGGTTTAGAAGAAGTTAAAGTTCAGTAAGTGGGCTATAGCTTGGCTTTTTGGCCATGCTAGATTTATTCCAGGCCAAAGAACTGCTTATAACAAAAGCATAGTTGATGAAATGGTTCGATGCTTGAAGATGTCAGACTGTAGAATCTCTACGGGTAAGTGTGTGATTTCCTCAGTGACATCACATTTGCCTGCAGAGATTTTCCAGTCTGCCACTTTGAAGTTGTACTTAAGATAGAAAAAAGTTGTCGTCATTCTACAGTGATCTTTCTGGTCTTGCTAAATTTTAAAACTATATTTATTCAAGATTAAAATTGGATGGGAAGTAGGAGTTATAGCTGGGATTCAGATAGGTGCATAAATGAGAATGGATACTCTCTAATTTTGCCACACATCTCCATAGAGAATGAAGGAAAAGATGAAAAGTGAAGTTTCCCAAGCCACAGCCAGTGGATGAGACTAGTATACCTTGGTCATGGAAGAAAGACTAGGCTTCTTATGCCATCATTCATTTTTTTTTCTCAAATTATGCTGTTTGTTTCATATGTGCTTATTTTACCAGTGTGTTAGTCACACCAAAAGCCTTATGGTCAATCCAGGTAAATATCCTTGCATTTCAAGCAATTTTATCTAATGTTAGACTTTGCAGTTGAGTTTCTTAGTCTTTTGTAATTTAGTTATGCCTAAGTAATAACAAGATTAGATGAGTAGAATGAGGAGATGTGCTTTTTACTTTTATTCTCTCCATCTTTCTTCTGCCTAATAATGGTCTTATGATAATACCATCACCTGCTGCTAATCTTTAAAGGGCTGGAATAATGCATGATATGCAATATTTACTTTAGAGCTCAAAAATCTAACTTGTGAATATTGTGATATTATTAACACTACAATGTCGGGTTTTGGGTCAATGTCAACTATAAATTTTTTCCAACATTTTCCTAGAACAGGGACTTCATATATTTTGTTCTCTTCTATATCCCAGCACATGGAATAATTCCTGGCCTATAGTAGGTGCTCAGTAAACATTTATTAATGATTGGCTATTACTTAGGATGTTTTTTGCAAATGCTTGTTTACCATTAGAAAGGAAATATATATATATATTCACATATTTTATTGATATTACAGTGACATTTAATTTCAGACAAGATAAAATGAGAGAATATTTAAATATGTAAATCTTGGTAATAAAGAATCCTCCTACAATAAAATGCATTATAATACAATTTTTTGTAATACTTGGTTTAGGAGTAGATTAATAACTTCCTTAAAGTATAACAATGTTATGTTTTTCAGGCATGTAGTTGAATTTCAGATGATGAGTTTTTTAGTCCTGGGTTACGTCCAAATTTATGTAATAATGAATCACAAAATTAGGGTTGATTATGTTTACACTACACAACACAGTGTCTTGATTATCTGTTAATCTGCTATACACACATCCTTGGACCTCAAGATGACTTTAAAAGCGTCCTCTCAATTGCATTCTGACTTTCCTAAATAAACCATAAATAGAAACTTAACAGTAAATCTCTCATAAGTGTGCAGAGGATATAACAGGTGGCTCTGATCTGATGTAAGTGTAGCTAAAATAATGTGTTGAAATAATTGCAGCTTAGAAAGATAGAAAACATCTGGGCTTCAAGGGAGAACACTTCCATCCTTTTTGCTGCTTTTAAAAATAGAGAACTACATCATTCTGGGTTGCATAGAAAGAAGGGGCTTGTGTTAGAAACTCTATGATCCTCAGTCTGTTCATCTAAAGCTCCAAAGGATGAGACTACTATACCTTGGTTGTGGAAGAAACACTAGACTTCTTAGGCCATCATTCATTTTCTTTTCTCAAATTATTATTTTTGTTTATTTGTGCTTGCAGGGCCTGATTAACAGTGTCACTTGTTCTCTTGAAGGAAAACTGAAGTTGTGAATGATGGAATTATAGTTGCCATTTCTGCAATTGTTGATATCTTGTTTGTTCCTTTGCTCCATGGGAAGGCATGGATGGAACAGAGCTTTGAGACAGAATCCTCATTTTAGTTGCCTCTATGAGTAGGCTGTTTAGAGGCTGCCAGCCTATAATATAGGGCTCTTGTTAGTTTAAGTACTTAGGTAGAAAAAGACCCTTCTATAAGTGCAAATTTTTAATATCTAAGCATTATCTGCCATCAACTTTAGTACAGATGAATTTATAAGATTATTTCTAACGATATGTATCTACCACTGTAGTATCATGCAGAATAGCTTCAGTGCCCTAAAAATCCTCTGCCTATTCATCTCTTCCTCCCCTCTAACTCATGCCACCCACTGAGGTTTTTACTGTTTCCATAGTTTTTGCCTTCTCCTGAATATCATATTGTTGGAATCATACAGCATTTAGCCTTTCCAGATTGACTTCTTAACTTGGTAATATACATTTACATTTCCTCCATGTCTTTTCATGGCTTGCTGGCTTATTTCTTTTTAGTGCTGAATAATATTCCTTTGTCTGGATGTATCACAGTTTATCCATTCACCTACTGAAAGACATTTTGGTTTCTTCCAAGTGTTGGCAATTATGAATTAAGCTGCTGTAAACATCCATGTGCAGGTTTTTGTGAGGACGTAAGTTTTCAGCTCCTTTGGGTAAATACCTGGGAGCGTGATTGCTGGATTGTAAGGTAAAAGTATGTTTAGTTTTTAAAGAAACTGATGAACGGTCTTCCAAAGTGGCTGTACCATTTTACATTCCCTTCAGCAATGACTGAGAGTTCCTGTTGTTCCACATCCTCATCAGCATTTGGTGCTGTCAGTGTTCTGGATTTTAGCCACTCTCTTAGGTGTTTAGTGGTACCTCATTTTAATTTTCAGTTCCCTAATGACATACAATATCAAAAATCTTTCATATGCTACTTATTATATCTTCTTTGGTGATATGTCTATTCAGGTATATTGCCCATTTTTAAATTGGGTTCATTTTATTATTGTTCAGTTTTAAGTGTTCTTTGTGTATTTTAGATAACAATTCTTTATCGGATTTTTTTTTGCAAATATTTTCTCCCAGTCTGTGGCTTATCTACTCACTATCTCTTAACATAATCTTTTGCAGAGCAGAAGTTTTACATTTTAATGAAGCCCACCTTATCAATTATTTCTTTCATAGGTCGTGCCTTTGGGGTTATATCTAAAAAGTCAATGTCATGCCGAAGGTCATCTAAGTTTTCTTTTGTGTTATCTTCTAGGAGTTTTATAGTTTTGCATTTTGTATTTAGGCCTATGAACCACTATGAGTAATTTTTGTGAAGGATATAAGATTTGTGTCTAGATTATTATTATTATTTTTTGCATGTGGATGTCCAGTTGCTCCAGCACTATTTCTTGAAAAGACTCTTTGCTCCATTGTATTGCCTTTGCTCCTTTGTCAAAGATCAGCTAACCATGCTTGTGTGGGTCTATATCTAGGCCTTCTATTATGTTCCATTAATCTATTCACCTATTCTTTCATCAATACTACACTGGCTTGACGGCCGTAGTGATACAGTAAGTCTTGAAGTCAGGTTGTGTCAGTCCTCCAATTTTATTCTCCTTGAATAATGAGTTGGTATTCTGGATCTTTTACCTCTACACATAAACATTAGAATTGGTTTGTCAATATACACAAAATCACTTTCTGGGATTTTGATTGGGACTTCTTTGAATCTATAGTTCAAATTAAGAAGAACTGACATCTTGACAATATAGTTTTCTTACTCAGGAACATGGGCTATCTCTCTATTTATTTAGTTCTTCCTCCATATCTTTCATCAGGGTTTTGTAGTTTTTCATATAGATCTTGTACATCTTTTGTTAGATTTATAGTTAAGTATTTCATTTTTGGGGTGTTAATATAAATGGCAATGTGTTGTTAATTTCAAATTTCATTGTTCATTGCTGGTATATAGGAAAGTGATTGACTTTTATATATTAACCTTATATCTTGCAACCGTGCTATAATTGCTTATTTCCAGGAGTTTTTTTGTTGATTATTTTGGGCTTTCTATATATATGGTCATGTCATTTGCGAACAAAGACAGTTTTATTTCTTCTTTCCCAATCTGTATATTTTCTATTTTCTTTTCTTGTTCTATTGCATTAGCTGTAACTGCCAGTATGGTGTTAAAAATCAGTGGAGAGAAGAGACATTCTTGTCTTATTCTTGATCTTAGTGGGAAAGCTTTGAGTTTCTCACCATTAAGTATGATGTTTGCTGTAGTTTTTTTGGTAGATATTCTTTATAAGTTGAGGAAGTTCCTTTCTATTCCTAGTTTGCTGAGATTTTTTTTTTTTACCATAAATAGGCATTGCTTTTGTCAAATACTTTTTCTGCATCCATTGATATGATAATGTGATTTTTCTTCTTTAGTTTTCTGATATGCTAGATTACATTAATTAATTTTCAAATGTTGAACCATCCTCGCATACCTGGGATAAATCACATTTAGTCATGGTGTATAATTCTTTTTATACATTGTTGAATTTGACTTGCTAATATTTTGTAGAGGATTTCTGCATCTCTGTTCATGAGAGGCATTGGTCTGAAGTCTTTTTTTGTAAAGCCTTTGTCTGACTTTGGTATTAGGGTAATGCTGGCCTCATGGAATGAGTGAGGAAGTATTCCCTCTGTTTTTATTTTCTAAAAGAGATTGTAGAAAACTAATATAATTTGTTCTTTAAATGTTTGGTAGAATTCATGGGCAAGCTTATCTGGGCTTGTGCTTTCTGTGTTGGAAGGTTATTAATTATTGATCTAATTTAACTAATAGATATAGGCCATTCACATTGTCCATTTCTGTTTGTGTGACTTTTGGCAAGCTGTGTCTAGGAATTGGTCCATTTAATCCAGATTATCAAATCTGTGGGCATAGAGTTGTCCGTAATATTCCTTTATTATCATTTTAATGCCCATGGTATATGTATGATGTCCTCTACTTCATTTCTGATATTAGTGCTTATCATTGAGATATTAGTCTTATCTTTTTTTCTTATTTAACCTGGCTAGAGATTTATCACTTTTATTATCTTTTCAGAGAACCAGCATTTGGTTTTGTTGCATGTTTCTATTGATTTCCTGTTTTCAATTTCATTGATTTCTGCTTTAATTTTTATTTTTTTCTGCTTTCCTTGGATTTAATTTTTTTCCCTAGTTCCCTAAAGTGGAAGCTTAGGTTATTTATTTCAGATCTTTCTTATTTCATAATATATGCATTCAATGCTATAAGCTTCCCTCTAAATGTTGCTTTCATTGCATTCCACAAATTTTGATAAACTGTATATTTTCAATTTCTCTTGAGATTTATTCTTTGACCCATATGTTATTTAAAAGTTTGTTAGTCTCTAAGTTTTTTGAGCTTTTCCAGTTGTCATTCTGTTATTGATATTTACTTTAATTCCATTACGTTCTAACAGCATACATTGTATGATTTCTATCCTTTTAAATATTTTAAGATGTATTTTATGGCCCAGAAAGTATTCTATCCTGGCAAATGCTGCATGTGAGGTTGAGATGGATGTGTAATATGTTGTTGGATGAAATAATCTGTGGATGTCAATTATATCCCAATGATTGATGGTGTTGTTGAGTTCAACTATGTCTTTACTGATTTTCTGCCTAGTGGATCTGTCCATTTCTGATAGTGGTAAAGTCTCCAATTATAATAGTGGATTTATCTGTTCCTCCTTGCCTTTCTATCAGTTTTTGCTTCACATAGTTTGGTGCTCTGTTGGGTGCATACACGTTAAAAATTGTTATGTTGTTTTAGAGGATTGACCTCTCCATCATTATGGAATAGCTCTCTTTATCCCTCCTAACTTTCCTTGTTCTGAAGTTGGCTCTCTCGGAAATTAATATAGCTACTCCTGCTTTTTTAAAAACAGATTTTCTGCTTTCTTTCGATTAATGTTACATGGTATTTTTTTCTTCATACCCTTACTTTTAAACTTTTTTTTTTTTGAGATGGAGTTTTGCTCTTGTTGCCCAGCCTGGAGTGCAATGGCGTGATCTCGGCTCACTGCAACCTCCCCCTCCCTCGTTCAAGCAATTCTCCTGCCTTAGCCTCCCGAGTAGCTGGGATTACAGGTGCCCACCACCATGCCCAGCTAATTTTTTGTATTTTTAGTAGAGATGGGGTTTCACCACGTTGGCCAGGCTGGTCTCGAACTCCTGACCTCAGGCGATCCACCCACCTCAGCCTCCCAAAGTGCTGGGATTACAGGTGTGAGCCACCGCGCCTGGCTTACTTTTAATCTTTATGTGTCTTTATATTTAAAGTGGGCTTCTTGTATACAACATGTAGTTGGGTCTTGTTTTTTAATCCAGGCTGACAATCTCTGTCAGTTAATAGGCATATATAGACCATTAAAGGTGAAAGTGATTATTATTATAGCTGGATTAATATGTAACATATTTGTTATTGTTTTCTATTTGTTCTTCTTGCTCTTCATTCCTATTTTGTCTTCTACACTTGTTCTGCTTTTGTAGTTTTAATTGAGCATTTTATATGATTTCATTTTCTCTTCTTTCTTAGGACATAAGTCACATTAAAAAAAATTTAGTAGTTTTTCCCCAAAGTTTGCAATAGACATTTATAATGAATTCAAGTCCAATTAACAATATACTGCTTTATGAGCAGTGCAAGTACATTATAATAACAAAATATTCCTAACTCTTCTGTTCTCTCTTTTGTATCATTGCCATTATTCATTCACTTACATATAAGCATACATTAGCATACATATGTATGTTTATGTGTGTGCACATATATAAAACATATAAGTATACATAATTGAATATATCATTGCTGTTATTTTGAACAGTTTTGTGTTAAATCATTTAAGAATAAGAAAAATAAAAGTTTTATTTCACTTTCACTGATTGATTCTCCATTGCTCCTTTCATTATGTAGATCTGAGTTTCTAACCTATATAATTTTCTTTTGCTCTGAAGAACTTCTTTGAAGAATTTCTTGCAAGGCAGGACTACTGGCCAACAAATACTTTCAATTTTTGCCTGAGAAAGCCTTTATTTCTTCTTTACTTTTGAAGGATAATTTCACAGCCTATAGAGTTCTAGGCTGGTAGTTTCTATCTCAATAGTTTAAATATTTTACACCACTCTCTTCTTGCTTGCATGTTCTGAGGACCAGTCAGGTGTAATTCTTATTTTTGCTTCTCTATTGGTAACGTGTGTTGGACCCACTATGTCTGGGTCCTCCTGAGTTTTAATTCTTAAACTCGTCCACACTGATCTTCTAGCAATTGCAGTTCTGGTTTTCTAACCCTGGCACTGACTCCTGAGAAAGAGACTGCTCATAGACTTTTGCTCTAGTAAGTTGTGATTCTATTTGTCTGTCTGTCTCTCCAATTTGGGGGACAGAGATTTGTCCTGTGACCTCACTTCTCTGACAGATCTAAGAAGAGTTGTTGATTTTTCAGTTTGTTTGGCTTTTTTACTTGTTAGAGTGGTGACTTCTTAAGAGCCTAACATGCTGGACCTGAAACTAAAACTCTTGATGACTTTACTTTTTAAGATGAGTCTGATGATTGGATAGGTTGAGAGCTGGTTTTTAAACTTTAAAAAGTAATGCCATCTTATTTCAAAAAATATATGAATTTATAAATTTATAAAAATAATAAAATTGATAAAGTGGGGCTATTCTGGTTGAATTGTGTGTGTTAGCGAGGGAGGGAACCAGAGTTTTGTCCTCTCAGCCCCTTTCCTCATGACAGCCCAAACAGCCTCTTCAGAACTCTCCGTTTGCAAATCACACTGGTCTTAACAGCATGGGAACTGCCAAATGATCTCTGACAGGTCTTGGAGGGTATGGTGTGAAAGCTCTTGGTGCCTGGAGTGCCAATTAGGTGAAGGAGGAACAGCACTCAAAGGAGCACAGACTTTAGATATCAGTCTTAAAATTGCCACTGGAAAGTGAAGGGGACAGGAGGGTGATGCATTTGGAATCAAAGTTAGAAATCTGTTTGCTGGCAAAAAGACCATTTTGCAACTTGCCTTTTTTAAATGACCTTACCCATGTAGGGTGTTATTTAGTTAACCCAGCCTAAGAGGATGTTTTAAAGGTGGAGAATTGCCCTGGTGATGAACAAATATGAGAAATAAACTTCCAGTGGGGCTGGGTTGCCTGCTGACTGTGATTTCCTGATGATCTATAACAATGGTTATTCACTAACAGCTGGCGCATGTCTCCCCCGGACAAAGCCACTGGGAAGCACAGGCGCTCTGATTGGTGAACCAGAACCGTTTCCCTGGTAACAGTTAACTAGCACGTGTTTTATTGTTTCCAACTGCTTTTCCTGGGGTATTTGCAGGTGGTGGGAGATGCTTTCTTAAAGAGGGGTCATAACCTCGTGAACTTTCAGATGTTGCAACAAATTGGGGAACAAAACATTTTTCCTTTTTCAAATATATTAAGTAAATCTTATTACATAGCATTTTCAAGACAGATGCAGCCCAACAGTTTTTCCTTTTTGCCATTATTTCCAGATGTTATCAATTTTAAAGTCAGCATTCCATTTTAAGAACAGGATCTATAGGAAGGTGATATTAGTAATATGTAGAGCAGCAGAGTATTATTTTGCCCTTTTTGGAGGTGTGTTCTGGTTTTACATTTTGCCATAAAATGTGAGATCAAACCGTAAAATGTGAGTGTATTTTTAATTGGCCTTTTAATCGTTTGTATATTTTGCCTTTTCATTAATTAACTCAACGTTTTTGCCTTTACTGGTCGTTTTCTTTGTCATTTTTAATGCACCAGAAAAATTATAGTATTTTTATAAAATACAAGACTAAATAAGACTTGATTATATTAGAATTTTCTTCTATATTTATTTGACATGTTTTTGAAAGGATTGGTTAATTTCCAGATGGATAGCTCCCTCTTCTGTCTGGTTTGCAGAATTCACATCTTTTGAAAGCAGTGATGGAAGATGAAGTATGTATCACATAATTCTTTATCTTGGCTGGAGGCTGAATGTAGTTACTATATGAAGAATAACAAATTCATGTATTGGAATATGGAAAGCGCTTCCATTGTAATAATTTGGTTTAAAATAAAATTGTCTATCTTGCCATAAATGCTGGCTAAAAGAAAATGAAAACATTCCCTTAAGTTAATATTGAACTTTATCTGCAGACATCCCTGAAAAAATGCAGACCTGATCAGTCACTTGACTGTACTCTACTTGAAACACTTGGACTTTGGTCAAATAAGCATTTGCCACTTGATTTGTACAGCATTACAACAAAAGTGCAACTCAAGTCTTCTCTTGAGCCTGATTTGCAAGGTTCTTTCTGGTAAGCATTCTTCATGGGTTTGCAAACATGCACCTACTTATAAATTAGATCAGTGGCGTTCAAATACTCTTCTCCAGGAACTCAGAATTTAAAAAAAAAATTTAAAACATTTATTTAAAAAATATTTTTCCTTTGTTTCCTTGGATCCAATTCAATCACTACACCCAGAATTAGGGTTATGCTCTGAAAGTGAACACAAAAAAATCATAACCTAAACTCATAACCATAGAACCAAAAGAGCTAGTAAAATTATTTATAATAAGGATACTTATGTACAGTCCATGCTTCTAGAGATACAATGAAGTGATGCATTTTTACTGTGAAGAGGAAAACATTAATTCAGGCTCACCCTTCTTGTTTCTCTCAGGGGCAGGGTGAAAGGGGAGGGGGTCACATAACCCTAATTATTTGAATATATATTAAAGAGCACTGTTTGCAACTCTCTACTTCGCTTTTGTTGAGGCAGGCATAGCTCAGGGCCCTCTGAAGGAGAAACATTTTACCTCACACACTCCTGTTGGTACCATGTCATTGTATTCTTTCTTTTTAGATTCATTAGAGGAGCAAAAACGATATTTTTTTATATCAAGGAATAATTTGAATACAATGAAATGAGAATCAGAAAATTAGTCATTATCAAAATTTGTAGACTTAAGCATATATTTGAAAATTTTAAATTATTTTCTTATCTTCATATAGGTAAAATAACCAAGTCATAAAGTATTAGATAACAATTCACGTGGAATGAGGGATGCTGAACATCGCAGGCCATAGAACACTCAATTCAGTCTCTCCTTTCACAGACGAAACATTAAGCCCAGAAGGGCAGTTGTCTTGTTCAGGGTCCTGCAGCTAGCAGGTGACAAAGCTGTTTTCTCTGGCTCTTATTCAAAAGTGCCCTTTTGCTCAGGTCATGCTCTGTGCAGTGGTCAAGGAGATCTTCCCTAAGGGTACTTGGCTGTGGCTCCATGAATACGGATTCTGTAATTTCTTTCCTCCTCCAAATGAACAAACTCTGGCCCCATTTCCCGGATTTGCATTCCAGTGACTTACTTGGTGAGTGACTTTGGACTCGTTAACCAACCTCTCTGTGCTTGTTTTCACTTCTACAAAATGAGGGTAATAATAGTGCATATCTCAGAAAGTTAAGATCAGTGCTGTGTGTGGCACAGTGCCTGGTACATAGAAAGCTCTCAATAAGTGTTATCTATTATTTTTATTATTGTAATTTTCTGCCTACTTTTCTCAAGTATTTTCTCCGGTATGTCTTAATTTACTCTGCAGCATGTAGTAATCACATTCTGAAACGACTGAAGGTTGTACACCCATGTGCATAGCAGCCTTATTGACAGCAGCCAAAAGGTAGACGCAATCCAAGTGTCAAATGACAGATGAATGGATAAGCTGAATGTGGTGCATATACATACAATGGAATATTACTCAGCCTTAAAAAGGAAGGAAATTCTGACACATGCTACATTAACGAACTTTGAAAACATTATGCTAAGTGAAATAAGCCAGCACAAAAAGACAGTTACTGTAATGATTCCATTTATATGTAAGGTACCTAGACTACTCAAATTCATAAAGACAGAAAGTAGAATGGTGTTTCCCAAGGGCCTGGAAGAGAGGGGAATGGGGGAGTGTTGTTTATGAGTACAGAGTTTTCGTTTTGTAAGATCAAAACAGTTCTGGAGATTAGCTGCACAATAATGTGAATGTACTTAACACTACTGAACTGTACATTTAAAAATGATTAAGATGATAAATTTTATGTTATGTGTATTTTACTACAGTTAAAAACAACGACAAAATGATTGAAGGGCTTAGTGCACTTAGAACATATTACTTATATTAGTTAGTAGTGGATATTTTGACTTCTTGGTCCCAGAGCTCTGGGCCAGTGCTGTGGGTTAGAACCAGAAAGGATTTGGTTGGAGACTAAGTATGGTATGTGATCATAGTGCTCAAACATTGTATCTGTTTTAGTTCTGTTTCCTTCCTCCAGGATTGCTGATTTCCTGCCAGAGATGGACTTCATTTCCAGAGCCTTATAGTTTATGAACTTGGATGAAAATACAGAAGCACATTTTCCCCATAGACACATGAAGAAACCCCTCAGAGACTCTTCAAAAAATGCAAACACATAAAAAGCAAATTTGATTCAGCAAGTTTACCATTAACAAAACCTCCTTTGGGGCAGGGATGGTGTAGTGATAGTATAGGCTGTTAGAAAGAAGCCTAGAAACTGCCCTATTGAACAAAGCAAGCTAAAGGCAGAGAGATAAAATGGGAGAAGAAAACTGCTTTTTAGTTTAGAATTTTTTTTGAAATTTCTGTTTAATTATCATTATTATCTACAGAGATGATTAAAAGCATCAAACATTTCCAGGATAAAACCCAAGCACAAATGGAAAAGGATTTATGCTAAATTGGCATTTGATAATTTCTTACAATAATCTGACGTAAAAGTTGTCTCCCTTTTATTTCAATTCAAGAATTCCTTTCATCTTTTACTCAATAGTCATTATCCTTTTTATTTCAAGTCAATAACATTTACTGAATATCTAATATGTAGTATAGGCCCTGTGTCTCAGAAAAAACACTGGGTTAGGGTTTTTAAAATAAGTTTTAAAAGAAGGTAAATATTTTAAAGCCTAATTTTTTTTTAAGTTTAATGTTCAAAATACTGAACTGTGCTAAAAATCACAATAAATCGCCATTCTTCCAAATAACATTCCCTTTATGATTATGGGATTTATATAAACTAAATATTTGCGGAAGAAATTTCTTCATCTATATTGTAGGGAGAATGTCATCTTTTCAGATATGCTGGTTGGGAATAATCACTACACTAGTGGAAATGTTTGCTCAAGCCAGCATCGAAAAGAGACGAGATTTCCCTTTATCAGCTTCTCAAAAATGACAACTAAAATTCTTAGTTTTGGGACAGGACAAAAGTCTAAGTCTGTCATTTTTTAAATGCCACATTTTTGAAATAACAATCAGGTGTTTCACTTTAAGTGTTTTAAATTTAAGTGTATTAATATTTCATATAAATATTGAAGTATAATTAGTTTATTCAGAAGCAAAACCCCAATCCTAATTTCAGCATATCTTAATAGAAAGCCTGGGTTTATGAATCCACAAGCTTTTTATTAAAATCCCAAGAGGTCAATAACAATCTTGTAATCACAAAATATGCATAAAGGAGAACATCAGACTTACCAAGAAATATAGCTGTAACAGTGCATGACAAAAGGCAAATTTTGGAGACATGATTCAATTTCCTGTTTTTCAGCATCAGGTACTTTATCTGACCATCTGAAGGCTTTAGAAATAGGTAAAAAAAAATGGGAGAGTTTTTAATATTAAGAGCTATGAAAGGTGAAAAACAGGCCCTGACAAACACATCTAAACAGATCCATGTATTTCATAATAGAAACAGTTCCATTTTCATTCTCAATATTTCTAGTTGAATAATTATCCACTATCCCAAGGATTCTTAATAAAAAAAATTTTACCCTTTTGAGAGGAAGACAGCAATGAGTTCATTTTGAAAGGTTCACATTTAGCTTTTAGCCAAAAGTGAACCTTTGGTGTCTTTTGAATCCTTTTTAAGTCTTGAAGCCTTAGAGAGAAACCAAAGAGAAAGAGATCAGATCGCGGCCTACCTCTTTCAGCCCTTGAGAATTCCCTTTCCAAGTAGTTTCTTAAATAGTGAGGCTGCATCAGAACCCCTAGTTCTTCTCCTTAGAAGTTATTAAATCAGCAGAAAGGCCGACAATAATGGCAAATGAAATCTAAGTTTTGTATAGGAAACAGACAGGCAGTCTACACTTTGTTATTCACTTGATAGACAGAGCCATTTTGACAGCCCTAACCTTGGAAACCACAGGTCCTGCTGAGCTCAGCAGGAGTCAAACGCTGAGTACCATCTGTCAAAGCTTTATTTTCCCCCCTCCTCATCCACGCCTTTACTATAAGATGCTAACAAGAGCCCTGAATGAAAGTAGCTAACTACAGTTAAACTCGTGTGCATTGTAACACTAATGTTGGGGTAAGAAACTCACTCCCAGAATCTACCAAATTTGAGTGAACAGAATTGAGTATTCTATGTCTTTTCTTAATGGTTACCAACGTTGAAAAAGTGTGGGTTGAGAAACTCCGTAACCACACTCCAAACAACTAATCCTCCAAAATAAGGAAATTGCACATCATCTTGTATGTTTTTGCCAATTCTGTAGCTAAAATAAATGGTTTGGAAAGTTCTCAACTCTAAGGCCTTTTTTTTTTTTCTTAAGGTAGTTTAATTAAACATGTGCAAGAACAACAAATTAATTTCTTTCTAAAAAATAGAGATTTTGATGAGTTGAACTTGTGCTTTATAAAATAAATCTCATTCAGAACAAACACTCTTTCCCTTTCTCCCTGGCATAAGCAATTCTAAAACATTAACAGGCCTGATAATAATAAAGTCAATTAAATCAAGTGTAGTATAGCTCATGCGGCACTTGTGTAGAAGACAGTATATCAATTGAAACACAAAGGAGCTCACAAAGGCATTCCTTTCCACTACCAAAATGCTACATATTTTTTAAAGTACAAATTTATTTTGCTTGCATTTAAAAGTTACATATATTTAATGAAAAAATTTAGATACAATTTAAAAATCATTAATTTGGAATACCATTTTTAGCACACAGTTCCTTAAAAAATGTAGAGAACATTTCCATAAACACAAATTTTAAAAAGTAGCTTAGAATTAAAATGCTGAAAAAAGCTGAGATCTTTTTAGCAGAATTATTCCTAATTTTAATGTTTAGTTATTCTACTTGAAATAGTAATGTTTCTTTTTCCCAATTCTCCCAAATGCTGAAAATAGTTATAAAATATTGCTTCATGAGAATAATACTATATGTATGTACTAGATATACTATATTATAGCAAGTAATTGTTAATCGTTTAGTAGTTAATTACATTGTCAAGAAGACACTGTGAAGAAGTATTATTAATTACTGTATTCATACGAGTGTGTACTTTTTTTTACATTTTGCTGAATGTTCCATGTGTGCAGATTTTGCAGGGATTTGAGAGACCTTGTGTATAAACACCTGAAATGCTTTATGTGAAATAGTTTTTATAAATCGCACGTCCAGAAGGTGATTTTGCTATTTAAAGTGACCAGGTGGTGATTTATTTGCAATGTGAAAACTAGCTAACTCATAAGTAACAGTTTCTAATATCACAAGGTTGAATTTTGTCCATCAGTTTTGCAAGACAACTTCAGCTGTATATATGCATGAATGCATCTGAAAGAGGTCTCAGTAGGTACTGTTTGAGTTGGGGCTTTGCTCCTTCTCCTAGTTTTCCTCATCTGCCCTTCAGCCCAGGAGCGGCTGAGGAAGGAAGCTGCCTTTGCTGGCAGACAGGGTCCCTGATTGGTAAACACTTCTTCCACCAGTGTGCTTATGCCTGAAATCCTTTCTTAAGGGGGCAGGACACAACTTTCACTGCATTGAGAGAAGATTCAAAGAAAGGCAAATGCCCCAGGGAGAGGGAACACGTGGATCTAAATTAATCTTGCTGACAGTTATTCTGAAAGCAAAGAGAAGCAAAGGAGAGCAGGAGGGGAGGCACCTCCAGATGGAGAAGGGGCGAAGACAGGGAGGCAAAGTTGGTCTTCCTTAAGGTTCTACCTAAGGAGGGCTGCTTGAAGTGTCCATGCATAGCCTTGCTTTACATAATGCCTGTGTAGACTTTCTTGATTGTCATTGTTATGCTTTTGATTTTCAGAATCTCAGAATCTCAGAGTTGGGGTAATGTTAAGGGTCAGTTAGTCTAACCCTTCCTTACAGAGATGAAGAGACAGACCCAGATAAGCCTACTCCGTGGTTTATCTAAATCCTGATTTTTTTTTAAGCCCCGCCTTTTTGTCTGTAAAATACAGGTGATAATATTACAGACAGCAGAGGATTTAATGAGCAATGTTGAAGCCTTTAGTACAAGTCCTGAGCATAGAGCAAGTGGTCAATAATTGTTCATTTTTGTTATCATCATCCATGGAGTTCAGAGCCAGATTTAGTGACAATTTATAGTAACTGTATTAGGTCTCATGGTTACTAATTTGTTTTCATTTCCTGTTCATAAATTTTTTCTTGTAAGGAGCTAATAGAAACAATTAACAACTACTGAAAATTTATAAAACAATTACCTATATTCTACTTATCTTGATAAAATATGATGCATTTTGCAAATATTTTTCTTTTTTTCTAGATATGTACCTTTGTTTACATAGTTGGAATCATAATGTACTACAATTTTATACCCTGCTTTTCCTTTTGACATCGTACCAGAATTTTTCATGTGGCTACCAATTCTTGGTAAATATCATTTTAAATGATTAAATGTTCCATAATTTAATTAGCCATATCCTGATGACGGAGTTTGTTGGTTGCTTTCAGTTTTTCTGTTATAAATAATATTCTGGTGGCCATTTTAGTACATATAACATTTTCTTCTTTGGGCGTGTTTTTTTAGGTTACATTTTCAGACATTAGATTACAAATTAGATTAGAACTTGTATATTTTTGTAGTATTTGCTACTTACTGCTAAATCATGGCCCCACTTTTCTATTTTTGTTTAATTAACCTTATTTTATAAATGTCCTTTAAAAAATTATTATTATTTTGTAGTTACAGGATCTGGCTATATAGACCAGGGTGGTCTCAAACTCTTGGCCTCAGGCAATTCTCCCGCCTCAGCCTCCCAAAGTGTTGGGATTATAGGCATGAGTTACAGTGTCTGGCCTAATGTCTTTGGGCTTCTAATCTGTTTTTTTAAAGATGCAATTGTTTTCAAAGTCATAGGGATGAGTAATGGCAGACCCAAGACTTGAAGCCCTCTTTTTACTACACCATAATAATAATGCGAACGGGAAAAACTTCCCAACGTTAAGATGTGGAGGAATCACCCATTCCTCTGCATTCCTTTGCTGAGGGAGCAGAAACTGCAGAAGTCTAGGAGTTGGGAGTTGGGAGTTCTGAGTTCAAGTCCTGCTACCACTAATAATGAACTATAACATAGATTCATTGATTCTTGCCCATATTTCCTGGAGAGTCTGAGGTTTAAAGAATGCACCAAAGTGCTCTTGAAACAGTGTAAATCTGCACTGGAGAAGGGCATTGTCTCACTCTCTGAATCCTGAGCACTGAGTTGCTCTAAGAAGCTGTAGCATAGAGCTTCTTAGACATGATCTTGTTACATTCTGGATCTCTTTAAATTCTGTTTCAATAGGTTTGGGGTGGGCCTGAGATGTTACATTTTTAAAAAGCTCCCAAGTAATCCTGATGATGATGCTGGTCCAGGGACCGTGCTTTTAGAAGCAGCCACCCTGAGTATCAGTGGTTGTTGAGTTGCATGGATGACTGTCCCCATGGTACAGAGCACCCTTAATCACAGAGCAATTTTAATCAGTGGATAAAGGATGGGGATTAATAGTAGTCAGCCAGATGCTCCCAAAGTGGTGTCTATTATGCAGGAATATACGAATATTGTGACCTGTTTGTGGAGGAAGTATTATGTGATCTGTTTCCTCTTTGTTGCTAGAGATCCTCTGAACCTAGGAATGTCCCTTTTCCTGAGATGTGGGAGGAAGTGGAAAGCAGCCACCTGGAATAATAGAGTAATATGGAAAAGTACTGGCCTTTTATTATCATTTCCCTTATCTGAACACAAACCCAAGAGTGACCTTTTCCATTCTTATTTTATATTATCAGAGATTCCAACCAAGGTCCCTTAAAAGCTGACCAAGAAAATTTGGCAGAAGCACCTTAGAAGCCATAATGCTTTGTGGCAAATCTTTCCAAACATCTGCCACATGAAAAGGAGCAAAAATCCTGCAATGGCGAAGGGCAAGAGGGCAACTTGGAAGTGGGCTATCTTGGCACAGCTCTGTGGAGGCCCTTTCTCTGAGCACAGGCGTATCCAGGAGGCCCCAGCACCTGTTCTTACATATTCCTGCTGGCTTCTGTTGTTTGCAATTGCCGTCAAAAGCGTCCCAGGAGAGGGTCGGGACAAGCCTTGTCAGGGAACAAGAAAAGCTGGGAGTGTGGCGGTTGGTCTCACAAATGTGAGGATGTACACCGTCCCAGTAGGGACTCTCATTTCCCCTTTCACATCACCACACACCTGACGGCAAAAGGAAATCTTTTGAGTTTAGGAACTGTGGCAGAGAACAGTCTTTTGAAACTCAGGTGACATCAATAGCCTAGTTTCATTATTCTAAAACTGAAATGCCACGAGTGGGATTTGGAACACAATCATTAGGTCTTCTGGAGTTATTGTCTAGAGAGGTGGATGGTACATTTTAAGAAAGAAAGAATCCTAGGTTAGTAGTAGAAGAAAAGTAGTTTATGTGTTAGGCCTTAGCTTTGAAAGCCTAGCTTTCAAGGAAATAGTCAAAGAGAGAATGTGATAAATGTCCTTTAATTTTTGCTCTGAAGATATCCTAGATAGAGCTGCTGCATATAGTTACTTCAGCTTGATAGGACAAGTGGTTCTGCCCTTAATTGTCACCATAAGCTTGGATTTTAGGATGCTTGAACAGTTTTTAATATAACAAAGACATGGCTTTTAACATTTTTTTGTATTGTCTTATTATAAGCAGAAGAGAAGTAGGATTCTTTTGTCTCTTGTTTATTGGTCATCAAAGCCTCAGTTTAAAATTTAAAAGTCAGAAAATAGCTTCTGAAATACAGAGAACTACTTTTCAGGGAATGTTTAGCCTGCAGATCTTATGTGACTAAAACTTAATACAATAAAAGGTGCATTTTTAATATGCCAAAAAGATAGCGTTTGCAATTAAAAACCTCTGTCTTTCTTTAGCATGAACACTCCTTCCTAACAGCTTTAGCACAAAATGAAATTACAGTCTGGGTTTCGGAATAAACTTATTTATCAAAGACATAATCACTATTCTGGTCCTGAGTTATCTTCACTCAAAAAATATTAATATTATTGACCAAATTGAGTTTTGATTGTGATAAAAAATGTCTGAGCCACTTTTTGAAGCTCTTAAAAATTTAAATTGCAGAAAAACAATAATCCAAGCTGTCTGTCTTTGAAATGGTCTTCCTCTTTTGACCAAGTATAATAATTAGGTTTTGTCTAAAATGATATTTATTATTTTAGTCCATTTAAGGTTCTATGTATAGTATAACGTAGAATAATCTCTTCCATAGATTTTTTTTTTTTGGAAAATGATAAAATGATGTTTTTAACATTAACTTCAGGTCATTTGGCTACCAAATAAATCATTATTTTCCTTTGTGGTTTTTAATTCTGTTGGATTCCTTATTACAATTATGGTCTTTTAATGTAAATTGCAAGTATATGATTTTACAATGGCTACTAACTGTTAAACTAAAGGAACAAGAGTTTAAAAAGTGTTTTTCAAAACATTATGATTCACAGGTAAAGAAATCTGATTTTCAAAATGGCTAGTTTTAGGCTGTTGTAGAATGTTGGAAAAGATCTATAATGCAAAATTCAGAAAAAGGATATCTGGTCACCTTCTCTCAACCAAGACAGCTGAAAATGCTTAGGATTAAAGCTGTCAACCTAAGGGCAGATGTAGTTTCATTCACTTACACATAGAGAAATGCCTTCTGCCAGAGAAAATTCTACTAAGCGTTTTGTAAGCCCTCTTAATGAAGGACATTGCCTGCTTTGGCTATTTAGTCGGTGACATCTTTGCAAGCTTGGTTCTTACTCTGATATTCTTACTTAGTAGTGAATGGGGGAACTCTCCAAGCTTAGGATGGTTAGAGGCATTGTCAGAGGAAAGGTAAAATTGCTGTTCTCATAAAGGGGACATAAATTGCAAGCTTTTCTTTCAACCCTTCAGTGTCCTACTCACCCTTTTCAAACTCAGTAGTGGGATACTGACTCCAAAGAGGAACACTATCACTTCAGGGAAGGAACTGGGGCTGCAGGATTGTGAACTATCCCCTGATATCCAGTTTGTCCGTATGTAGGAGCATCAGAGAGACTGCTAGAGAGAAGCCCAACTCTAGGGGAGAGGTGCCTTTGGTGCTGAATGTCAGTAAAGAAACATCTCTACATGGATATCCAGACAACTTTCAAATGAGCTTTTAAATTCTGTTTTGGAGGGGCTCTGAAAAGAAAGAAATCTTTTTCTGGAGAAAAAAATTGCCCAAAGATAAACTCCAATGCAAACTGGACAAACCAAATTTAGTTTTTTTTAGGTAAAAGTAAAAATAACTGACCAGGCATGGTGGCTCACGCCTGTAATCCCAGCACTTTGGGAGGCCAAGGAGGGCGGATCACGAGGTCAGGAGATGGAAACCATCCTGGCTAACACGGTGAAACCCCGTGTCTACTAAAAATACAAAAAATTAGCCGGGCGTGGTGGCGGGCGCCTGTAGTCCCAGCTACTCGGGAGGCCAAGGAGGGCGGATCACGAGGTCAGGAGATGGAAACCATCCTGGCTAACACGGTGAAACCCCGTGTCTACTAAAAATACAAAAAATTAGCCGGGCGTGGTGGCGGGCGCCTGTAGTCCCAGCTACTCGGGAGGCTGAGGCAGGAGAATGGCGTGAACCCACGAGGCGGAGCTTGCAGTGAGCAGAGATCGTGCCACTGCACTCCAGCCTGGGTGACATAGCGAGACTCTGTCTCAAAAAAAAAAAAAAAAAAAAAAGTAAAAATAACTGTAACATTGCATTTCATAAACTTGTAGTTTTTAACATTCTGAAAGCATACATATTCATTTGTAAGCTCATGTAGTAATTGACTTTACAGAAATCTTGAAACATGTTCTATCAGAGTAAAATGCTGTTTCATTGTATTTATTTAGCTTATAGAATGGACTTCTCTTACACTATATCCTTTCTGCATATTGTTTATTTGTATATGCTTTATGGGGTTAAGCACTTCTGGTACATTTTTCACGTCAGACAACCTACGGAAGCTAGTAGAAGTATGGCACGATTAAGTTTATAGGTCAAGAGATAAATTTACACGGAGAGGCAAGTTTCCAGCTTCAAGCAAATGACTTATCTGTAATTTGATGCAAGTAAAATGACTGACCTTTCAAATGTTTGTTGGGCTTCAAGTGTCCAGAGCAATCGATATGTACATTATTGTTTATATTTTATGCTCCTGATCCCATTAATGTATGCCTATGGAATGCTGGGACACCATTAGTTTCTGATACTTCTGAAGTATTGGGTGGCATTTATCAAACAGAAAGGCAGCACATATTGACTCGTGACAGTTTTTGCATTTCTTGAGCTCAATGTTTCATGAGCTGCTTATTCAGTTTTGGTGAGCAAGGCTTTTATTGCTCCAAAGCTGCCTCAATTAAATAGTAATGAACCAATTTGTTTAAAATGAATCTTTAACTTGCAGACTGATTAATTTCTCCATTGTGAGCATGAGAAGTTGTGTTCTTAGGCAGGAGAGATCAGAGAAGTGCGGCGGAGTGGAATAATTGCTGGATGTGTAAATTGTAAGAATGACTGGCGCTGTCTGTAACTGTGTGACTACAGACAGGTCTCTAAGTATTCCTGAACCTCTGGTTCCTGGTTCCCCAGCTGTAAAAGGGGGTCAGGTGGACCAGATAATCACCAAGATCCCTTTCAGCTTGGACAGTCAATGGATAATGGAATATCAATAGACAGACACATGAGCAACATGCAACCCTACCAATAAGTGCAAGACTGAGAAGTGGGGAAATCCTTTGGCCACTTTACCCCCCACTTCAGAGGAAGATTTAAGGGAAATTTGTGTTCTTTCCTATTTGCCTAGAGTATATTGGACTTATTCTGGGTCTCTGGGAGAAAGATATTTGGGAAGTAGGCATGCGCACGCACACACACATACACACACACACACACACACTACACATAGGCCACTCTCTTTCTCTACTTTACTCCTTCCCATTCCACACACCTAATCCTCGTCCCACGCAAAGGTGCTTAAATTAAAAAGTGCCACTTGTTATAGGGGTGGAACAGGAACTCAGTTCTTCACTGAAGAGACAGGAAACAGTTACTCACTTCTGTATTAATTAACTCTCCCTTTCTAGGGTTTTATTATTGGAGAGTCTAATGACTTAAAATTAACCATCCATGGTCCAATTAAAAATCATGAATTGATGAATTGCTTTCTAAATTCTCTGTTTTATTGACAAATTGCTGCATCATTGAAGCTATAAGACATGTCATCCATTATTAACTTTGATGGCATTAAAACAGATAAATTAAATCTTTTAAGCAGAAATGAGTTCTCACAAAGACTGCTGTTCCAAAGTGCACACGGTCACAATTTTCTCTGAATTTCAGCCCACTTATTTGAGTCTATTCTTGTTTCACTTAGATTGTGTTGATTGTTTAGTAAACATTAACTGATGATAGAAGCTTCTTAATATGAGCAGATAATAGATAATCAATGTGTAATGCAACTTAAGTGATAAAATACTTTTGCCAGGAATATACAATCTGCCATAAGGGCTGCAAATGCCTGCATTAAAAAAAATTAAAACATACAATGAAAATTTTAGAAAGGAAACCTGTCTCTTCAATGTATGAAAAGTTAAATTTACTCTCAAGACAATGACAATAGATAGCAAATATATAAAAAATGCTATTTCCAAGGCACATGAAAGATATAAACATATATATTTAGAAATAAGTGTTCTTTAAACACTTATGGTTTGCATTAGGATAAGGGTAAAAGGCAATAATAAAAATATTATTAAAATACATTCAAAATTTGAACTCAGTAATTGACTTATTACAGAGGCAAAACATTCTTACCTTGGCTTTTGCAAAATTCCTTATTCTTACTATTATTTACTTCTTCAACTGAAAACAACCTTTTGTTTCATAATCAGAATCTTGTTTTTCTAACATCGTAAGTATGAATTTACTGTTTACAGCTTCAGTATCTGCTGTGTAACACATGGTATGCTGGGGGTAAAAAGGACTTACACAAGTTTTTAATACTTCAAATTAGACCCGCCCTTTATCCCACAATCCCTTTTGTGTGTCTCATTATTGATCAGAGTTATGCTGTTCTTTGAACCCTGGGAATTACGAGGATAGGGTTTTATTTGACTATTTGTGTCTTTAGCAAAATTGTTGCCATCTTTGACCTTTCAAAAATGTTTGTGACAAGGTGTTTGCTGTTAATTGCACACAGGAAGGAGTGAAAAACCTCCCAGTTGAATCTCATATTTACCAGAAGAGGAGATTTCTTTTTTGGTAAAATCTGAGTCTTAAGAGGAGACAGGTTTTGGTTGTTGTTTGTACTTTAACATAGCAATGTAGCTTGAGAAGGTTACTATTTTCTAATTAGCAGACCCATTAACAGGATAAAGAAAGAAAGGATATGGCTTTATATAAAGTATATTGTAGCTCCACTGGCCTAGATCCATTTTTCACCTCTAGTGGAAATTCAGTTCAACAGAGATACAAAATTGCAGGACTGGAAAGGGCCTTAAAGATCATATAATCATATCAACAGATGCAGAAGAAGCTCTTAATTTATGCCAGACTCTGTTCTATACACGTATAGAAAGCACTTATTAATTCATTTAACCCTTAGAGCAACCTTATGAGGCATGTACATTTTATTATTATTTCAATTTCCCTTTCTTTCACAGACAAGGGAATTGAGGCACAAGGAGGTGATGCAATCACCTACAGCTAATTACTGTCAGAGTAAGGAAATGAACCCAGATGGTCTGTCCCCAGTAGACAGTCTCCTTTTTCCTTCATAGTCTGCTTCTTGGTTACTGTGCCTATTTGATTTTCTTTGTAGCATTTTTTTTGCTAGTTGAAATGATCCAACTCATTTTCTTCCCCTCACTTATTATCTGCCTATCCCCTCTGCCACATTAGACTCTAAGGTCCAGGAGAGCAGGGACTTTTGCTCACTGCCATTTCCACTCAGGTCTGGAGTAATGGTGCATGCAGTGGTTTCTTAATAAAAATTCAGTGAATGAATGAATGAATTTGAGAAAACGCAGTAGGGACAGTGAGAATGGAAGAGGCTGTTGGGTTGGAGGATGGCTCCTTAGTGGATGTGGTGGGAGAATCTTCTTACCAGCCTGACTGATAAGAGTGGGAATAAGGGAATGGGGGCATCAAGAGTGGGCTCAGTTTTCAAGAAGGTTGACAGTAAGGAAAGCAGGGGCAGGAGAAATAGCAATTAAGGTTTTATGCTTTCGTCAGAAAACCTAACAGGAACCTTCCTCTTTTGCAATGGAAGAATGCCCCCTTGCTCCTCTTTAACGATTATTATTATGTGAAGACCCATCTCTGGCTCATTTTCTCATCGATTTGATCTGCTTAAACACCGAAGTAATGGTTTGACCACAGAATTATCATCTGCCGTTATGCATTTCACCCGGGGTGCACTCCTGGGTAGTAATTTCCCAGGATCATCCTTGGGGGAGCAGGCCTTCCCTTGTCAATATCTGTGGAGTCAGAAAGCCTATAAAGTACCAGCAAATAGGCTTTGGATCCCAGGAAACACGTCCTCTGTCCTTTTCTACACAGTCTTTGAAGTTGCCTATAGCATTATAATTTCTTTTCCTGGACATTACACCAGGATAGAGAACATAGAAAGAAAGAGTGAGTGTGTCGACATGGGTGGTGCTGAACCACCCCATTGTGGTCTGTGTCCTGCGAGGCCAACCAGAAACATTTCCATGACATAGTTCTGGTTCTTGATGTGTGCAGTAAGCAGCCCCTCACATCCCAATAGCATTTCCTACCATCCAAAGGAAGGTAATACAGAAATTTCACATTTAAAAGTTAAACCCCTTTAAGGTGGTTTTGGTTAGCTCTCCCTACGGTTTCTCTAATTAGGTGCTTGTATGAAATCGCAGTGGAAGGAACATCTTGTTTTTGCAGAGACTCTCTATTTTGAAGCCAGATACTGCTACTATTTCAAGGAAGAAAATATCGCCCTCTTTTAAAATATAGCAAAACATGTTGTCTCTTTCTCAGCATCAATTACAAATCAAGATTCTCTTCTGAATTCTTTTTGTAATCTGTGTTCTCTTGTTCATAATTTAGAAATGTTAATAATTCAAGTAGGACTCTACTTGAATTGATAATACTGACTAGTATTATCAACCAGACAATAAATATTAAGATTTAAAGTGCACGTTTTGTACCATGACATTACTTGGCCCAGTGTTTCTCAAAGGAGGTGCTTTAAGTATTTGGGGGACAGGCAAATCTTCCCTGTGAGGAGCTTTCCCAGACATTGCAGGATGTTGAGCTTCTTTGGTTCTGGGTCACAACTTCCAGTAGTACCTGCCAGTTATTGAATGACTCAAAACATCCTCATGTGTTAGCAGTAGACCTGTAAGGGAAGGTAGTATTTCCCTTGGCCGTGACCTGGCTCAGGGATCATAAACACAAATGCTTATGATGCCAGAGGCCAGCCAGATAACATAAATTTTTTAACCTGCCTCAGTGTAAGGGAATTCAGAATAGTATGCCCTATGCTTGCTGGAAAAATGTGCATGACTTGTTTGGAGGCACTGAAGATCAAAGTTGTAATAAACACTATGCTGGTCAGCAAAATTCTCCTTTCTGCCAAATTTGGCTCCCCAGCCATCAGGCTTCCACCCCAGTCTAGCTCCTGTCTATCAGTCCAGCCCATCTATCCACTCTCCACTTTGTACACAAAGATTTAGCTACACTGACTCAGCACATAGGAGGCTTGACTTAAATACTAGTTGAATAAATGAATAAATGAAAATTATTCTAGGCCTTTAACCAACTTATGAGAAGTTTATAAGAGGAGCATTGACGATTAAAATTTCCCCCTAGGCCACACCTGCTGTGGGTTTTTAGGTGGCATCCTGGATTTCTTCTAAGTCCTCTCCTGGCATATGAATCGAGGCTTATCTTTTGTTTCCTGCATCTGTTCCATTTGTCCAATAGTGCACTGGTTTTGATGCACAATAGGTGTAATTTAAACCTCAGATTGTAAAAACTTACCTCACAAACTCTCCTCACTGTGCTTTGCCCAGTAGTGTGCTGCTTTCTCAGAAATGTCAGGGAGCAGTGGCCTGAGATTCCTTTATACTAGCAATGTGCTCTACTTCTTCTAGTTCTTGGCAGGGGACAAGGAATTGCTCCCACCCCAGGCTGATCTGGCCTTATTGGTACTAGAAAGTGATTTTAGTGGAACTAAGAACTCCTCCCATTTCAAAGTAAAGACTTCTCCGAATATCCCCTAAATTCTTTCTCCCTTTCTTCCTTCTCTCTCTGAAGTATTTTAACCTATTCCCCTGGGTTGGAACTCTCCATGAAAAATACATTTTGCTGATTTTTCACCCTCTTCTTGTGATCTTATTTGGCCATATAACCCCCAAGCAGAGCAGGAAACGTGGCTTCAAAGGTAACAGAGTAAACTTCTCCTCTGTACTCAGGGGCTTAAGCAACTCGGTTTCCAGAAGTTTATGTAGAAAATCTTTTTACTAATGGGTCAAAGATTCCCAGATGCTCACAACATACCATTTTTTCCCTTGATATTATTATTTCATGAGACTGTTTTAAACATAAAGAAATGTTGTTAATTCACACATCATTTTTTCTCCTTTCCCTTGCACAGTCTGCATGTATTGGTTTGGTTGGTTTTGAAGCAGAACACACACTTGACCAGCCATTTGGTTTCCCACAGCCAATATGCACATGTCCAGGGTGTTCCCCTGTGATTTTCAAGGCCTGGTTTTCTTCTGATAAGGTCAGAAGCACACACAGCTTATCCACATCTGCTGTGTTCCTTGAGGTCAATCAAAATATTTTTCCTTCTGGGACTAATGGGAATCTCCCAGAGAGAAACAATTATTGCACGTGAAAAATCTATTGATTTACATTGCATGGTTCACCTATTATTTAGGGTTCAGGGACACTTTTTGAAACTGGGAGAGCAATTCAGGGGATTCAGAATGAGAAGATACTAGTGAATACATTCATGCCATACATTTCTGAGTATTTGCTGCTACTGCTATTAGAAGTGCAGAATGCTGAATTCATTTGCCACAAGTTGTCAAGAATGTAAGTCATCCAGCATTACTGACTTCATTGGTTGAATTATAAATCCACGATAATAGTGTTGGGCACAATCACAGATTAAAAAACGGTGAACGGAATTGTGAGTGTTCCCATTTGTGTGATTTCCCACTTCTCTTTTTCTTTGCTTTAAATGTGAGGCCCATTTTCTATGGCTCCTGATGCTGATTTGGATGGAAACAAGGAGCAGATGACTCCATGTTGCAGAAGGCAAGAGCACTGGGTTTCCAGTTATAGGGATTTACTTCTCATGTGGTCCATGTTGAAATTTTCAAAAGAAATGTGGGACCATGACAATATACTATGTGTTGTCATCTGGATCCAGGAATCAAACAAATAGTTAAAAGCCTTCAATAAACTATCTACCCTTTGGCTCTTTGTTTCAATGTATTTTTGTCACAGAATATTTTTTCCACAGTTGCAAGCCAATTAACTGGACTCCTAGTCCCTTACCCTCCTTTAGGAATTAGACGACCTGCGTCTAAATCCCAGTCTCAACCCTTATCAGCTGTCTGTCTCTTTGTTCTGGGTTTATACCCATGGAATATGAAAGATACTAAGCATCTCATGATTATCTTGTGAAAAATAAATTAAACTCACAAAATATCTAGTATAATTTGACACTCCACATTAAACAAACAGTCAAATTTGTATTTTTACATTCTGGAGAGTCTAATACGTAATGAAGTAACCTAAACACTGAATAAGATGCTGAATTATAATTTTCTTAGGAAAGTATTTGGATGCAATTTTTTTTTTTTTTTTTGAGATGGAGTTTCGCTCTGTCGCCCAGGCTGGAGTGCAGTGGCACGATCTTGGCTCACTGCAAGCTCCGCCTCCCGTGTTCATGCCATTCACCTGCCTCAGCCTCCCGAGTAGCTGGGACCACAGACGCCCGCCGCCATGCCCAGCTAATTTTTTTTTTGTATTTTTTAGTAGAAATGGGGTTTCACTGTGTTAGCCAGAATGGTCTCGATCTCCTGACCTCGTGATCTGCCCGCCTTGGCCTCCCAAAGTGATGGGATTACAGGTGTGAGCCACCGTGCCCGGCCAGCTTTTTTAAAAATAGAGATATTTTCTGCAGGCTTAAGAGATGGAAACTTGTAAGTTGTTATTCCTTTTGGGTATAGGACTAAGGCAATTCTCTAAAGATTTTGTACTGGGGTCTTTATTTCAGTGCCCTTATACTTTTACATCCACTGAGGCAGTCAATAGAAAATGCATTAATTGCTAGCCTTAGTCTTATCATCCGTGAAACTGGGTTAGTAATTGTGACGATATCATAGGATTTGGTGATGACTGGATGAGATAAAATATATAAGGAGCTTTGCATGGTGCCTGCCACAAACTAAGTATTCAATAAATAGTCAATTAATAGTATTATCATTATTTATAAAGATCCTATCACAGAAATTGCTACATTTCCATAGGGAGATTGTAAAGGATGGAACATATTATATCCAAGCTCATTCTAGCTATACTATATAGACTTCTGTAATTTTGATAAATCTAAGATAGTAGAACAGTATTGAAGACTCCATTTTTGACTTGGATAATTCTGAATGGCATTTCTCATATAGGAAAATTCACATTTTAAAATCTCAAAATGGTAAAAAGCCCCAAGACAAACACTAAGTAGCATCCAGCTATTTCTCCTTTCAAATGGGTATAATTTTATGACAACATCTTTTTCAGCTGCAGAGACCTTCAAATCTGTTTTAGAGTTATTCTGTTTTTTCCCTAGAAAAATAATAAACACAAACGGTTATAAATGAAACAGTATGATTTTTTTCCTCCCGATTAGAGAGCATGATGGCCTCAGTTGCTTCCAAGGCAAAAGTGCTGATGCAGGAAGGCCTAATTGATTGGAACAATATACGGTCTGGCTTAATGCTTTAGGTCAAATCCTTGGAAAATTATACATTCTTTATGCAAAATTAATTGTATTGCAAGCATTTTTCCCATCAAATGCCATTTTTTTTCTTTTGCCCATTTGGCTCCAACTTTGACTTGTAGGGATGAGTCATGGGTAGCATTGTCACATAGATTCAGATGATGTTTGTGGGCAGGAATTAAGTTATGACTATTATTCTCCTTGTTATTTTTACATTTTGTCAATGTCTCCTTTTGCCATTAGAACAGCTCAGCATTTCTCTTTCTTCTATTTTGGGAGTCTGCAGGTTGTGGTTTGGTCCTATTGTGGGATAGGTTTTTTCCTCTCTGGCTGACAGACATTCTCATCATGTGCTTGGGCTCCCTGGTGGATGGGTATTAGGCTTATGCTCGGCCTGGTCTTACAGTGCCATGGCCCTCAGAGAGGCTAGAAATACCGTCACTCGAAGTGGCATACTTCCCGTTATATGCTCTCCCCTGTAGTTTCTTGTCCTTGCACCTTACTGCCCTCGGTTGGGCTGTTTAGATGTGGCTGAGTGAGGAGCAGGCCCTTTGCGCCTCCCTTTCTCCTCTGAAGCGCTCAGAGTCTAGGCCAGTTCATTGTTGATGCGCTGGCAGGTGGGGGCTTTCTGGCCTAGAATTGACAAGTAGGTGGATGTGAGGATTGAGGGAGATGGGGGACTTTGAACATGACTCTCAGGTTTATAGATTGGGCCAGTGGGTGGCTAGGGCTGGCGATAACTAAGATAAAGAATGGGAAGTGGTTTTGGTTGGAAAAATGGTAAGTCTAGTTTTAGAGGTGAGTTGGCTCTGCCTTTAGAGCATCCTTCAGGTGGAGATGCACGTGTGGGCTTTTGGGAATGAGCATCTGCAGCTCAGCATCTGTCAGGCTTAGGAGAATGGAGGCTCAAAGGGAGGCTCTGCTCCTTAAAGCCACTTTTAAAATTGCAGTGCTGAATACATCTGGCTCCCCAAAACTGCTGATGTTGTTGAATATACCAGATGTCTCAGAATTTTGAAGAGCAGGAATCAGGGTATGCATTCCTAAACTCAGCAGCGCGTCTGCGTATTACAACCATATGTAGAAGAAAGGTGCCTGCAGGATGGAAGTCTCCCAAATGCAAAGCAGGGTAGGTGAGCCTGAGTCATTTCACGTATGGGGCTGGCATGTGGCACTCAGAGTGGTTTGTGCAATTCCCTTCAACCCCTTTCACTCAACTCAAGCTTAAATACAACACAATATATTAATATTAATTAAACTATAGAGTTAGTTATCCTAATTGCCATCAACATACATTTATCAGAATTCTCCTATTTTGGGGTTTACTTAGGTTTGTCACTATTCTCGGTTACCACCGAGGTCTAGTTGTGAAGGTTTAAGAGAGATTTTCTCTGAAAATCTCATTCCCTTACATCAAACATTGTGTGGCGAAGTGAATATTTTGCTGTTGGTTAGTGTGATAGCAAAAAATTTTAAAAGGAACTTTTAAAAACCAATTTTACATATGTGTCTTTATTGTTAGCCTTCATCTTTAGGGCATGGACCTTGGGATTTTATTTTCTCTGTAAAACTTTCTACCATCCCTCTGGTTAAAAGAGGGAAAAGCTAAAACCCACAAATTTAGAGGGGTGTACAGACTGGGTTAGGGGCTCTTGATCATGAGCCTGAGAATTGGGAACACTGCAGTGTACTCTCTGGGACATTCAAGAATAAGAGAAAAATGCTGAAGGAATCTAGCAATGCTGGCATTGCATAGAAAACATTTTTTGAAAACAAACGTGCTAGGAGGGGCTTTGAGAAATCCTCTTGAGGCTTCCTTTCTTTGGCAGCTGAAGCAGTATTGTCCTCACTGTACAGCCGAGGAACTGAATCCTGGAGAGCTTCAGAGATGGCTAACATGCAGCACAGAAAATGCAGTGGAGGCTAATGGAACACGAATGTTGGTCCACCGTTCTCACCACCACCTTACTCTGCCACCAATAGAAGGCCATTGTCAGCAAAAGGAGAACATGAGCTTCCTTAGCTCTCTCTAGAGTTTGAAACTCCTGAAGGTTGAGCACCCATGACATTTCAGAAGGACTTCATTTTTCAGACTTGTGGCCCCATATCAAGCCCAGCAGAGACACAACAGTGGACACTGGTTAAGAACTCAGCACTGGAGTCAGATAGTCCAGGGTTAAATGCCTCCTCTGCTACCTACCGGCTTTATGACCTTGGGCAAGATACTTAATGTCTCTAACACTCAGTTTATTTATCTGAAAAGTGGGGACAGTATGACTATTTGATTTTGTTGTCAAGATTAAATGTGTGATCATCCCTGTAAACCACACAGCCCATGATGTCTAGAAGCATCGACCACTGTGGTTGTTGTCAGCTCACCACCCAAGGGTGGTGAAAGTGAGTGCTTACTCACACTCATTTGACTTGTGTCTCACAATATTGAACATGCTCACGCACATCTCAGGCCTTTTTGCTCTGTGTTTTCCTTTACACATCCCAAGCCGTTGCTAACAATTTACACAATGTGAAGAAAGCAAAGCCCCTTTCCTTTGTCTCTTCACCTTCTATTTCTTTCACCTTCTATGCCCCTCTTTGGAGACACTGAGTGAGGAGATCCTCGCATTCGCACTTGTGTCTCTGGCACTGCCCACTCTGCCTATTCAGGCTCCCACTCCCTGGACCGTTTACTTTCTTTTCAGCCAATCAAAATTTACCCTTTGCTGCCTTGTACCCAGAGGGTATAGATTCCTGGTCTGCAGGTTGCATCCAACCTCAGAAGTATTTTCTTTGACTGGCACAATGTTTAATTTTTTAAAAAAAATTATTAGTTACTTAGTTTTAAACATCAGGAAATTTCATACACACACGCACTGAGAAATGGTGTGTGTCTTTGCGCCCTACCTTTCCTACTGGCAGCCCCTAGCTGAATAGCAGCTGTCCTCTCCAGACAGGCATGTGCTGCTCCAGTTCACCATAATCCTCACCCATCACGCCTTGTACCAGGCTGCCATATTATTTGCATTCCTGTCTGGACCCTATAATCATTTACTTTTGTGACCTAACAAATTTAAATCCCAAAAGGTAGTAATTGGTGGAGTGGCTTAATGTAGCCTGTGACTTTCTCACATTCCCCATATATTAAGCATTAGCGTACATTAACTGCCTTTTTCGTGCTGGGTTAAGGCGACGAACAGACATTTCAAGCTGACTCACAGTAGTACTATTTGCCAGTGTAGACTTGGGAGTATTACTATCTTTTCGTATGTCAGTATTTGGGTAAAGTTTGAATCTGTATCTGACTTTTGCTTTTTCTACTTCAAATGTTATAAAAATGAATGGAGGTGAGAAAGGTGCTAATATCAGTGTTATAAAGTTTGATGTCACTCAGTGCAATATTTGTTAGTCTCGTTCAGTCATTCACTGGGATTTAAGCTGGAAACTTAAAGAGTATATGTCAAATGCGGGAAACAAATCATCAAAGGCCAGGTCCATAAAAGGAAGTGTATTTTCTAACATTTTAGCTTTCTCAGAATGGAACTGCTCTTAGAATGTATCAGCCTATCATTCCATTTTTCCATCTTCAAATCTGATAAAGTTTTCAGGAATATTATATGCATATAAAATGTTCTGCCTGTATTTTTGTTGGCTTGTTTATTTTTCAGAGTACTCTTAGAGACAAGAAGCCTTACCCAAAGAGAAGAGATTTCACTGGTAGATTTCATTAGGTCTGATGCAGGCCATTGGGGTAGATTATTGGGGAATATATCCTAAGCACCTAGCAGGTGTCAGGTTCTCTTGAGCTGTCACAGCGGTCCTGTGAAGTAGGTTTTGTCCCTGTTCAGTGAGGCAGCGTGGTGTCTCAGTCTGCCTGGGTCTGTTTTTTTGGCTTCTCTGCTGACTTGCTCTGGGGCCTTGGGCAGGTAACTTAACTTTTTTTTTTTTGAGCCAGGGTCTCACTCTGTTGCCCAGGCTGGAGTGCAGTGACATGATCTTGGCTCACTACAACCTCCACCTCCCAGGTTCAGGTGAATCTCATGCCTCAGCCTCCCAAGTAGCTGAGATTACAAACGTGCACCACCATGTCTTGCTGATTTTTGTATTTTTAGTAGAGACAGGGTTTCCCCATGTTGGCCAGGCTGATCTCAAACTCCTGGCCTCATGTGATCCGCCCGCCTCGGCCTCCCAAAGTGCTGGGATTACGGGCATGAGCCATCGCACCCCGCCGTAACTAAACTTTTATAAGCATTAGTTTTGTCATCTGTAAGATGGTTTATGGTAATACATGAAATAATAAGTGTTAGCAATTCCTGGCACAAAATAAGTACTCAGTATATGTTGGCTGTTGTTATTTAGAGTAAGGTCCTGAAATCCTTCCATTTCAGATAGCTGACTACTCTTCTTCCAGGCTTAGCCTACCAAAGGCAGAGGTGGTTACTCTCTGTTGTGGGTGGGGGGTGGGGGGACCTCCTCACTTCATAGATCAACTGTAGAAATTACTTGGAACTGGAGATCAGCTTTTTGCCACTCTGGTTCTGTCCTTGGTCCCTCCCTTTCTCACCTGACCTTTTGCACAGCTTGGCTTCCTGTCTACTGCTTCTTCCTTGCTTAAATGAAGTTAATATCCCCCTCTGATACCCTTCTCCACAGTAGCCTACATGTTATTTCCCCATAAAGCTCAAATGATTTCATTGAACTTTATGATGCCTGTGAAAGATGTGGATGATTATCCTCAGTCTGGCCAGCAGTTTTAATTAGAGGGACTGTGAAGCGTGCTGTTAATTAAACGAGTTATTTTTAGACATACGTGTTCATTAGTCCTCTGGAACACCTCTTCCTTCAGATTTTTAAAAATACAGGTTAATTTATGGTCTGGATAGGAGTCATTAACTCTTTAACTTCATCTTGTCTAGCAAAATCCCTCCTGGGGTTTCTCTGTTGCTAGAGAACCAGAGTGAAGGCAAGGTGGACGTGGCAGCTGGAGAGCAAAGCTGCCTTTCTTCCCGTTGTGCATTCTCTACAGTGACACCTCCCGAAGACAGTTTGAAGCTGCAGAGATTTGCTCCAAAATACTCTAATATTAACTACTTTTGAGCTTCAAGATGGAATTCAGCTCTAAGAGCTATTGAGCCCTTTTAAACACACAGAGCTATGCTGTCGTCATGAAATGATTCACCCTTCAGTTTGCATTCTGGCAAACTTACCCCCGGGGCTGTCTCTAATGTCTTATAGATTGGATCAAATTGAACTTCAAACATTTTTATAAAATTTGAGGCAAGAATATACCAATTAAACATATATATGTTATTGTATGTATATGAGCCATATGTATTCAAAAAATACATGAATCTTCAAAAGATACATGCTGTATGATTCCATTTTACATACTTCTTGATTCCATTTATAGAACATTCTCAAAATGACAAAATTATAGAAATGGAGACAAGATCAGTGGTTGTCAGGTGTTAGGGACATGGCATGACTATAAAGGGGTAAACGGGTAATTATTTGTAGTGATGGGTCAGTTCTGTATCTTGATTGTGATAGCTACATGATAGGTACATGAATCTTTACATGTGACCAAATTTCACAGAACTAAACACAAACACACACAAAGAAAGACAGAAAGGAAAAGCAATCACAGCAAGATGTTTATGTATTATGACATGTATTAGGTCAACTATGCATAAATACAGCAAACAAAATAGAAAGTAAATAATTGCATGTGGCTTTCCCTATGATCAAGACATAAAAATCTCAAGTTAACAAAGGGTTATTTTTGCATTAGAATGTAACGGGGCTTTAACACATGAATTTATAAATGCTCATTCTTATTGTGAACATTAGCCTCTGTGTGGTCAGTCATCAATAACGCAGAATTTATGGGAAGTATCTATCTCTTTTTCCTCTTTCCCTTTATCACCATCATCTCACTTCGATGTGACTATTGACTGTGATTGATTTTTAGGAGTGTGGCTGTAACTGAGAAGACCGCCTTCTCTCTGTTGTTGACTCTCGATTTTCTTGGAAACATTAACTCCTTACACATGCCCAGTCTTGATAGATTGTGAGGGGTTTAAGCTTATCTTGTGGGATTTCAACCTTCTTTGTTTAATGGTCCCCAATCAGTGATCCTTCACACCAAATTCCTCATGCCTTCATGGGGAAGGGGTACTATTTCCCATGGTGGAAAGTGATCTAACAGATAAATGATATGACAACATGTTAAATCATCTTGGGGTAATTCTTTTTGTTTGTTTGTTTTTGAGATGGAGTTTCGCTCTTGTTGCCCAGGCTGGAGTGCAATGGCGTGATCTTGGCTTACCGCACCCTCTGTCTCCCCGGTTCAAGCGATCCTCCTGCCTCACCCTTCTGACTATCTGGGATGACAGGCATGCGCCACAATGCCCAGATAATTTTATACTTTTAGTAAAGACAAGGTTTCTTCATGTTGGGCAGCCTGGTCTAAAATTACTAGAAAAATAAAAGTAATCTATTATAGTAATTTATTTAAGTGATTCTTATATTTAAAATACCAGCAGTTAAATAAGCCTAGGAAAATCTAAATAATGACCCATTGGTATTGGAAGGAAATTGGGGAAATGTTTAACCTAAAGGGATGACTTCCTAAAATTCAGTAGAATTTCAGTCACTGCGATACCTGGGAAGGGAAGGTAATTTTTTTGGGAGGTGCATGCAGTCGGCTTTTTTCATGCTGTTTGAGTTGTAATAATCAAATAATTGTCTAAATCGAGCATGAAGGTTTTTTTACTTCTATATGTTCAATAACGTATTGAAATTTAAAAATTTATGTAAAGCAGAATTTAAGGAGTCTGTTTGCAAATCTTAGTATACCTAATAGATTTTAAGTTCTCTGACAGCAGGGGCTATGCGTTTTACAGCTTTATTTCTCAGTACTGTATAGTAGAAATTTTATATACTTACTTATATTTAATATCATTATTATATTTGATAGTAGATATTTAATAAATATTAGTAGATTGGATATGTTGATGCATTTTTAAAATTTAGTTTGTTTTGAGGCAGAGTCTCACTCTGTTGCCCAGGCCAGAGTACATGGCATGATCATGGCTCACTGCAATCCCTGCCTCCTGGATTCAAGCGATTCTCGTGCCTCAGCCTCCCGAGTAGTTGGGATTACAGGCACGTGCCACCTTGGCATGGCTAATTTTTGTGTTTTTAGTAGAGACAGGGTTTTGCCATGTTGGCCAGGCTGGTCTCAAACTCCTGGCCTCAAGCAATCCACCCGCCTTGGCCTCCCAAAGTGCTGGGATTATGGGCGTGAGCCACAGCGCCTGGCCAGATATATTTTAAAAATTTAGATATAAACATACTATCATATGGGTGAGAGCAATCACTAATTGCCATATTCATGTTCTCTGATTTCTGGTTCTCCTTAACTGATATCACATTCAGGCACCATATAGCACTAATTACATTTTTTTGCCTTACTATTCTTTAAGAGGTCATTTGAGATATTAGGGTTAAATTTATATTCACGTGTGAAAATTCTATTTTACGTCCATTTCTTTCTTTTCTTTCCTTTTCTTTTTTTTGAGACAGAGTCTCACTCTTGTCGCCCAGGCTGGAGTGCAGTGGTGCGATCTCGGCTCACTGCAAGCTCTGCCTCCCGGGTTCACGCCATTCTCCTACCTCAGCCTCCCGAGTAGCTGGGACTACAGGCGCCTGCCACCATGCCCGGCTAATTTTTTTTGTATTTTTAGTAGAGATGGGGTTTCACCGTGTTAGCCAGGATGGTCTCGATCTCCTGACCTCGTGATCCACCCGCCTCAGCCTCCCAAATTGCTGGGATTACAGGTGTAAGCCACCGCGCCTGGCCTACGTCCATTTCTTGAATATGCTTCCTTACTTAAGAAAACTGTGCTTTGGAGAAATGCCAGCCTCTTCTATAATGAACATCCATAGTTATTGTTTGAAGAGAAAATTTAATATTACTTTTTAATAAAAATAGCAGATGGCCAATATAAAATCCATATCATTATCAATAATGCTTTTACTACGTTTCTGAGTTTATATTTCCAAATTTCATTCCTAGGAGTAGAAAAACAAGTATAAATTATTTTGCTCTAAAAATAATATTAAACTCTCAATTCTATCTAAGAAAACTCTGAAAACTGTAGAAGAAAAGGATTTTTTTGTTTTTTCTTTTTATTTATTTATTTTTTAAATCCATGTTACCAAAGTCAGAAAACTTTTTCTGTAAAGAGCCAGACAGTAATTATTTTTCATTTTGGCAGTTCAAAAAGCCAGTTTTTGTTGCAACTACTCAGCACTACCCTTGTAGGGAAAACAGCCGGAGACAAATGGGCATGATTGGATCTAGCCTGCAGTTCTTAGATTCTTTCTCCAGTTATAGACACTATTCAGCTAGTGTTATGGAGGCACTATTGAAGTTTCAAAGTGTTGGCAGTAATGAATGTGTGGGAGGAGATTGATGATAAATCTGTGGAATCTGCAGTGACTGAAACACAGCATTGGCACTAGCTTTAAGCAGAAAAACCAGGTCCTCTGGTGCCCAAGTGAAAGGAGAATACTTTGTTCTTCACTCTGTTTTAATGGTATCAGTTGGTAGATGTCCATTGGCCCTGTCACAAGGTGATATGTGTATAGCAGATGGTACCAGCACAAAAGCAAGTAGAAGTTTGTTTTTGATTGGTTACTCATTGCTTCCTCTTTGATACCAAACTGATAGCATGGGTGCTCAGTTTCTATACTAAATAAAGGAAAAAAAATTAGCAATCCATTATTCTTCCATTTAGACCAATCCAAATTGATTGTCCTCCTCATTTCCAATTTATGTTGCCACATGACTCTCTTAAACCATAACTTCAGGAGCAAAAGTATTTATATATTTTTGCTGAGTTCAAGGATTTAATGTGCTGAGCAACATATCATTCAAGGAGCTGACCTACCATTTTCTGATTGATAATGGAAATGTTAATGTATTGTTAGTCCTCTTATTTTTAGCCTAAAGTGAGCTAATAACTAGAATCATTATGTTGTGCCTATAAAGTGTTCAGGCAAAAGGGAAGGTGCAGAAGTCGAGGTCTATTTGTCAAGTTAATGATAATATTGGAAAAGCGAATTATATTGAAGGAAAAATCCAATTTCATACCCTTTTGCTGGTAAAAGGGGCAATGGAATATCTAATTTCTGAACTCTTGTAATGCTATTCTTTGGATACATTTATTGCTGAAAATTTTACCCATTAAATCCATGTCTTATAATAATTATTAGCTCAACACTTACTACTGTGAAACCTAATATTTCACTGCATGAAACACACCATTTCTCTGAGACTATTGTCAGTCTCTCTGCCCTGATTCTCTCATGTTGCCATGGCATTCCATAGAGCAGCCACCTGCTCAACCTGGGCCTTCTAGCTCTGTGCTCTACAAGGTACAGGCTCCTACCAAATCTGAAGGGGAGTGAGAGAAAAGATGAAAAGAAACCCTGGGTGGTGGTCAGGAAGTGTCCTGTCAACCCTCTGGGTGGGCCTGCAACATGCATTCTTCATGGAGGGATATCGCCCCCCCGCCCACCTCTGAGTAGGGAAGGGGTACAAATATCAGTGTTTGAGGAGCAAAAAAATATGAGTCATGACAATGGCTTGTGGCCTTTCAAAGGGTCACAGTACATAAACAGATATATAAACAATGTATCTGTGGCATTACAACGTCAAGGGGGAGCAATTAGAAAAAAGGCTAAAAAGACTCCAAGGCAGGGGGGATATAATTTTTAAAAAGTTGATGTATACTGCTGTGTGATGGAGAAGGAGGGCCGCTTTGCTTTTTTTCTTAACCATTCCAAAGCCCCCGATTTGGCCAAGTGAACAATGGACACCCTTGTGCTGGCAGATCACGTCTAAGTCCCAAAGGTGCCCGTGTTTGCCTTGTTGCAGGCAATGAGGGAGGCTTGGGCAACCCAGCTGTCTCCTCCACCAAGCCTAATCTCTAAAGCACTGGTTCATAGATGGCATCTTCTAGCTCCAGTTCTCCAGATCCATATGCCTATTTGAAAAACACTCAGACACCAGTTGCATTGTTTCAAGCTACTTCACAGAGGGGTGTTCATGAAGAGTTATTGGTAAGGAGAAACTCCAAAAGACTTGAACATCCTGGGAGCATTTTCATGCTAACCAGTTTTGCTGTCTTTAGGGGAAAGGATTGGCATTTTTCTTTTCCACCAGAATAATTTAACCTTAAACTCTTTGTAAATGTCAAAATTCCAAATAACACTCCTCTAATATGTTAAAGTGGAAGGGGAAAAAGAAGAATGAAACACATCAGTTGGCCTTTCCTTGGTCTCTTGATCCCACACTCTCCCATGGTGAGGACCAGCAGAAGTGAAAATGGAGCTCTCTGGAAGAGTGAGGATTTTCCTAAGGCCGTCTCCTGTGCTTCCTCATCCCCAGCTCGCCATTTCTGGAGTAAAACAGCAGCTGTGCAGTGAGGACCCTGAGCAGCTGAAGATCCAATTAACAGAGTCTCGGGCTGACGTGTTCACACTTGGAAACCTCTTTGGAGACAGGCTACATGGCAGTTACAGAAAGGATGTTCTCGCCTCTGGGATGAGCTCTGTCAGTCAGAAATTTATTTAAGACATTTACCCCCCCCCACCTCCTGCAACAATTGGTGAAATTTGGGAAAGATGCTAGAGTCTAATGATCTCGTTTCTTTGCTATATATTCTCACAAAGTGAATCCTACAGAATAAAAGACTAATTGAAGATTAATTGAAGGTCAAGGAAATATTTATCAGTGCCAGGCACTGCTCTCAGCACGCTGAGGAGTAAAAAGCAGTCTGGGTATGAAGAAGCTGATGGGAAATAAGAAAGTATAAACCCAACAGCAGGAAAAAGCAGAACTTGAGCATGCCATGAGAAAGGCACAAGAAAGGTACTGTGAGTGATCAAAGAAAAACGTAGATAGTGTCTGATTGGAAGGAGTAGGACAGACTTCCTGGAAGAGGTGACGTGTGAGATAAATCTGTAAACAAGCATATGATTTGAAGGTAGGATGGTGGGAAGCCTGTTCCAGAGGGAGGGAAGTATGTGAGCAGAGGCTTGGGTGGGAAAGCACCAGGTGCATCCAGGGAACAAGCAGCTGGTTCTGGGAACCGGAAGTTACAGGTGATTTTGAGAGAGCAGTTTTTTTTTTTTTGTTGTTGTTGTTTTTTTTTTTTTTTTTCCAGTTCAGGGCAGAAGGCACCTGTAAGAGTGAAGGAAGGAGGAGGAAAAGAACTGGCAGAGGCTGCAAGGTCAGATGGCTCTTCAGAAGGCCTGAAATGGAGTTGAAAGACAGGGCAGCTCATTCTGCAGCAACCCCCATATATTTTCTTTTGAATTTTGAAGGGTTGTGTGAGCTGACTTCCTTAATATCAGGCCAGACATCTTGGTGTCCGTGTGAGAGGTTAGACTAGGGGGAAACAGAGGAGAACCTTAGAAGGGAAGGCTCCTTTCTCTGTCACACCTCAAAATTTAGTGACTCTCCGCTGAGTCCAAGAGGAAGTCCTAGGAAAAATGTGTGACTCAGGTTGGATGGACCCCAGACCACCAGCCTGCAGACCTCTGGTCTTACTGGAGAAGTAAGACTCATCTCTAGTTTTACTGAGTGACATAGTCAAGTCCTGAACAATCTGGGCCTCATTTTTCTGGTCTTGTGCATGGTGCTATTACCTTCCCTACATACACAAGATCCAATTACAATCTAAGGTGCTCATGTCTGTGAAAGCACTTGCAACATTTTTTTTTTTTGGTACTGGTGTAAGATGGTAGTGTGAGTCATAAGTTACAGGTTTTTTAATAAGCTCTTTGCTCCACTGGTCTAAAATATAGAATCTGAGACTCTAGGGGTTATTTTAAACTCATAGATCCATAGAATGTAAACACTGAAAGGGACTTTAGTACCATCTAAACTCCCCTTGGTGAAAGGCAGCACACCATCGTGGTTAAGAGTGTAGATGCTGAAATAGATTCAGTAGATGCAAATTTCATCTCCACTACTTACTAGTTACATGATTTTGAACAAGACTATTTTAACCTCTGTGTGCCTCAGTCTCCTCATTTATAAAGTGGGGGTGAAAAATGCTCTCTAGCTCATAGAATTGTTGTGAGCTTGAGTTTGTATGTGTAATGCCCTGAGAACAGCAGCTGTGTGTAATAAGTACCATACGCACCGTGATAGCTAGTTCGACTGACTTGTTTTTCACATGAGGAAACAGAAATCTAGTGAGGTGAACTGACTTGCTCAAGGCACTTATTTGCCCAGTGGCAGGGCCAGGACATTAGAATGTGTTTCCTGACTCCCAGGTCAGTATCTTTCTATTTCCTCTCAGTGTTCTCTGTTGATTCAGTCAGCATAATTTGCTTTTGGTAAAAATGTTTAAATGAAGAAAATTATGCCAAAATCTTTCAGGTGTTTTCAATGGGGAAAAAAATCACGGAACTTCAGGGAGAAGGAAGGGTCTCTCAGAAGGACCTCTGTAAAATCTGTCCTTTGACTTGCACGTGGGCCACTGAGGAGAGAACGTCTGGTCTTTCACTGACAACATCTCTCAAATAGCCTTCATAGCATCCTAACTTGGAACAAATGTAGAGTTTCCAGATCACAGCTGGATAAAAAGCAGTATTTCAAATAATAATACTATTTGTAGTAGTCATTGGCTAAATTTCTATATTTTTATATCTCATAACAATCGTGGAGGTTGGATGAATTATCTTTATTTAAAAATGAAGGCAGGGTAAGGTGGTTCACACCTATAATCCTAACACTTTGGGAGGCCGAGGCAGGAGGATCGCTTGAGGCCAGGAGTTTGAGACCAGCTTGGGCAAAGTAGTGAGGCCCTGTCTTGATAAAAAATTTTTAAAAATTAGCCAGGCATGGTGGCGTGTGCCTGTAGTCCCAGCTACTGACTCAACATCTCTAGTGGTGAGGTCAATAAATCTGTATTTCTTCTGCATGCAAAAATTTGAGCAGCACTGTGCTACAAGCCTTCTTCCCAAGTCCCATTCTGTGTTAGCCCTGGAAGAGCCCAAGCTTTAGGACAGAGATGCCAGGAACTGAGCACTTATCACTTATTTGGCACTGGGGCCTGATGCTGTGGGCCATGCCACTTCCCTACCATTTTCTGTAACCACTCAACAACTGCTAAAGAAGGTTCTCAGGCTCTTTAGGAAAGAGCCTTACATTCTGTATGCGAAGACAATGATCAGAAGGGATGACAACTCACGTCTATTTCTGGAGTATGAGGAAGAATCAATTGTAATTGTGAAAATACCTCCATGTTAAACCTTCCATTAACACTTTTACTACAAAATAGGAAAGAGAGAAGCTTACTATGGACACAGAACTCAATGTCTCTGGATATCAAGGGAAAATAAAGGAGCTTTAAAAAACAGAAGCAGCCAAGGGCAAGTGGTCGAATCTCTTGCCTAAAGAGGAAGAATGTTTGTGTCCCCTTTGAAATGAGTGAAAATATACAACCTGTTGTGTTGCCAGATGCTTTGACCTAATACATCCCAGGTACTATGCTTTTAATTTGTTGGTGACTCAAAAAGCACTCATAGAGCGATCTGACAGAATACAGGAAGATAATTTTTGCCATTGCTTTTAATGGCAAAAACAGCAATTACTTTTGCACAAATGTAATGTTAATAATTACTTCTAGATATCTCTGTCATTAAAATGCCTGAAACGCCATTGTTAGAGATGCATTGCTTATGTCTAAATGTTTCATCCAGGCATCTTTCCTAGCAGATCTGGGGAAATATGGCCTATTGACATTAAAATCCCATTGTGAGATGGGACTCTGGAGAACTGGAGCATGTGGGGATATTGGGGTGGAGATTGGAAAGAGGGGAAACTTTGCAGAAAGGAAAATAATAACTTTCTTAAGGTTTACCTTGTGTGAATCCATCACTCTTTCTAATACTTTGTGAAGCTCCAGCTAACCAGACCAGAGCCAACTTTTAGAGTTGACAGCCCTGCCTTCATCAAATGCCCCTGGTCAGAGAACCCTGAGCAGAGACACAGTTGGTCCCTTTGACTTTGGTCTGTGATTGAGGAAAGGGCAATTTCTTTTACCAGTGGGCCATTGCTGCCAACCAGCTGTGGGCAGTGCTAGATCTTCCTCTCTTCACCTGGTAATATGCAGCCAGGTCACATGCCAGACCCTGACATATGCCTCCTTCAGTTTCTGATCTCCTTTTCCAAATATCTCCATCACCTACCATCCACATCTGTAATTGTACTCTATGAGTCTTGAAGACTTCAGAAATCACTTATAATATGAAATATAGCTGCATGTGATCATATTTTATTTTCTGTAGTCTTCCTTAAACATGACTTAATAATTCAGCAGATACTAATTGATGGTCATTGAGAACAAAAAGGAGACAATTTGGGAATATTATGATACAATGATGCCAAAATATTTTGCTCACAGAGGACTTTGTAGAGCTGTAGAAAGGACAATAAAAAATAAAGTGAAAAAAAATTACCAAAATGAATACTAAGTTGTTCTTGTATGTAAAATATGTAAAAGAGTAGTGTTGTAAGGGGCCCCAGAATTTGTAAATGGGAATAATTTAAGGTATTGGGTTTTTTCTTTAAAGTTGCTATTTAACAGGATTCAGATACTTAGATGCATTTTCTATAGCTTCAGTGTATATATGTATATATGTTATATGTAACAGGTATATGACATATGTATATTTATTACATGTATTTATTTAATTTAGATATAGCAGAGGATAAAAATGGAGGAATTTCTGAAGGAACTGGATTGTAAACCAACCTTTCGAAGAAGCAGGTATTGAAAGAGAAAATTGCCATTTAGAGGGGATGGCATAAGCTCATGGAGGGGGAAATCACACACGAGGGGGCTACAGGCTGCTTGAACAAGGCACAGTGGCCAAAGGGGCGAGGCTGGGGGTGTGAAGTTCAAGCCAGGTGGAGGGAGCAGCTGATGAAGCAATCTGTAGGGGCAGCCCTGGTGTGGATATGGAAGGTTCCCAGTAAGCTCCTGGGCAGAAGGATGACTCCATATGAAGACTGTGAAATTGGCACTGGACAGACAGCTGGGTCAGGGCTGTTGAGGGAGACAGGGGACTGGAGGGAAATAAAGTGTCTGGTTGATCTCCAGCCATACACAGGTGAGTCTGACAAAGTGGGCAGAAATAATGTCTCCACCTCTTTCAGGGTGGGTGTGGAGGGTCTGCTCTCATTTCCCTCATCTAGGCAATTTCTTGGATAAAGATGAAGAGACTCGGAGGGATGGTTCCCTCTAGGTAAGGCTTTAGAGTGGGTCAGGTGGTCCTTTTCAGATGGCCCTTGCCCCTCCCTGCAGAAGGGGCTCAGGCTCCCTTCTGTGCATCTTTTTTTGAGATGAACTATTAGGAAACCCATCGTGTTCAGGGAGCTGTGTCTTTTGCCTGGTGGTAGAACAATGACACATGCATTCTGGCCGATGTCTGGCTCCATTTTTGGAACCCATAACAATTATTCCTTTAAAATTCCAGATTGAAATGGAGAACTGAAATCTGAAAGTGGCTCTTCAAATGAGTGGGGCAATGTGTTTTAAGCATTTAATCTCGAAAGATTCCACTCACCTCCTCCAATTATTTTAGAGGCTGATTTTCTCTGAGAATAGAGAAGCAAAGAGAGGAAACTCACTTTAATCTAATGTACTCTTAGTCAGTTTAGGGGGCTAAGGCCACAATTGGTGTTTGAAGGGAAAAAAAAATAGACCCCCAAGTGGAGCCAGGAAGGCTTCCATTTTCTTCTCAGCCTTAACGCACCCTCAGGAAATGATTGAAGCCTGGGAAATTATGAATATCAGATTAATTGAACAGGAAAACCAGTGAACAGCTGCAATTTTCTATCATGGATTTTTTTTTTAAATTTAAGAGATAGGAAACCTTTTTATGCATTGGGTTTTCCAAATTGATTTCAAGAGTATATTATCCTAATATGTAGTAATTTTACACAATAAAAATTGGCTTTCTACTTGGAATTTTAGGCATGAGAGTTGCATCATGATTGTTATACTTATTCGTTCTCTGATGAAAGAAAAGAAGATTGAACATTAAAAGCTGAAAGTCATCCATACAGTTGTCCCAATAGCAATCTGTGTACCTTTAACCCTGAGGAGGAAAAGTAATTACCCTACGGCTTCTGATGACCTCAACTAACCTTTGCTGAAGGGCCAGAGAAAATAAAAGCTGACCATCAGCCTGCCCTGGTTGCCCTGGGCTTAACCTGCTGTGTGAATGAAGAACAACCCAACAATAGGATGAGAGGATGTTGCCATGGAAATAGCCCTGGACGAAGGAGCAAAAATCAGAAATTTATCACAATTAATTGTTCTATTAAGAACCTCCCATCTTTTGGATTATTCCCTGGGGGTAGGGAGGGAAGATGTGTTCTCATTTAGATCTTATGAGAGAAAATTATGCTTGCATAAATGAGGCAGCCCATAAAGTAAAACCATTCTAAGTAGTGACAAGAATTGGACAGCTTTGTGAGAGATGGAAGGATCTATATCTCCTCATAATCTATAAAGATGCAAACGCAAACAGCCAGGACGAGGGCCAAAGAACCTCTTTCTATCGGGGAACCAGGTGAAGTGTGGGTCTGGACATACGTCTTTTTCATATTTTCAGTAGACTGTTGCCTGTGCTTTCATGCCTTGGCAAGGGCTGCAAAGTACAGGTAATGACATTTTAACAGTACAGAATTGTGTTGTCATATTTTATTCTGCTTATTTAGCCTTTCTGTTAAATAGAATCCAAGTTCTATGTATTTTTAACGTGAGCTTGTTTAGATCAGAAAATAGAAGCTTGCTATCCGATTATGTTCAGATTAAACTAGACTAATCCATGATGCTCTGGGTGCCATAGACTAATTGCAGAAAAAAGATATGGAGTGAGAAATACTTCCTTTATGGAGAACCTACAAGTTATCTCTTAGGTAGAAGCAGACGTATTTAAAAGTAATAATATTTTTATTTTTAACATGAGAATGTTTTCATTTTTATTCATCATACGAAGATGAAATTAGACTTTAAAAATGTGGATTTTTTGATCAGTTCTTTCATTTATTTGTATTAAGTGGATTAATTAATTATTGAGCAAAGGACTGTATGTCAACTTAACTTCTTTTTCGCATGACAGATAGCAATATGAAACACTATTTTCTGTATTTCCTAAATAGTGAGTTACTCATGTTAATCAGTTTTTAAAATAATTTGTGGTGCTAAAACAAAGCAGGTGGTTAAGCTCAGACATTGATTTTCTCTTTAAGGGGTATTTCATCAGTGAAATTTTAACCACCGATGAAGGAGAATGTAAACCATAGTAGGCGTTCACTGAAGACTCTTGCTTACAATGAGAAGATATGTTTTTCTGTCACAGCGTAAGATGCCAACATGAGTTTTATCCATGAATATATGAACCTATGAATTTTAACTCCAGATGTTGATAGGAAATTAATCTCATACTGGGAAGCATTATCAGCTTTCATTAGAACTTGGGAAGTTTACATTTAGTAGAAATAAACTTTTTAAATAAAGGGACATGTGTTGGAAATTCTGTTAACTAACAATGAAATCCAGCTCTTGGGCTTCTTGTTTACCCATCTGCTCTCTGCAGTTAGTTTATTACTCGTTTGGTGCGATTCTGGTATGGTTAGGGCCAGGATTCTGTTTGCTAACCCCCCAGGTACCTGTGGTTGGAAGGCCCATCTCAAATAATATAATAGACTTGGCCAGACTCATTCAACTCTCTCTGTGGCCTTTGGCAGGCTTTTAAGCTTTTTCTCTGCTATAGATAATAGTTTTTCTTAAGTGGCAGCAACATAGCTCTAAAAATACATCTACAATAAGGTCCTAGTTGTACTTACCTTATAGTTCAGCAGCACCTTGCTGGTGGCGATCATGCTTCTTAATTTCCATTTGCTTTAGTTTGCTGGTAAGCACATACCTGCTTGTAGGGTGCTAAGAGTGTTCTTTCTGGCTGAGATGTTTGCAGCGTTGGCCTTCGTCTTTATAGTTCTCACTTTATTTGGAACCTCTCCAGGTTTTCTCTGTTTATTAACTCTCACCTGGATGGCTTGGCTGAGGCAGCGGAACCAAAAGTAAAGATGGTAATGGGTTTCTGTTGTTTTACCTGTTTGGGCCAATAGAAGAATGAAAGGGAGAATGATGATCAAGATCAAAATGTAAAAAACAGTGCTAATCTTTCCTTACATAGAGAGAGGCAGCAGATATCTACCTGGTCTCCCCCATTTAAAACGATTATGCATAATTTCTGCTGGTTTGGATAATCAGTTCTGTATTATAATTATGGAAAGATATTTAATTATGTACAGTTTACTTATGGACTACATTTTTATTGTTCTTAATTTTGTTCAGAGGAAAAAAATTATATATATTTAGTGAAGTTTACATAGAAATCTTGCCAAAATAATTTTGTAAGGAATAAGGTAGATCAAATCTCTCAATGACTAGATATTTAAGTGCAGACATGAGAGTATTTACTGATTTATAACTAATAAAGCTTCAACTTAACTGCTCTTTAATGACACCTATAAAAATGGTATTAAAGTGTGACGAGCAATTTAAAAGACAAGGACTACTGAGAAGAGTTTTTTATATTTTTGTAGCTATCTGCACTTTATTTTTAATCTTTTATTCTATGCGTGCAGACTTAACTATGAAATAAATCCACAAACTCTTCAGTGTAAATGAGGAGCTAAATACAGAATGTAAGAATCACAAAAATAATTATGTCATAAATGAAAGCAAAAATTAGATGATAAATATGTGTGTGGAAAAATGCCAAAAATTGCCAGCCACTACACTTTGAGTGTACGTATTAAAAAACCAACATGGCATTTTGTGAAGAGAGTTCAAGATAATTTTTATAGGGTTAACATTACATATTTTAAACAGCACGGTATTTTGTCAGTAGAGTTTAAGATAATTTATATAAGGCAAACATACAAATTTTTAAAATTGCATGGCATTTTGTCAAGAGAGTTTATGATAATATTGGGTTGAATAGACACTTTCAACTGAAAGGGGAAAAACTATTTTAACAGTTTTTGGGTGTTAACACTACCAGCTCCAAATTAAGCAAACATTAACGACGTGACATTATTCTGACATACTCAGTCTTTAAAATATCTTTCCATGGATTACGTGTGGTGTAATGAATCATATATAGAATATAGGATATTTTAGCGGAATATCAAACTGTGGTGTTAGTACTGTGTCTGGGTTAAAGAATGTGAAAACATCATAAAAAATTATATGGCATCAGTGTTCCTCATCAAAGAACATAATTCAGTCTTGTTCAACAGACTGATGGAAATGAAATGCTGTCAACCTTTCTACATTTTCAAGCACAATGTATAAAGAAGGTAACTCATGAAAACAAATTTAGATCCATTTAAATACACCGCAGAAAACAAAGATATTCCAAAGAAATAGTCAAATTTGCTTCTCATCAAGTCCTGCAAGGTTCATCCTGGGTTGAAGCAGGGAGTAGGAATTTTATAAACGATTATGTTATTTAATAAACATATATATATCTCTCTCCATATATATTATGTCATCCTGAAGCAAACGATTAACCCAGTTAAAAGTCACAACTACTAGAATTCAATATACAATAGTACCAGGTATCCAGCTGTGAAGTAGCTGGGCTTAGGGCTTTCTACTTCCACCTCCCCACCACAAGCACATAACTACAGTTCATATCTAAGCTTTGAGTAAGAATATCAGCTACCCTAAAAGTTACCTTCAGGATGAAATACCTTTAAATGCTGCAGCGCCCTGGATTTCCAGTTAACCAAACTATATTTCCAGCAGAAACTCCTGGGGTATAGAGTAGTTCTCGTCTGTAAGCCCTTCCCGCTGGTCTTCTTAGGAAGCGTTGCTGTAGCGCTTTATTTATTTATTTTTAATCCTGTTGATAATTTGACTGTCTGTCAACTAATGCTTGCCGACTCATCACTAGCGTTTCTTAGGGTGGAGATGACTGGAAGGTTGAAGGACTGCAGGCCATACATCATTCTCCCCTTCTCAGTGCACCTTAATGTGAACATGGCATCATGACTCTGAGGAAAGGAGGGGAAAGCTGAGCCATCAGATATTCCATAAATTGCAGGCTTTCCCTGTGTCCTGTAGTGCCGGAAAGGGGGATTATTGCTGCAGAAAAAAAAAAAAAAATCTGGCCACACCGTAGAAATAATCATTGCAGTTGAGCTCCCTGCTATCTCCCCCTGTTTTTTTTTCTCTCTTGTTCTCTCTCTGTGTCTCTTCCTCCCTCTTTTTCTTGCTCTCTGTACGAGGCCCCAGCTGATTCAGGCTGCATCCAACCATACATAAATCATTCCCCTTATTCTATTGGTTACATGGGACATGGCAAGTATTGATTTTTTCCGTTGCCTCATTGCTGGAGAACACTTGGTTTTTGTGAGACAGAAAAAGAAAAAACCAAACCAAACCAAACCATAGCAAACAAAAAAACCCTCACCAGAGTTTTGTCTAGATAAGAAATAATCAGGTAGATGTGTACCATGCTGACGATAAGTGCATTCTAAAAACAGCATACTTTTGGGAGGCCTTTTGCTGTCTATTTGCATGTTCCCAATATCTCCTGTCTCAAAATTAAAAAAAATAAGAATTGCTTCTAGTGGTGGAGAGCTCTGGGCTAAGGAAGTAGGAAGGATACACACAGAGAGAGATCCTCTCTAATTGTTCAGGGTAAGGAGGCAACTAATTGATCACTGCTAACTCCAGGAAAAAAAGAAAGTTTAGTTAAAACACAACTCACTCACAAAACAGGAATAAAGAGGCAAACATGATGCCTCATGGCCAAATGACAACATACGAGACAGGAAGAAAGAGATGTTTGCCCAGGTTTATTTTGTGTGGTGATAAAATGTTCAATTGCGCCTTGTTTGTGTGAAGTATAAATGTAAAACACTGTCAAAATACTGTGTCTTGTAATACTCAGGGGCGGGAAATAGCAAAAAAGCAAATGTGTCTTAGTTTAGGATTCTGACGTAATTCTTCAGAACCTAAGTTAAAACACACAGGAGTCTTCGTATTTGTCACCAAGAGCCATTTGTTTTAAAGTGATAGTGGCTCTTGGACTCTATCCAAAGGGGTTTTATTCCTGAAATATCAAAATGACTTCTTTATGAGGTAATGCTGTCCAAAGGAGCATCCCAATATATGAGGAAATTGTTATAACGAGGAAATCATTATAAGAAGGTGATAGTGCTAATATAAGATGTGACAAGATGGTAAAAACCCACTTTCATTTTATGAGCCTATGTCACAACTGATTATTAATCTAAGAAAGGGCGAAGTTTAAGAACAAAACAATTCAGTGAGTTACACAGGGTATTTGTGTTTTTTTCTTTTTTTTGAGACGGAGTCTCACTGTTGCCAGTCTGGAGTGCAGTGGCGCCATCTCGGCTCACTGCAACCTCCGCCTCCCGGGTTCACGCCATTCTCTTGCCTCAGCCTCTCGAGTAGCTGGGACCACAGGCATCCACCACCACGCCTGGTTAATTTTGTTTTTGTATTTTTAGTAGAGACAGGGTTTCACTGTGTTAGCCAGGATGGTCTCGATCTCCTGACCTCGTGATCTGCCTGCCTCGGCCTCCCAAAGTGCTGGAATTACAGGCGTGAGCCACCACGCCCTGCCAATTTTTGTATTTTTGGTAGAGGCAGGGTTTTACCATGTTGGCCAGGATGGTCTCGATCTCTTGACCTCATGATCTGCCCGCTTCAGCCTCCGGTGGCAGGGTATTTTCTTTTGTGTTCTACTTAGAGCTGTCAACTAATAAATTTACCATGCAAGTGAGAAGTGTAATGGCTTCTTTAACCTACTTTATGAAGTTAAAACATTTCTTTTAAACCCAAGCCTTTACTCCTTACATAAACAGAGTCCATTAAAGTTAAACTGTCAGAAGCCTCAGAAGTCAGACTATGATTTCTCCTTTTTTTTCTTCACAAAAGTTGTGCTGGAGGATTCTTTTTGTCTTTTTGGTCTGTGAGTTTACTTTGCGGCCCTTGGTCCTTAATCCATGTTTATGGTAAGTTCTGCCCAACAGAGGATTCTGCGGGGTTGAGCTGCGAGGGGCTCAACCTGCTAACGCAGGTTAGAGCTGTGGCCAGCCCTTTGGGTGTTTAGCCTCTCAATGCACGGAATACTACTCATCTCTCTTCTCTTTATCAATCCCTTTTATTGAAGCACCCAGAGCTTCTCTTTTTACATTTAAGTGCTGGTTTATCTAAATTGCCATTTCAAGGGAAACCGTGAATTAAGATTTGGGAGAAGGCCTTAGGAAAACCTGCATGGAATTTTGTAGATATTAATGTGTCATTGTTTTTTTTGTTTGCTGTAGTTTGGGGCTCCAGCCCACTGCTTATTTTCTCAATCATCTCATATCCACGTACTGGGGAGAGTAAGATTGCCTGTCAACTTACCTAGAAGGCGAAAGAGTTCCTAAAAGACTTTGAGCACTTTGAATTTGAAAGGAAACGGACAAGAAAATGACAGAAACCATAGGCAACGCTTTGAACCTGACCTTTTTACTTTTTTCTTTTCTCTGCCTCATCCTTTCCTAAGTCAACAACTTGAACATCTTTCTTGACCATTAGTTGTTGCCAGTGGTTCGCTGGGCCGAGGGGAAGCTGCAGAGCTAAACGCCCATGCCTCCTCCAAACGCAGTGGGCTCACTGGGCAAACATACAGGCATAAAAACTTCTGCGCAAGTAGAGGTGCATGTCACACACGGTATAGGTTTCTGCTGTGTAACTCTAGTACTCTCTATAGGTCTGTTTCTCTAGAAAAATCATATAAGAACCTTAAGTAATGAATACCAAAAGTGCTCTTCGTTTCAATGTTTTATTTTCATTCACTCTAACAAGATTTTAACTGACAAGCAGAGCCTTGCCCACAGTGGACACTAAACAGGCATTTGTTTGTTTAGTTTGGTACAGTGTGGGCTCCAAAGGAGAGGTAACTATAACCAAGGCTAGCAATTATTATGCACTTAGGGGGTCACATGTATTATTTCATGTATTATTTCATAGCAACCCTGTTTTTAACCAACCTTATTTTTATGCCCATTTTAAAAAATGAGGGCATTGAGGCAGAGAGAGGCCAGGTAATTTGCTGAAGGCCACCTTGCAAATCAAAGGTGGAGTTGTGTTTCAGACCCTGTTGCTGTTAACCATCACCCAGTGAGGTGGGGCAGTGGCTGCCTGGCAGAGGCCCTTTTTGCCAGCTGGGAGTCTTGAGCAAGAGCTTCAGCAAGAGCATAGCTTCTGTGCTGGACTTGAAGCACATTGTATCCCATGATTTTCATATTCTGTGGGTATACGTTGGTTCACTATGAAAAAAAGAAATCTTTAAAATTTCCTAATAGCGATTGCCATTGAAAGGAATTTCTTTGTGAACGCTTTTGAACATGAATATCATTTTTGGGAGGAAAATGTCTACCTGCTAACTATTTGGTGTGGTATAGCTAATGTGAGGCTCACGCATGGAAGAAGTGATGGTGGCAGGGCCCCAGCACATGAAAGTCCCAGATAGAACCCACACCCTGCTCTGAGGAACCGTGATTTTCCACAGAAAGTGGTAAGAATGCTCAGTTGAATTAATAGGTTTTTCCAAGAACCGAAACACCACTCTTTCTTTTATCTCTTCTACTGAAACACTGCTGGGGAAACAACATAGTGAGTGGGGCTTACCTTAGATGATCTCCTGTAACATCAGGTCATAATGGCTTCAAAATTTTAAGGTAGGAAGAAATGTAGTTGAGAAGCTGGTTGTTGATGTTGTCTGCAGCAAACTCCTTAGAAGAGGAAGATGGCTCAAACCTATTCTGAGGGGACTAAACTGAGGTTTTCCTGCCAGAGTCCCCTCTCACCCAGTGCTCTTGGTCTCTGTAACAGAACATTTATGCTTAAGTATTGAGGGCAAGTATGTATTTCAAAATGTAAACTAAATAATAATAATAATAAAGTTGGTAACTGACGTGGGCACACATCACCAGGCATCCATTTACCTTTCTTCTCATCACATTCCTGCCATTGTTTTTGCTCTTCTTTGTGCCCATCTGATGGATATACTGGCCAATTCCCAAACTAAGATCTGGAAGGGACATTATGACAGTGGCTACCTTAGAGCATATCCCAAGAAATACTGCTGCCCAGCCATTTGCTTACTCCTGGACTGCATTAGCAGTTGATAAGTCCCAGTAAACAGGGCTGTCCCAACTTATCGGCACTCATTTCATGGCCTGGGTAGAAAAACAAAAGAGGTGTGAATGGGCTGTGGGAGAAGACAATGTAACCAATACCCTGTGTTCTAAAACTGGACCAAAAAGAACCAGGGAAAGGCATTTTACCTGAATTCATTGCTTAGCAACAAAGACATTACCTCCAGAGAATGCTGTCCTATAGGTTACTGAGTAACTGGCTGTGACAATTACCAAACAGCTGGCCTACTAATCTACATACCTTTAACCCCAGCCAGCTGAAAAGGGACCATGGACAGTTCACAAACAATAGACACACGTCTAATGTTTTATTTAAGAGCTGACAGAAGTCACAGCTGTATGGGTCCTGCAGCCACTTGGCTTGAACTGTTGTAACTTGGATGTCCTGCCCTCCAGGGTCTGTGGCACGTGAAGAAACAGTTTCTACCAGAAGGCAACCTGGTGGAGCTTTAGGGAGGAAATACTTCTTGTAACTAACCCCAAAGTGCAAAATTTTGTTGAGGAGGAAGAACTGGATGCAAACAGTCATTTAAAGGCAAAATAAAATCTGCTTTTTCCCAATTTCTAATTGATAAATACTGAGTTGGCCTGGCAATAGAATATCATATACAACAGATTAGAGACTTATGATATTGTTAGATATAAACAGTGCTTAGCACAATTTTGACTCTAGGAGGATTAGATTCAGATATTTTTACTCTAAAAGACCACATTATAAGCTGGGATTTCTTACTAAGTAATTTATTTTCTGGGACTCTGAGAAAAAACCATCAAACCAAGATACATTTGTCTGCATATATTATTTACATGCATATCTTGAGGATTTTTAATTCCTAACATCTGAAAGTACTTTCCTCTGTATCTGTGAACCCTCAAAATGTCTACTTGCAGGCTGACATGAAGGTCAATCTATTGCATGATGGACTGTCCAGAATAATTTAGAGGAGGCCTCCCTACAATCCCCTGCCCCACCTGTCTCCATAAGACCCATAGGGTCTCTCAGACTCTATTTCTAGTAAATGGAACTATAAAGTGCTGAAATTGGTCTTTAAAAATGAACATGCCAGAACCTCCAGCCTCCACAACTAAGTCATGAGTCGTCATTCTTGGAAGTTTTACTTCCATTTCAGTTGTGCTGGTATTAAGTGAGACATCTTAGGAACTCTTTGGAACTTGTTTACCATCACATAAGGAAGCCCATTATCTTACTTTATAGTCATGTTTCATTTTGGAGAAACCAAGAAAAAAGGCCAATAAAAAAGGAAAAAATCTGACCCCGCTTACCAGAATGGCACAGTAGTAGTGCAGTTTGATGATCGGAGTTTTGTTTAAAATAATGTGTTTTAATGGATTAATGGCCTTTCAGCTTTAGAAGATAATCCGAAATGATGTGTTGAATGCTAAAATGTAGTCAGACAGCCCTGGTAGATCCTAGCATTTCTAGGATTTCACGTAATATTTTTAGCTCTGCACATTGTAGAGGTGCTAGCTTTTCTATACATCTATAAATATACTGGTTATTTTTGGTGATGAAATTTTTTAAAATCATCTTTGGCAAGTAATTCAAATATGACACATTTTCTACAAGTACATGACTCTCTGGGTATTCCCTAGCTATTTCATCAATTAAGTTAGTAGGTCCAATATGAATAATAGCTGCCATGCATTAAGTGCCTACAGTGTACCAGTCACTTTACAGGCATACCTCAGAAATATTGTGGGTTTGGATCCAGATCACTATAAACAAGTGAGCCACACAAATTTTTTGTTTCCAATTGCATATAAAAGTAATGTTTATACTATACTTTAGTCTGTTAAGTGCATAATAGCATTATATTTTAAAAAATAATGACCATACTTTCAGTTAAAAATATTGCTGAAAAATGCTAATGATCATCTGAGCCTTCAATGAGTCATAATCTTTTTGCTGCTGGAGGGCCTGGCCTTGATGTTGATGGCTGCTGACTGATCAGTGTGATAGCTGCTGAAGATAAGACCACAAATAAGTTTGACACATAAATTGACTCTTCCTTTCATGAAAGATTCCTCTGTAGCATGGAATGCTATTAGATAGCATTTTACCCACAGTAGAATTCTTTCAAAGTTGGAGTCAATCATCTCTGACCCTGCTGCTGCTTTATTAACTAATTTTATGTAATAAATAAGTTACATAATAGTCTAAATCCTTTGTCATTTCAACAATTTTTATAGCATCTTCACCAGGAGAAGATTCTATCAGAAGAAACCACTTTCTTTGTTCATCCATAAGGAGCAACTCCTCATCTGTGAAAATTTTATCACGAGCTTGCAGCAATTCAGTCACATCTTCAGGCGCCACTTCTAATTCTAATATTATTATTTCCACCACATCTGCAGTTTTTCCTGTAGTAAAATCTGGAACCTCTCCAACTCATCCATAAGGGTTGGGTCAACTTCTTCCAACTCCTGATAATGTTGATATGACTCCCTTTCATGAATCATGAATGTTCTTAATAGCATCTAAAATGGTGAATCCGTTCCATAGTTTTCAACGTACCTTGCCCAGATCTATCAGAGGAATTTCTATCTGTGGCAGCTAAAGCCTTACAAAATGAATTTCTTAAATAATAAAACTTGAAAGTTAAAATGACTTCTAGATCCCTGGGCTACAGAATGGATGTTGTGTGAGCAGGCATGAAAACAACATTCATTTCTTTGTATACCTCCATTACAGCTCTTGGATGACCAGTGCATTGTCAATGAGGAGTAATGTTTTGAAAGGAATCTTTTTTTTTTTTCCCTAGCAGTAGGTCTCAACAGTGGGCTTAAAATATTCAGTGAACCATGCAGTAAACACATGTGTTTTCATCCAGGCTTTTTTTATTCCATTTATAGAGCACAGGCAGAGTAGATTTAACATAATTCCTAAGGGCTGTAGGGTTTTCTGAATGGCATATGATAATTGGCTTAAACTTAAAGTCACCAGCTGCATTACCCTCTAAAAAGAGAGTCTGTTCTTTGAAGGTTTGAAGCCAGGCATTGATTTCTCATCTCTAGCTATGAACATCCTACCTGTCACCTTCTTCCTAGAGAAGGCTGTTTTACCTATGTTGATAATCTGTTGTTTAGTGTAGCCGTCATCATCAATTATCTTAGTTAGATTTTTCTGGAAATTTTGCTGCAGTTTCTATATCAGCACTTGCTGCTTCGCCTTGTACTTTATTTTATGGAGAGGCTTCTTTCCTTAACTCTCATGAACTAACCTCTGCCACCTTCATACTTTTCTTCTGCACCTTCCTTACCTCTCTTGACCTTTACAGAATTGAAGAGAGTTAGTACCTTGCTCTGGATTAAGCTTTGGCTTGAAGGAGTGTTGTACCTGGTTTGATCTTCTATCCAGACCACTCAAGCTTTCTCCCTGTCAGCAATAAGGCTGCTCTGCTCTCCTATTATTCGTGTGTTCACTGAAGAAGCACTTTTCATTTCCTTCAAGAACTTTTTTCTTTCCATTCAGAACTAACTGTTTGCAAGATGCCTAGCTTTGGTCTATCTTGGCTTTCAGCAGGCTTTACTCACTAAACTTAATAATTTCTAGCTTTTGATTTAAAGTGAGGAACATGTGACTTTTCCTTTCACTTGAACAATTAGAGATCATTGAAGATTATTAATTGGCCTAATGTCAATATGGTTGTGTCTCACGGAATAGGAAGCCCAAAGAAAGAAAGAGAGACAGGGGCATGGCCAGTTGGTGGAGCCATCAGAACACACACAGCATGTATTTATTAAGTTCTCCATCTTAATATGATGCACTTGATATGAGCACTGTTTGTAGCACCCCCAAAATTGTAATAGTAAAATCAAAGATTGCAGATCACACATCACCAAAGCAGACATCATCATAATAATAATACATTTGAAATATCGCAAGCATTACCGACATGTGACACGGAGACATGAAATGAGCAAATGCTATTGGAAAAATGGTGCCAATAGGCTTTCTCGACGCAAGGTTGCCCCAAACCTCTTTGTAAAAAACCTCTTTTTAAAAAACACAGTATCTGCAAAGTGCAATAAAGCAAAGAGCAATAAAATGAGTTTTGCCTGTATATATTTCACTTAAAATTCTTAAACCAGTTCTGCAAGATGTTGTCACCTGCATTAAAAAATTTGTTTTGATTTTTAGATCCCATAAATGAGAATATGTGACACATAATAATTGTACATATTTATAGAGTACATGTGATATTTTGATACCTATATACAATGTATAATGATCAAGTCAAGTTAATTGGTATATCCATCACCTCAAACATTTATTATTTCCTTGTGTTGGGAATATTCAAAATTCTTTCATCCAGCTAATTTGAAATATACAGTAAATTATTGTTAACTACAGTCACCCTGCTGTGTTACAGAACATTAGAACTTATTCCTCCGACCTAATTTTAATTTTGTAGCTGTTAACCAATCTTTTCTTATCCCTCTCTCCTCTTTCCATTCTCAGTCTCTCGTAACCACTGTTTTACTTTCTGCCTCCATAAAATCCACTTTTTTAGCTCCCACATATGAGTGAGAATATGTGATATTTGTCTTTCTGGCTTATTTCACTAACACAGTGTCTGCCAGGGTCGTCTGTGTTTTTACAAATGACAGGATTTCATTCTTTTCCATGGCTGAATAATATTCCATTGTGTATATATACCACACTTTCTGTGTCCATTTATCCATTGATGGACACAGGTTTATTTCATATTTTGCCTGCTGTAAATAGTGCTGCAATAAGCAGGGGAGTGTAGGTAGCTCTGACATATTGATTTGCTTTCCTCTGGATATACACCCAGTAATGGAATGACTGGATCATATTATATTTCTATTTTTAGTTTTTTGGCTAACAGCCATACTGTTTCCCATAATGGCTGTACTAATTCACATTCACATAAACAGTCCATAGTAGTTCCCCTTTCTCCACATTCTTGCCAACATTTGAATTTTTTGTCTTTTTTATAATAGCCATTTTACTGGTAAGATGATATCTCATTGTGTTTTTGATTTGCGTTTCCCTCAACAAAAAATGTTGAGCATTTTTGTCATAGACCTGTTGGCCTCTTTTAAGAAAATGTGTATTTAGAGTGTTTGCTCATTTCTTAATTGGATTTTTTTGTCTTTGCTACTGATGTCTGAGTCTTTATATACACTAGATATTAATCCCTTGTTGGATCGACAGTTTGTAAATATTTTCTCCGAATCTTTAGGTTGTCTCTTCACTCTGTTGATTGTTTCCTTTACTGTACAGAAGCTTTTTAGTTTGACATAATCCCATTTGCCTATTTTTGTTTTTGTTGCATGTGCTTTGAGATGAATCTAAGAAGTCTTTACCCGGACTAATGTCCTGAAGTATTTCCCCTATGTTTTTGTCTAGTAGTTTGATAGTTTTGGGACATATGTTTAAATCTTTAATGCCTTTTGAGTTATTTTTGTACATGGTGGGAGGTAAGGGTCTAATTTCACTCTTTTGCATGTAGATATCCAGTTTTCTCAAAACAGTTTATTGAGGAGATTGTTCTTTCCCCAATTTTTGTTCTCGATGCCGTCATTGAAAGTCAGTTGGCTGTAAATACATAGATTTATTTCTGGGTTCTCTATTCTGTTCCATTGGTCTGTGTATCTATTTTAGTCCCAGTACCATGCTGTTTGGTTACTATAGCTTTGTATTATATTTTAAAGTCAGGTAGTGGGATGTCTCCAGCTTTGTTCTTTTTGCCCAAGATTGCTTTGGCTATTTGGAGTCTTTTGTGATACTATACAAATTTTGGGATTGTTTTTTCTATTTCTGAGAAGAATGTCATTTGTATTTTTCTACAGATTGCATTGAATCTGTAGATCACCTTGGGTATTATGGACTTTTTAACAATATCAATTCTTCCAATCCATAAACATGGAATATCTTTTTATTTTTTGTGTGTGTCCTCTTTGATTATTTTTAAATCAATGTTTTACAGTTTTCATTGTAGAGATATTTTGCCTCTTTGGTTAAATTTATTCCTAGATGTTTTATCTTGTTTTTGTAGCTATTGTAAATTAGATTTCTTTCTTTTTTTAAAAAATTATACTTTAAGTTCTGAGATACATGTGCAAAACATGCAGATTTGTTACATAGGTATACATGTGCCATGGTGGTTTGTTGCACCCATCAACTCGTCATCTACACTAGGTATTTCTCCTAATGTTATCCATCACCTTACTCCCCACCCCTGGCAGGCGCCAGTGTATGATGTTCCCCTCCCTGTGCCCATATGTTCTCATTGTTCAACTCCCACTATGAGTGAGAACATGTGGTGTTTGGTTTTCTGTTCCTGTGTTAGTTTGCTGAGAATGATGGTTTCCAGCTTCATCCATGTCTCTGCAAGGAAATTGAACTCATTCTTTTTTATGGCTGCATAGTATTCCATGGTGTATATGTGCCACATTTTCTTTATCCAGTCTAACATTGATGGGCATTTGGGTTGGTTCCAAGTCTTTGCTATTGTGAATAGTGCTGCAATAAACATACGTTTGCATGTGTCTATATGGTAGAATGATTTATAATCCTTTAGGTATATATGCAGTAATGGGATTGCTGAGTCAAATGGTATTTCTAGTTCTAGATCCTTGAGGAATAGCCACACTGTCTTCCACAATGGTTGAAATAATTTACACTCCCACCAACAGTTAAAAGTGTTCCTATTTCTCCACATCCTCTCCAGCATCTGTTGTTTCCTGGCTTTTTAATGATCACCATTCTAACTGGCATGAGATGGTATCTCATTGTGGTTTTGATTTGCATTTCTCTAATGACCAGTGATGATGAGCTTTTTTTCATATGTTTGAGTGTCTGTTCATATCCTTCACCCACTTTTTGATGGGGTTGTTTGTTTTTTCTTGTAAATTTGTTTAAGTTCTTTGTAGATTCTGGATATCAGCCCTTTGTCAGATGGATAAATTGCAAAAATTTTCTCCCGTTCTGTAGGTTGCTTGTTCACTCTGATGATAGTTTCTTTTGCTGTGCAGAAGCTCTTTAGTTTAATTAGAACTCATTTGTCAATTTTGGCTTTTGTTGCAATTGCTTTTGGTGTTTTAGTCATGAAATCTTTGCCCATGCCTATGTCCTGAATGGTATTACCTAGGTTTTCTTCTAGAGTTTTTATGGCTTTAGGTCTTACATTTAAATCTTTAATGTGTCTTGACTTAATTTTGTATAAGGTGTAAGGAAGGGGTCCAGTTTCAGTTTTCTGCATATGGCTGGCTGGTTTTCCCAAAGGAGTCCTTTCCCCATTGCTTGTTTTTGTCAGATTTGTCAAAGATCAGATGGTTGTAGATGTGTGGTGTTATTTCTGAGGCCTTGGTTCTGTTCCATTGGTCTAAGTATCTGTTCTGGTACAAGTACCACGCTGTTTTGGTTACCATAGCCTTGTAGTATAATTTGAAGTAAGGTTGTATGATGCCTCCAGCTTTGTTCTTTTTGCTTATAATTGTCATGGCTCTATGGGCTCTTTTTTGGTTCCATATGAAATTTAAAGTAGTTTTTTCTAATTCTGTGAAGAAAATCAATGGTAGCTTGACGAGAGTAACATTGAATCTATAAATTACTTTGGGAAGTGTGGCCATTTTCATGATATTGATTCTTCCTATCCATGAGCATGGAATGTTTTTCCATTTGTTTGTGTCCTCTCTTATTTCTTTGAGCAGTTGTTTGCGGTTCTCCTTGAAGAGGTTCTTCACGTCCCTTTTAAGTTGTATTCCTAGGTATTTTTTTCTCTTTGTAGCAACTGTGAATGGGAGTTTGCTCATGATTTGACTCACTGTCTGTTACTGGTGTATAGGAATGCTTGTGATTTTCGCACATTGATTTTGTATCCTGAGAATTTGCTGAAGTTGCTTATCAGCTTAAGGATGTTTTGGGCTGAGATGGGGTTTTCTAAATATACAATCATGTCATCTGCAAACAGAGACAGTTTGACTTCCTGTCTTCATATTTGAATGCCGTTTATTGCTTTCTCTTGCCTGACTGCCCTGGCCAGAACTTCCAGTACTATGTTGAATAGTAGTGATGAGAGAGGGCATCCTTGTCTTGTGCCAGTTTTCAAAGGGAATTCTTCCAGTTTTTGCCCATTCAGTATGATATTGGCTGTGGGTTTGTCATAAATAGCTCTTATTAATTTGAGGTATGTTCCATCGATACCTAGTTTATTGAGAGTTTTTAGCATGAAGAGGTTTTGAATTTTATTGAAGGCCTTTCCTGCATCTATTGAGATCATAATGTAGTTTTTGTCATTGATTCTGTTTATGTAATGGATTACCTTTATTGATGTGTGTATGTTGAACCAGCCTTGCATGCCAGGGATGAAGCCAACTTGATCGTGGTGGATAAGCTTTTTGGTGTGCTGCTGTATTCAGTTTGCCAGTATTTTATTGAGTATTTTTGCATCAATGTTCATCGGGGATATTGGCCTGAAATTTTCTTTTTTTTTTTTATGCCTCTGTCAGTTTTGATGTCAGGGTGATGCTGGCCTCATAAAATGAGTTTGGGAGGATTCCCTCTTTCTCTATTGTTTGGAATAATTTCAGAAGTAATGGTACCAGCTCCTCTTTGTACCTCTGGTAGAATTTGGCTGTGAATCCGTCTGGACCTGGACTTTTTTTGGTTGGTAGTCTATTAATTACTGCCTCAATTTCAGAGCCTGTTATTGGTCTATTCTGGGATTCCACTTCTTCCTGATTTAGTCTTGGGAGGGTGTATGTGTCCAGGAATTTATTCATTTCTTCTAGATTTTCTAGTTTATTTGCATAGAGGTGTTTATAGTGTTCTCTGATGGTAGTTTGTATTTCTGTGGGATCAGTGGTGATATCCCCTATATCATTTTTAGGAAATACAGAGAACACCACAAAGATACTCCTCAAGAAGAGCAACCCCAAGACACATAACCGTCAGATTCATCAAGGCTGAAATGAAGGAAAAAATGTTAAGGGCAGCCAGAGATAAAGGTCGGGTTACCCACAAATAGAAGCCCATCAGACTAACAGCAGATCTCTTGGCAGAAACCCTACAAGCCAGAAGGGAGTGGGGACCAATATTTAACATTCTTAAAGAAAAGAATTTTCAACCCAGAATTTAATATCTGGCCAAACTAAGCTTCGTAAGTGAAGGAGAAATAAAATCCTTTACAGAGAAGCAAATGCTGAGGGATTTTGTCACCACCAGGCCTGCCTTACAAGAGCTCCTGAAGGATGTACTAAACATGGAAAGGAAAAACTGCTACCAGCCACTGCAAAAACAAACCCAAATGTAAAGACCACCAACACTATGAAAAAACTGCATCAACTAATGGGCAAAATAACCAGCTAGCTTCATAATGACAGTATCAAATTCACACATAACAATATTAACCTTAAATGTAAATGGGCTAAACACCCCAATTAAAAGGCACAGACTGGCTTATTGGATAAGGAGTCAAGACCCACTGGTGTGCTGTATTCAGGAGACCCATCTCACATGCAAAGACACACACAAGCTCAAAATAAAGGGATGGAGGAAGATTTACCAAGCAAATGGAAAGCAAAAAACTCATTTGTTCTCCAAGAGCATGTTGTTTAGTTTCCGTATATTTGTACACTTTCCAAAGTTTATCTTGTTATTGATTTCTAGTTTTATTCCATTGTGTTCAGAAAAGATGCTTGATATAATTTTAATTTTTAAAAATGTATTGAGACTTTCTCTGTGGCCTATTATGTGGTCTATCCTGAAGAATGTTCCATGTGCTGATGAGAAGAATGTGTATTCTGCATCTGTCAGATTAAATATTCCATAAATGTCACTTAGTCCATTTATTCTAGAGTGTAGTTTAACTTTGATGTTTCTTTGTGGATTTTCTGCTAGATGATCTGTCTGTTTTTGAAAGTTGAATGTTGAAGTTCCCTACTATGGTTGTATTGCAGTCTATCTCTTCCTTTTGGTCTATTTATATTTGCTTTATAGAGTTGGGTGCTCCAGTGTTAGGTGCATATATATTTATAATTATTGTATACTTCTGCTGAATTGACCTCTTTATCATTATATGATGACCTTCTTTGTCTCATTTAACAGTCTTAGCCTGAAGGTCTATTTTCTCTGATATAAGTATAGGTACTCCTGCTCTCTTTGGTTTTCATTTGCATGGAATATCTTTTTCCATTCCTTTACTTTCAGTCTGTGTGTCCTTACAAAGTGAGACAGCTATCCTTGTAGGTAGCATATAGTTGAGTCTTCTTAAAAATTCATTTAGTCACTCTACCTCTTTTAAATGAGGAATTTAATACATTTATATTCAAGGTTGTTATTGATAGATAAAGACTTGCTCCTGCAATTTTGTTAATTGTTTTCAAACTGTTTGGTAGATCATTTGTTCCCTACCTCCTCTTTTGCTTGCTTTCTTTGTGATTTGATGACTTTCCATAGTGGTATGCTTTAGTTTTTTCTTTTTCTCTTTTGTGTATCTATCATAGGCTTTTGCTTTGCAGTTATCCTGAGGCTTACATAATACATCTTATATGTATAACTAGTTTATTTAGACTGATAGCAGCTTAATTTTTATTATATACACAAACTCTCCATTTTTACTCCCCCTTCTTCCACATTTTATATTTTTGATGTCACACTTCACATCTTTTTGTAATATGTATCCCTTAGCAAATTATTGAAGCTTGCATTGTTTTTAGTAGTTTTGCCTTTTGACACTTATAATAGAGACATAATTGATTTGCCTATCACCATTACAGTATTAGGGTGTTTTGGATTTGACAGTGTATTTACTTTTACTAGTGAGTTGTATAATTTCATATGTTTTTATGATACTAATTAGCAGCCCTTCCTTCAGATTGAAGAACTTCCTTTAGCATTTTTTTTGTAATGCAGATCTAGTAGTGTTAAGCTCTCTCAGCTTTTGTTTGAGAAAGTCCTTATCACCTCTTGTTTTCCAAAAGACAGGATTGCTGGGCATATATTTTTTGTTGACAGTCCTTTTCTTTTAGGATTTTGAATATATCACCCCACTTCCTTCTGGTTTGCAAAATTTCTGCTGAGAAGTCTGCTGATAGTCTTATAGAGACTCCCCTGCATGTAACAATTTGTATAGAGACTCCCCTGTATGTGACAATTTGCTTTTACCTTTGCTGCTTTCAACACTCCCTCTTTGTCTTTAAGTTTTCACAGTTTATCCATGATGTGTCCTGGTGTGGGTCTCTTTGAGTTTATCTGATTTGGTGTGCTATGGGCTTTCTGCATCTGGCTTTCTAATTCCCTCCCCAAACTTGGGAAAGTTTCTGCAATTATTATTTTGATTATGTTTTCGTTCCCTTTCTCTATTTATTTTCCTTCTGGCATGCCAATAATGCATACGTTGTTCTGCTTGATGGTGTCTTAGAAGTCTCTTGAGCTATATTTACTCTTGTTCATTCTTTTTTTTTCTTTCTGCTCTTTAGATTGGATGATTTCCAGTTATCTGTCTTCAAGTTTACTCATCCTTTCTTCTGCTTGATCTAGTCTCCTCTCGAACCCCTCTATTTACATTTTCAGTTCAGTTATAGCACTCTTTAGGTCTATGATTTCCATTTGGTAATTATTTATACTTTCTGTCTCTTCTTGAAGTTTTCAGCTTGCTCTTTTATTGTTGTCTTGACCTTGTGAGTATCTTTATAACCATTATTTTGAATCCCTATTACGCAAATCATAAAACTTCACTTCATTCAAGTTGGTTTCTGGAGATTTACTTTGTTCTTTTGTTTGAAATATATTCCTCTGTTTCTTCACTTCCTTGATTCTCTGTTTTTGTTTCTGAGCATTAGATAACTATCTCTGTCTTCATGTTATTAGACTGACTTTGTATATGAGTTTTCACCAATCTGTCTGGCCAGAGATTTTAAGGTGCCTCTCAAATCTTTGTGTTTATCCAGACTGTTATCTCTGTTTTTGGTGGCTCACTGGAGCTTATGATGTGCCACATCTTGATAGTAACCTGAGACTGGTATGATAGGACCCAGGTTATTAAGATGTAGCTGGAAAGTTTAGGGTGTTAGATGTGTATCCCAGTTCTTTGTATCTTCATGGTGTGACTGGGTGCAGGTACAGTAAGTTGAAGACAGGATCTGCAGCAAATGTCTATTCTCACAGTCAGGATTTACCTTCTAATCCTAGAGGGGTAGTTGGTAATATTGGGATAATTATACATCCACTTGTTGGTTTTCTGTGGTCTTGGGTCACTTAGGATTGCAAAGTCTGTAGCTAGGTCATTAAGGAGACAGTCCCTTGAGTGGGAGTTATGCAGGTTGTGGGCTGGCCACATGGCCAATTCTTTCCAGAAGGAAGGAATAGGCCTGGATTTGTCTCTGGAGTGAGCTAGAGGAAGGTCTTGTGAAGTACCGTGCTCTGGCTCTGGCTACCTAAAGGCCATTGCTTGTTTGCTCTATTAGCTCTCAATGCAAGTTGATTAGAAACCAAGTCCTCAAGGAGCCACTCAAAGTGTGGCTATAAGCCCTTATTGAAGAGAAAGTGAGAGCTGTACATTCCTGCCCCTTTTCTGAACTGCTCCAAGAGAGTATAGCCCCTAGAAGTGTTTGAATGCCTTTTTAAAACCACCTCTTTGTTCCATGATCAACGGAGACTCACATATGCATAGTCCCTTCTGTTGTCAGAGCTACTAGGTTTAGGATGGAGTCCTTTGGGAGATAGCTTTAAAAATTAGCTTTCAATGTGTATCCTAAATCCCTTCTGGGGAGAAACAGGGAGTTTTATTATGTCTTAAGCCCCTTCTCTGCAAGGAGATGAAATCCCTGGAGATGCTTGCATATCCATTTAAAAACACAACTCTTTTCCTGTTGTTTAGAGATACGTGTATATGCCAGTCTCTTCTGCTCCCAGAGCTAGGAGATTTAGGTTGCAATCCCTTAGGTAGATGTTATAAGTGTTAGGGAGGCTAGACCAGGCACAGTGGCTCACACCTCTAATCCCCACACTTTGGGAGGGTGAGGCCGGCAGATTGCATGAGTCCAGGAGTTTGAGACCTGCCTGGGCAACAAGGCGAAACCCCGTCTCCACAAAATATAGAAAAATTAGCCAGGTGTGATGGCAGGCACCTATTGTCCCAGCTACTTGGGGGGTTGAGGCAGGAGGATCTCTTGAGTTTGGGAGGCAGAAGTTGCAGTGAGCTGAGATTGCACCACTGCACTCTAGCCTGGGTGATGACCTGTCTCAAAAAAAAAAAAAAAAAAAAAAAAGTTAGGATACTTGGTGTGAATGCAGACTTATCCTAGGCTAGTGGTGGTTTAATAATTGACTGTCCCTTTAACTGCCCATTGTAAGCTAGTTAGAAACAGGGCCAACAGGTGGCTGCTGGAGGGATGCTTGAAGTCTCTGGAGTTGGTGTGCTCTTGCCTCTTTTCTTTTTTTTTTTTTAAGTCTAGAGGGATGTGTGTGTATAATCCCCTCGGCTCCCATAGTTGGCAAATTAAGAGTCAAACCATGGGAAAACTTACTGTTAGAGCCCTATTTTGGGGGTCCAGATCCTCCTCTCCACAGGGAGAGACTGGGTGTGGGAGATTCCTTTCCAAATTTTATGGTGCAGTGCCTGGGATGGGGTCCATGCCTGAGTGTGCCTCAGCTTCAGTGTAGATGTTTTCTCAGCTGTCAGTGGGTAGGAGCCTCTCTGTTGGTCTTGGACCTTCTCTTTCTTTCTTTCTTTTTTTTTTTTTCGAGATGGAGTCTCAGTTTGTCACCCAGACTGGAGTGCAGTTGCGCCATCCTGGCTCACTGAAACCTCTGCCTCCCAGGGTCAAACAATCCTCCTGCCTCAGCCTCCCAAGTAGCTGGGATTACAGGCGTGTGCCACAATGCCCGGCTATTTTTTGTATTTTTAGTAGAGATGGGGTTTCACCATGCTGGTCAGGCTGGTTTCAAACTCCTAACCTTGTGATCCGCCTGCCTCAGCCTCCCAAAGTACTAGGATTATAGGTGTGAGCCACCGCGCCCAGCCAGACCTTTTGTTAAAGGGAATTGGTCTGTGGTAGATGTTTATTTGGTGCATCCATGGGCAGAGGGAGAGTCAGGAGCTTCCTTTTCTATCATGTTTCTGATGCCACTCTGTCATCTGCATTTTAAAGATGAGGAAATAGCTCAGAAAAGCTTAATTTACCCAACTAGTGAGTTGAGGTTGGGATTCAAAACTGATATGCTGGGCTCTGAAGTCTATGATTTTTTGAGTATGCCACAAACTTTTTTTTTTTTTTTTTTGGTAAAATGCTTTTTTAGTATAAGGACAATTTGAAATATCTGAAATACAGAAATAATTCCTTAAACTTTCAGCATTTATTCAGCAAAACATTCATTGAGAACCTACTTTTGCTCATGTCCTGTGCTAGCTGCTTTATGAAGCAACATTCATATGACTGACTATCTCCCTAAAATCAGCTTCAACTATGTCTGGAAGGACAGAGGCATGCACAGCCAAGGAAGACTGGGCTGAGAGACACAGAGGAGAAGGAGTTGGGTTGGGGTAATGGCAATTGAGGAAGGCTGACTTTCATTCGTGCCATGAGGGATGAGGAGCAGCCACTGAACAGAGAAAGCCTGGAAGGACATCTGGTCGACATGGCCACAAGAATGGTGGAGTGAGTGTTGGTGGGGTCTTCAGGGAAGTGTCTGTCATTAACTGAGTCTAGAGTCTAGCCATAAGTGTAGAGGGGAGTAATGGGATTGAAAGTTGCAACATGTCACAAAAAATGACCTGAGAACTCAACCTAAATTGTATATTTGGCAGTTAGTTTTCACACTTTTGACTTTTCTTCCTCTGGTCTCTTACTTTATTTCTTTTCTGATTATCAGAGTTCTGCATGTTTGTGGTAAAAACTTTGGAAAGTACAAATGAATGCAATACATCAGATTAACAAAATTACTGTTGTCTAGTATGGCTGGCATATCCATGCCTCTCTCCCTCCACATATCAGAGAGAATTTTGACCATAAGACTTTACAGTAGGCTTTTCTTACTTAACTTCTTATGATGAAGCTCCATGTGGACTTCATTATATTCCATGAAATGTGTAGTGTCTTTGCTGTCTGCTCCTCCTACATCCATTCACTGAAGATGCTTTGCACCCAGACCTGCTGAGAAGCAGGTAGGCCTTACCAGTTCTATGTCCATAGGACAACCCCTTCCCCAGTGGTCGCACCTAACTGAACCATATGTAAACACCTGACCCAATTTGGGCCTATTATATTGTCTTCCCAGAAGTTTGGGACTAAGGCCCTGAAGGACTGTGTCAATAAGATGGTGCTGGGTTCTGGAGCCAGGTTTGGCACTAAAGCCAGTCAAAGCCACATGCAAACTAAAGTTGTAGAGGAGGATCAGGCATGGTTTTCTTTCTCTCCTCAGGAGAAAGAAAGAAGGAAGTGTGCGCAGGTCCAGAGAAAAGAGACCATGTGGACCAGTGAGGAATGGAGATGGAGACGGTAGCTGCCTAACCATTTTCCTATTCTCATGAGATACAGCTATGCTTCCTATACTTTGTCTCAGTCAGATTCTCCATAAGTTTTTCACAGGGAAATCATTTGAATAGATGCCTGCTCTTGGTAATCAAAACATTTCTTACTACAGCAGTTTACTTAAATGGGTTTTTTTCCTTTAGTTTTTTCTTCCAATTTTTGCTTTGGTGTTTTTAAAATACACATATGTTTAAATTTTTTTTGGTAGTTATAGCTCAAGTGTTTTTAAAATATACATATGTTTACATTTTTTTTGGTAGTTATAGCTCAGATCTTTTCTTTGTCATTACTTCCATTGCATTTAAACTTAAATATTTATCTAGTCAGAGAGCATTAAAATTTTATATCTTTTTTGTAGGCTTCAAAAAAGATATAACATTTTACATTTAAATGTATAATAGACATGCTCTAATCCATAGAATCCATGGATTCTAATCCACCTAAAAATTATTTTGACATATGTGTGAGATGAGGATCTAATTGAACTTTTTTTTATAAAATGTAAATAGGTAATTAGCTGGCCCAGAATCATGCTTCATTTTCCCACCGATTCATGATCTCTCCTTGATTATATGTTAACTTTATATACACATGTTTCATATGGGTTTGTTACTGAGCTGTCTCTTCTGTTTACTCAATTATTTAAAAAGAAAATGTTAAAGAAAATATTTCTAGTCTATGTATAATTATGACTCCTAGAAATATTGACTGGATTTAGAGAAGGATGGTGCTAAGTTAGAGAACTTTGGTTACCAAGTCATTTGATTCCTTTGATTTTTCCCTCCAGAACTCCAAATGACACGTTGTTGTTTGTATTGGAATATATCCATCTTCTTCCTGGGGCAGCTTGAGTAGTCCTGACAAGTTTGCTAATTTTGGTAATTTCTTGAGTCTAAGGAGAGTTTTTATATTATAGAATTTCAACTTGTAAGACTGCTTTAATTTAAAAAATACAAAACTACTGAGAGTTTTAAAATGTGCTAGATTTGAGCACCTGACAAGGATAATAAGCACCTACTGTCATTCTCTCTTTTTGCTTCCATAGTAAAGATTGTTAATTGATTAGGGTCTTCCTTGCCACTAAACGTGGACAACATCAGACTCCTTCTTAACATAGTGCTCCAAACAACCAGCTCTATTAGTGAAGCTCTAATATCAGCTTAATACCAGTTGGTATTGCCTGATAAGATGTAACCTATTTGCAGATTAATTCTAGCAAGCAATATAAATCCCAAGGTTAGAGGTAAAATAGTGTAGCTAATATAGAAGTGGCTAGTATAGATTTAAGGCATTGTTTTAATTTTTTTTACTGCACCCCTTAATAGTTAATATATTTTACATTTTCACATTTAGCTATATAAAGAAGAAGACAACCGGATAAAAGTTTGATGTGTTTTAGGGAATATATACTTTATGTTAATTCTGTAATGTTGGAATCAAAATAGGTTACCTTTAAAATAATTCTAATTTTTCAGAAATAAAACACTCTTATATTTACTCTTCTCAGTGATTGGTGTAATTAGATGGAATGATTTTTGTCCCAATCTCCTTGTGGTTTATATGAGGAAAAAATCCATATTTTTATTTTCCTGAACTTAAGTACCTCATCAAGGCTTAGAATAAACCTCAGTAGAAATTTGCCAATATGCAGAAAAAAGTTTGTGCCTCATCAATTTTCAGGCCAGGCAATATTCATTAAGTTTGTAGTAGATTTATAGGTTCGAGGATGATCATCTCTCTTATGCCTAATCATTATTTAGTTAAGAAAACAACTGTGGGCTGGACTCTAATATTTGCAAGCTGTGTGACCTTACGCAAGGTACTTGAACTTCCTAGTTCGAAACCCTATAACAGCTTTGTATTACTTCAAAATTTATGCTCTTTTTTTTCTTACTATGGCAAACTTCAGTATTTTTTTTCCTTTAAGCAGTTTTGATCATTTCAGCTGCAGTTTTCATTTTATTCATCTCTCAGTATTATGTGCTACAGCAAGTAAGGTGACGTGGTATGAAAACATGTTAAAGCAAGCAAAGTGAAGTGATCCTGGGGATATGTTGAACCAAGTAAGGTCAAGTGAAGCTAGGGGTGTGCTTGGAGGCTGGACGAAGACAGAGAGTGAAGGAAAAAATGGCAGCTTCATATCTCTGGAAGTGGAATGCATAGCATTATATTTTATCCCGTGGTTCTTCAGCATTTGGCTTTGCTATATAATTAGGCAGAGGGGATATTTACGGGATTTAATAACTGTTGTTTCTATCCTTGTCATTAGGATCCAGAAGTTTCTTAGATTATGAGTGCTCCAGAAGTGAAATTAATACCCTCTGCTAGAGCTGAAAGTTGAAAGTTCCTATTGTCAAGATTTCAGTTCTGTCAGCTTTTTCTTTTCTGATCATTAAAAGTGAGGCATTCTCGGACTTGAACAGCACACCTCATGAAGGAGATCTATGAGGGATTTATGATGCTTGGTTGTAAGAGAAGATGACATCCGCAGAAAACTGGTAATCTTGGAAGGACAAGCAAGTAGGTAGTTGGAAATAGTTCAGAAATGTTTGCTTCTACAGTTCTGAAGGCAATATATGTCAGACTTGGAGAGCTCTAGTGAGGGGCCACTCACCTTAGAGTTGAAGACCATGGAAATTTAACCTGCTGTCAAGCTTTGATCATTATATACAGTCACTGCCTCATTGGTTGAGGATTAGAAAATCAAAAAGGTTCAAAACTTGGGATGTTATAATGTCAGCATGCTAATCAGAATTTCAGAAGTACATGCTCATGGAAATAAAATTTCAATAGAAAATAAGGGTGCCAGATGAAAAGTGTGTCTAGTTCCACTATCCATAGCCTGGTTCTCAAGAGGCTACCACCCATGATGTTTTCTGTCTTTAGCTCTTCCAGGGATTATCACTATAACTCGAAGTATCTATTTCATACAACATTAATATCTATTTCTTGTCTTACCAACTTAAGCTTGTCTTTTAACTCTTTGCTGTAAAAGATTACTATTTCAGCTCATAGCAACCACTCTGCTTCGTTTTTCCCTGTATCTGCTCCCATTTTTTCTTTTTGTTCTTCTATTGATTATACTTTAAATAATATGTTTGACTTTTATTTCTTGTTCTGTCAACTTCAGACATATCATGGTGTATGATATGGAGTCGGTCACTCCTACACGCTCTCCCATCTCTCCTTCCCACCTCTAACTCCTACTGTTCATCATTTCTACCACTACTTTTATATTGCCAAGGTTTAAAACATTTACATTCTGAATGGAAATTTTAATTAAGTATTCATCGCCTTGTCTATATATTGATTCAGAGAAGCAAAAATAGATAAACATCATTTATAATATTATGATATTGTTCAATATTATTCACTGCAGAACCAGAGTGCAGCTGTAGAGGAGATATAATTTATATTCGTAAATCAGATCTACTTAAAGTAGAATATTTCAAGTTCTAAGTCAAGATTTTCTTTTCTTAGACTCCATAATTCCTATAATAATGCTTCATATTTTCGTCATGAATTTTTGTACAGCATTTTCTTTTTCCTGGAATTTCTAGTTTCCCTTAATTTTTCTTACTGACGTCGGAAACATAAACCTTCTTCATTATGCACCACCCAAAGCCAGCCAACAGATTCTTTAGCCAGATGCATTATTAGTGTCTGCTCTCTTTCAGGTTCCCAATGCCAGGGGTCTCTTCATAGAGTAACAGATTCCACCTTCACTGCAGCTTCTCTTGCGGCTTCTCTTGTACTCTGAATAGTTATTTTTCTCTGTTCTATTTTATCTGTTAGTGTAATCCCATATGCCATGCATTTTTAAGAGAATTTCCTAATTATTTCACCTATTAATATCCTATCCTTTTGCATATCTTTACTGTCATTTCAATGGGTTTAAGAGAGGGAAGTACAAATATTTGCTAGGTTCAATGTGTTTAATCAGAGCCCTCAGAATTATTGGTTTACTATAGTCAGAAATTGGTATCAAAAGAGGAAAATGTGCATCTAAAATTTACAGACTATGCCCCAGATCTTAACTTAGAGAGGAAGCATTTATGCTTATTGCATGAAAGTCCTGTTTTAAATTTGGAGTATCTTTTTCATGTATTTTATCTCGTAACCTACTTCGAATTAAGACACCACCTGAAATTCATAGCACTGCAAAAATTGCTGATGCTGCATCATTTGTCCTCATACAGGTTTCATTATCTTAAGCACTTGGAATGAGACCTCACTTCATCATCCAAGGAGATTCAATGTCTATAACCCCATAGATGTCAAAGGACAAAGTACAGCTTCTGATAGGGTCTTAAATGCAAAAGGTGAATTTGCTGGATTCAGCAACCACCAGGTGGGGCCAAGGAGTTTTGCCTTTGTCAAATAGGAGCTTTTACTGGAAAAGCCGTATGTGTTGCTGCTGAGCAATTTCTAGAAGGAGTTTCAAACTTGTTGAGGTAGTTGTTTCCTCTAACATCATGTATCAAAATTGTCTTCTAAAAGAGACAATGTGGGAAGCATTTTCTAAAGTTAGGCTCCAGAAGGAGATGTAGTTAACTAAAATGATGCCTTGGGTGGTCAGGAGGCAAAGTTTGCATGTGGAGCCACTGGATTAGGAATATTCTTCATATTGTTCTTGAAAGAACTTATCCATTTATGAATTCTGAAAATGCTTTGTGGTTCTGGAAAGAAACAGAAAGAATTATTTATGAACTGTGGGCCCTGATGATTTTAGAGGATAATGGCACCAGAGGTGAAAGGAGGCTTTCTGATATCTGCCTGTCTTGCGGCTGGCCAGGTACAGAAGAACAAGTCTCTCTACAGATAGTGATGTTGTCCATGCCCTTGAAGATCTCAGAATCTTAACATTTATTAAATAGTTAATTTGGGCTTACCCCAAGCTGGGTGAAGAGATCACAAAACCAAAGAGATATAGTCCATGCCCTGAGGAGTGTTTGGTGCATGGGTGAGTGAGATAATAAGAGGACTGAGTATGGATAGTATCAAGAGACTCTTTATAATAGGTAAAAACCCAGAGGAAAGTGAGATGTGAATATAGAAAAATTCCAGATCAAAGGAACATCTCACAAGCACCTGAATTCTGACCAGATGTGAAACATGGCTGTTAAAATCTCCAATTTGTGGAGAAATGATCCCCCACATCATACCCAGTAGAAGCTTGTTTGAATCAGTGTACTATTCACCATTGTTAAATGGTGCCAAGAGTCTCACTTCTTTTTAGGAGTGAACTTTTACTTTAAGTTCAATATAAAGTGCTCAATGAATTTTTACAAAGTGAGTACACTCTGTACTTGACATTCAAATCGGAAACTAATCATTTCCAACTCCCCCTTCTAGCCCTACTCATCACTCCTCCCAGTGAAAAAAATCCTGATTTTTTTTTTTTTTTTTTTTTTTTTTGAGAAGGTATATTGCTCTGTCTCCCAGGCTGGAGTTCAGTGGCCTCGGCTCACTGCAAGCTCTGCCTCCTGGGTTCATGCCGTTCTCCTGCCTCAGCCTCCCAAGTAGCTGGGACTGCAGGCACCCGCCACCACGCCCGGCTAATTTTTTGTATTTTTATTAGAGACAGGGTTTCACCGTGTTAGCCAGGATGTCTTGATCTCCTGACCTCATGATCCACCCGCCTCAGTGTCCCAAAGTGCTGGGATTACAGGTGTGAGCCGCCGTGCCCAGCCAAAATAATTTTTTTAAACCTTTTTCTTTGTTAAGGATAGAGCTGTGGTCTATTTGTCCCTTCACTTTAAAAGAAAGAACATTTTGATCTGGAATTGAAACATTGATTTCTTAAGCCGTAGTTGATTCCTGGTATACAATTCCCATTTGTGTTTAAAATCTGGACTGGCAACAAGGTTAGTAATGATTTTGTTTATAGTGGCACTGTAAGAGGAACAGAGAGGGATGCTCTTAAAGAAAAGGGCATGCCAGTTGTTATCAGGATAACTCTATGCAAATAAACTAGAAAATCTAGAAGACAAGGATAAATTCCTGGATGATACAGCCTACCAAGACTAAATAAGGAAGAAGTTGAATCCCTGATTAAACCAATAACAAGCTCTGAAATTGAGGCAGTAATTAATAGCCTACCAACCAAAAAAAGCATAGGATTAGATGGATTCACAGCTGAATTCTACCAGAAGTACAAAGAGGAGCCGGTACCATTCCTTCTGAAAATATTCCAAACAACCAAAAAGGAGGGACTCCTCCCTAACTCATTTTATGAAGCCAACATCACCCTGATACCAAAACTGGGAAGAGACAAAAAAAGACAACTTCAGGCCAATATCCCTGATGAATTGATGCGAAAATTCTCAGTAAAACACTGGAAAACTGAATCCAGCAGCACATCAAAAAACTTATCTACCGCGATCAAGTCAGCTTCATCCCTGGGATACAAGGCTGGTTCAACATACACAAATCAATAAACGTAATTCATCCCATAAACAGAACCAAAGACAAAAACCACATGATGATCTCAATAGATGCAGAAAAGGCCTTTGACAAAATTCAACATCCCTTCATGTTAAAAACACTCAATAAACTAGGTATTGTTGGAACATATCTCAAAATAATAAGAGCTATTTATGACAAACCCACAGTCAATATCATATTGAAAGGGCAAAAGCTGGAAGCATTCCCTTTGAAAATCGGTACAAGACAAGGATGCCCTCTCTCACCACTCTTATTCAACACAGTATTGGAAGTTCTGGCCAGGGCAATCAGGCAACAGAAAGCAATAAAGGGTATTCAAACAGGAAGAGAGGAAGTCAAGTTATCTCTGTTTGCAGGTGACATGACTGTATATATAGAAAACCCAATCATCTCAGCCCCAAAACCTCTTGAACTGATAAACAACTTCAGCAAAGTCTCAGGATACAAAATCAATGTGCAAAAATCACAAGCATTCCTTTACACCAACAACTGGCAAGCAGGGAGTCAAATCATGATGGAACTCCCATTCGCAATCACTACAAAGTAAATAAAATACCTAGGAATACAGCTAACAAGGGATGTGAAGGACCTATTCAAGGAGAACTACACACCACTGCTCAATGAAATAAGAGAGGACACAAACAAATGGAAAAACATTCCACCCTCATGGATAGGAAGAATCAATATCATGAAAATGGCCGTACTGCCCAAAGTAATTTATAGATTCAATGCTATTCCCATCAAATTACCATAGACGTTCTTCACAGAATTAGAAAAAACTATTTTAAATTTCATACGGAACCAAAAAAGAGCACGTATAGCCAAGACAATACTAAGCAAAAAGAACAAAGTTGGAGGCATCACACTACCTGACTTCAAACTATACTACGAGTTTACAGTAACCAAAACAGCATGGTACTTGTACCAAAACAGACATATAGACCAATGGAGCAGAACAGAGATGTCAGAAATAACACCACATATTTACAACCATCTGATCTTCGACAAACCTGACAAAAGCAAGCAATGGGGAAAGGATCTCCTATTCAGTGAATGGTGCTGGGAAGACTGGCTAGCCATATGCAGAAAACTGAAACTGGGCCCCTTCCTCACACCTTATTCAAAAATTAACTCAAGATTGATTAAAGACTTAAATGTAAAACCCCAACCATAAGAACCCTATAAGAAAACGTAGGTGATATTATTCAGAACATAGGCATGGGCAAAGACTTAAAGACAAAAATGCCAAAAGCAATTGCAACAAAAGCCACGATTGACAAATGAGATCTAATTAAACTAAAGGGCTTCTGCACAGCAAAAGAAACTATCATCAGAGTGAACAGGCAATCTACAAAATGGGAGAAAATTTTTGCAATCTACTCATCTGTCAAAGGTCTAATATCCAGAATTTACAAGGAACCTAAACATATTTACAAGAAAAAAGAAAACAGCCCCATCAAAAATTGGGCCAAAGATATAAACAGGCACTTCTCAAAAGAAGACATTTACTTGGCCGACAAACACATGAAGAAAAGCTCAACATTACTGATCATCAGAGAAATGCAAATCAAAACCACAATGAGATACCATCTCACACCAGTCAGAATGGTGATTTTTAAAGTCAGGAAACAACAGATGCTGGCAAGGCTGTGGAGAAACAAGAATGCTTTTACACTGTTGGTGGGAATGTAAATTAGCTCAGCTATTGTGGAAAATAGTATGGTGATTCCTAGAACCAAAAATACCACTTGACCCAGCAATCCCATTACTGGATATATACCCAAAGGAATATAAATCATTCTATTATAAAGACACCTGCACGTGTATGTTTATTGCAGCACTATTTACAATAGCAAAGACATGGAGCCAACCCAAATGCCTGTCAATGACAGAATGGAGGAAGAAAATGTGGTACATATACACCATGGAATACTATGCAGCCATAAAAAGGAATGAGATCATGTCCTTTGCAGGGATATTGATGAAGGTGGAAGCCATCATCCTCAGCAAACTAATACAGGAACAGAAAACCAAACAATGCATGATCTCACTCATAAGTGGGAGTTGAACGTTGAGAACACATGGACACAGATTGGGGGACAACACACACCGGGGCCTGTTGGGGGTGGGGGGTGAGGGGAGGGAACTTAGAGGATGGGTCAATAGGCGCAGTAAACCACCATGGCACATGTATGCCTATGTAACAAACCTGCACGTTCTGTACATGTATCCCTTTTTTTTTTTAAAGAATAAATAAAGAAAATAAATAAATAAAGTTTTACAAAGTGAAATATTAAATATATCTGTTTCTTATTTTCATATAATTACCCAGGAAACACTTATTCATTACCTACCGTTTTTCAGGGCTGGATATTGTGGGGAATATAAAAGTGAATCAGACATATACCATCCCTCTTTAAGTAGAAGAGTCAGAAATATCTGGCTCTGTAAGTAATTGTAAAATATAAAAGAGAAAGTAATAAGTTTCATAAGAGAGATGCAAGCAGATGAGAGTTTTCCATGTAATCCGTATCTTTTTTTCTTTTTTACAGGAAGTATGGTATTGATGAGCTTGAGTGAGAAAAAAAATGGATTTGGGTTAGAAGACCTGGGATCTTGCACTTACCAGGTATGTGGCTTGAGGAGGCTACTTTACCTTTTCCACCCAGCTCTACCCTGTCTAACATGAGGACGGTAGTAGGTTTCCTACTTATGGAACATAGTTATTGGGAAGCATATAACAGATAATAGACATAGTTTTATATAAGTAACTTATTCAAAATAGGTATTATTTCTTCCAGGGAATACTCAAACATTTTGTTCTCTAAAACAAGGAATTAATTTATCTTCTTCTAACTTTAATAAGGTGTACCATGAGCCAGTCCTAGGAATAGCAACATGGATTCAATTTAAATTGCTAATAGGCGATACTCATGAGGTAGCAAAGAGCCTCTTTCTGACACATCCATCAAATGTCATTCTCTTACCAGCCTGGTGAGAGCCAGTTATTTTGACGTTGATGCTGACTGCTTTTGAAAGCACATGCTGTGCAGCACTTTGCCCAGGGTTTAGCTCTCCCACAGACCTGACATTTGTATGTTGTTTTGCTTTCCTTGATCTTCTCCCCTTCTTCCCTAGCGTCTACTGTTAGCTGAATGTAGCTAATACTACAGATTGTAAATGGGCTAAAGTGGAAGAAAGAATGTCTGACACAATAGTTCTGAGCCCTGCAAGCACGTAAGGATCATCTCAGGAGCTTTAGAGATACACTGATGGCCCGGCTCTGAGGCCTCATTCCCAGAGGAACTGCATCAAGAGACATAGGGTGGGACCCATGAATTTACTTTTAATACTTTTAACTAATCCTGATTAATTCTGAAGCAGATGATCTGGGCACCACACTTGGAGAAACTAGCTAGTATCAATATGATAGTAGCCATCTGGTGACTTCTTTGTTACATGGATTACAGGGGCCATCAGAGAGAGGTATTTCTCAATCCTTGGAAACTTATTTATTCACAGTTTCTCAAACACCTCATGTTTGAGGCACTGCACTGGGGGCTGCAAGGGATATGATAGATGAATCAAACATGAACGTGATACTGACTAAGAATAGGGCTGAATGTAAAACTATAATTCATACCGTATATAAAGGTTTACTTCTGAAGTTGGTGTACGTGGTAAAAATCATAACTAGTCAAAATTACCTTTGGAAAATGGCAGAGGAGGGTAGTATTTTGGAGAGCAACATGCTGCCTTCCAAACACCCAGCACTGGCTGTTTTCCTCTAACTTTGGGACTGAATCCTGACTCTGTTTAAGTCTCAAATGTGGCTGGCTTACATTTAGGGGTAATGCCGGAAGAAGGTACGTCTTTAAATACTGGAATCATATTTGGTTCCCAGGACATGGCAGATTCATGGCTCCCAACTCAAGTTCACTGAGACATGCGCTCTGTGAGTGGGACAGAGTTGAGGGTGGTTTGGGGGTAGGTCAGGGGGAGTCACCTGCACTATTTAAATAGGGTTCCCTTCTTGCTCATGCTGTCACTCTCTTCATTTGTTGTTGTTTATCTAAGTTTTCTCAAGGTAAATGGATTTCTAATAATACAAGACTCTTCTAATAATACAAGATGATAAGATTTGAAGACAGACACAGGCAGCCCCAATTGTTTAAAATAATTCTAAAAATTATCAAGGAGAGAACATTTACCAGATTTTAATAATTTATATTTTTTGAAGAATAATGTAAAATCTACGATTAAGATTGTTTTGGGAGACTGAAGAAGCAAAAAGATATGGCAAAAAATTTATAAAATATAAATAAAAAGTAAGACATTAATCTACAGATGAAAGATTAATGCATTTCTCTTTGAGGGCTCTGAAATGAAAACCAAAAATAGAACAGTCATGTTTCACCACAGCGTTATGAACACACTGCAGAGTCACACCCTTGAGACCATCCAGTCACATGCAGGCAGGGAATTTGCTGGGCAGAGCACGTTCAAGTCCCCATGACAATCAAGACATGGAAGCCACAGGCAGGGCCTCTAAACATGAAAAGTGTCATTGTTGTTTTGTATTCCTTGTACTTTCTGGAGCCCTTAAACACAGATACAAACAACATCCATCCAAACAGACCAGTTCTCCTAGGAACATTTGGCAAAGCTCAGTAGGTCTTTCTTGGATACTGACTTCATAGATGGTAACACTGACTCACCATGGCCTATGTGCTTGTGTGCTTCCACCTGAGACTAGGAGCTTTCAAAAAAACAAACAAACAAACAGAAACAAAGAAAAACAAAACAAAAACAGAGTCTTGACTTCAAGAGAAGGGAAGAGACTTATTTTCCTACTTTCCTTGTTGGCTTACTTTGGGGCTTCAATCACTTTATGTTAACTTTTGGTGACTCATACACTGGCCGCTCCTAACATTTCAGCAGCTGGGATGAGAGGACAAACAGAGGCCCACAAACCATATGTCTATACACATAAAAGTTCTAAATCAAGCTACCGATTTCAATAAAACATGTTCTGACTTTCCTCTTTGACAGATATACATTCCTAATGAAGAAATAAAAATAATGTGGGTGAAGCTATGGTTTTTATATAATAGAAAGTTGGAAAAACACTAAAGATGACTAAGTTTAATTATTATTGTTTATGCCTTGGTATTCTGTAGATAAGCCATTATTGTTTGCGTGAGTAATAAAAAACATGCATAGTTAGGCCGGGCACAGTGGCTCACGCCTGTAATCCCAGCACTTTGGGAGGTCGAGGTGGGTGGATCACCAGGTCAGGAGATCGAGACCATCCTGGCTAGCACGGTGAAACCCCGTCTCTACTAAAAATACAAAAAATTAGCTGGGCGTTGTGGCAGGCGTCTGTAGTCCCAGCTACTTGGGAGGCTGAGGCAGGAGAATGGCTTGAACCCGGGAGGTGGAGCTTGCAGTGAGCCGAGATCGCGCACTGCACTCCAGCCTGGGCGACAGAGCGAGAGTCCCTCTCAAAAAAAACAACAAAAACAAAAAACATGCATAGTTAATTAATTATTACGCATTATTCCATAAGATCTATTTTTTCTCTTTAGCAAAATCATTAATTTTGTTGTTATACTTAATATTTTTAATAATTTAATTGTTTATAGAAATGAGCTAAAGGATTAAAACTAAAATGTATCTGTATGCAAACTATACAATTTGATTATATTTTGTTCAAAAATAGAGTACATATAAATATGAAAAAATTATATATGTCTTAAAAGTTATATTTCTCCTAAAATATCAAAGCATTATTAAAAATAATAGGCAAAGTACAAATACAATAGGCATAACAAAATAATTGTTATGCTCATAAAATTTCTAGGTAAAACTGACATTTGCCATTTATTTTGAAATTCTATTTTTATAAATATAAAATTATTCACAGTTCTGACACTGAAAGTTCATCTGGTTGCCAATGTAAAAAACTTTTGTATTCTCCACGTATTTTATGTCTAGAGCTAAATAAAGACAAATTTAAGAGTAATATGAATTGTTTAACATTGTGAAATATTCAACTTCCGAAACTGTTGTGAATATAGTACCAATTTGTGAGCACGTCTGGAATCACAGATTAGTACCTGCAGAGAAGCAATAACTCTTAGTTCTGTGAGAATCTATCACATTCATTCTATCCAGGAGGAGAAAGTTTGGTAAGGAAATTAATTTGTCTTTTCTCTTGCCTAAGTGCTTTTGCTGCTCAATTTCTCCTCTGCTCTGTGGCAGTGTTTATCTTGACCTTTGCGGAGCTTCATAGCATTTGGACATGGTTTCTTTTTGTTTTGAGGACACAGGGCAAGATATCTGGAGATGCCTAAGCAGTGTTAGTCATGCACTGACAGTTTAGGGTTCTGGTCAGTTTAGGGTTCTGTGTGGCACCATGCTAGCAGTGAGTGTCAGATCCTGAGTGCTAGAGCGCTAGGGATACGTGTGTGTGTGTGTGCACACATGTGTGTGCACATGTGTCCGTGTGTGTAGGCGGGGAGTATACTGGAACTTTTCAGGGACACAGATTCAGACCAGGATAAATTCAAAAATTCTATTCTGAAGCTCAGTCACTACCGAAGATCTGACCCAAGGGTAGTCTATCTTGAATGCAGGTTACAAATCTGAAACTGTCCTAAAAGGCCTCCTTGTATCTCATTAGCTGAATTTCCATCACGTTTTCCCTTTCTTGCTCCTTGTACTAAGACAGCTTTTGTCCATTGTTAATGCCCCGGAAAGAAAAAAGAACTAGAGCAACTGGTGGATCTTTCTGAATCCAGCTCAACAACCACTGCTCCCCCAAGTCCTTTCATAAGCCCCTGAAGAAATGGGACTTCAACAAGCTGAATCTGGATCATGGACTAGTAACCAGGCATGGGCAAAGGAGTAAGGAGCCTTGGATTTCATCATTTTTTCTGCCATTTATTAGCTGTATGACCTTGACTTACCTACTTGGGACTTCAGATTTCTTATCTGTGAAATTAGGGGATTTGTATAAGATTGTCAAGGTCACACACCTATTCTAAAATTATGTGGTTTTATTTTATAGAAAAACTGGGCAAAATATTTTCTAGGTTTTGCATATAATGATGAACTATGACAAGGATTTTGGGACTGTCTGGGGAGTATACAGCAGGTTGAACAGAGACTTCCAATGCTTATATAGTATACTGGCTCTGGCTAAGTGATATTTTGTTTACTGACTCATTAAGAACAAAGAAATTCTACTTGAAAATCATTTATTCACCACCTTCCACGTGCTAGGCTATTATTATGTGAGATGCTAAGGCTTCAGTGATGAGGAAGCCAGAGTAACTGCTCTCAGGAAGCTCAGGTAAGCATGCAAACTATTAATTTTAGTTGAATGTGATAAGTAGTATTACTGACAGTTTTTCAAAGTGTGGGGGGAAGGTGCAAAGAACAAAGGGGTTCCTGGTGAAGAAAAGGGGGAAGAGAGTGTCAGGGAAGGTTCCCAGCTGAGAAGATTTTTGAGGGAAGTACTAGGAATATTTTAATCTTGAAGCTCCCTAGCAGTACAAGAACTATTTGGGCAGTAGCTTTATTTATTTATTTATTTATTTATTTATTTTTATTTTTATTATACTTTATGTTTTAGGGTACATGTGCACAACGTGCAGGTTTGTTACATATGTATACAGGTGCCATGTTGGTGTGCTGGACCCATTAACTCGTCATTTAACATTAGGTATATCTCCTAATGCTATCCCTCCCCACTCCCCCCACCCCACAACAGGCCCCGGTGTGTGATGTTCCCCTTCCTGTGTCCATGTGTTCTCATTGCTCAATTCTCGCCTGTGAGTGAGAACATGCGGTGTTAGGTTTTTTTGTCCTTGCAGCTTTTGATGACTCTACTCTTCAGCAAACCAATATGGCAACAGTGATTGGCCTTATGTGGAGGCTGAGCCAGCAAGCATTAGATTTTGCTGAGGGCCAGCTGCTTTTGATTCATGTATTTCTCTATGACAGTGGATGGTTCAGGTTTCAAATGGTGCATATTTTCCTGTAATGGGCCCAGGGGAGGACACACTGTTGAGCAGAGCTTTAGAGGTAGATTTATGGGCACAATGTTCAAGCTTTTAGACCACTTGTCTCTTTAGAAGTGGTGGGAATGGTTAGGGGTAGAGGAAGGAAGAGGCTCTTGGTATGCAAATGATTTCATAGTCAGAGTAAGGGCTCCCATTTCTACTTAGGAATCATTTCATCCAGGGAACATAGTACTGAGTATGCATATAGTGAGTTCTCCAGAAATATTTTACACATCAATAAATAGTTTCAGAATACTTAATATTTAATAGGTACTGTTGTAGGCATTTAATAAATATTTGTGGAATAAGTTAATTTATCATATTATCATATTGTTGGAATATTAATACTAATGAGATCGATAATTCAGGATACTCATAAATCTAAGCCAAATGGGTAAGGGTCTCTTTCCAAAATACGTCTTTTAATGGTTGGCCCCTCAGGCACCTGAAATGTTCGGATTTCCCAGTTCAGAGGCTTGAAGCTCATGAGGGCCAGACCATAAGAAGTTCCCCAAATCAAATGATTAGACCACCTGGGTCTCAGGCTGAAGTTCCTGTGCCTGAAATGGCATGACCATGCTGTTTCTTTTAGCTGACCCTGGCACCGACCTGAGCAACTGGAATATTAAAAGGAAATTTTTGTTTCTGGAAGATTTGTGACTAGAAGAGTCACTGTGGTCTACACTGGGAGAGAGCTTAGCTAAGTCCAGTGATCAACATTCCATCCATCCGTGTCACTTGAGTGAACAAGTGCATCATTGGAATGTAAATGTACATTGGGCTATTTGGGCTGTCGACCAGTCATCTCGATAATGTTAGCTGGAATCAGATCAATGCTTAGCTGAGGTAATTGAGACAGTGAAGTTTCAAATTGGGCAGGGAGGAGAAAACAGGGAAAAGAAGAGATAAATGCGTAGGTTTTTGACATTAGTTACATTTTCTAAACAAACCAAAAACAATATGCTTATTCACACTGATAGATTTCATTTCCTTTTGATCTTTGGGAGAGATATTGAAATTTGGTTCAAATTTAGCCGCTAATCCTCAAGTACCATTGGTATTCAAATATATCATGATTTCTTTTCCAATCTCTCTTTATAAAGTCCAAAAATTATGTTATCCCCAATTTCAACATATTAAAACCTGCAAAGTCTGAGGCATAAAAAACAGCACTTGCAATTCCACTAACTTTGGTTTTTCCAGAAAGTGAAATTGTGATGCTTATTCAAAATAGCATAAATAAGCTGGGCATGGTAGCATGTGCCTGTGGTCCCAGCTACTTGGGAGGCTGAAGTGTGAGGATTGCTTGAGCCTGGGAGGCCAAGGCTGCAGTGAGCTGTGATTGCCCTCCAGCCTGGGTGACCGAGTGAGATGTTGACTCAAAGAAAAATAGCAGAAATGAATGCAACCCCCATAGAACACAGAAGGGCATTTAAAAAACATACTAGCTAACTGATACAAACAAAACCTCAATAATAAATCCCTAGGGAAAATACAGAAAGTAGTATTTCTTTTAGTTGTTATTTATTGCAATATCAAACTTTTATTGAGATGGAAACAGAGAGAGGGACACACAGAGAGACAGACTTATTTTTCTACCTCCTTGGATGTCTACTAGGCCTATAAAAGATGCTTTTCACTCCCTAACAGGGGCCAATATTGGGAGGGAAACATCTGTCCTTCTCTCCTGGCTCCATAGCTGACTGGTGGGATTGGGAGGAGGAGAGGAGCACTGAGACCTTCCTCTGTTTTATTTTCAGAACCACCTGAGCAAGCTATGTGTATGGTCTTCTTCTCTGCAGCATGCAGTGACCTGTCCTGGAAGGGGAATGGGGTGAGGTGGGGCGGGAGCCTGTGGTTGTACAATTTTACCCCTAATTGGCCAATAACCTTAATTTGTAGGAAGGGGGCATTAGTTTCAAAATGTGGTCATAGATCTAGCCCAATTTTCCAGCCAGTCTTACGAACTGATACTGTGCTTTTCACTATTTGCCTCATGTCTTCTCTTAATGAATTCCAAATTCAGAGCAGATTTAAGGTGGTGAGCAGTTGTCACCCTAAGTCTCTTTCAAGACACAGTGCTGCTGAGATTTCTCAAAGAAAGTGATTTTTAATTATTTCCCTTTATGATAGGGCTCTTTTTTCCTCCTGCTCTTTAGCTGGGTCCCTGAGTAAAGAGCAGAAGGGGTGTGAGAAGCTCATTATCTACTTTCCTCCTGTTCCACCACATCCTCACACATGATCCATTATTGCCACTTACATACAATCTGCCTTTCCGCCTCTATCCCCTCGCTTCCTTGATTTTGCATCACCGGGTACCCTGTGTTTATTTTTCACAGTCTTTACCCTTTTCTTAAATTCCTTTCTTCCCTCTTAATCTTTACATATTTTCTGGCTTGCAAGATCTTACCTTAGCTAAGAGTGATATTTCTACCCCACCAAATGGGATCTATCAAACACTGCTTTGCAAGGTCTCCTGTATTGAATTGTCTTTTTGCATTGCAGTTGTTATTATTGTTGCATAACATCCTATTATTACATAACGAGGCCCAAAAATTCTATGGGGGAAACATCTTAGATTTATAATTGTTTGTATGTCACAAAGAGCTTTACAAATATTAGGTGCTTCATAAATATCTGCTCCTCATTTTACCTACTGGGCAGTCTTTGCAGTGTCATTTTAGTGTAGACATTTAAATGTGCTAGAGAAAGGTGGGAGCTCTGAAAAGTGATGACTCTATTTCAGCCAATGGTTTTAAAATGTGTAAACTCTTATTAGTTTCTGTCTCCATAAGTTGCTAATGGGGGTGACCAGAAAGGAGTAGTCTATTTTATTTTGGCTTAATAGAAACAAAAATGAACATTACCAAGTCTCTGCAGCACCACAGCCATCAAGCTAAGTGTGTTTTAGATATTTTCTCATTTAGTTATCAGAACTATAATATTGGTACTATCATTACCTTTGTTTCACCAGGGAAGCAGAGGCTCCAATATATTAACAGGTTTTAGATATCAGAGCTGTGATTTGACCTTGAGGCTTCCTAACTCCAAACTTTTAGCCACAATGACACCTTGCCATAAAGCTTTTCCATAGCTATTCTCTATGGGGCTATTCAGGCATTCAGCAGGTGTTTGTGCTCTTCAGTCGTGATGAAAACCAGAGAAAGTATGTAGGGTGCTAGTATAAAGGTTGAGAATCCACTGGACCAGGGCTTAAATCTGATTCCCCTCATACAAATTCTGTCTGATTAGGAGTAGGTTCCTTAACCCTTCTTATTCTCAGTTCCATTATCTAAAATATTAGGATCATAATTCTGTTAAATGAGATAATGCTGACAAAACACTAAGCACCACAGCAGCTGTACGTGCTCAAGGAGTGTGAGCTGCCATTATTACAATTACATGCCAGCTTAACACTTCCACAGATGACATCAATGAAGGTAAATGAGGAAATTAGCCAATGGAGTCCTGTGTAAAAGGAATACTCGGACAGACTGACAGAACTGCAGTCTCCATAGGAGGCGAGATGTCTATAGCATATCGATATTTTCTAAACACATTATTCTTTTCTTTAGATATAAACGCAATAGCATGACACCTACCAGTTAGTCCCACAAAGCTGCAAGGACAATAAAGATGTATACATATGAACATGAAAGGATTGGGAATGAAGGACTCATGAGCAGGTTATGTGAGACACTCCCCCAACCCATGCACTATTTTGGGTCATCTGTAAGGGGCTCTAGTAGAGCCCTCTGTGCTGCCTGCGGAGAACCCTGAGGCATTTGGACAGCATGCTGCCTATGGTGAAGGAGGTACAGGTCCCAAGTCAGAAGACAGAGGTTTCACTGCATTGGACTGGGAAATTGGAAATACTTGTTTAAAATCTTTTACTGTGTTTCTTCAGGTTCTCTACTTTTTTGTTTTTTGATTTTGTTTTTTTTTTTGCCAAATACATTTAGGGCTGCGATGGCTTTATATTTGAAAGGTTGGGGTATAAGAAAGAGTACTACCTTAGGGTGAGCAGACTGGCTTGGCATACTCACTCTCACTCCTTATTAGCATAAGGACCCTGAAGAAACCCCTTACGGGGCCGAGCCACTGCCATCTGCAAAGTGGAGACCATATCCATATGTATACTTCTTCCCCTTAACTTCAAGGATTGCTATGAGGGCCAAGAAGGTACAGGTGTAAAGTACTAAGCTATGCAAATATTTTCCTGAAGAGCTGTCTGTCCTACCACTGCTCTGCGCCGTTGTCCCTCCCCAAATCCCTTTTTTTTTTTTTTGCTTTCTAATGAACTCATAGAATGTACTGTCTTGCTCCACGTACTGTTTCCTCTAAACCTCCCCACCTAAATCTGTGAAAAGGAATAGGAGCCGGGCGTGATGACTCATGCCTGTAATCCCAGCACTTTGGGAGGCCGAGGTGGGTGGATCACCTTAGGTCAGGAGTTCAAGACCAGCCTGACCAGTATGGTGAAACCCCGTCTTTACTAAAAATACAAAAATTAGCCAGATGTGGTGGTATGTGCCTGTAGTCCCAGCTACTGGGGAGGCTGAGACAAGAGAATTACCTGAACCTGGGAGGCAGAGGTTGCAGTGAGCCGAGATGGTACCACTGCACTCCACCCTGGGCGACAGAGCGAGACTCTGTCTCAAAAAAAAAAAAAAGGGGGGGGGAGGTTCCAAGATGGCCAATAAGGAACAGCTCCAGTCTACAGCTCCCAGCGTGAGCAATGCAGAAGACAGGTGATTTCTGCATTTCCAACTGAGGTACTGGGTTCATCTCACTGGGGCTTGTCAGACAGTGGGTGCAGCCCACGAAGCAGGGAAGGGCATCGCCTCACCCAGGAAGAACAAGCAGTTGGGAAATTCCCTTTCCTAGCCAAGGGCAGCCATGACAGACGGTACCTGGAAAATTGGGAAACTCCAAACCTAATACTGCGCTTTTCCAATGTTCTTAGCAAATGGCACACTAGGAGATTATATCCTGTGCCTGGCTCAGAGGGTCCCACGTCCAAGGAGCCTCGCTTACTGCTAGCACAACAGTCTGAGATTGAACTGCAAGGTGGCAGCGAGGCTGGGGGAGGGGCGTCTGCCATTGCTGAGGCTTGAGTAGGTAAACAAAGCAGCCAGGAAGCTCGAACTGGGTGGAGCCCACCGCAGCTCAAGGAGGCCTGCCTGCCTCTGTAGACTCCACCTCTGGCAGCAGGGCATAGCTGAACAAAAGGCAGCAGAAACTTCTGCAGACTTAAACGTCCCTGTCTGACAGCTTTGAAGACAGTAGTGGTTATCCCAGCACAGAGTTTGAGATCTGAGAATAGACCGACTGCCTCCTCAAGTGGGTACCTGATCCCTGAGTAGCCTAACTGGGAGACATCTCCTAGTAGGAGCCGAATGACACTTCATCCAGCCGGGTGCCCCTCTGAGACGAAGCTTCCAGAGGAAGGATCAGGCTGTAACATGTGCTTTTCTGCAATATTGGCTGATCTGCAGCCTCTGCTGGTGATACCCAGAAAAACAGGGTCTGGAGTGGACCTCCAGTAAACTGCAGCAGACCTGCATCTGAGGGTCCTGACTGTGAGAAGGAAAACTAACAAACAGAAAGGACATCCACACCAAAACCCCATCTGTACGTCACCATCATGAAAGACCAAAGGTAGATAAAACCAAAAAGATGGGGAGAAACCAGAGCAGAAAAGCTGAAAATTCTAAAAATCAGGGCACCTCTTCTCCTCCAAAGGAATGCAGCTCCTCGCCAGCAATGGAACAAAGCTGGACAGAGAATGACTTTGACGAGTTGAGAGAAGAAGGCTTCAAACGATTGGTAATAACAAACTTCTTCGAGCTAAAGGAGGATGTTCGAATCCATCACAAAGAAGCTAAAGACCTTGAAAAAAGATTAGATGAATAGCTAACTAGAATAAACAGTGTGGAAAAGACCTTAAGTGACCTGATGGAGCTGAAAACCATGGCACAAAAACTACGTGATGCATGCACAAGCTTCAGTAGCTGATTTGATCAAGTGGAAGAAAGGGTGTCAGTGATTGAAGATCAAATGAATGAAAAGAAGCAAGAAGATAAGTTTAGAGAGAAAAGAGTAAAAAGAAATGAACAAAGCCTCCAAGAAATATGGGACTATGTGAAAAGATCGAATCTATGTCTGATTGGTGTACCTGAAAGTGACGGGGAGAATGGAACCAAGCTGGAAAACACTCTTCAGGATATTATCCAGGAGAACTTCCCCAACCTAGCAAGGCAGGCCAACATTCAAATTCAGGAAATACAGAGAATGCCACAAAGACACTGCTTGAGAGGAGCAACTCCAAGACACATAATTGTCTGATTAACCAAAGTTGAAATGAAGGAAAAAATGTTAAGGGCAGCCAGAGAGAAAGGTCGGGTTACCCACAAAGGGAAGCCCATCAGACTAACAGCAGATCTCTCGGCAGAAATTCTATAGGCCAGAAGAGAGTGGGGGCCAATATTCAACATTCTTAAAGGAAAGAATTTTCAACCCAGAATTTCATATCCAGCCAAACTAAGCTTCATAAGTGAAGGAGAAATAAAGTACTTTACAGACAAGCAAATGCTGAGAGATTTTTGTCACCAGCAGGCATGCCTTACAAGAGTTCCTGAAGGAAGCACTAAACATGGAAAGGAAAAACCAGTATCAGCCACTGCAAAAACATGCCAAATTGTAAAGACCAACGATGCTAGGAAGAAACTGCATCAACTAATGAGCAAAATAACCAGCTAAGATCATAATGACAGGATCAAATTCACACATAACAATATTAACCTAAAATGTAAATGGGCTAAATGCTCCAGTTAAAAGACACAGACTGGCAAATTGGATGGAGTCAAGACCCATCAGTGTGCTGTATTCAGGAGACCCATCTCACGTGCAGAGACACACATACGCTCAAAATAAAGGGATGGAGAAAGATCTAACAAGCAAATGGAAAACAAAAAAAAGCAGGGGTTGCAATCCTAGTCTCTGATAAAACAGACTTTGAACCAACAAAGATCAAAAGAGACAAAGAAGGCCGTTACATAATGGTAACTGAATCAATTCAGCAAGAAGAGCTAACTATCCAAAATATATATGCACCCAATACAGGAGCACCCAGATTTATAAAGCAAGCCCTTAGAGACTTACAAAGAGACTTAGATTCCCACACAGTAATAATGGGAGACTTTAACACCCCACTGTCCACATTAGACAGATCAATAAGACAGAAAGTTAACAAGGATATCCAGGAATTGAACTCAGCTCTGCACCAAGGGGACCTAATAGACATCTACAGAACTCTCCACCCCAAATCAACAGAATATACATTCTTCTCAGCACCACATCACACTTATTCCAAAATTGACCACATAGCTGGAAGTAAAGCACTCCTCAGCAAATGTAAAATAACAGAAATTATAACAAACTGTCTCTCAGACCACAGTGCAATAAAACTAGGACTCAGGATTAAGAAACTCACTCAAAACCGCTCAACTACATGGAAACTGAACAACCTGCTCCTGAATGACTGCTGGGTACATAACGAAATGAAGACAGAAATAAAGATGTTCTTTGAAACCAACGAGAACAAAGATACAACATAGCAGAATGTCTGGCACACATTTAAAGCAGTGTGTAGAGGGAAATTTATAGCACTAAATGCCCACAAGAGAAAGCAGGAAAGATCTAAAATTGACACCCTAACATCACAATTAAAAGAACTATAGAAGCAAGAGCAAACACATTCAAAAGCTAGCAGAAGGCAAGAAATAACTAAGATCAGAGCAGAACAGAAAGAGACAGAGACACAAAAAACCTTCAAAAAATCAATGAATCTAGGAGGTAGTTTTTTGAAAAGATCAACAAAACTGATAGACCACTAGCAAGACTAATAAAGAAGAAAAGAGAGAAGAATCAAATAGATGCAAAAAAAAATGATAAAGGGGATATCACCACCGATCCCACAGAAATAGAAACTACCATCAGAGAATACTATAAACACCTCTATGAAAATAAACTAGAAAATCTAGAAGAAATGGATAAATTCCTCGACATAGACACCCTCCCAAGATTAAACCAGGAAGAAGTTGAATCCCCGAAGAGACCAATAACAGGCTCTGAAATTGAGCCAATAATTAATAGCCTACCAACCAAAAAAAGTCCAGGACCAGACGGATTCACAGCTGAATTCTACCACAGGTACAAAGACGAGCTGGTACCATTCCTTCTGAAACTATTCCAATCAATAGAAAAGAGGGAATCCTCCCTAACTCATTTTATGAGACCAGCATCATCCTGATACCAAAGCCTGGCAGAGACACAACAAAAAAAGAGAATTTTAGACCAATATCCCTGATGAACATCGATGCAAAAATCCTCAATAAAATTCTGGCAAACCGAATTCAGCAGCACATCAAAAAGCTTATCCACCACGATCAAGTTGGCTTCATCCCTGGGATGCAAGGCTGGTTCAACATACGCAAATCAATAAACGTAATCCAGCATATAAACAGAACCAATGACAAAAAATCATATGATTATCTCAATAGATGCAGGAAAGGCCTTTGACAAAATTCAACAGCTCTTCATGCTAAAAACTCTCAATAAACTAGGTATTGATGGCAAATATCTCAAAATTATAAGAGCTATTAATGACAAACCCACAGCCAGTATCATACTGAATGGGCAAAAACTGGAAGCATTCCCTTTGAAAACTGGCACAACACAGGGATGCCCTCTGTCACCACTCCTATTCAACATAGTGTTGGAAGTTCTGGTCACGGCAATCAGGCAGGAAAAAGAAATAAAGGGTAGTTAATTAGGAAAAGAGGAAGTCAAATTGTCCCTGTTTGCAGATGACATGATTGTATATTTAGAAAACCCCATCGTCTCAGCCCAAAATCTCCTTAAGCTAATAAGCAACTTCAGCAAAGTCTCAGGATACAAAATCAATGTACAAAAATCACAAGCATTCTCATACACCAATAACAGACAGAGAACCAAATCATGAGTGAACTCCCATTCACAGTTGCTTCAAAGAGAATAAAACACCTAGGAATCCAACTTACAAGGGATGTGAAGGACCTCTTCAAGGAGAACTACAAAGCACTGCTCAAGGAAATAAAAGAGGATACAAACAAATGGAAGAACATTCCATGCGCATGGACAGGAAGAATCAATATCGTGAAAATGGCCATACTGCCCAAGGTAATTTATAGATTCAGTGCCATCCCCATCAAGCTACCAATAACTTTCTTCACAGAATTGGAAAAAACTACTTTAAAGTTCATGTGGAACCAGAAAAGAGTCCACATTGCCAAGACAATCCTAAGCCAGAAGAACAAAGCTGGAGGCATCACACTACCTGACTTCAAACTGTACTACAAGGGTACAGTAAACAAAACAGCATGGTACTGGTACCAAAACAGATATAGACGAATGGAACAGAACATAGCCCTCAGAAATAATACCACACGTCTACAGCCATCTGATCTTTGATAAACCTGACAAAACAAAACAAAAACAAGAAATGGGGAAAGGATTCCCTATTTAATAAATGGTGCTGGGAAAACTGGCTAGCCTTATGTAGAAAGCTGAAACTGGATCCCTTCCTTATATCTTACACAAAAATTAATTCAAGATGGATTAAAGACTTAAATGTTAGACCTAAAGCCATAAAAACCCTAGAAGAAAACCTAGGCATTGCCATTCAGGACATAGGCATGGGCAAGGACTTCATGTCTAAAACACCAAAAGCAATGGCAACAAAAGCCAAAATTGACAAATGGGATCTAATTAACCTAAAGAGCTTCTGCACAGCAAAAGAAACTACCATCAGAGTGAACAGGCAACCTACAGAATGGGAGAAAATTTTTACAATCTACCCATCTGACAAAGGGCTAATATCCAGAATCTCCAAAGAACTCAAACAAACTTACAAGAAAAAAACAAACAACCCCATCAACAAGTGGGCAAAGGATATGAACAGACACTTCTCAAAAGAAGACGTTTATGCAGCCAACAGACACATGAAAAAATGCTCACCATCACTGGCCATCAGAGTAATGCAGATCAAAACCACAATGAGATACCATCTCACACCAGTTAGAATGGCAATCATTAAAAAGTCAGGAAACAACAGGTGCTGGAGAGGATGTGGAGAAATAGGAACACTTTTACATTGTTGGTGGGACTGTAAACTAGTTCAACCATTGTGGAAGACAGTGTGGCGATTCTTCAGGGATCTAGAACTAGAAATACCATTTGACCCAGCCATCCCATTACTGGGTATATACCCAAAGGATTATAAATCATGCTGCTATAAAGACACATGCACATGTATGTTTATTGCAGCACTATTCACAATAGCAAAGATTTGGAACCAACCCAAACATCTATCAATGATAGATTGGATTAAGAAAATGTGGCACATATACACTATGGAATACTATGCAGCCATAAAAAAGGATGAGTTCATGTCCTTTGTAGGGACATGGATGAAGCTCAAACCATCATTCTCAGCAAACTATCGTAAGGACAGAAAACCAAACCCCTCATGTTCTCACTCATAGGTGGGAATTGAACAATGAAAACACTTGGATACAGGGTGGGGAACATCACACACCGGGGCCTGTTGTGGGGTGGGGGAAAGGGGCAGGGATAGCATTAGGAGATATACCTAATGTGAATGTCGTGTTAATGGGTGCAGCACACCAACATGGCACATGTATACATACGTAACAAAACTGCACGTTGTGCCCATGTACCCTAGAAGTTAAAGTATTAAAAAAAAAAAAAAGAATAGGAACGTTTGAGAATTGAAAAAAAAAATAACCAGCATATTTTTGCTGTTGGCCTTTATCTACCGAGGTTGAGCATCTTGGTCCAGCCATGGGTCAGCCACTGTTCTTTATCCACAGTTCTCTTGGAACCTCCTGTTGTGGCTGATTGGAAATGTAGCCCCACTCGGAACACCTCTGTGATTGTTTAGGTCGTGGTTCTCCTCATGCTCCGCAATCTAAATCCAAGGGTCTTCTCAGAGTAGTTTACTGAAGTCCTATCATCAGGCAGGAAACAATGTGTTATAGATGAGGCAGCAAGGTCTGGAAAAGAGAAGTGACTAACCTGAGGCTTCTAGGTGAGGGAGTAGGAAGTAGACCTTTTCATTACTCTGTGCTGTGCTTCCACTGAAAAATGGAAGAGAGCCAGGGTCAGAAGAGGGGAGAGTTGGAGGAATAGACAAAAACATGAAAAATGGAAGTGGTTACTACTTCCTTTTCTAGCAGTAAAGACATTTATACAAACATACCTACTATTATAATATATGCATGGTATAGTAGATATACAGCTATGCAAGCCTTCCCACTCCCTAGCTGCTCACTACAAAAATTCATCAACAACTACCTAGAATCAGGAAAGTCTGAGAAAAACTCCGTATCAGATACACCTGGTCCAGTTTTAACTCTTGCTTATTTTTAAGAAATTTAAAAAATTATAGAAAAGAATAAAGATGAAACTATAATAATCTCAATTTCCATTACTCAAAATGAACCATTTTCAATATACTGGTATATTTGCTTCCAGTCTTTTTAAAAATAAAAATAGCTTATTATTATGTTTATAAAATTATAATTTTATACATTTCAAAATAAAGTGTATTAAATTTGATTTTACTTGAACTTGTAGAAGCAAGGCTAAAGGTATTATTAAATTTCAAATTCATATTGCCTTGTATCAAAAAATATTTTTTGTAAAAGTACTTTTTAACGTTAAGAAAACATGATAAATATTGGTGTTGGAATCAAGACTTTTAAAGGGCTGTATTTTAATTTTCAACATTTTAAATTTACTTCCTGCTATGAAAGAAAAAAGGCCATGGCCTTTTTTTCCACATCTTCACATTTTCTCTATCATCACCTCCAACTTTTGTAAGTTTTATTATTTTTTTACATTGTTTGGGTTTATAATATTGAATTTTGTTCTGTAATTACTGTTTTCATATGCTAAATAGGCAATATTTAAGTGGATTGAACCACTGGTTTTTTAAAAGACACATACCTTCTCTGTTTTAATTTTGATTAAAATGAATTGGCAAGTTTTTGTCATCTGTTTTTTTCAGACAAGCTCATGGTAATATGTTCCTTTAGTGCTCTCCTGGTTCATAATGCCTAATGCTTTTATACTTGATTGCCATCTTGGGTATGACATTATTGGGTCATGCTATTTTCACCTCAGAACAATTGTTCCATTGTCTTATAGCATTGGCTAATTCTGTGGAGAAGTCTAGGGCAGCATGATTTTAATCCCTTTTGGGTTATTTGTTTTTTCTGTCCAAATGCCTGAAATAATTTTATCCCTGAAATTCAGGAGCTTGGCTAGGATCTGTCTTGGTACAGAGAGTCCTGTATTAAATTTTCTCATTGCACATGTTCTTTTCCACTATATATAATTAAAAAATATTTCTTTTAATTCAGCTAAATTTTCTTGTATTATATTTTTGAATATATTAACTATTATTAATATATTAGAATATATTATCTATTAGGCTATTTCAAGTATATAAGTGTCCTGTATCTTTCATATCAATTCTCATTGCTTTATATTCTTAAATCTGCCTGTACCCTAAGTTGCTGAAACTTTTATTCTATTTGTAATTTCATTATCAGTGGTGCTTATTCGGTTCCTTGCTCTTCTAATTTATTTGCTATTTCTTTCATGATACTGCTTTGATTTTTTCAATATGTTTCCATAAATCTTCAGTTTTCTTTTTCATAACACTCTTTTTTCATCATTTTATTTTTGGCCCAATATTGAATTTATATTCTTTTTAAGATATTTTGTGTCAAGAAGTCAAGAAGGATTTGTGAGAAAAGTTTTTTCAAGTTTTAAAAATAGTTAAAAGAATCTTTCAGACAGTATGCTTCCTTCTTCAATAATTATGAAAAAACAATCTTCCCAGTTGAATTGAAACAAAAAGCCCAGAATTATGTTGAGACACCTGCATGTTTTGATTGTGATTTCCTAACTGACATTCCTGACAGAAGCCAAGACAGCAAAAGGGATTTGTAGATAATCAAGCTGGACACTGGCATCTACCCAGAAAGCTGACATCATTTCATCAAGCGTTTCTTTACTATGACTTGTAAGTTTTCTGTTCCTACTCTGTTTCAATTCCTGGGCTTGTGGGCTTTCTGTGAAGTCACTGTTTCTAATTTTTGCAGGTTTAAGCCCATGCACTTGCACAGAGAAAGATTAAGAAACCTCCCTTTAGCCCATATCTTCTATGTTAACTAGAATACAAATACATGAGAAACTTTTTAATTAAAATTTAAATCATCACATGCTGGGAATTTTCTCTATAGATTAAAAAATTTACCACATCCAACAATACTTCTTTTGACGTCAGAAGCTAAAAAAATAAAAAATAAAAAATTGAACTGGTTGAGAAGATTCAGTGCAAAGGCACAACGCAGAGTCAAATCTTTCTAAGACAAACAGCAACATATTCATAAGGAAGATGCAAAGACTTAAGACTTATATGGTATTTAAACTGTATTCAAGTAATAGCAAGATAATTGGTAAGAAAATTAACCAGCTTCATTTATGAGATCTCAATTTATCATAATACTCAGTGTTTTTATAGTTTCTCCTCAACGCTCTCACAGTTAGTTGGAGGTAATCCATTTCTATTACATGTGCTAAATTTAGTGATCCTCTTAAATGATGCTCAGTAATGGGCTGTTTCAGCAAATATAATCAGGTTGTTTCACTTAACTTTAGCATGCAAATTCAAGCTCCCTAGAGTAGTTCAAAACAGAAAAACTTGCTGGCATGGCATATGCCGATGGTTTTGTTTGATTCTCCTTAGACTGAGAGTAGGAGTTAGCAAATAATGTGTTTGTAATTGTATATGGAAAACTTTATAACACCATGCAAATGTTTAACAGTATAGTGATTTTTGTTCAAAGTACATGTTTGCCAAAATCTCCTACTTTCTAGAAATATTTAACAAAGTATAAAATATAAATTTTATTAAACCTTGCTTAAGAGTCAATTCTAGACACACAGGAAGGGGGAAAATCCAACTTTTGTTTAGTTTCTAAAATGGGAGAAATGTAAAATCTAGAAAAACCTAGATAGTATGAGCAATGTTTCTCTTTTCTGGTAGCTTATGATTTTTGGAGCCCTTCACTCACTAGAATCATTGTGAATATCTGGGTCCTCTAGGGATGTATTCTTAGGGTAAAAGATGCCCTAATTTCTTTTGTTGTCTTTTCTATTGTTTATCACACTTTGTATTGTCTTTTGAGGTAGGGGGCCAGCAGGAGTTGTTTTCTGGTCACAGCCCTGCTGACCAAAACAAGATCTGGTCCAGACAGGATAAAATGAAGAAACTGGCAGGAACCAGCAGATGGTGAAAAAGTGATCCCTAGCTTTCCTCATTGCTCATTAGCACAAGACACTCCCACCAGTGCCATGACAGTTTACAAATGCCATGGCAAAGATCCAGAAGCTATCACCCCTTTCCATGGCAAGGATCTGAAAGTTACTGCCCCTTTCCTAGAAAGTTCTAAATAATCTGCCCCTCAATTTGCATTGGCCCACCCCTAAATTTGCTTGTAATTGAAAGTGGGTTTACCTGAGTATAAATACAGTTGCCAAGAGCCCCTTCATTGCTGACTCTGTGTGCGCTGCTTATGAGTTAGCACTGTTCCACTAGCAGCAATACTGTTCACTAAAAGATTGCTGCTTAACACCATCTGCTCATCCTTAAATTCCTTGCTGGGTAAAGCCAAAAACGCTCCCAGGCTAAGCCCCAATTTGGGGGCTCACCTGTCCTGTAACAGTGTCACTTGATGTCCTAGCTGCAGGCACATGTAATACCTAAAATATGTCTCAAAAAGCCAGCAGTGACAGAAAATGAATTTATTCACACAAAAGGAAATGGTGCCGGAGTTAAGATAGAAATGGTCATTTACCTCCACTTTAAAAAACAGAACAAATATTTGCTTGAGTATCTACTGAGATGGCCATTTTGCCAAATGGTATATGCAATACTTGCAATGAGCTTTGGGAGAAAAACAACTCCTTCTAGAATAATACAGGGCAATGAGCAGGGTTCCTTAGAATTGAGTCAGAGGGTGAGGTTCCACAGGAAATAGCAGTGGCTACTACTTCTCTCAGTTGTCCTTAAATAAGCAGTTGCTTTCTGGGACTGCCTGGTCAGACCTGGAAATCTATGAGTCTAGTCTTAGTGGCTACACAACAACTGTAATGGCACTAGACTATGTCTACAGAAGAGGAACTGGAATGCTTGACAGAAGGGAGGAAATCAAACTGATCCCTATGGATTAAAGGTCATTTTTTTTTTTGCTATGACTTCCAAATTTATCTCTGGTCATGTTTGTGAATTCCAGGCTCACAAATCCATCCATCTGTTTGACACCTCACAACTCACAGAATCACAAAACTAACGTGTTTGAAAATAGGACACTTGGTTCTCTGCTACCGCCTGCTTTGTGTCTTTCCTATCTTAATAATGATACCTCTGTATGTTGATCCAATTACTCCAAAGAGAAGCCCAGGAATCACTGGTGATAATTCTTTCCCTTATCCTACTCCATATATCCAATCTATCAGCAAGTCCTGTCAGTAATGTGTCTGGAATCTCTCTACTTCATTCCACTGGTCTAGGCCACCACCATCTCTCATTTAGATTAAAGCAACAGTCTCTGAATTTACAATCTGCCCTCCCAAACCCAACCCATTATCCACCTGATGGCAAAGGTCACCTCTCAAAAGACATATCAGATTATGTTTCTGCCATGACCAAAATCTTTCAATAGCTTCTCAGCAAAAATAGAGTTTAAAATAAGATTCAAACTTCATATGATGGGTTACAAAGCTCTGCCTGATCTGGCCCCAGCCTCCTTTTCAACCCCACTCTCTGCCTTCTTGCTTCTCCTCCCTAACCCAGCTCATTAGGCTCTAGTCACCCCAGTTGTCTCTCAGTGCCTCAGCATCTCATTCTGAGCTCTTTCTCACCTGAGAAGCTCTTGCTTGATGTGGATGACCTTCTCTCTAGCAGTCATCACCTCAGCCTCTTGTTTGTTTTCTCCATTACATCTATTTACACCTCACATTATACTGGAATTACTTTATTCATTTGCTTGCGTACCTGTTTCTTGTCTACCTTTGCCCACTAGTATGTAATGACTATGAGTCCAGAGACTGTCTTTGTAATTCTGCCTTTATCAGCAGCACATAGAGGGAACCCAGTAAATGTTTGTCAAATGAAGGAAGGAAGGAAGAGAAGAAAGGAAGGAAGGAAGGACTAGTGTGAAGGAGGCAAGACTGTGGCATACAGACACACTTCATGTTCTGCTGAGAGAAAAGCTGGAGCTAAGACATATGCTGAATTGATAATTAAGAACCAAAAGGAAAAGAAAAATGCAGCTTGGTCACCAAATCCCGAATCTCTTGGCTGGGGAGGTCACCTTGGCATTGCAGGGAAGCGATTTCAGAACAATAAACTTCTCACACTCATTAATTAGGAGGCAAATTAGGAGGCTGTGTAAATGAGTAGGAATGAATATCAAAAGGGCTTGGACAACTTTACGAATATTGGCGTCATATAAGGTTACCAAATGAGGAAGGGGTGAAGGCCTGAGGAAGAGCTACCATCCATTTTCTTTTTTGAGGGTCATAGCTCTTGTTGGTCTCTGTGTTGCATTCATTGTGCACAAAAGCAACCAGCACATTTTATCTTTAAACTGAGAACTGTATGAAGTGCTTTATCCTCCCAACTCTTGTTTGGTGGACACTCCTGCTTTCCTAGTGAGAAGACAGAGTCTTGAGAAGCCGAGTGACCAGCTGCATGTCACATTTGGTGAAGCAAGAGCTGGGAAATGAAATGAAAGTGGTGCTGTCACCAGAGCCCTGCTCCTGCCTTCTGTTCCCACCCTAATTAATATTCAGCATCCCAAGCCCTAGAGAAAATGACAAGATAGAGAAAATCGCATTTAGCATCTATTTCTCCATCCTTTACCCTGTTAGGTGGTCTCTACCCAGGCCCCCTAATCAGTTCTCAGAGCTCACCCCTGGTTGGAGTCCCTTTAGAAAGAATGAAAGCTGATAAGTCATTAACACTTTAGCATGAATTAGCTAATGACCCCACAGGGAAACCACTGACCTTTGTGAGGTGAAATATTTTGGCCGGAGGCCTTCCCCTCCCCCTCAAATCTCAGGCTGCTCCTCCTGGGTCCAAGCTGGCTAATGAGCATGTGTGGGCAGAGGAGTTCAATAAAGATTGACTGATTTATTGATCTATGGGAGCAAAGCTGAGCTTAATCTTCCCTTGCAGCTGCTCCTTTCTTTGCACATCTCTGGAGACTTGTGTTTGGCCCTGCCCAACATCACCATGCATAGCCTACCCTATTCCTTTGAACCAAGTCTTACTGGGAGTTTGATATGAAGTTAACCAGTGGCAGAGAAACATCTAGAGACCCTAAAGAGGGTCTCAAATCTGTAGCTCCAGGAGTTTCCATATCACATACAGGGAAAGCTAGCCAATGGTTTCCCACTGCCAGAGGGGCACAGAAGGAACAACACTAATCCCCCAGAGAAAGAACAAGTCAAAGCATCTCCAGGCCCCTGCCTCTATGTACAAAGCCATGAAGAGGCTGGAAGTGGCTCACAGACTGTGGCATGTGGGAGGAAAGGTAGTACTGGAGCTCAGGGTCCTCTTTGATCCCAAGCTGGTGTATTAGTCATTCTTGCTTTGCTATAAAGAAATATCTGAGACTGGGTAATTTGTAAAGAAAAGAGGTTTAATTGGCTCATGATTCTGCAGGCAATACAGGAAGCATGGATGCATCTGTTTGGCTTCCAGGGAGGCCTCAGGAAACTTTCAATCATGGCGGAAGGTGAAAGGGAAGCGCATACGTCTTACATGGCCAGAGCAGGAAGAAGAGAGAGAGCAGGGGAGGTGCTACACACTTTTAAAATAACCAGATCTCATGAGAACTCACTCACTCTCACAACACAGTACCAAGGGGAAAATCTGCCCCATGATCCAATCACCTCCCACCAGGCTCCACCTCCAACACTGGGGATTACAATTTGACATGAGATTTGGGCAGGGACGCAGATCCAAACCATATCAGCTGGGAGAGGAGAAATGCTAGGGTGACTGCCCCAGCTAGTAGGTGGAGGAGGCGCAGCATCCAGCGTGGAGCAGAGCCCCCGAGTTGTCTTCTGAGCTGGGCCGCTGTGTGCAGAGCCTTATCTGGGCTGACACGCTCCTTGCCAACCAGTGCTGAAGGTGTGGTGTGGTTGTGGTGAAAGTGACAGTGGTGGCAGAGCCACCTTTAAGAGGGAATATTTGTCTTCAAGGTCCACACTGCACACCCCATGCTTAATTCTGGGGCTGCTCTTTGCAAAGGACACAAGAAACTACTCAATAACTGTCATATGAGCAAAGATGGAAGTAATTGGGGCTATTTATCCTAGACACAAAGGGACTTAGAGGTTACTTGAGAGCCTACTTCAAATACCGCTGGGATTGTCACACAGATGATGGCTCTGACTTGTTCTGTATCTCCCCAGAGGTTAGTATTAGAACCAATGGGTAGAAGATGGAGAGAAGATGAATCTCATCTAAAGAAGAGTTCTGTTATGACCAAAGGCATCTGAAGTAGAACAGGCATTCCCAGGAGCATGATGAGCTGCCCATCCCTAGGAACGTTCAAGAAGAGGCTGAGGGATTAGCTTGAATATTAAAATGCTCAAGCATTTGAGGAGAGATTAGGTTAGACTACTGAGGGCCCCTGCAACTCTGAGGTATCGGGTTCCAAGAAATCAAGAATATAGCAGCATCTGTCTGTTTGGCTAAGAGCAGGATAGGTGAACATGCATCTGTCTGTTTGGCTAAGAGCAGGATAGGTGAACATCCTTAGAACTCTCTACCTAAGCATAGGTAGCTGGGCACCAAATTGTTGGTTTTCCTGCGGAAAGAGAACATCACAGAAACTCTCAAAAGCAGCCTTTTAGCACTGGGTCTAAATCTGACTTCAAGGTTTCGTTTTCAAATATGCCTAAACTCCAAAGCATGGAAAGATAACATCTTAGTGAAGGGAACTTGCCTTTACTTCATACCTACCATGTTTTATGCCTTCACTGTCCCATATTTTAGCCACTATCTGCATGAGGCTGTTGAACACTTGGCATGTGCCTAGTCTGCATTGAGATGTGCCGTAAGTATAAAATACATATGATTTCAAAGATTTAGTATGACAAAAGGAATTTAAAATATCTCATTTATATTTTTATATTGGTGACATGTTAAAATAATATTTTGATATGTTGGGTTATAAAACATATAAATAAAATTAATGTCATCTGTTTATTTTCCTTTTTAAAAAAGTGTAGCTAATAGAAATTTAAAATCACACATGTGGCTCACATTCTATATCTATTGAACAGTGCTATTCTAGATCCAGGATAAGTAGTTCTCTTCATTATCTTATTTAATCTTCACAACTATGACATGAAGTAGAAGACATTAGAATTTAGGGAGATTGAATAACTTGCCCAAGACCATGCAGCCAGTAAGTTGCCGCCTTGGGATTTGAACCCAGGCCCCATCGAGTCTGTGACCACACTCTTCCACCACATGATGCCACTATATTGATGTCCTCTTTAGGGAATTGCTGCTATGTTATAAAATGCTAAAGGAAGGAGGATGAGAAGTGGTTGTGGAAATGCTGACAGCAGCTTAATTACATAATTAAAAATGCAGCAGGCTTCAGAAGTATGTGCATAGGCTCAGGAATGGACAGTGAACCTGGCTCCAAATTAATCCATGCCTGCAGGTAAAGGAGTCTGCAATCCTGGAACGTTGGAAATGCATGTCACTAGGGGAATTTTAAAGTATCAGAGATAGAGGGGGCATTCCAGGGATAGAGCTTCTGAGCTCTGTGGCCTGGGTTTAAGCAGAGGCAGGAACCCTGCACCACCACATGAAAAGCCTTAATGTGAACAATCTGCTGTGCTGGGTGTTGGGATCACTGATGGAATAGGGAGAAGATGGGAGATTAGGGAGTGTCCTAGGAGAATTTAGTAGCCTCCTTGATTCTGACTCAACAAAACTTACTATCATAAATAACCATCCTGGCTGGGTACAGTGACTCGTACCTGTAATCCTAGCATTTTGGGAGGCTGAGGCAGGAGAATTGTTTGAGGCCAGGAGTTCAAGACCAGCCTGGGCTACATAGAAAGACCCTAATCTCTACAAAAAGTAAAATAAATAAATAAATAAATAAATAACCATCCTATATATGGAACTTCTGTATCTGACTCAAGGGGCACTTTCATATTTTTTTTCTTGTTAGTGTAGTGAGGCAGGCTTGGACCTTTTTGGAAGGGGTTTTCACATTTCCCCATACACACAAATCCCCCTATCTCCTGGCCCTGCCCGCAGTGCCTCCTTAGAAGAGAGAGTGCTGCTTCCTCTGGCCTTGTTGGATCATGGGGTCTCCAAGCCAGGCTATTGGTGGGCTAACGGCTACATGTTGGGGGACCGTCGAGGCTGTGCCACATGAAGGTTTCTTCTGGGGATCATCTGTCCATGTACTCACAGTTAGAAAAACAGAAGGCAGCCCTAGGCTGTTGAAGGGAGGAAAATCAATGACGGGCCTTCTGCAGTTCTGAGTTAAATAAATAAGTAAAATCACTCCCAAATAATATTCAGTTGAGAAGATTCATGAGAAGCAAAGTAAATGGCCTATACAAATGCCCGACTGAGGAGAGAAAGAAAGCATGGTAATGATTTTGCCAGCCCAAAGGGAAGTGGAAGCAGAGTTAGAAGGAAGTGATTGACTTACAATTACACTGACTAGGGATCCTGGGGTTTGTGACCGCTGAAAATTACTCAAGTAGCCCTAGAGCAGCAACAAAGCCCCCAAAGCCCAGTGCTCCAAAGTGATTGGCTACATATAGTCAATTCTAGGTCACTGAGGAGGATGTGGGGCATGTGGAAGGGGCAGTGGGATGCTGGCCAGCTCAGGAGGTTCTGGGCAAAGCTGCAGGTAGATGGAGCTGTTTCAAGGACACCACCACCCAGAACCATGAAAGGGGGCTGTGGAGAGACAGGAGATCAGTTACAAAGAGAAGAATTTTCATGCACAAGCCATAGAGAAAATTTGAGTGCTCAATCCTCCCAGCTTCTGAGGGCTCCAGAATGGTGTAGCAGAGGCCAGCAGATAGGACAGACAAATAAATGACCCTCAGCTTAGACCTATAGTTCCTTCAGCTCTGCATTCTGAATGTGGGAGAGTCTTCCAGAATGAACTTAAGGAAATGCAGTCATTTTCCCTGAATGGCAACCTCAGAAGGCTGGGGCTGTACCTGCAGACAAACTCTAACAGACCTGCCAACTGGGGATTTATCCAACTTCGTGGGACCTGCTTTTATTTCTAGTTAGTTTCTACTAGTAGTACTGTTAGCAGTAAGGGTGGTGATCAATCAGAGGTCAGAGTAGGGCAGAGAAGGTCAAGAGAGGCCCTCTTTTGGTCGAAGGTAGAACAAGGCTGGTGTACCTGTGAAGATAATCCTCAACTCCCGTTAGCCCCAACAATTCCATCACAATTTTTATCAGGTCCTAAACAAGGAAGTAAATTAATAAATCTGTTTTCTGTTTATTTTCCCAGTCCACATAGTAAGTAATTAATGTACATGAAATAAATGCCTGAAAGCTATAAAGTGAGGCTTCGCAGTTATGTTTTTCCAAGGGTCATTTATTGTATTTCCTCTGAAGTCAGCACACAATGGTAAAAGGGAGACTTACTGAACTAATTGCTTTGCAGGTGCTCCTGCTCCATTCAGATTCTTCCCTCCATGGCATGACCAGTGAACATCCATTAAGCTATGTCAATCGGGCCAGAAAAATACACGTCTTCCTTTTCTAATAAGGGGGACACATTATTTTAGACTTCTAAGGTGAGACTTCTAGACTTCCAGACAGGGGCTGAGCAAAGCTTGTCATTTGACAACAGCTCCAGTACAAACAGTGAAATGATAGCAAGAATTTGAAAGCCTAGTATGAGATGCACAAATGGCACCTGGAATTAAAAAGGGCTTAAAAATTAAAACTAGTTCAGCATCTTCCCTTGCCTCACCTGTTTCTCAGAGCAGTATAGAAAGCAAAACCCCCACAGATGCAGCTCTGCCACACAGTGTTAGCAAGTGAAGTGCAGAGCAGGTCACAGTATTTCTAATTCAGATTAATGACCCCATTCAGCACTGTCTCCTTAGCAGCAAATTAGAAAGTATAGGAAGGAGCAAATAGTGATTCATAATATGTGACTCTGAGTATTGGCAGTTGTGCTAGTTAAAAGCTAAGATATTGTTTTGATACAAAATAATTGAGTCTGACTTATTTATGGGATAAAGTGTTCCCCATAATAAGAGGTTCTTTTTTTGTAAAGTTACATACCCATATGTTTGAAAGACAGGAGAACTGACCTTTGCCCATTTTGTGTTTGCTGAAGCTCTGTTAGAAACAGTAATTTGGGGTAATAGGTTGGTAGGGTCTCATATGTTTCTGGTACTTTGCCGTTGATTCTATATCTTTTTTTTTTTTTTTGGCCCCTCAATATCTGTCCCTACCAGGGCTTAGTCCTGGTCTTCCATTCTCCACTCTGCACACTTATTTTTCAAGGAACTTATTTAATTTAGGGGCTTCATTTGCCTCCTGTTTGCCTCCAGTCATGACCTTTTCCCCATGTCTTGCCATCTCATACTCTTCAACACACATACACACACACACACACACACACTTCAGTTAGATTCATATAGACTTATATATGAAACTCAACTCATTGTTGTCTCATGTATATTTCATTGTTTCTCTAAAAACCTGTTCATGGCCATGCATATCCATTCTTCTTTCCTTTGCCTTCCATATCTTTTTTTTGGTGTTGCTGTTGTTTTAGATGGAGTCTTGCTCTGTTCCCAGGTTGGAGTGCAGTGGTGTGATCTCTGCTCACTGCAACCTCCACCTCCCAGGTTCAAATGATTCTCCTGCCTTACCCTCCAAGTAGCTGGGACTACAGGCACACACCACCATGCCTGGCTAAATTTTTGTATTTTTAGTAGAGATGGGGGTTTTGCCAGGTTGGCCAGTCTGGTCTCGAATTCCTGAACTCAGGTGATCCGCCCGCCTCTGCCTCCCAAAGTGCTGGGATCATAGGCGTGAGCCACCACGCCTGGCCTGCCTTCCATATCTCATCTGTCACCAAGAGCTGCCCCTTCCTTTCTGGATTCAGCCCTTCTCATTCATTTCCTCACTCAATATATAAGCTTGGCTCAATATATAAGTCTCTTTTGTTTAAGAGAGAGAAACAATTTCTTTGAATAAGAGCCATGACAAGCCCAGTCTTTGGGCTTGTCCAATAAACTTTACCCTATGAGGATGCAGTCTTTGTTGTATGCTATAGGGATGTGTCCAGTCACAGATCATACACCCAAATAGTGTTGATAAGAATTGAGAAGAGTTGGATGAGCTATATAAATAAGAGCATCTGAGATGTTATTCCCAGCCCCAAATCTAAATTGGAATCTTCTGGGGAGTTTTTTGAAAATGCAGATTACAGCCAGGCGTGGTGGCTCACGCCTATAATCCCACCACTTTGGGAGGCTGAGGTGGGTGGATCACCTGAAGTCAGGAGTTTGAGACAAGCCTGGCCAACATGATAAACCCCATCTCTACTAAAAATACAAAAAACTAGCCTGGTGTGGTGGTGGGTGCCTGTAATACCAGCTACTCAGGAGGCTGAGGGAGGAGAATCGCTTGAACCCTCAAGGTGGAGGTTGCAGTGAGCCGGGATCATGCCATTGCACTCCAGCCTGGGTAACAAGAGTGAAACTCTGTCTCAAAAGAAAAAAAAAAGCAGATTACTCTTAAGTCTCAATCTCACCTCCCAGGAAGTGTCTTGCACACTCTCCTGCTGCCAGTCTCCTTGCCTTTCCTGGAACGCAATGAGCATTTTTCCTTCCCAGGGCCTTTGCACTTGCTAATTCCTCTTTATAACTCTCTTCACCCAGATATCTGCATTGGCTTGCTCCATTACCCTGTTTAGGCCTCTGCTCCTCAGAGAGGTAACCACACTATCTAAAACAGCATCCTTCCATTTGCTCACTTTTATTCTGTCTTTCCTTAGATCACTTGTTATATTACATATTTATAATTTTTTGGCCTATCGCCCCTCCTAAATAGTGAATTCTGTGGGGGCAAATATTTTGTCTAGTTGGGTTACTGCTTTATTCTCAGAGTTAGTAAGATGCTTCCCACATAGTAGGCACTCAAGCAATGTCTGTTGAATCAGTGAATGACAGATGGATCAGAGAGGCTGAGTTAATCAGGGAAGTCTAGTTCTAAAACAGTGGTTCTTAAAGCCTGGTCCTTGGACGAGCAGCTTTAGCATTGCTAGAGACATTGTTGGAAATGCACATTCTTGGGCTTCACCCCAGACCAGCTAAATCAGAAACTGGGAGGCAGCTATGTGTGCTTCAGCAAGCCTCCAGGTAACTCTGGTGCTTGCTAAAGCTTGAGAACCAATGCTCTAGATTGTTATTTTGGTGCCATGTTATCTCTTCCACCTATTCCTATTTGTCAAGACCATACAAAATGTCTTATGCCATTCATATTTGACACTCACAATGATCTTAGACTATTCTTTGATTGTTTCGGTTTCACTGGGTCAGGGAGCTGGCTTGTCCTGTGGTCCTCAGGCATCCAGGGATAACTCAGGATACATTTGTTGGTTACTTGATTTTGCTATATTCCTTATATATTCCTTTTTTTTTTTTCCTTTGGTTCTAAGTACCATAAGGAGAAAGGTTATACTCTTCCACTGAGAGTTAGTGCAAGTATATATTTTATTAGGATAGAGATGAGACATTGATTAAAAATACTTGTAGGTTGGTTAATTTTGACTGGTTGTTTTATTATGTGTTAGGAATGTAGTAAAGTAGTTAAGAGCATGGGCATAGGAGTCAGATTTGGGCTGGACCAGCTTTTAATTGGGCAATAATGCCTGCCTCAGAGGGTTGATAGCACTGGTGTTCAATAGGCACTCAAAGTATATGTTAATAACAGTAATATATTGGCATTTTTAGAACATAAAAAATTTGTTATGTTGGTGCATGCTGGAGTATATTTATTAGAGCAGAAAGATGACAGTGGTAAGTATATTTTAGGACAGTAGTTCTCACAAAGTAGTGTTCAGACTAGCAGGCTCAGCATCACCTGTAAATTGTCAGAAACCCAAATTCCCAGACCCCACTCAGATCTACTAAAACAGAATGTAACAGCAGATTTAGCAATCTATGGTTTAACAAACCCTCCAGGTGATTCAGATGCATACTCAAGTTGGGGAAGCCTTGCTTTAAAATAATGTACACACACTCTCCACACCACACACCCCTTGTATATGGTGTGCTTGTTTTGAGAAACAATCTATTAACAGATGAGAGGACCGTGGTAGCCAACAACTAGATAATTCCTGCTGAGGGATAAGTCAATAGGGTCCAGGTCATTCGAATTTGGGAAACAGACTCAATTCCTGGTTTCTGTATAAACTCATTCAGTAGACTAGCTTTCTGACAGGTCTTTGAAAAATGAGACCCCTGGTAACAGCCCTCTCCCTCAAATATTTCCCTGGCCTGCAGCAATTAAACAGCTGAGCAGGAAACTGGACCTGAAGTTCTGTTAACCCTTTGTCAGCTAAAGCACATGAGCAATCTGTCTTGCTGGAGAGATTTTATTTTCAACCTCTTTCCCTCCCGCCACACTACAAAGGAAAACTGCCTCCTGAAACATCTCCTGGTGGAGCTGCGAGCTTCCGTGTCTGTGTGATTGAAAACAGCAAGGTCAGAGATCAACAGAGATGAATGGTCATTACAAACTAAATGCAGCTGCTGAATCTCCTTGTGCTTCTCCTTGGTGTCATGAAGACAAATAGCATTAAAAAAAATTCTCCCAGTGAAGCAGCTCTCATTTTCTCCTCTCTCATCCCCTTCCAAACATTTCTTAATGAACTACAAGTCCATCATCTATGAGCCCGATGGTTTTAAAGCTGAGCATTACCCAGCTAGAAACCATCAGAACTGAGTGGGTTAAGCCACTTTCTGAGTGCTTTCGTCCTTGTGTTGGTAAGTTGGGGTTTTTGTCTGTCCAAGTCCTTATTGTTACTATCTATGAAAACATCAAATCCATGGTAAAGTCAAGCCAGTTCTTCAGTGCCAGGCAAGACTTGAGTTGCTGAACAAACGCTCCCTGTTTATTGATAATTGTGGTGTCTTTTCCTTTGTCTTTTCCATACATTCATTTTTTTCCTTATTGTCCACATGTGCATTGTAGATTTTTGGTGCAAATGTTGAATTCTAGACCAGCATCTTCCATCATCTACTCAGAGGGTTATCAGGGAACTCAAGCTAATTTGAATGTGAGTTTACACAAAAAGCAATTGGGTTTATAATCTTATTTAATCCACATCTGTTAGAACACAGTAATTCTTAGCTAGGCACAGTGGCTCACGACTGTAATCCCAGCACTTTGGAAGGCCCAGGTGGGCCGATCACTTAAGGTCAGGAGTTCGAGAGCAGCCAGACCAAAATGGTGAAACCCTGTCTCTACTAAAAATACAAAAATTAGCCGGATGTGGTGGCATGTGCCTGTAATCCCAGCTACTCGGAGGCTGAGACAGGAGAATCGCTTGAACCCAGGTAGAAGTTGCAGTGAGCTGAGATTGTGCCACTGTACTCGAGCCTGGGCAACAGAGTAAAACTGTGTCTTGAAAAAACAAAGAACCCAGTAACTCTTTATTGAGGAAGAACAGTTTCTGTTTCTAAAGTTGAGAAGTTTTGAATTTAGAAAATAGAATAGGCACCAACCAAAAGTGTCCAAGCAAATACCTCTTTAAAAAGAAACTGCTGCATTGAAACCCAAACCAATTTTGATGAGGTCTTTGTGGTATTTAGCGAAATGCTTTGCTCACAGTAGATACTGAACACGTTTTTTTTGATTCAGTGTTACTTACAAATGTGAGTTTTAGCCACCAAAAGCATAAAAACTGGAATGACAATATAAGACATCTCATTTATAGTAAAATGAGAATTAATCAAATTTGAATTTGTACTCTGTTGGTACAGATGATGGAAGAAAGTGATGCAGGGCAGGTGAGCCCCAAAATGGGTTTAGCCCATGAGGGTTCTTGGCTTTGCCCAGGAAACAAATTCAAGGGCAAGCCAGAGATAGAAGAAAATAGCTTTATTGAAGCAGCAGTGTTACAGCTCTAGAAGTGTGATAGCTCCATGACTACTCCTGTAGAGCAGGCCTACCTAGTTGGCAGAGGGTAGCAGCTCAGGGCCGTTCTACAGTCATATTTATACCTACTTTTAATTACATGCAGATTTAGGCCAGTTTATGCACAAATTTCTAGGGAAAGGGTTGTAACTTCTGGGTCTCAGGTCATTGCCATGGAAAGGGGCAGGAATTCCCAGTTGGCATGGCAATGGTAACCTGACATGGCACACTGGTGGGCCTATCTTACAGAAAGCTGCTTCTGCCCCATCTGTGTTTTAGCTAGTCCTCAATTTGGTCTGATGTCTGAGCCCCACCTCTGGAGTGGAATTTCCACCTCCTAGCTCAAAAGCATTGCATTCCTGGTTTTAAGTGAATAATCCTATGTAGAGCAGTCAATATGGGTCCACTGCTCCCACATAGGAAGTGTTTGATGGATATGACTTACCTTTTCCTCTACCCCTCAGGTGAATGATGGTGTGGAGGAAAAGTTTCAGAATTATCTGAAAAAGATTTCGAATCCATTTGTGCACTGAGTTTTATATACAGACAGATTAAACACTGTCTCTTACAGGGAGTTTCTACTATGGGTTTCCCAAATAAAAGTATACACACTATTGTGGTAAGTAAAATACACATTTACCTATAACCATTACAACATTCATTGCAGTTTTTTGCCATCCTATGTTTTCTCAACCACTGTCTGAGAAATTTATTTTTTATCTTTTATTTTAGGTTCAGGGTTACATGTGCAGGTTTGTTACATAGGTAAACTCATGTCGCAGGGGTTTGTTGTACAGATTATTTCATCACCCAGTTACCAAGCCTAGTACTCAATACTTATTTTTTTATCCTCTCCCCACTTTTATCCTCCACCCTCAAGTAGGCCGCCATGTCTGTTGTTCTCTTTGTGTCCATGAGTTCTCATCACTTAACTCCCACTTATAAGTGAGAACATGTGATATTTAATTTTCTGTTCCTTTGTTAGTTTGCTAAGGATAACGGTCTCCAGCTCCATTCACATTCCCACAAAAAACATGATTTTGTTCTTTTTTACGGCTGCATAGTATTCCGTGATGTATATGTACCGCATTTTCTTTATCCAATCTGTCACTGATGGGCATTTAGATTGATTCCATGTCTTTGCTGTTGTGAATACTGCTGCAATGAACATCATGCGCTTGTGTCTTTATGGCAGAATGATTTATATTCCTTTGGGTATATACCCAATAATGGGATTGTTGGGCCAAATTTTTTGAGTAGAAGAGGTTTCCTCCTATTGAAAAGCAGGAGGAATGGCTATTCTATAACTTTGCCTAAGGCAGGGCTTCCCAGGTATAGTCTGAAACCCTGGTGTTTTCTTTTTAAAATGCAGATTACCCCACTCCATCTCTGACTCTTTGGATTAGAATCTCTCAGGTGGGGACCTAGTAATCTGCTTTTTAAAACACATTTCCTCATGTCAATTTTCTTGTGCATTGAAGTTTGAGAACTATTGGCTTAAGGGAATTAGAAAATACCTTCACACAATGAGGAGTCCTCTCCAGATGGATGAAGCTTTGTTTTTCAGGTTTTACTTGAAAATGGAATATCTCTTACCTTTTTAAATCTATACTGTCCAGAAGCTTGCTAGAATATCTATCAATCATGCCAGATAGTCTAGTGACAGTTTTAAAGCATTGTAGTCCTGCTGGAACTCTAAAACCAAAGAGAAATGGTTTTGGATCACCTACAGATGTGGCTTAGTCATATAACTATTTGCCTTCACTTGTGTACACTGAAATACCATGCAAAATTAGATTACAGTGGGGGAGGGAAGCCGGACCGCAGATCTGAAATCATTAGCCACTCCTGGGAGCATTCACCTGATTTGTGTATATTTACATATAATCTTCAGTAAAATTAGGAAACCCTTACCACCATCTGTGTTGCTATAGCAAAGTGCAGGGGCAGCAAATATCTGTTTTCTGTTTTGACACTCTTGTCTCTAGCAGCTAAACATTTCTAATCAATTCCAACAATCCTTCCCTTTGAGCCAGAATATTTATGTGTCAGAAGCTTGTGCTCTAGGCAGCTGTTACTGGATGGGATGATTGGAAGATGAAATATATTTGCTATGTTTGGGGTGGTAAAGAGGATGGGTTTTGCCGTCAAATGGCTTAGAAGGTTCAAATCCCAGTCTTGCTCCTTATGAGTTATGGGATATAGAGCGAGAGTACCTTTTTGAGCTCATTACCACATCCTTCCAAGCTGTACTAAGAAAAACAACTAGAATTTTTTTTGGAGCCTTTTATTGCCAGGAATCCTAAACAATTTACATGCATTGTTTCTGTCTTTCTCAACAATCTTACGAGGGGCCATATGAGTTCCATAAGCAAGCATGGAGGAATTTACCGCAAAGTGCATCATTGTTGCAGCTCCTTCTCTGGGATTATGGCTTTTATAGGCCACATTTATTGAGGGATTCATGAATGCAAGAGATCATTTTAATCACTTTATGAGGAGTAACCCATTTAATCCTCACAAGAATTCTAAGAGGTAGGCATTCTTATCTCCAGTTTATATATGAGTTGCCTGAAGCTCAAAAAAAGGTTAAGTAACTCATAAGGGGTGGAGTTAGACCAGCGCTGCTCAAAATGAGGTCCTGGGCCAGCAGCAGCAGCACTAGGAATTTAGTAGGAAAAATGCAAATTTTCAAGCTCCTTTCCTGACCTCCTGAGTCAGAACTGTGGGTGGGGCCCAGAAATCCTGTGTTTTAACAGGCCCTCCAGGTGATTTTGAGGTACATTAAACTTTCAGAACCTGAAGCTTTCCGAGGAAGGAGATTGGCAGGACAAAGAGAAGTATAAGGAGTGAGATTGTGACCTGAGGATGTTCGAAAACGGCTCATCCCTCCCTGGGAAGGAAGTACAAGTGAGTGCCTTTCTCTGCTTCCTTTCTGTATTTCCTTCTAGTATCTATCCTGGAATTCTGTATGTACTTTTTCCTGTTAATGAGGAAAATTGGTTGATTTTTTTCTTTTTCTTTTACTTTGTGTTACACGTTCCAGTAGAATAAACAAGAAGCAACAACCGAATCTCCTTTCAAATCCACACTGTCCTTAATTTATACGGTAATGTGAGTTCCTGCATTTCACTTCATGCAGGTTCTTTGCCTTCTCCTAGTCCTTCAATTCAGTTCAGCAAATTCTGACCATCTAGAAGGGTTTTGCACTCTATCTGTTATATGAATTTGGAAGTGCCTTGTTAGAGGACTGTGGCATGTAATAAAAATTACAATAAAAAGATGAATGTGGACAAAGCCCAGGTCTAAGGACTGCTTAGTCACTGCTTCATTGAATCCTCGTAACGATCTTATGTGGTAACTTATTATTGGCCCCATGCAAATGAGGATGCTTATCAAGCCCCACTAATGCTTACCAACCCTCCATTTTGAAAGTGACCTAATCTGCTGAGTGAGCTGCAGGGCCGGGATCCAACACCAGGTATGTCTGATGCCACTGCCAGCTGTCTTAGTAACGTGCTTTATGTGACAGAGGAAGGAGTGACAGAAATCTGAGGCCACTGACATCACTAAGGAGGTGAAGACAGAATCTGCTGCTTAGGGTTTTTGGAGAGAAATCGGAGGCTAGGATTTAGAGACTCTCCTTGGTTATTTCATCTAGATTTTCCTTCAGCTCGGGCACAAGATCAAGAACCCAGAAAGGCTCTTAAACTGTTCTTTGTTAACTGGATTCCATCGGACTGCTGTTGTTTAGCTTTCAGAAGGACAGAGAAAAGATTTCCTCTTAAGATGCTACACTGTTTAAGTGTTAAGCAGGAGACTTTTTAGTATTCACAGACAGGGGAGGAATTAGCAGCCCTGTGCTGACTTGAAAATCATATTGCAAGTCCCAGTGTCCCTGTGGGTGTTCTGAGGGCTGCCCACCTCAAAACTCTATGGTGAGGCTTGCGGATGACAGAGGAATCATCCCAAAAAACCGCTTGTATTTTCCAAGGTGAAATTTGCTTTTGTGGGAGGAGGCGTAAAGAAGGAAAACAATTATTTCTAATTCTAGAAAGTGCGGGTTACCTGCATCTGCCGCCTTCCTGACATCTAACAGATTTGTTCTGCCTCTGCAAACATAAGCTAGTAACACATAAATACCCAGCCAGAGCAAGTTACGAAAAAAGCAAGACAACACCCAGCCCAGCATTGACCTGTGTCTTTGGAATGCGCACAGACTTTCTCTAGTTTTGGCCATTGGGGCTCTCCATAGTTTGCGTTTCATTCTCCAGCTCCAGCTCCCTTTGCTGCAGCACCTTAGCTTCCTATGTTCACTGCAGACTTCCCCATTTTTTTGTTTGAGACGGAGTCTTGCTCTGTCGCCCAGGCTGGAGTGATCTTGGCTCACTGCAAGCTCCGCCTCCTGGGTTCACGCCATTCTCATGCCTCAGCTTCCCGAGTAGCTGGGACTACAGGCGCCCGCCACCATGCCCGGCTAATTTTTTGTATTTTTAGTAGAGACGGGGTTTCACCGTGTTAGCCAGGATGGTCTCGGTCTCCTGACCTCGTGATCCACCCGCCTCGGCCTCCCAAAGTGCTGGGATTACAGGCGTGAGCCACCGCGCCCAGCCCAGACTTCCCTTTTCTAACAATCAGTTTTGGACCCTTGTCTCCAGGTCTTAGTTTTCCTGGGCATGCTTGTGAGATTTGCTTTGCGCCCACACACCATCTGTAGTAGGGGATGTCCCTGCACTCTACCACTCTGACAGAGGAGTAACCCTTTCCAGAGGAGGAGGGAGTCAGTTGCCTAGTGTGATGGAAATTTCCCAGCTCCTAAAATCTGGGCGGTGGATCTCAAATTTCAGAGTACCGAAGAATCACCTGGGGCCTTTGTTAAACTTTAGATTGTCAGCTCCTGCTGACCCCTAATTCTGATTCAGTAGGTCTAAGAGCCCAGGATTGAATTCTAATAAGCAGCTGGGGAGTCCACATGTTTCACTTTGAGAATTAGTGATTTGGTTGTGGTATTAGAATGTTAGTGTCGCATCCAGCCTTTGGACGGCAGGAGTCATGGGCAGGGGTGGGTGGGTGGTTACGTTGATGTCCAAACGGGGAGTGTCAGGCAGGGGTGCGGTAACAGTCTCAGGGGAACACATTACTCTTCCCTTCTTCCATCCCTTTCCCTCCTCCTTCCCTTCCGAAAGAAATTTTTTAAAGGACCTCTTACAAGGAACTTTGCTATGCTGGTTGGAGGTGAGGGGTCTGGAGAGCTTCAAGCTGATCCTCTTCTCCCCTTTATCCCTTGAGGAAGTTTCTAAGGCAGATTCATGGACACCGTTGGGTTCCTTCAGGAGTAGCTTGAAAATTAACTTGATCTAACTCCCATTTTACAGATGAAGAAACTGAGGTTTGGAGAAGGGACTGAAGAGAAGCTGGCCAGAGGCGTACCTGGACGATCACCCTGGCCTCCTCATTTTCAGGCCTTCGAGATTTTCCCAACTAGATTCTGTCAACAGCATGTCCAACATGAGGTCCACAGATGTTCTGGGGGAGAAAGGGGTGAGCTGTATAACCAAGGAAGTTTGGGTGTCACTAGATGAAGCCCGGGTAAGCAGGTTTCTTTACTGCAGGACTTTATAGACCTAGGAGATTCTAATGTGAACTGTGACTCTTCAATAAAAGTCATGGAGGCAGAGTTTTCCAAACTCATTTAATAACATACACTTTTCCCCACTTTTTTTTTTTTTTTTTTTTTTTTGAGATGGAGTCTGGCTCTGTCGCCCAGGCTGGAGTACAGTGGCACGATCTCAGCTGACTGCAAGCTCCGCCTCCAGGGTTCAAGCGATTCTCCTGCCTCAGCCTCCCGAGTAGCTGGGACTACAGACACCCGCCAACATGCCCGGCTAATTTTTTGTATTTTTAGTAGAGATGGGGTTTCACCCTGTTAGCCAGGATGGTCTTGATCTCCTGACCTCGTGATCCGCCTGCCTCAGCCTCCCAAAGTGCTGGGATTACAGGCGCGAGCCACCGTGCCCAGCTAACTTTTCCCCACTTTCTAACATACTAGCATCCCAACAGACACTATTGTTGTAAGGAAAACTGTTTGGGGATTGTACACTCTGCTTCCCCGAAACAAGCCAGAGAGAGTTCACAGTCACCGAAGACGAGAATTCATAGGTTTTAAATTTACGTAGGCTTCTCCGGACTGGCCAACTCTGACACCCAGACACCCAGATGGCCACACCTAGGATCTAGATGGACTGACCAGTTCCCATGCAGGCCGGAAACAACTGGGCCCACTGAGCAGGCTGGCAGAGTGGGTGTCAGCCCCACTCCACCTTGGATGCAGAGGTTCTATTCTCAGGGTTGCTTAGCTTAAGGGACACCACTGAGTGTGTCAGGGAGGCACAGTTAGCTTGGTGTTCAGTTGAAGACACTGAGGATTGCTGTTGTCAAGGATGGAACAAGGGAGGAGGCAGTTACTGTGGATCACTTACCCGCCACCTGCTATTGGAGAAGACACATTACAGGGAACTTGACAGAGCCAGGAGGTGCTGGGGCATTTGTCAGGGTATAGTCTTGAGTTCAGAAGGCAGGGAGGATCTGAGCTGCTGGTCAACTTTGCCTTGTTTTCTGCTCATTTTTTAAGCTGTGGCTGTGATTTGTGCACCTTCACAGCCCATCCTTAGAAGGCTACTTAAAAGTGAGCATTGTAGGTTCTGCCTCTAGGTAAACCAGAGACTTGGTAGCAAGATGGGGATGGAAAAAAGTCAGAGTCTTGGAAAATAGGAAGGTTAGGTCAAACCAACAGTGGTTGGGTCCCTTTCTTACAGACCTGGTTCTGAGGCAGAACACCCAGCAAGTGTACCCAGGGTGGGCATGAGCTGAACTACCATGAAATGAAAGAGGGTGCCTCTTCTGGTTGGGGACAATGACTGCAGGGCAGTGTGTCCTTGAAGGCACTGGCTAGGGGGAGGATGAACAGCCTCACAGTCCAGATTAACCTTTTATGGTGGACAAAGGGCCAGCCCAAGAGGCTCCCATGTCCTGCTGAATAACCATACATGGAAGAAAATTTGGTTTTGGGTTTGATTTTATTTTAATCATTAATTTGTTGTCTGATTAAAAAATAAGTGCATGTCCATTTATTTGTGAAAAGTACTAGAGTGTACTGTTATGAGCAAGGTATTTGGAGATTGAGTTTGAACCCAGAACTCATAAGCTGTGTGACTTTGCACAAGTCATTTACTATTTCCTCTTCTGTAAAATGGAGAAAAATAATCATAGCTACCCCCAAGTGATTGTTCTGAGGATTTAATGAGAGAACTTACGTAATGTCCTTAGTGCCTGAATGTAGTAAGCACTTAGATTTTAGCTATTATTATCATAACCGTTATAGTCTTACCAACCTAGATGATCTATTAATGCTTTCATATATTCTCTTTTTTAATTATGCATTTATGTTTTAAAATAGGCAGTATCATATTAGGCATATGCAATTTTGTGTCCTACTTCTTTTCAATTAATACTATATCCTGTGTGTGGAGTTTCTAATGGAGCACAGGTAAGAGCATTGGCTTAGGAATAAGCAGACCTCAGTTAGAATTTAACTTTACCACTTGCCTACCCAGGTGTGTGGCTTTGGGAAAGGCTACTTAACCCTTCGGAGACTCAGTTTCTCAACTGAGCTGGTGTGATAATTGCTACTTACAAGGCTGTGAGGAGAATTAATAAGAAGGAAGGTTAAAGATCTAGGTCGAGACCTGGCAAGTTGTAAGTGATGAACACTTGTTGGTTCCCTTATCATACGAAAAGTATAGTAATGTTTCTGAGCTTCCAGAGTTAGAGTCTGTTGTATGTCTCTACTGACTGAAAAATCTTAACATTTCCATGGATAGATCAATGCCATGCTGGAGTGTCCATCTTATGTGTGACAGACAAGTATGTTAAATGTTCTCTTGTGCCATGCCCCAGCTCTTGGCCAAGATGCCGCTGAATAAACTTACAGATCACTGGACCTTGGGTCATGAAGTTTCTTTTAGCTTTTTTTTTTTTTCCTTGGCTCACTGCAACCTCTGCCTCCTGGGTTCAAGCGATTCTCATGCCTCACCCTCCCGAGTAGCTGGGATTACCAGCACATGCTACCATGCCCAGCTAGTTTTTGCATTTTTTAGTAGAGATGGGGTTTCACCATGTTGGCCAGGCTGGTCTCGAACTCCTGACCTTAGGTGATCCACCCGCCTCAGCCTCCCAAAGTGTTGGGATTACAGGCATGAGCCACCATGCCCAACCGTCTCTGAGCTTTTTCCTCACACATTTTCTGTGATTCCTGAGAGTAAGATGAAAGTACGTCAGTCAGAGACATGGTATGAACACAGCTCCCCAGGGATTGGTGCTGGAACAATGCCCTACCCACCACCCAGTGGTGCTTCTACCTAAGGATTTATCAGGACTCTTCCTGCAAGGAGTTGGTAGTTATCTCCTGAACCACATAGCAGAGATGTCTAAATATTATTGTTAGTTCACAGTTGCCTTAGTCAGTTAAGGCTGTTAAGTAACCAGAGACTGGTGGCTTATAAGCAACAAAAATTTATTTCTCACAGTTCTGGAGGCTGGGAATCCAGGATCAGGGTGCCAACATGGTCAGGTTGTAGTGAGGACCCTGTTCCAGGTTGCAGACAGCCATCTTCTCACTGTGTCCTCACAAGGCACAGGAGTTTGAGGGAGTTCTCTGGAGTCTCTAAACTCATTCATGAGAGCCTCATCCTCATGACATAAGTACTTTCCAAAGGCCCTGTTGTGGGTGAGCAGTGACTATCTTAAGCTGGTATCATGAGGGCGGTAAGAAGAATTTACCAAGCTGTTGTAGACAGAGGCAAATTTATTAGAGAAAGTATGAAAATACATTGCAAGGAAGCAACGGGCAAGTTAGCAAGAGAGGAGCTAACTGCAAAGAGACAAAGGCTTGCTGGGGATTTTATAGAATGGTGCTTGTGCTATGTGCTAAAGAGGGCTTTGTGAAGTCCTGATAATGTCAAGATTGCGGTGAGCTAACTTGCATTTTTCTATCAGTGAAGGCTCTGGTGATAGCTGGGCGCAGGAAGATTGTGTTATTTGCTCAGGAGGGCTTTGTGTTCTGGACCATGAAGAAAGGCAGACTCACAGCTTACCTGCTTTTTCTTTTCACTTTCTCCTGCTCCCACCAGCCTGACTTCCTTTCCCTAATTAGGACTCCACCCCTCTGCTGAACTACCATATAACTAATTAATTCTTTAATATAGCTACATAATATCCATAGTATGGATATGCCAAAATTTATCCAACCATTTCCCACCAATAGGTGTTCAGATTAGTTCCATTATTTATTTTTTTGGTTTGCTTTGTTTTACTATTACAAACAATATAGCAACAAACATTTTTGTACATATATCCTTAGCTACTGGTGACTTTATTCCCAGATATAAGATGGCTAGATCAAAGGATATGTACATTTAAAATTTTGACATTACTGAATTTCTTTATTAAAAAGTCTTAATTCACATTGTTCAAGTAGTGATTAATAGTGCTTTTTTCTCCATATGCCTGTCAGCACTGAGTATTGTCATTGTGTTTACATTTTACATAGTTCTTTTTTTTTTTTTTTTTTTTTGAGATAGAGCCTCGCTCTGTCGCCCAGGCTGGAGTGCAGTGGTGCAATCTGAGCTCACTGCAAGCTCCGCCTCCCAGGTTCACACCATTCTCCTGCCTCAGCCTCCCAAGTAGCTGGGACTACAGGCGCCCGCCACCATGCCCGGCTAAATTTTTGTATTTTTAGTAGAGACGAGGTTTCACTGTGTTAGCCAGGATGGTCTTGATCTCCTGACCTTGTGATCTGCCCACCTTGGCCTCCCAAAGCGCTGGGATTACAGGCATGAAGCACCACGCCCGGCCCTTTAAATAATTCTTTATAATGGATATCTTTATGATGGGCACAATCAGTTTTCCACTGTTACTTTCATTGGCATTTCCTTCACTGCTAGTAAGGCTGAGCATACCTTCACTGCAATGGCAATTTTGACTTTTTTTTTTGTGAATTGTCAATTCATAGCCTTTGCTCATTCTTGTATTGGGTTGTGTTTTTAAAGGTAATTTTGTTAGGACCACTTCTGTATTGTAGATACTTTTTTTTTCTGTAGAGGTTCATTTGATTCAAAAACTTATGTAAACATTAAAAAGGATAGTTGAGAACAAACACAGTATACAGTGAACTATTTGGACTTTATACTGCTTATTAAATCTCTAATATAAGTACATGATTAGTGTTATGGACTAAATGTCTTTGTCCTCTGAAAATTCATATGTGGAAACTTAACTTTCAGAAGCCCCAGGGGTTCCAGGGATGTTACCCGAGGGGCCACCAAGTGAGACAGGGCTGAGTTCCCATGTCTGTGTCTGCCCCTCTACTCTTCAAAACCTCCAGCTCTCAGCTGTCAATAGAACCACTCACTTTTATCCATTTTATGTATTGGAATTTTACATACAATTTATTTGAGGAAAGTCCTGGTGCTTAAAATCAAATTTGAACACCATTGTTTTAAGGAATGTTGCCTTAGCAGGGATAATTCTGATATGAATATTCCACACATTATATTTTGAGGGAGTTCAATAGCCACGTGTAAGAAACATGATAAGAAGAATTCCTGATTCCTACTTTCTTGTTACTAATGCTGGAAATTTCTCAGACCTCCTAATCTGGGCAGAGGCATTTTAATCTGTGTAGTGCACTGTTATTATAACCATAGTTATGTTTGTCCAGCATGTCCCTTAATCTTCCTTCTCCTAGTCATACAACCCCTATTTCAGCAGGGAGCCCATCCCATGTGTTTTAGGGTAGATATATGACCCGAGGCTAACTAATTAGAATACACAGTCCACCTGGGTATAGCAAATGTTTCAGAGAGGATACATGATTAAGTTAGGCCAACTGGAGCCTGCCCTGAGATTTTTATTGGAATTATTGGGAAAATGGATCCTCTTGTTTCACTAGAACCACAAGCTGTAAGGATTAGCTAAACCTAGAGCTGCTGGTGGTTCTCTTTGCCATCATATAGGAAGAGTGTACCTTAAAATGAAGCCGAGACCAGAAAGGCAGAGCTGAGAAATTGAGGGATTTCTGAAGACACCATTAAGCCCCTGGATCCAGCTATTCCTGGAGTTAGTTTGCCTCTTCAACTTCTCATTTATGCAAATTCCTTTTGCGTTTGAGTTGAGTTTCTATCTCTTATAGCTCAGAGCCACAGCCTGCTCTCTGCATGATCCTTGCTGGTGGATGTCCTGAGCCAGGTTGTTGGGGAAAGAGAAAAGAATGAGCCCCTTCATGGGGAAGCGAACAATATTGAGAGGGGCTGCAGAATTGTGTAGAAAGTTGGAAGATATTGGACCCCCAGTGAGGGACAGGCAGGGTAGAACATGAAAGAGAGGGGAGTGAGATCAAAATTGCTGTGTTGCCCATGGTTCCCCTGAGATGTGAATACCTGTACTTTGAATTCCTCACTCCTGGGGATCTAAACCCTTGGGGGCATTTTGCCTCCATTTCCATGCATATCACTGAAGGCCTTTCTAATAGCGTGTTATCAGAAGACCTTGCACGAGTCAGTGTTCTGGACTGTGAGCAACAACTCAGGCAGGGAGTGGAGAAGGGCAGGACCATGAGATGGACCGGAGGAGCAGGAGGGTAGGCTGACAAGAGGGTGCTCTGTCAATGTTACCTGAGGCAGGACTGATTGTAGGAGAGCAATGGAGCTTAGAGGAAACTGCAGATGCAAGCACTGTGATGATATTCTTGGATCCATCAGAGACAATTTCCAGGGGAAGCAAAAGATCCAAGGAAGCAATGTCACAAAAAGGCAGACGTCTCTGCATTGTGATCCATGCCAGGGTCTCAGACCTTGCTGGTTGATTACATCATCCCTGTGATAAAGCAGTCAAGCAAATGTGTAGTCACCAGAATTCAGCATTTAAATGTTATTGCTATTTTTAAGGCTTACGGGTTGACATAGATTCAGTTCTGACTTGTGCACCCTGCATTTATTAAAGCAATTAAGTCTGTCTTACCTCCCCAACTCTGTCCTTCTATCCTTCTGTGTTTGTTTTATTTTTTCAAGAGGGCAATATTACGCACCCAGTTCACACACATCAGCCAGAAATTTTCATTCACCTACTGCCATTTTGCAGTCTCAAGTGAAAGCAATGGTAATCAAGTTATGGGCTGGAAATGTGATTCCTCTGTGGGTAACCAGGATGTTCCTGAGTAGCTGCTTCAGAGAGGGGCCAGGATGGGGCATACATCATCTGAACAGTGGGCCAGGTCTGGCAGCTGGTTCTTCACTGAAGCTATCACTTATTGCCATGGTTCCCAGTGGCAGCGTCAGTAAGATCTCAGGGAAGGATAAACGGGAATGTAATAAATGGTGCAGCTGAAATAAATGCAAATGGAAAATCTGCAGGATCATCTGCCCAGGAGCAGCAGGTGAAAGCAAAGATAGAAACTCGATGCTTTCAATTAATAGACTGGCTAGTTGTAGGAGGGTAATTCCATTGTTAGAAACTGCCTGTTGTCACAATCCTGATACAGTAATGACTTCTTTTATTCCCTATAAAGCTGAAGATGTCAGAAACTAAAAATTTCCATAGCATAAATCATGCCTTTTTCAGCTTGTGACAACCACTGTCTCAAACTCAATTAGTCATTGTGCACAAGGAAAGCCGAGATCATCACAGATTCACACATGCTTAATGGATAAAGCATGACTGGGGAGAGATTTCCTCTGTTTAATTTCTGCTGTTCGTGTTCATTGGTAGATCACATGGCTATTAAAATAAATAGGGCAGTGGAAGTTTCTTTTGGGCAGGGTTAAGCAGATGTTCTTTATTTAAAAAGATTGAATGCATTTTATCCTAGAGAGAAAATTTGGGAGGCAGAGGAAATGAAAGAGGCATCAGAGGGTATAAAGAGTGTTTATTTAGAAAGCTTGTCTCATTGCTTGAATGCAGACCCTTCCCATTGGGATACCTATCTCTGAACCTCAGAATGTGAGCACCAGAACAAAGCCAGACCTCTGGAGGACCAAAGGGCTGACTCAGATGCTTCTGGGGAAAATGCTGAGCAAGAGACAAGGATTGTTTTTACTGATACTAGAAAACTGGAATTGCCTGGACTTCTTTCGCAATTTCTTACACAGTGATGTCTCCACTACCTGTGTCTCTTGGAGTACCAATCATCATCATTTAAAAAAATACCAAATGATGGGTTTTGTGTGTGTGTGTGTGTGTGTGTGTGTGTGTGTGTGTGGTTTCTTAATGCTGTACCACTGGTTGGGTCTAGACTAGAGTTATGAATACAATTGAAGTCTGGGAAGCAGTTTTAAAAAGTACTTCTTTTTTTTTTTAAATAGCTCAAACTATTTATCTAAATCTTTCTAATTGCTTTGCTTGTCTGTGTTAGCGTTGTCTGCTTTTTGTCTTTTTTTTTTTTTTTTTTTGAGATGGAATCTCATTCAGTTACCCGGGCCGGAGGGCAGTGGTGCAATTTCGGCTCCCTGCAACCTCCATCTCTCGGGTTCAAGCAATTTTCGTGCCTCAGCCTCCCAAGTAGCTGGGATCACAGGTGTGCATCACCACGCCCAGCTAATTTTTGTATTTTTAGTAGAGACAGAGTTTCACCATGTTGTTTAGGCTGGTCTCGAATTTCTGACCTCAGATGATCTGCCCACCTTGGCCTCCCAAAGTGCTGGGATTACAGGCGTGAGCCACCATGCCTGGCCTTTTTTTTTTTTTTTCTTTTGAGACAGAGTTTCATTCTTGTTGCCCAGGCTGGAATGCAGTGGTGTGATCTTGGCTCACTGCAACCTCTGCCTCTTGGGTTCAAGTGATTATCCTGGCTCAGCCTCCTGAGTAGCTGGGATTACAGGTGCCTGCCACCACGCCCAGCTACCTTTTTGTATTTTCAGTAGATACAGGGTTTCATCATGTTGGCCAGGCTAGTTTCAAACTCCTGACCTCAGGTGATCCACCCACCTTGGCCTCCCAAAGTGCAGGGATTGCAGGTGTGAGCCACCATGCCCGACCTTGTTTTTAAATTCTAAGTTTTAAAATTAAATTTAAAACATTTTAAATTAAAAATTAAAAATTAAAAATTTGAAACCATGGGGCCTATTTTTAAACACAGTCAAGGGCAATGTTGTATAGAAAGAGGTTCTTAGGATCACAGCAGTCTTCCTCATGGGTTTATGAAAATGTTTTGAGGAGTCCAAATATCCTAGGAGGTGGTTAAGGGTAGGGATTACTCCTGTTTTAATCTGCAAAAACTGAGGCTCATGGGGCTGAACAGTTAGTACCAAGTTCTAGATCTCCTAAATCTCAGGCCTGACTCCTTATAGGAGAGGCCAATATTGCCCAGCTAAATAACTGGGGAGTGGATTAGGTGTGGGGTCAAGGGTAAGGCTGAATACCTTCCTATCATTAGCACTGAAAGTCCTATGGCCTGGGAAACCCCTCAATCATAGGCAAACTGGGACAGTGGGTCACCCTACTGCAAGATCGCAGTTGGCCTATCTCAGATGTCACGTACATCTCTAGATCCTTTCTCTTCTGTAATCTTAAGTGTGTTTGGAAGCTGGCTCTTAACTATGTGTTACCAATTAAACTCCTAAAAGTTCAGATTTGAGATTTCTGTGTGATTCTGCGTTATATTTTTCTGACAGGTCTAACAATCCTCTTGGGTGCTTTATCTCCTGAAAAAAAAAAACCAAACAAACATGTCTGGGCCGCTGAAGTCACCCTGATTCCTCTCTATGGGCCCAACAGGCTCATTTGATTCACAAACTTGTGTAGATGAATCTGAGAGATGAATATCTATTGTTCTCTCTGGCTTGGAGCATATGAGATGCCATATGACAATCTTTTCTTCTAGAGAATGGGAATAATAATTATCAACTTCATAGAGTTGTTTTAAGTATTAAAAAGGTAATAAAAGAAAGGTGCTTAGAATAGGGACAAGCACATAGTAAATATTCAATAAGTATTAGGAAAAAGAAAAACTTAAATAGTACTATAGAAATATAGGCTATTGACTGAATTGTCATTGTCATTGTATTCGGCAAATTCTCATGATAGAGGATTTTCAGTCTGTGGAGAAAACATATTAGAGGTTAAAATTAAAGTCTTTCAGAGTAAGTGAGGACTTCCCCCAGGAAACCCAACCTGGGAGTCAGATGGCATAGTTCCCCCACAATTAAAACATGCATTCTTATATATTCTTACGTGCTTGGGAAGCCACTAAGCTGTGCCTGTAAACTAGCCAAACTTCAGAGCTCCAGCTTTGTGTGGTGGCCTGTGGGTGAGGATTCTACCACCAGAGGGAGTTGAAGACTCAAATCAAACTGGATTGAGCAACTAGGAAATTAAATTGCTCATGTAACTGGAAGTCTAGATCATGCAACTGATCTTCAGGGTTAATAGTGGCTTTAGAGTATAATGCCAAAGTCATTGAAGTTCTCTACCATTCAAGATCTCAGCTGTGAGAAATGAGGGGATCAGAACCAAGTGTTAATCCTTTCTCCCAGCAGAGATCAGGGAGCTAGGAAAGGTGGGGATAGGGGCTGCGGAGGCCCGTCTCTTATCTGGAGAAGCCAGGGTACCCAAACTCAGAAGCGTATGGAATCTAGCATCAGTGGGGAAGGAAGGTCACCATAGTAAGCAGGGCTTGAGGTAGATTTCAGGAGTGGGAGTATAAAGGTCATGGAACTCAACAAGTGAGGAGATGAGAGCAGTCAGGGACAGGTTAATTAGATTTGAGATGGGGACTACTGTTTGGGCTAGGTGCTGCATGTTTGTGCATTCCCTCAGTGCACTGTAGATGGAGGGTGTGCCGGTAATATTTAAAGAACAAGGGTGGATTCACCTGAGAAACAGTTCAGGGCAGGGCTTTCCTTCCAGTAGGGGAATAAGAATGCATTCACGTGGAGATTGGAGGGTGATTCTTTCTTGCTCCAAGGATATCAGGTGGGTACTTCTTTCCCAGGAATGCTGCACCTGGGCTAAGGGCAGCAAGACCAATCCTGGACCCTGTTTAAGTAGGACTGGAGTTCCTAACTCACTGCCAGGCTTGAAGCAGGGGCTAGTTCTTCATGAGACACTGGCAAGATATTTGCTCACCTTCTTACTTTTCTCGGAAGGTAAATTCAAATTTGTTAGGGCTAATAATTCCCAATGCTAGGGTCCTTTCCCATCTCAGTTACTGGTTTCTTTGCTTACCAGTGTACCAGAATTAATTTACCTGTAACACGGGGCATGTTCTACTCATCGTGGCAAAGGAAGCCAGCAGAGACAGAACACGTGGGCTGAAACTATGGTTATAAGTCACTGAGTTGTATTCTGTCCAAAATACTTAAAAGTAGATGGCCAAACTTCATTGAGTATAGAATGTTTGGAAATAGCCTTTCCAAGAAGGGAAAAACTTTCTTGAATGTAAGGATTTATCAAGGAAGTGGATGCTACAGAGGAGAAATTGTCAGAAAGGAGGCATCGAGACAGGTTTTGTCATATAAGCCAGAAATCGATCCTGGGAGTTTTTTCCAGAAAATGGTTTTCTAAATGTTTTTAAAAATAGCAATGTAAATGAATCAACTTGATCATCCATAATCTCAAACATTTGTCATTTTGAGGGGTAGCACTCAGGCTAACACATGGTAGTCTGACATGTTTGTATAAAAACATTCTAATTACTTTCTTATACCTTATTTTAGAACCTAATTTAAATTTAAATTTTCTAAACTTTATATTAGGCATGCACAAAAAAATATGCATCCATATTTCTAAAATTAAACTAGAAAAATGTTTAAATTTAATTTAGATTTTTCTAAATTTTAATTTAAATTTTAAATTAGAGGTTTAAATTTTAAAAAAATCGATGCATATGTTAGGTGCCCAATGTAAATTTTTGCTTATTTATCTGTTTTTGATAAACAAATACTCCCACATTCTCTTCAGTCTGCATTGATTTTCTGGGCTGGATGCACTGAGTTTGTAGTCAGAAAGTAATTGAAAGTTGTAATGGGGTGCCATCTACTGGGGAAATAGAACAATAGATTAAAAAACAGAATTGATAGGCGTTCCCACTGCAAAAAAGAATGTGATGAATATGATGTAAAAGAAAACATGAAAAAAGATGGGAAGTTTACATTTTGCATAAGACTAGAAAAATTTTATTTGAACTCAAATATGCTTCTTTGATATACTACTTTGTTTTAACACTAGCGCAGACACTAGATATCAAAAGAAACCCTCTGTTTATACTTAAAATCCTAAAACTTTCAAATGGCTGAGATCTTTGAGACCAACCAGTTCAACACCCTCATGTTACAGATGAGAAACGGGCTCAGAGAGGAGAAGGGATTCATCAACTCTCTCCAGTTAGGTAATGCGGACATTTATATCCTCTCCTCACCAAGATGGTCCTCATTTAGATGAAGTAGCCATTTGGCAAAACATAGTGATATAAAGGTCACCAAGAAGTTATCCAGGGCCAAACAGAACACCTCTCTGGCTGACTTGACAGATTGTTAGAAAGCCTCATAATTAGCGTTGCTCCTTTGCATGGGAAGTGATGTTTATTCATTTGTACTGTAAGTTCCCACAGACGCCTTCACAACAATAGGATTTTCTCTGATTATTTGCTGTTTACCTGCTTATTTAGAAAGTAACCAGCAGAACTGCTGCTTTAGATCTAATTCTTTTTTTTTTTTTTTTGAGATGGAGTCTCCCACTGTTGCCCAGGCTGGAGTGCAGTGGTGCGATCTCGGCTCACTGCAACCTCCGCCTCCCAGATTCAAGCGATTCTCCAGCCTCAGCCTCCCAAGTAGCTGGGACTATAGGTGCATGTCACCACACCTAGCTAATTTTTTGTATTTTTTAGTAGAGACGGGGTTTCACCTTGTTAGCCAGGGTGATCTCGATCTCCTGACCTCGCGATCCGCCCGCCTCGGCCTCCAAAAGTGCTGGGATTACAGGCGTGAGCCACCAGGCCTGGCTTAGATCTAATTCTAACCAAGAGAGGGTGATGAGTGGGAAGAACATTATGAGAATTGATCATGGCATCCCAAGGCAGTAATATCAGGGAAGAAAGATGGGACTGGTGAGGCATAGACCTGGGTTCTAGCATTCAGAGCAAAGTGGGCACTTAGAGGGAAGAGTGTGCATGAAGGATGGGGAGCTCTCAAAACCACAGTGCTCTGACTCCACAACTGCAAATACATCCAATAAGGAGTGATACGGTTTGGATCTGTGTCCCTGCCAAACCTCAGGTTGAAATGTAATCCCAGTGTTGGAGGTGGGACCTGCTGGGAGGAGTTTGAATCATGGGGGTGTATCCCTCATGAATTGCTTAGTGCCATCCCCTTGGTGATGAGTGAGTTCGTGTGAGATCCAATTGTTTAAAAGTGTGAGCCTGGGTGACAGAGGGAGACTGTCTCAATAAATAAATAATAAAATAAATAAAAAGTGTGTGGCACCTTCGACTCTCTCTCTCTTGCCCCTGCTCTCACCATGTGATATGTCGGCTCCTCCTTTGCCTTCTACCATAAATGTAAGGTCCCTGAGGCCTCCTCAGAAGCCAAGCATCTGCCATGCTTCCTGTACAGTCTGCAGAATTGTGAGCCAATGAAACCTCTTTTCTTTATAAATTACCCAGTCTCCTGTGTTCCTTTATAGCAACGCAAGAACGGCCTAACACAAGCAGTAACTAAATGGGTGCTTAGGGAAGCCAGGGCGGCTACACAGGTTTCTCTCTGTTGAACTCTGATTTCCAGCGAATACTTAGAAAAGAAACAGGAAGGAGTGCTTGGCCAGTGATAAGAGGAAGGCTTATGAGAACAGTATTATATAGCCTCTCATTTCCATGAGCTTGTAAGAAATGCTCGGGGCAACAAAACTCAGAAAATTATTTTTAGAGTAATCCCCACAAGAGGGGGTAGGGAATGGGCCTGCTTCTTTGGAGCAATTCTTGCATGCTGACCAATAATATAAATGAGCTCCTTTACTTCTGTTCATCTTCATTTTTTGCAACAAAGAATGATTTTCGAATTGAAAGCATAGAACAAATGTTGATAAAAGGGAATGGAAGTTCAGACTGAAAAAAGGCCATGTCAGCTAGTAACAGCTACACATTAGAATGCTTCCTACATTCAATATTTTACCTATATTATCTCATTTAATCTATACAGTAACTATGGTTTTAGGCACTATCTTATTTAGGTATTAGGAACCTCAGACAGAGAGAGGTGAAAGTATTTGTTTACGTTCCCTGTAATAAGGAGAAAGGAAGGCGGCACACAATTTATCCTCAGGCCATCCGATCTGGAGCTTGAGAGCAGAGCTGCTCAATTACTGGGCCTCCAGAGTTCCTTTGGGAGGTCAGTCCTCCTGGTGCAGATACAGAACACCCCAGCCTATGAGAGAACTTGCACTGTGAGCCATGGCAAGGGGCTGCAAATCCAGGAATGGGAAAATGTGTTTCTCTTTTGAAACTTTTCCTAAAAGAGCGAGAGCGAGACAGAATAAGGCAGATTCTGCGCACTGCAAGTTAGTGAGCTTGGTGTAGATGCTGGGTGAAATCCTAAGATAATAGGGTAATAGCCCTAAGTCTTAAAAGGTTATTGTATAATAAACACCTGGGAAAGGAAGCAACCAATCCAAGCACCCAGTGAGGATTTGTAACTGTGCCATCATTTACTCATTCAGAAAATCCTGACGGCCTACTATGTGCCTGCTGCTGTGGTGGGCACCCTGGGATAATAAACAGGGCCTCCCCTCAACGTAATCTCAACCAGTGGAGGGAAGACAAGGTCACTAATGATTGCAATGCTATGGAAACATCAGATAGGTATGGGTTCGTTAGTAGAGATAATGTGCCTCAGGGAGGCACACAAACTAGACTAAAGAGAAAGGAAGCAGAGAAGTTATCCCAAGGGCTGGGCTCCTTTTCCTTTCATTAAAAACGTTTTTTTTAAAGTCACTTCGTAAAAATTTTAGGCTGAACTATATGAACCATATGAAATTGCCATTTTTTAGGCCACAAATAAGCAAATATTGGCAATTTTATATGATCCAATCTAATCCAAAGTTTTCAAAGTCCAACAACACAACAGCACTACAAATAGGTTTTAATATGAAACGGGCAGGAGGTCCCTGCTTCGCATCTTCCCACCTCAGACTCCTTTTCCCCGAAGGCTGCCATTCTCAAGTCTTATAGATAGCTGTTTTTAGCTATTTTCTTGGCTACATATTGCCAAATAATATATGTTACTGTCATTTCTGGATTTTCCATTTTAACTATCTATTGAATTTCTGCTCTGAGGATGAGGATTTAACACTTATGCCACCCCTATCATAAATGCCTGCATTCTCTGCCCTATCTTACATTACTATATTATAATTCCTAGTGAGATCACGCTTCATATTTGCATCATTAATGTCAGGAGGGAACTCATGATATTTTCTTCCATGAGGTGGGGTTTCTGCTAAGCGTTTCTGTGATCTCTCTGCGCCTTTACTCATTAATTCATTTGCTTCTCTCTAGGGAAGGAAGAGTGGCTTAATCTGGTTAGTGAATTTGGATCAGCCCTTTTTCCTTCTGCTCTCTGGAAGCTATTTAATAGCAAGGGGACAGTGTTCCTTGCTGCTCCATCTGGGCAGGGAAGGTCCAGCCTTGCCTTGGCTTGGGCAGGGAGTTTGGGGAGCAGTGGGTATCTGCCTAATTCTGAGATTCAAGGCTCATTTGGTTCTCATACCTAAACTACATTAGCCAAATAGGCCTTTTTCTTTTTAATAGACAACAGAAATTTATTTCTCACAGGTCTAGAGGTTGGGAAGTCCAACATCAAGGCACTGGCAGATTTGGAGTTCTGGTGAGGGTCCACTTCCTAACAGACAGCCATCTTCTCACTCTAACCTCACATAGTGGAAGCTAGTGAAGCCTTTATCACTAGAGGGAAATAAGGGTGAGGTTTTGTCCTTCCTCTAAATTTTCTGATTTATTTGCCAATTTGTTTAAAACTTGGGTGAGAAATAAGAAAATGATTTACCAGTTTCCTTGGAAGGACCTGACAATTATAATTACATACTTTAAAATTTACTCTCCTTTTCCTATAGTGCTCTTTGTTTTTTCCTAGAGCTATGAACTGTTTCTGTTTATTTGAATAGCCCATCTGTAAACTCCTGAAGGCTGAAAACACCCCTCTATAAGTTCAAGTAATCTCTTGCACTCCCCAATGCCAATGCCCCCGCCCGCTACCTTTGAGATGAAGCTTTTGGAATCCTCCTACCTTGCTTCCAATCATTTCTGACCCTTCTCTGGCCCTGAAGCCTGGCTGTTACCCAGAGGCTCCCCTCACCGTCATCCTGGGAATTTGGTTCACTTCTGTGTTTTATCCCTGGCTTCTTGGATTACATGACTTCCTGTTTCTTATCTATATTCTACCCTCACACTTGACTAATGATTTTGCTAAGTATAGAATTCTGTGTTCAACAGAATTTCCCTCAGAACCTTGAAGGAACTGTTTTCCAGAAGCCCAGTGAGTGTAATGAAATTTCACAATGATGGGCATTTTGCAGGACATCTGGTAGGTCCTTTCTATTTTAGAAACACATTCTTCTTTCTAAGTTCTGAGAAATTTTTTGCATAATTTCTTTTATAATAGTTTCCCTGCATGTTCTCTGATCTCATTTTCCACACCACCCCCTCCTTCCCTGGAACCCTTGCTGTCCTGATGTTTGACCATCAATCCTCCAATTTTCTTGATTTTTTGCTGTCTTATTTCCCACCTTTTTGTCATTTTGTTTTACTTTCTATGAGATTTCTTTTTCTTTTATTATTATAAGTTTTAGGGTACATGTGCACAACGTGCAGGTTTGTTACATATGTATAATTGTGCCACGTTGGTATGCTGCACCCATTAATTCATCATTTAACATTAGGTATATCTCCTAATGCTATCCCTCCCCCACCCCCATACAACAGGCCCTGGTGTGTGATGTTCCCCTTCCTGTGTCTATGTGTTCTCATTGTTCAATTCCTACTTATGAGTGAGAACATGTGGTGTTTGGTTTTTTGTCCTTGTGATAGTTTGCTGAGAATGATGGTTTCCAGCTTCATCCATGTCCCTATAAAGGACATGAACTCATCATTTTTTATGGCTGCATAGTATTCCATGGTGTATATGTGCCACATTTTCTTAATCCAGTCTATCATTGTTGGACATTTGGCTTGGTTCCAAGTCTTTGCTATTGTGAATAGTGCTGCAATAAACATACGTGTGCGTGTATCTTTATAGCAGCATGATTTATAATCTTTCCGGTATATACCCAGTAATGGGATGGCTGGGTCAAATGGTATTTCTAGTTCTAGATCCCTGAGGAATGGCCACACTGACTTCCACAATGGTTGAACTACTTTACAGTCCCACCAACAGTGTAAAAGTGTTCCTGTTTCTCCACATCCTCTCCAGCACCTGTTGTTTCCTGACTTTTTAATGATTGCCATTCTAACTGGTGTGAGATGGTATTTCATTGCGGTTTTGATTTGCATTTCTCTGATGGCCAGTGATGATGAGCATTTTTTCATGTGTCTTTTGGCTGCATAAATGTCTTCTTTTGAGAAGTGTCTGTTCATATCCTTTGCCCACTTTTTGATGGGGTTGTTTGTATTTTTCTTGTAAATTTGTTTAAGTTCTTTGTAGATTCTGGATATTAGCCCTTTGTCAGATGAGTAGATTGCAGAAATTTTCTCCCATTCTGTAGGTTGCCTGTTCACTCTGATGGTAGTTTCTTTTGCTGTGCAGAAGCTCTTTAGCTTAATTAGATCCCATTTGTCAATTTTGGCTTTTGTTGCCATTGCTTTCAGTGTTTTAGACATGAAGTCCTTGCCCATGCCTATGTCCTGAAATGGTATTGCCTAGGTTTTCTTCTAGGTTTTCTATGGTTTTAGGTTGGACATTTAATCCATCTTGAATTAATTTCTGTATAAGGTGTAAGGAAGGGATCCAGTTTCAGCTTTCTACATATGGCTAGCCAGTTTTCCCAGCACCATTTATTAAATAGGGAATCCTTTCCCCATTTCTTCTTTTCGTCAGGTTTGTCAAAGATCAGATAGTTGTAGATATGTGGCATTATTTCTGAGGGCTCTGTTCTTTTCCATTGGTCTATATTTCTGTTTTGGTACCAGTACCATGCTGCTTTGGTTACTGTAGCTTTGTAGTATAGTTTGAAGTCAGGTAGCTTGATGCCTCCAGATTTGTTCTTTTGGCTTAGGATTGACTTGGCAATGCAGGCTCTTTTTTGTTTCCATATGAACTTTAAGGTAGTTTTTTCCAATTCTGTGAAGAAAGTCATTGGCAGCTTGATGGGGATGGCATTGAATCTATAAATTACCTTGGGCAGTATGGCCATTTTCACGATATTGATTCTTCCTACTCGTGAGCATGGAATGTTCTTTCATTTGTTGGTATCCTCTTTTATTTCATTGAGCAGTGGTTTGTAGTTCTCCTTGAAGAGGTCCTTCACATCCCTTGTAAGTTGGATTCCTAGGTATTTTATTCTCTTTGAAGCAATTGTGAATGGGAGTTCACTTATGATTTGGCTCTCTGTTTGTCTGTTATGGGTGTATAAGAATGCTCGTGATTTTTGCACATTGATTTTGTATCCTGAGACTTTGCTGAAGTTGCTTATCAGCTTAAGGAGATTTTGGGCTGAGACAATGGGGTTTTCTAGATATACAGTCATGTCATCTGCAAACAGGGCAATTTGACTTCCTCTTTTCCTAAATGAATACCCTTTATTTCCTTCTCCTGCCTGATTGCCCTAGCCAGAACTTTCAACACTATGTTGAATAGGAGTGGTGAGAGAGGGCATCCCTGTCTTGTGCCAGTTTTCAAAGGGAATGCTTCCAGTTTTTGCTCATTCAGTATGATATTGGCTGTGGGTTTGTCATAAATAGCTCTTATTATTTTGAGATATGTCCCATCAATACCTAATTTATTGAGAGTTTTTAGCATGAAGGGTTGTTGAATTTTGTCAAAGGCCTTTTCTGCATCTATTGAGATAATAATGTGGTTTTTGTCATTGGTTCTGTTTATATGCTGGATTACATTTATTGATTTGCATATGTTGAACCAGCCTTGCATCCCATGGATGAAGCCCACTTGATCATGGTGGATAAGCTTTTTGATGAGCTGCTGGATTTGTTTTGCCAGTATTTTATTGAGGATTTTTGCATCGATGTTCATCAGGGATATTGGTCTAAAATTCTCTTTGTTTGTTGTGTCTCTGCCAGGCTTTGGTATCAGGATGATGCTGGCCTCATAAAATGAGTTAGGGAGGATTCCCTGTTTTTCTATTGATTGGAATAGTTTCAGAAGGAATGGTACCAGCTCCTCCTTGTACCTCTGGTAGAATTCAGCTGTGAATCAGTCTGGTCCTGGACTTTTATTGGTTGGTAAGCTGTTAATTATTGCCTCAATTTCAGAGCCTGTTATTGGTCTATTCAGGGATTCAACTTCTTCTTGGTTTAGTCTTGGGAGGGTGTATGTGTCGAGGAATTTATCCAGTTCTTCTAGATTTTCTAGTTTATTTGTGTAGAGGTGTTTATAGTATTCTCTGATGGTAGTTTGTATTTCTGTGGGATCGGTGGTGATATCCCCTTTATCATTTTTTATTGCGTCTATTTGATTCTTCTCTCTTTTCTTCTTTATTAGTCTTGCTAGCGGTCTATCAGTTTTGTTGATCTTTTCAAAAAACCAGCTCCTGGATTCATTGATTTTTTGAAGGGTTTTTTGTGTCTCTATCTCCTTCAGTTCTGCTCTGATCTTAGATATGTCTTGCCTTCTGCTAGCTTTTGAATGTGTTTGCTCTTGCTTCTCTAGTTCTTTTAATTGTGATGTTAGGGTGTCAATTTTAGATCTTTCCTGCTTTCTCTTGTGGGCATTTAGCGCTATAAAATTCCCTCTACACACTGCTTTAAATGTGTCCTAGAGATTCTGGTATGTTGTGTCTTTGTTCTCATTGGTTTCAAAGAACATCTTTATTTCTGCCTTCATTTCGTTATGTACCCAGCAGTCATTCAGGAGCAGGTTGTTGAGTTTCCATGTAGTTGAGCGGTTTTGAGTGAGTTTCTGAATCCTGAGTTCTAGTTTGATTGCACTGTGTTCTGAGAGAGAGTTCGTTATAATTTCTGTTCTTCTACATTTGCTGAGGAGTGCTTTACTTCCAACTATGTGGTCAATTTTGGAGTAGGTGTGGTGTGGTGCTGAAAAAAATGTATATTCTGTTGATTTGGGGTGGAGAGTTCTGTAGGTGTCTATTAGGTCCCCTTGGTGCAGAGCTGAGTTCAGTTCCTGGATATTCTTGTTAACTTTCTGTCTCGTTGATCTGTCTAATGTTGACAGTGGGGTGTTAAAGTCTCCCATTATTATTGTGTGGGAGTCTAAGTCTCTTTGTAGGTCTCTAAGGACTTGCTTTATGAATCTGGGTGCTCCTGTATTGGGTGCATATATATTTAGGATAGTTAGCTTTTCTTGTTGAATTGATCCCTTTACCATTATGTAACGGCCTTCTTTGTCTCTTTTGATCTTTGTTGGTTTAAAGTCTGTTTTATCAGAGACTAGGATTGCAACCCCTGCTTTTTTTGTTTTCCATTTGCTTGTTAGATCTTCCTCCATCCCTTTATTTTGAGCCTATGTGTCTCTGCACGTGAGATGGGTTTCCTGAGTACAGCACACTGATGGGTCTTGACTCTTTATCCAATTTGCCAGTCTGTGTCTTTTAACTGGAGCATTTAGCCCATTTACATTTAAGGTTAATATTGTTATATGTGAATTTGATCTTGTCATTATGATGTTAGCTGGTTATTTTGCTCATTAGTTGATGCACTTTCTACCTAGCCTCGATGGTCTTTACAATTTGGCATGTTTTTGCAGTGGCCAGTACTGGTTTTTCCTTTCCGTGTTTAGTGCTTCCTTCAGGAGCTCTTTTAGGGCAGGCCTGGTGGTGACAAAATCTCTCAGCATTTGCTTGTCTGTAAAGTATTTTATTTCTCCTTCACTTATGAAGCTTAGTTTGGCTGGATATGAAATTCTGGGTTGAAAATTCTTTTCTTTAAGAATGTTGAATATTGGCCCCTACTGTCTTCTGGCTTGTAGAGTTTCCACTGAGAGATCAGCTGTTAGTCTGATGGGTTTGCCTTTGTGAGTAACCCGACCTTTCTCTCTGGCTGCCCTTAACATTTTTTCCTTCATTTCAACTTTGGTGAATCGGACAATTATGTGTCTTGGAGTTGCTCTTCTCGAGGAGTATCTTTGTGGCTTTCTCTGTATTTCCTGAATCTGAATGTTGGCCTGCCTTGCTAGATTGGGGAAGTTCTCCTGGATAATATCCTGCAGAGTGTTTTCTAGCTTGGTTCCATTCTCCTCATCACTTTCAGATACACCAATCAGAGATAGATTTGGTCTTTTCACGTAGTCCCATATTTCTTGGAGGCTTTGTTCATTTCTTTTTATTCTTTTTTCTCTAAACTTCTCTTCTCACTTCATTTCATTCCTTTGATCTTCCGTCACTGATACCCTTTCTTCCAGTTGATTGAATTGGCTACTGAGGCTTGTGCATTCGTCATGTAGTTCTCGTGCCGTGGTTTTCAGTTCTATTAGGTCCTTTAAGGACTGCTCTGCATTGGTTATTCTAGTTAGCCATTCGTCTAATCTTTTTTCAAGGTTTTTAACTTCTTTGCCATGGGTTCGAATTTACTCCTTTAGCTCAGAGAGAAGTTTGATCGTCTGAAGTCTTCTTCTCTCAACTCATCAAAGTCATTCTCTGTCCAGCTTTGTTCTGTTGCTGGTGAGGAGCTGTGTTCCTTTGGAGGAGGAGAGGCACTCTGATTTTTAGAATTTCCAGTTTTTCTGCTCTGTTTTTCCCCCATCTTTGTGGTTTTATCTACCTTTGTTCTTTGATGATGGTGACGTACAGATGGGGTTTTGGTGTGGATGTCCTTTCTGTTTGTTAGTTTTCCTTCTAACAGTCAGGATCCTCAGCTGCAGGTCTGTTGTAATTTGCTGGAGGTCCACTCCAGACCCTGTTTGCTTGGGTATCAGCAGCGGAGGCTGCAGAACAGCAAATATTGGTGAACAGCAAATGTTGCTGCCTGATCGTTCCTCTGGAAGTTTTGTCTCAGAGGAGTACCCAGCCATGTGAGGTATCAGTCTGCCCCTACTGGGGGGTGTCTCTCAGTTAGGCTACTCAGGGGTCAGGGACCCACTTGAGGAGGCAGTCTGTCCGTTCTCAGATCTCAAGCTGGGTGCTGGGAGAAACACTACTCTCTTCAAAGCTGTCAGACAGGGACTTTTAAGTCTGCAGAGGTTTCTACTGCCTTTTGTTCAGCTATGCCCTGCCCCCAGAGGTGGAATCTACAGAGGCAGGCAGGCCTCCTTGAGCTGCGGTGGGCTCCACCCAGTTCGAGCTTCCCGGCTGCTTTGTTTACCTACTCAAGGCTCAGCAGTGGCGGACGCCCCTCCCCCAGCCTTGCTGCCACCTTGCAATTTTATCTCAGGCTGCTGTGCTAGCAGTGAGCTGGGCTCCGTGGGTGTAGGACCCTCTGAGCCATGCGTGGGATATAATCTCCTGGTGTGCCATTTGCTAAGACCGTCGGAAAAGCGCAGTATTAGGGTGGGAGTGACCCGATTTTCCAGGTGCCATCTGTCACCCATTTCCTTGGCTAGGAAAGGGAATTCCCTGACTGCTTGCACTTCCCAGGTGAGGCGATGCCTTGTCCTGCTTCGGCTCACGCTCAGTGCACTGCACCCACTGTCTGACAATCCCCAGTGAGATGAACCTGGTACCTCAGTTGGAAATGCAGAAATCAGTCATCTTCTGCGTCGCTCACGCTGGGAGCTGTAGACTGGAGCTGTTCCTATTCGGCCATCTTGGCTTGGGCCCACCATCTATGAGATTTCTAATACTTTACCTTTCAATACATAGCATTTGATTTGATTTCCTTATTTTCAGTTGAACATCTCCCCTCTCCCTCATCTGTGCTTTTGGTGCCTGAATCCAGAGCTCAAGTCCTGAACCCAGTCTGAGGCCTGGCTTCTGCAGAAAAGCAAAAAAACAAAAAACAAACAAACATAAAAACTACCTGTCTGTGGCTGAGGCAGTGGGGTGAGGGTGGAATGCATAATCCAGCTCCATGGGTTTAGAAGGGGTATTTAACTCCATCTCATGTAAACTTTGAACCAACACTTCTATTTTCAGCCTCATCCCATACCCTGGCCTTCAGAAGTAACTAATGCTTCTAATTTTGGAAACTTTCTGGAGCTTTTTGCAGTGCCATTAGGCCTCCCTCTTGTCATCCCCCACAGGCTTTAGCTCTCCCAGGTCCGTTACGTCACTGTGTTACTTACATATCTTCTTTCCAGCTTCCAAAACGGTGTTGACATCTTCCCTTTGCCATATTTGTAGTCTGTTCCTCTCTATTATTTGTACATGTTGGATTATGCCTTTAAAAAATTTTTTATGACCATTTTATTGAGATTTTCAAGAGATATAAATGAGTGGTTTAATTAATATTCCATATTTAAAGAGAATGATCTCTCTCTCTCTCCCTCTCTCTGTCATTTTTAGTAAGAAATTTATTAAGATATAATTCATATATCATACAATTCACCCATTTACAATGTACAATTGTTTTTAGTTTATTCACATAGGTGTGCAATCATCATCACAATTTTAGAACATTTTTGTCAACTCCAAAAGAAACCTGATTCATTTGCCATCATTGCCCATTTCCCCCAACTTTCTCCAGCCCTAGGCAACCACCAATCTACTTTCTGTCTCTGTGGACTTGCCTAATCTGGGCATCTTATATAAATGGAATCATACAGTATGTATAATATGTGGTCCTTTATGGCTGGCTTTTCTCACTTAGCATAAAGTTTTTAAGGTTCATCAATGTTGTATCATGTATCACTATTCCATTTCTTTCCTTTTTTTTTTTTTAAGAGACAGGGCTTAGCTGTCACCTGGGCTGGAATGCAGTGGCACAATCATAGCTCGCTGTAGCTTTGAACTCCTGGGCTCAAGCAGTCCTCTCACCTCATCCTCCTGAATATCTGGGATAGGATGCCTGCTGTTTTTGTTTTTTTTTTTGGATAGAGATGGGTTTTTGCAGTATTGCCCAGGCTGGTCTCAAACTTCTGGCCTCAAGCAAGCCTCCTGCCTTGGCCTTCAAAAGTGCTGGGATTACATGTGTGAGCCACTGCACTGACTCCCGCATTTCTTTGATTAATAAATAATATTCCACTCTCTGGACATATTATTATTTATTCATCGATCGATAGGTATTTGGGTTGCTTTTGCTTTTAGGTTATTATGATCAATGTTGCTATAAACATTTATGTACATGTTTGAGTGTGGACATATGCTTTCATTTCTCATGAGTATATACCTAGGACTGGAACTGCTGGGTAACTTTATGTTTAATCTTTTCAGGAACTGCCAGACTGTTTTCCAAAGTGATATTTGATATTCCCAACAGCAGTGTATGAGGATTCCAGATACTCCACATCTTCACCAATGCTTGTTATTGTCTGTCTTTTTGATATAGCCATCCTAGTGGGTATGAAGAAATATCTTATTTGTGGTTTTCATTTGCATTTTCCTGGTTGATAATGATATTGAGCATTTTTTTACAAGCCTGTTGTCCATTTGTACGTCTTCTTTGGGAAAATAGCTATTCAAATTCTGTGCTCATTTTTGAATTGGCTTACTTATCTTTTCATTACAATTTGTAAATATTTTCTCCCATTCTGTGTGTTGTCTTTTCACTTTCTTAATGGTATCCTCTGCAACACAAAAGATTTCCAGTTTATTTTTTTATTGCTTCTGCTTTTGGTCTCGTAGAACAATTTGGAAAGTGTTCTCTTCTATTCTTTGGAAGAGTTAGTATTAATGCTTCATATGTTTCGTAGAATTCACCAGTGAAGACATCTGGTCTTGAACTTTTCTTTGTGGGCAGTTTTAAAATAACTAAGTCCATCTATTTATTTATTTATTATAATAGTCTATTCAGATTTTCTATTTCTTTTTGAGTCAATTTTAGTAGTTTGTGTTTTTCTAGGAATTTTTCCATTTCATCTTCCTCCATCTTCGTGTTTGATTTTTACTTGAACAAGAGTAGAAAAATCACACGTCAAGAAAATATGGTGGTGTGTCTGGGTTTCAGACTGCTATGTGAGATTGTGCAAGTCGGAGTTTATTTGAACTGTGTTCCTCTGAGTTAAGAGGTACACAACCTATGCAGATAAGCATGGTGGTCTTAAATAGAAGTACTAAGTATATTGATTTTGGAGCCAGACCATCTGGGTTTGACTCCTACCTCCCCACTATCTAGAGGTGTGTCCTTGGTCAAGTTACTTAATCTCCTTAAACTTCAGTTTCCATCTGTATAAGCCACAGTACCTTCTTCAGGGTTTTTCTTTTTCTTTCCGTTTTTGAGGATTAAATAACATAATACACATACAGTACCTAATTCAATAAATGTTACCTCTTATTAGGTATCCTTGTGGCCTTACTATAAACTTCATGAGGTTAGAAATGGGCTTTTTTCCCCTTTTAAATTGTTGAATCCTTAGTACCTAACAAGTGTCCTGGTACTTAATAGGAGCCCAGAATTGTTTGTTTAATGTTTTCATGTCAAAAAACTAGATATGAGGACAAAGAGCTTGTTCAGGATACTGGGTGATAATGAATGTTAAATGGAACAGTTAGAGGTGTACTGAAGCTACTTTGGCCCTTGTTGGGTTTAACAGAGTCATAAATGGATTGAATAAGTCCATGGAGCCTACACCTATAAAATTCACACTTGACATAAAGCTAAGGAGGGAGAACAAAATGTGGGTATGTGTGTATACTAAAGTGTCTTCATATTCCTTCCTCTACTTGGGTCTTAATATAACAACTGCATAAGTAAGTAACAGAAAGATGTGGATTAGCAGCAATATAAAAAAATCCTAGGAGTTCTAACCAGCAATAAACTCATTCTGAGTAAGCAGTTTAGGAGCAATTAAAATCTGAAGCTACATTCATTATGTATAAAACAAAGGAGGGGGCAGGCACACACAACAGACGTGTTGTGGCTTCACTGCTTTTTAGCTTTTTTTGGAATATGTTGCTTTCACTTTTTATAAACTGGATCTAGACCCTCAAGCAACAGGCAATAGACAGTGAAACCTTCTCTTTTGTGTGAATAATGTTTTGTTATTATGAACTAAACATGCTCTCAGTAGATAGGTTGGTTTATCCTAGGTACAGTGCCTCATGATGACTGACATAAAGATATACTCTCTTACCACTGAAAGGGAGTGAGTGGCCTTCCTTATAAGCGTGAGTATCAGTCAGGCTCCTCAGATTTCACACCTGGTTATCAATCCTGTTCCTCGCTCCATTTAACTGAAACATAGAATATGAGTACCTTTCAGTACTCATTTGTACCCAGTTACTTTCAAAACTGGAGTTGAGAAAAACAATATTAGCAAAAAACAACCAGAAGGCTATGTAATCCAAGCTTTTCTAACCCATGGTCCATGGACCACATGTGGCCTAGGATGGCTTTAAATGTAGCCCAACACAAATTCATAAACTTTCTTAAAACATTATGAGTTTTTTTGTGATTTTTTGGAAGCTCATCAGCTATTGTTAGTGTTAGTGTATTTTATGTGTGGCCCAAGACACTTCTTCCAGTGTGGCCCAGGGAAGCCAAAAGATTGGATACCCCTGATAATCTATCCATCCACACTCTAAAATGCGTCCCTAAATTAATCCCATTGTAGAATCAGACTTGGAATGCATCATAGCCTGGCCCACATAGAATTGCTTTTATTGGAATAGTTGGACATGAGGGCATCGAATTATATTGAAGACTGTTCTAGAAAGCATCGTTATAAAATATGTCTTTGGTTTTACACTATTCAAACTATTTTCATTAAAACAGTTTCCTAGAATAATTGTTTGAATTAAGCTTGGAAGGGAAAGATCTTCCTAAGCAAAAATGGTAGAGGATGTGGGATTGGGGTGGGACAAGAAAGTTCAGAAGTGAAAAAGTACAGTGTATATTTGCAAAATGATGATTATCTCAGTTTACCTGGAATGAGGCATACAATTAGGACTGGATAATAGGACAGAGCCTGATTGTTGGGCCAAAGAATAAATATTATTTGGGAATGAATGGAAGATCACTCATTCATAAAAATATGTTTTGAATGCTTACATTTGACAGGTGCTGAATGTGGAGAGGCAAATAAAATGGACATACAAGCCTTGACCTCTTGGAGTGATTATGATCAAGATTATGATCATTGTGACACACAGTAATCCAGGAAGCAAACAAGTAAGTGTTTAATTTCTTCCTATGCATAAAAAGAACAGCATGCTAGAAAAAGAATAGAGTGACAGCAATCTTCTTGAAAAAGGGTAGACTTATCTCCAAGGAGGTGACATTGAAATGGAGATCTGAAGGATGAGAGGTGGTGACCAGATGAAGGTGGGTAGGGAAGAGCATTGCATGAAAAAAGGACAGTAGTTATAAGGCCCTGGAAGGAGAAGGGTCTGATGCCTTGAAGGAAATGAGAAAGACCAGTGAGGCTGGAGTATAGTGAGTTAGGAGGGACGCAGTGCGAGAAGTTGAAGCTATCCAACCACCTAGAGCCAGAGTACTGGGAATTTATTCTAAGTGCAGTGAGGAGCTTTTTACACTTTTTAAACAGGGTGTGCCTATGTGTGACTGATAAGCTTCACTGATAATTCAGAATAGAGTTTTGAGTAGGGAATATTTTAAAAAGTAGGGAGAACTGGAAAGAAGTTAAGGCTGGGTAGACTTATTGCAACAGTTTCAGACAGGTATTGGCAAACATTTTTCGTAAAGGGCTGGATAGCCCATATTTTAGGCTCTGAGTGCCAAACAGTCTGGCTCAACCACTCAACTTTGCTGTTGTAGTGTGAAAGCAGCCATAAACAATACAGAAATGAATGAGTATGGTTGTGTTCCAGCAAAATTTTATTTACCCAAAACAGGTGGTGGGTCATATTTGGCTCTCAGGTTGTAGTTTGCTAGTCCCCATTCTGGGTATTAAAGACATGCCAGTGCACGTGCATGTGAAAAAAGGTGAGGCCAAGAAAGACCTAGGGGGAAGAATTGCCAGGCTTTGGGACTACATGCAGGGCCTGAGAAAGAAGACATCAGGACAAGATTTGAAGTCTGGGTAACAGGGAGAACAGTGTATTTTTGAGAACTTTATAGAAGTTAGGAAGAAAAGCTGGTTTGGGGGACAAATAATGCATTTGCTTTTAGTGTCTACATAGTTTATACCAAATTTTCAATTGGATTTGGCCAGTGTGGAAACATCCATAAGGCTGGCAGCTGGCAATGACATTCAAAGCTCATATAGGCTGTGAGAAATCTGGACATGGGATCCCTCATCTCTGTTTGAAGGCCAGGAGTGATTGATTTGATCTGCCCCAAAAGAGGACTCCAAGATGCCTGCTCCTTTCTCGTTTAATGAGCACCCTTCTAAGCTGCAGATTCAGCTGAGAAAGGCTCTTTTCTCCAAAAGACTGAAAATTTCATTTTCTGTGCAGAGATGCATTTGTGTTTGAGAAAATGTGGTAAACCCTTGTGGATGCCACAGAAAGGTCAGTAACGCCTCCAGCTCTCTGCTGTGAACAACCATCACAAGATACCACACGTGATTTGAATGCCTGACTCCAGTGATGAAGACTGTCTCCTGGAGTGGATTTCTCATTTTGGGGTCACCCTTAGTTTTAGCTCATGTATGTTTTAAAATATATTGCCATCCATCACACTGGATACATTTTGCATTTTTTATTATTCATATTCTAAAAAACTTACTAGTTTAATGAAAGATGAAAAGAATGCCTGAAAAATATCCTGAAACGAATACAGGAGAAGATGAGAATTGGAGCTTAGCTTTGCTTTGGATGGCAGCAAGGTTCTTGCAGAATAGTTCTGTGCTTTGGATTTTATGGGTAGGTTTGGTAAATTAGGTGCAATTGTCCTTTAGTCTTCACTGCAGCCTTGGGGTTATGTGTCTGGAGTTGAGTAGGAGAAGGATGTGGTTTGGCTAACATCAGGCTTCCTGTGCCTCTTGGAATGGTAGTCTGGCACAGTGAGATCTAGTGTGGGAATCCTTTTGGAAATTTCTTGCCCCTCTTTTCCTCAAAAGTCTGTTCATGGTGCTCACTGTACCCTGTATTCCAATTCAGGCGGCCGACCACAGTGATTTCCCCTACTGGTCATATCTGAGCCAAGTTCTGTCTTTTCCTTCTTGCCCCTTCTATTGGGGGAAACTGCTATTCTCCCTCAACCCTATTCATAGGGTCTAAATGAGGACTATCGTTCTTTTACACTTTCCTAGTTTCCCGGACACAGTGATGGGGTCCAGAGATGGCCCATGAGCTCTTCCCTTTGAGTTTTTAAGCTAAGTTTGTGGTCATGGTGCCATGTCCACATAGAATGAGGAACACCCTAGGAAGAACAGAATGGAGGTGGGGCAGAGAGCACCCAGAGGATGCACAAGTTTGCATTTCCCCTAAAATCTTCAGTGCTGCCCTCCCTGTCCTGCTCAAGGCTTGGGTGACAAACTCTTTCTTTGATTTTATGGAGCTACCCCAGAATCTCACCAACCAATCTTCCTTTTGCTTAAGTCAGTTTAGAGTTGGGGTTCTTTTATTTGTCATTTTATAAGGTGTGGAGTAGGAATGGCAACAGAGCATCATAACAGAGCATTCTCCTGAAATCACACCACAGAAACAGTGGCTTGTTCTGCTTGCTCTGTATGAGCAGAGGAGCAGAAGCACCACCTTCATGCAGTTCCTCAGAGTTAGTCTCAAGACTTGCAGAATTTTAGACAGGGGCTGCCCCTGAGGGCATAGATAATCAGAACGCTCAAGGAGGCGGGTGTCATGATGAGAAATCACTTTTCGTAGCCCTACCAATAGACAGCCAAGGGGGGATAAATGGGAAAAATTATCTGATCTCCCCAGAAAGTGTCTTAGGTCTGGCTTTGTTCTGGGAAGGAGACTCCATTTAACTATCTTGGTTCTCCTTCAAATGGCCCCAGCCCGTTGGCCCATCTTTACTGTTCTCTACAGAGACAGGACTAATAAACCTTCCTTGGACATGACTTCTGTTTTTTTTTTTTTTTTTGCCTCTGTCTTCAACCTCAGTGTCCCTCCTCCCCACACTTTAACAACTTTTGAAATACTACATCTACCTCAAGTCTTATTGAAGATGCTACTTCCTCACTGAGGCCTACCTTTATTGGCTCCGGCTAAAATTAAACTTTGTACCTGTCATTAAAATAGAGTTTTTATAATTCCCTTAGAATTTATGCACTACTTCTCCCAATGCTCACAGGTATATTCATTTTATTTTCATGCTAGCTTGTAAAACATCAGGTCAGGAGATTGGCCTATATAATTTCTAATCTCCCTTGTACTAATTCTGTAATTCTAACCCTAATATGAACTGTTTACAAATTTATAGCATAAATAAAGGCATATATTTTTATTTTTAAAATGACTGTCTTAGGACCTCTTACCCTTTATTGACAGGAGTTTAGTATGTCCTTCTTTCTTGAGATCCTCTCTCTTCCTGAACTGCCCCACAACTCCAGGGAGGCACTGTCCAAAAGGACTTTCTGCCGTGATCATAGGCCCATGTGGCTAGTGAGCACTTAAAGTGTGGTTAGTGGCTAGGAACTGGGCTTTTCATTTTATTTAATTTAGATTTAAATAGTCATGTGTGTATGTTTGGCTATGGCTACTGTATTGGATAGCACAGCCCTAGGAGCTTCCACAGTCCAAAAAAGAATTTTCTCCAACCTTTACACCTTCTTGAAGCATCAGTGGGGTAAGTGACGACAATAGCTGATGCTTCCCGTCACCAAAGGATATTGCTCATGGAAGTGCAGTGCTGGTCCCTTGCTGTGAAGGGAAGGTGATAGAATCCTGCTCTTCCTACTGCAACTCTTGGGGAGTATGATTTTACTCTCTTAGGTTAATCTTGGCCTTGCTGCTTACGCTTGGGCTCTGAGGCTGGAAGTCTTATTATTCATTATTCATCTTTTTCCACACACAGTTACCACCCCAGACTTCTGCAGCAACTAAGAGTGGGGGTCAGAACTGATTCTACTGTCCACCATCTCATGGACCCAAAATCACTGCCTCCATTCTGTCTAGGTATCCATCAATAGGAGTCAGATGGGTTTTCCATCTGAGCCCCCCAAAACACAAAAGATCTGCCTTTGTTTGAACTCCTCCAGAAATAGACCTCTAGGCAAGAATTAAACTGTAAGTAGTTTATTTGGGAGGTGATCCCAGGAAACATCAGCATGGGAGTTGAGAAGTAAAACAGAAAAGTGAAGGAAGCCAATAAAGGATAATGAGTCAAACGGGTTACTACTGTGCAGCTGAAGCTCAGCCCTCCTGGGGAACTCTAGGAGGGAGTATAGAACATGCTTTAGTATTACCCTATCTTAGAGGCAAATAAGATATGATCTATTCACCAAATCCCCATCTCTCATCATCTGAGGGCTTTTCCTTAAAGCGTTAAGACTCTAGCACTTTCAGCTTGCACTGGGGCAGTCCAGTATGCCCTCACTGGCAAAGGAAAGCCAGTAGGCAGAGTTACAGGCATTTGCAGCAAGAAGTCACTGGAGTAGAGAGGTGAGCCAGGAAGTGACAGTGCCTGCACAAGGGCCTGGACACTCATATATCCTTCTATAAAATCGGCTGCCTTAATTGGTTCTGGGGTTCTCACACCTCCCCATTCTAGGGACAGCATCCTTGGAAGTTTCTTATGAGTAGAATCTCCTACAGTTATTAAATCTGGGATGGGCATCCCTTTTGGTTAGCGTATTCAACTTGGTTTGTCTGTTTAGTCATATATTGGCCATCCAGTGTACCAAAGACATTAAATACAACTTTTATGTGATCTGAAAATCACAATAAAATCAAATGGAAATCACCTCCTCCACAGGTCCTAACAGTAGCACCTTCTCTGTATAAAAAAGGTGGCTTGGGCTATAAAGACATCTTAAAATTTTAGATTTTAAATACATACATTTTCATAAACTCTTGCTTCCCCCAGTATCAACAGAAATAAGCTGTATTATGTTGTTACAGATGAATAGAATATATGTGCACAGAGTGAGAAAGCACATTTTTAAAGTAAAGGAAGTGAACAATGGACTCTGTTCTTAAATACAGTCAGGTGAATTTTAGCGATGTGGAAGTCTCTCTGTAGGTGAACTTGGTGTTCTTTCATGGTAAAAGCATTTGGCTTAGTCTGTATTTTAGAAAGATCTTTGGTGACAGTATCTCCTCTTGTTCTTGAGGCTTGAAATAGAAGGGATTTTTAACCTTACATTTAATCACAAACTTAATTTGGTCTATACGCAAAGATTTACAATCATTCCAGGTATGCAGAGTATCAATAATAGAGGAGCTACCCAGAAATGTGTTGTTTCTCATTGAATATTCAGTGCGTGATATGAAGATTTATCTTGTAAATATCACTGGGTATAGCCTTGTAAATTCAAAGATACCTTATCTATAGTTAAGCTTTGAATATGGAACAAATGACGGAAGAATGAATTTTTAAATGAAAAGATCAAAAAGGATAATTAATATTTCATAATCTTAATTAACTTTTCCACTGCAAACTGATTTTGTATGTTATTTGGGGTGTAAGATGTGATTCGTGCTTTCATAACCAAATCAGATAATCTGGTCACAGAGTTGAATGTTAAAGGTAATGTGAACATCTTGTTTGGCTTGAGCAAAGAGTCATCAAGTTCCTCAATTAGCTCTGTGCTTATTCTAGGGAAGTTGCTACACAAGTGAATAAGATTGTAAGCATTTAGAATAAGAGGCAAGTTATTAAGCATGCTGGGTTGGTTTCTACTGGTGAGAGATGGGTGAGTTGCTGGATTTTTGAGAAAGGAGGAACCCCGCACTAGGGAACATGGGTTAAATCAAGTTGTCCAGTATATTTACAAACATGATAGGATTTAACAGATCTCTCAGAGCAGTAGAGTTGGCTGGTGCTTTCATGTTGGTAGACACCTGGCTCTTGAAACCAGCCACAGTTATGTCTGCATACCTACCTACTGGCCCCGGAGAGGTGAATGGTGCATATCAACCAGGGATAGATGAAATTGGCCAGGACCTTTGATCATGACTTACCTTCCCTTTGGCCTCATCTTTCCATCTTGAAGCCCTTGGCTCCAAGACTTTGACTAGGACCCTACTTCTGACTCTGGTTCTACTTCTGACCCTGGTTCTACTTCTGACCAACCCCTTCAGAACTAGCACACTTACTCCTGATATCTAGGATGTCAACTCTTTCCCTTCTTTCACCTCCCTTGCTTCAGTGATTCCTCCTGCTCAGGCTGAGAATTCCCAACTTTATTCTGTTGACTTGGTTAATCTCCAGCTGGCTCAATCTCTGACTTCCTTGAGGTTGAGGTAGCATTTGGGGGAGAAAAGGGAAGGAGAGATTCAGATAATTAACCCCTGGGAGGTGACCAGAACTTCAAGTTCTGTGCTTGCTCCAGAGCATGCTGGTCTCATAAAGGCAAAATGAGAGCCAATATAGGACCTTGGAGAGGTGGTCAAGAGCAAGAGACCCAGTCCTAATTTATATGCAGAGATTGAATTTTGTATAAATTAGGATATGCTAGATTTTGCTATATTAACACACAGCCCCCAAGTCAGTGTTATAACAAAATGAAAGTCTACTTCTTATACATACAAAGTATCCAGTGTGGTATGGGGTGACAATCTGCTCCAGTGTCCCTCAGGGACCCATGCTAACCAAGGCTACCATTTTAGTATTTGTATCATGTGGGTCATGTGCACTTAACACTCCACAACAGGAGAAATAAGATTGGAGAATCCAGCATGGGTTTTTCATTGCCTTGGTGCAAAAGTGATACACTTCTGGCCACATTTTACTGCCTAGAACTAGTCAGGTGATCCTGTAACTTTAAGGGGTTTAAATGTAGGAGAGGAAGTACAATATTTGGGGGGAATTACTGCCCCTACAACAAAATCTGTGGGTAAGGATTCCACCTGAAAGAGAGGAACAGGGATGCTGAAATACAGGCCAAGAGTTTGGGGAAGCAAGTCCAGGGGAACCCATCCAAAAGAGAGGTGGAGGAAGGAATCATGGGAGTTCGGGTCTCGCACAAAGGAGCTCCAGGGAGCCCACAGCTAGCTGAGTTCTCATTCCCAACCACTAGAATGGCCTGGAGCAGGGACTGACATGCAGAATCTGAAGGCCACCTTCAAGGATCATTGTTTCACATTATTATGAAGGGAGTTTAATGATAACAAATGCTTAAATATATAGAGAATGCATTTAAAAACCATATGATTCATGCATAATGTTTTGAATTAGTCAGTCATCATCCCAGGAGGAAATGTGCCATGTTCTGTTTTCATCACCTTATTGGGAGAGTTACCTACACTTCTGAATCATATACTTTGTGTATAAAATGGAGCTAATCTTTGATAAATTGTGGCTACTGTTTATTACATTAAGTAGTTATATTCATGACATCATGTAATCTTCTCTATAAACCTAGAAGATTATTATTATTACTAGCAACCCCACTTTGCAAATGAGACCACTGACTTCCAGAGAGGACAAGGTTGCATAGCTAGTAAGAGGCTGAGCTGGGATTTAAGACATAGGTCTCAGATGAATCCGATATCTCATATTTGATTGCTAGAACCAAATAGAATATATAACATATCTGGTATTTCCTAGGAGCTCAATAATGTTGATTCTTCTTCCTCTTCTTTTCTCTTTTTCTTTCTTTCTCTCGTCTCTGGAACTCCAGCCAAATAACTCATCACCTGTTGGGGATTCCTTCAGGGATTTGTCTTTTGAGAAGTGCTAGTAAACCACTCACACAATGATTTCTCCAGGTGAGCATGGGAGTGAGAGTTGGTGATGGAGAGACTGGACACGTGCTCTTACCAGTCTTGCTTCTGGCTCTGTGCCCACGTGGAGGCTGGCAGAGGCAGGGGAAAGAGGGGACCAAAAGCAGTCACATGCCTACTTACCTCCCCCAAAATAAGAAGAGGGCTAGCTTTCACCCACCTTTTTCCCCTTTTGCAATATTTCTGTCCTTAGTGCTGTTGCAGGTGTTTGTTAATATTTGGACAAAGTGAGTAACTTGGTCATACAAATGTTACTTTTTCTTCAGCAGGGAAAGCTCTACCAATTTCCAGCTCTTCTAAAAAATGAAGTCATTTTAATCCCCATTCTTAAAAATATGTGGGTTTTCACACAAAATAAACTCCTTCATCGGCCAGATTCTGTGTTTCTCCTATTCTGGAAACAAGGTGTCGTAGGGCAGTGGGGTTGAAGGTAAAGGGTATGGGAGGGAGGGTGTGATTGTTCATCTTGAAAACAAGACTGTGTGTATGTGTATGTGTATGTGTGTACATGTGTTTTACTTTAGAGGAAAATAAGTGATCTCTCTTTACTATACCCAGCATGGTTTGAGAATATTTATTTTATTTTATGTTATTCTATAAATAAACTGAATGACTGCCAAGGAAAAAATAATCTGAGACATGATTCCTAGTGTCTACTCTAGTGAACTACTCTGAAAACTCCGGTCTGCCACTTTGTGTGAGCTCCAGGTTCTTAAAGGATAGTTTGTCTTCATGCATGGGAAGCTTATGACTTTGGCTTCTTCATCTAGTTTCCACTTACAAAAAAACTTTTGACAGAATCTCAGAATGATTTAGAATCTGTCTGTAATCAAATGCTGATAAATATTTCCATTAATGAGATGTGCTGCTGATTTGCTTATTGCTTACCCTGTGATGGGTTATAGGCTATTTTATTGGTAATTTTAATGATAATGATGATTCACTACCACTAGTCCATCAAGGTCAAATTATTTCTTAGCTAAAAGTTTAAGTTCTACTCTCCTGACTTAACTGAGCAAGGCAGATGTAGCCCTAAGAGGTGCATATCTTGGGGTAGGAAACCCACCAATTTATTTCTTTTTAGACTTTTTGCCTCAAAGGTGGTTTTGGAGCCTCATGTTTTTTCTGTTGTAAAGTGTTGCCATTGGGGACAAAAACATTATAAATCAGAATGGTAAGACTTTGATTGCAAGATACTGAGTCACCAAAGGGAAGACAGTATGTCGCATCCCTGGCTTCTCAAGGATTTAGAAAATCATTCTCCTCTATGTGCTTTGCATATAATGGGGCAGGTCAGCATAGAGAGGATGCAACTCTTTGGTGAATATGCAATGATTGTCACCATAGCTAATTTGATAGATCAACAGAAGATCATAGTGGACCTTGTTATAAGAAAATAGAGGAAGTAGCCAGGCAAGGTGGCTGACGCCTGTAACCCCAGCACTTTGGGAGGCCAAGGTGGGTGGATCACTTGAGGCCAGGAGTTTGAGACCAGCCTGGCCAACAAGGCGAAACCCCATCTCTACTAAAAATACAAAAATTAGCTGGGTGTGGTGGTGCACTCCTGTAATCCCAGCTATATAGGAGGCTGAGGAAGGAGAATTGGTTGAATCCAGGAGGTGGAGGTTGCAGTGAGCCGAGATAGCACCACTGCACTCCAGCCTGGGTGACAGAGCAAGCCTCTGTCTCAAAAGTGAAAAAAAAAAAAAAAAAAAAAAAAAGAAAAAGGAAAGAAAGAAATAGAGGAAGAATAGTTGAACTCTGCAGGAATTGGTTCACCTACTGAATTTCCTTTTAGCTTTAAGGAAAAATCTTCCTTTCCTTCCTCCAAACACTTATGCCTTTATTGTCAAAACCATTCACTTGGCAGTGGCACTTGTCACACTCTGCTTGTATTGTGAGTAAAAGTTTTATGTGTGAAAGTCTAATATCTCATCTAGATAAGAGAGTTCCTCAAGGCAAGAGGCCGGGCTTTCCACTTCTTTGTGTCCTTGAATCGTCTAGCTTTGAAGTTAATACATAATGGTGCATAATACACCATTTATTATTATAAATGATGAATTATTGTTATGAATTATTATTCAAATCATTGCTACAGCTCATTATTCATACTTGATGAAAATTCAGTCAAAGTTAAAAGTATGTCGTATTGTTTCTTATGTATTTGTGTAGAATCAAAACAAGTTTATGTTGACTCATGACCCAAAGTTCTTGTGTAGGGAACTTTCTTTAAACAAGATTTATATTCGAAATTCAGTTTGTTAAATTCAGTGAGTATTTACTGAGTTTCTATCATGTGAAGTGTTATAGAGTATAAAAAAAGAAAGATAGTATACAAGCACTCAATAAGCTTTTAGTCTAATACAGGAATTGGGAATGGATTTCAACTTAAATATCTCTATGAATTGTTAGTAGCTGCTTAGAATGCTGATAAGAATTATTAGATTCAGTATGAAAGAGCAGTATGATCAATTAGTAAAGTCTACCATTTGCTTAGGAGTGGAGAATGATAGCATGAGTGCCACAGATTTGAAGAATAAATTCAAAGTCTAGGTAGTAAAAGATTATTTTTAGTAGAATCCAGTCAATTAATAACTTAATCAGATTTGTTTGGTACAAAGTAAGTACCAAATATATAAATTACATGAAATTATATATATATATATTACTATGCCCAGTCCACCATAACAAAATACCATTGACTGGATGGCTTAAACAACAGAAATTTATTTTCTCATAATTCTGGAGGCTAGAAGTCCAACATCAAGGTTCCAGCTGATTTGGTTTTTGGTGAGGGCTCTTTTTCTGGCTCGTTGGCAGCTGCCTTCTTGCTATGTGTTTACATGACCTCTTTTATTTGTGCATGTGGAAGTAGTCAGTTCTCTGGTATCTTTTCTTATAATGTCACTAATCCTATTGGATCCCACCCCTATGACCTCATTTAACCTTAATTTCTTAGAGGTCCTATCTCCAAATACAACCACGTTGGGGGTTAGGGCTTCAACATATGGATTTGGGAGGACATAAACATTCATTTCATAGCAATGTGTGATACAAAGGATAGCTTCATGTAGTCTCCTATTTGAATAAGGTGATATCATAGAAGTTATAGATCCAGATAGGGTTTTCATTTTTTAAAAAGCAAGACATCAGAATTGATCACTAATTTTTAAAATAACAGCTGCATTTAAAGACATCTGGTCTTACAGGTTATTCATTGTAGATCAAGTAGTCTACATAATGTGTTTTTAAAAATTAGATCTTATGGGCTTTAAAAGTGATCTGAAATTCCTTGTGGAACAGAGTTTCATCAAAGCCACTCCAAAAGGCCTATGTAAAAATAACCATTCTTGCTGCACTCCATGCAAATAATCAGGCCAAGTATAAGACTAAAGTTTATTCATAATTAGCTTTTAGAAAAATGAGGACTGGAGAAAAAAATTTTGCTCCAAAGCTTATCATACATTTATCATTAAATCCTAGTCTCATTAATCGTTTTTAAGCTTTTTGCCTACATTTTAGACTAACCCTGCTTATTCCTGTGAATCAAGTGGTAATCTTCTGCAGCTTGGGAAAAAAAAAGGGATGGGTAATGTAAAAATGTGAATCAATATGCTAGTTCTGGGCAATTATCTTACAAATTCTGCCAGGTAATGAAAGTGAGTAAGGTGCCCATAACCCGGAGGTTTCTTTGTATGGGAAAATAAAACCAAGGAATTTCATAGACCCTCAGAGGGGAATTCTATATCTTGGCAAGTAAAATTTTAGATGGAAATTACCTACCACACCACACTTGTGGGAACTGCTGTCCTCACTCTTCTATTTGCAATAGGGTTATACATGGTATCACCTTCTAACTTAAATATTGGACAGAGAGTTTCCATTGCTGTCATGTTTTGCTTAATTAGTATCTTTATAGTAGGGATAATATTTACTGACAAAAAGGAAGCATGAAAGTTTTACTGTCACTGAGTCTGCTAGGACTTTTTATTGGGTTTAGTGATGAAGTTTTAAATGAAACATGCTGCTTTTGGATTAACACCTCTAATAAAGTAGAGGAAAATCTACAGGTACTTAAAAATCAAATAAAAATTATTAACAGGCTCGGAGAAAATGCTGGCTTCAGCCCCGGGTGGCTACAATCCCTCTTTAATGAATTCTAGTCTTTATGGAATTGGTTAACCCCTTTATTAAGCCCTCTCTTACTTATATGTCTTGTATTGATATTTGGACCCTTTATACTCAATACTGTAACTCGAATTGTTTCTTCTTGCCTAGAAGCAATCAAATGCCAAATGGTGCTGTAAACTGAACAACACATGGACACGCCATTCTTCCAAGGACCCTTAGATCAACCCCAGGAGGAGCCCTAGCTGCTGTTCCCCATTCAACGCCCCTTTTTTGCAGGAGGTAGCCAGAAAGAGTCATCGTCCCAAACCCCCTGACAGCAGTTAGTGTGGCATCTTCACAGTGGGGGCTGTTGTAAGAGTTATTAAGAAATTATTTTAGGCAGATAGAGAGGATAAAGGGTCCTTGGGAAGTTTTCATTTTTTAAAGCATCTCCAGAAATGTTTTTTTGTGAAGTTCCGGCTCTTAGGGCCAGGCTGGCAACCTTTGATATGCAAATGCCAACCATTAGAAACTGGGTCTACCCAAACATGGAGATTCCCTCAGCCTTCTTGCCCTTTTCCCACATGTTCCCGGCAGCATGGCCCCCACCTATCCCCACGTGTGTAGAACATCATGGTGTGTTGTATTTGCATATTAAAAGACTAGGGTGGGAGGGCCAGCTTTTTTGCAAGCTACATGAATGACATGCCTAGTCAAACCAATCCCCTGAGCCCTATGCAAATCAGACATCCCCTCCTCCAGCCTCTGCATATATACCTGGCTGGTGTCCACCGTACTTGGGGACCTCCTCTTTTGGCTTTGGAGCACCCCCTCCCCATCTCTGTATGGGGGAGCCTCTTCCTTCTGTCTTCTCTAATTTTTAAAACAAAATTTAAAATTTTTCTTTCTTGCCTATTAAACTCTCTGCTCCTTAAAACAAAACAAAACAAAACAAAAAAATTAGATCAGGCTAGGTGCTGTGGCTCATGCTTATAATCCCAGCACTTTGGGAGGCTGAGACAGGTGGATCGCTTGAGCTCAGGAGTTTGAGACCAGCCTAAGGCAATATGGTGAAACCCCATCTCTACAAAAGATACAAAAATTAGCTGGGCATGGTGGTGTATGCCTGTGGTACCAGCTACTTGGGAGGTTGAGTCGGGAGGATGGCTTGACTCTGGGGGCAGAGGTTACAGTAACTCCAGATCACACCACTGCACTCCCGCCTGGGCAACAGAGCCAGACTCTGTTTCAAAAAAAAAAATTACATCAAGCCAGTGGTTCAAAATAATGAGTGTCAGATGCATACTCAACCAAAAAAGTATACTTTTCTAAATCTTAGTGACACCTTAAAATAACAATGATACATTAAAAAATACTATCCTCCAAGTGATGTTAACTGCAAACTTTTGGCCTTGGAATTCTTGTCTTACATGTACTGATTAAAGAATATACCATCTTTACTTACCAACATGCCTCATTATTGTATTGATGTGTGTTTAATAGACTGAAAATTTCACATTTGTTCTCATGGCTACATCCATTACAGTGGAATTTAAAAATGTGATTTCTTAAGATAACATTTGCTCTTGGTGAAATTTAAATCTGGAGACAGGCTAGATTTTGTTTTTTTGTGTTAGATTTTTAAATTTTTCCCTAAGAAAATCTATTTATTAAAGTGATAAGGTACTAGAGCTGTTACCCCTAGAAAATACAAAATATATCAGTGCTTGCATTTCAAACTTATCCAGCTCTTGTTTATCTCGCCAGACCTCCAGGGTTTTATATTTCAGAGTGAAAAAATTAAATAATATTATTTTTTATTATTAAAGTAAAAGCCAACCTGGGCTTTAACATAACTCTTAGCTTTAAATGGCTCATAATATCTTGTCATTTCTCTTTTATTCTGACATGACTGAAGTGTAGAACACCCATGTTGATGATAAAATAGAATCCCTTGATTTTAATAACAAACAATCTTTATAAGATGTTCAGTGAATTCTTGGTTAAGGTCTAGAAAATTATAGAGAATATTTGTTAATCCTATTTCTACCTCAAAATGACTTTCTCTTTACTTTTTTACCATGGGGATGATGCAGTGGCTAAAAGTGACACAGTAAAGTGTGACTGGGTAATGACTGAAATGTACACATGAAAAAGATTTGAGAATTCTGTAAACAGGGAAGCATATCATTTCAAGAATTTAGCATGGAGGCTGGTGTGGTGGCTCATGCCTGTAATCCCAATAATTTAGGAGGTTGATGTGGGAGAATCACTTGAGGCCAGGAGTTCACGACCAGCCTGGGCAACATAGCAAGACCCCATTTCTTTTTTTTTTTTGAGTTTTTTTTTTTTTTATTATACTTTAAGTTTTAGGGTACATGTGCACAACATGCAGGTTTGTTACATATGTATACATGTGCCATGTTGGTGTGCTGCACCTATTAGCTCGTCATTTAACATCAGGTATATCTCCTAATGCTATCCCTCCCCACTCCCCAACCCCACAACAGGCCCCGGTGTGTGATGTTCTCCTTCCTGTGTCCATGTGTTCTCATTGTTCAATTCCCACCTATGAGTGAGAACATCCGGTGTTTGGTTTTTTGTCCTTGCGATCGTTTGCTGAGAATGATGGTTTCCAGCTTCATCCATGTCCCTATAAAGGACATGAACTCATCATTTTTTATGGATACATAGTATTCCATGGTGTATATGTGCCACATTTTCTTAATCCAGTCTATCATTGTTGGACATTTGGGTTGGTTCCAAGTCTTTGCTATTGTGAATAGCTCCGCAATAAACATACGTGTGCATGTGTCTTTATAGCAGCATGATTTATAGTCCTTTGGGTATATACCCAGTAATGGGATGGCTGGATCAAATGGTATTTCTAGTTCTAGATCCCTGAGGAATGGCCACACTGACTTCCACAATGGTTGAACTAGTTTACAGTCCCACCAACAGTGTAAAAGTGTTCCTATTTCTCCACATCCTCTCCAGCACTTGTTGTTTCCTGACTTTTTAATGATTGCCATTCTGACTGGTGTGAGATGGTATCTCATTGTGGTTTTGATTTGAATTTCTCTGATGGCCAGTGATGATGAGCATTTTTTCATGTGTCTGTTGGCTGCATAAATGTCTTCTTTTGAGAAGTGTCTGTTCATATCCTTCACCCACTTTTTGATGGGGTTGTTTTTTTCTTGTAAATTTGTTTGAGTTCATTGTAGATTCTGGATATTAGCCCTTTGTCAGATGAGTGGACTGCAAAAATTTTCTTCCATTCTGTAGGTTGCCTGTTCACTCTGATGGTAGTTTCTTTTGCTGTGCAGAAGCTCTTTAGCTTAATTAAATCCCATTTGTCAATTTTGGCTTTTGTTGCCATTGCTTTTGGTGTTTTAGACATGAAGTCCTTGCCCATGCCTATGTCCTGAATGGTATTGCCTAGGTTTTCTTCTAGGATTTTTATGGTTTTAGGTCTAACATGTAAGTCTTTAATCCATCTTGAATTCATTTTTGTATAAGGTGTAAGGAAGGGATCCAGTTTCAGCTTTCTACATATGGCTAGCCAGTTTTCCCAGCACCATTTATTAAATAGGGAATCCTTTCCCCATTGCTTGTTTTTCTCAGGTTTGTCAAAGATCAGATAGTTGTAGATATGTGGCATTATTTCTGAGGGCTCTGTTCTGTTCCATTGGTCTATATCTCTGTTTTGGTACCAGTACCATGCTGTTTTGGTTACTGTAGCCTTGTAGTCTCGTTTGAAGTCAGGTAGCGTGATGCCCCAGCTTTGTTCTTTTGGCTTAGGATTGACTTGGGAATGCGGGCTTTTTTTTGGTTCCATATGAACTTTAAAGTAGTTTTTTCCAATTCTGTGAAGAAAGTCATTGGTAGCTTGATGGGGATGGCATTGAATCTATAAATTACCTTGGGCAGTATGGCCATTTTCATGATATTGATTCTTCCTACTGATGAGCATGGAATGTTCTTCCATTTGTTTGTATCCTCTTTTACTTCATTGAGCAGTGGTTTGTAGTTCTCCTTGAAGAGGTCCTTCACATCCCTTGTAAGTTGGATTCCTAGGTATTTTATTCTCTTTGAAGCAATTGTGAATGGAAATTCACTCATGATTTGGCTCTCTGTCTGTTATTGGTGTATAAGAATGCTCGTGACTTTTGCACATTGATTTTGTATCCTGAGACTTTGCTGAAGTTGCTTATCAGCTTAAGGAGATTTTGGGCTGGGATGATGGGATTTTCAAGATATACAATCATGTCATCTGCAAACAGGGCAATTTGACTTCCTCTTTTCCTAATTGAATACCCTTTATTTCCTTCTCCTGCCTGATTGCCCTGGCCAGAACTTTCAACACTATGTTGAATAGGAGTGGTGAGAGAGGGCATCCCTGTCTTGTGCCAGTTTTCAAAGGGAATGCTTCCAGTTTTTGCCCATTCAGTATGATATTGGCTATGGGTTTGTCATAGATAGCTCTTATTATTTTGAAATACGTCCCATCAATACCTAATTTATTGAGAGTTTTTAGCATGAAGGGTTGTTGAATTTTGTCAAAGGCCTTTTCTGCATCTATTGAGATAATCATGTGTTTTTTGTCGTTGGTTCTGTTTATATGCTGGATTACATTTATTGATTTGCGTATGTTGAACCAGCCTTGCATCCCATGGATGAAGCCCACTTGATCATGGTGGATAAGCTTTTTGATGTGCTGCTGGATTCGGTTTGTCAGTATTTTATTGAGGATTTTTGCATCGATGTTCATCAGGGATATTGGTCTAAAATTCTCTTTTTTGGTTGTGTCTCTGCCCGGCTTTGGTATCAGGATGATGCTGCCCTCATAAAATGAGTTAGGGAGGATTCCCTGTTTTTCTATTGATTGGAATAGTTTCAGAAGGAATGGTACCAGCTCCTCCTTGTACCTCTGGTAGAATTCGGCTGTGAATCCACCTGGGCAAGACCCCATTTCTAGTAAAAAGAAAGATAAGTTAGCCAGGTATGGTGGCATGTACCTTAGTACTTGCTAATCAGGAGGCTCAGCTGGGAGCTCAGCTTGAGCCCAGGAGGCTGAGGTTCAGTGAGCTATGATTGTGCCACTGCACTCCAGCCTAGGTGACAGAGTGAGACCCTGTCTCCAAAAAATAAAGAAATTTAAAAAATTAGCATGAAAATAATTTTTTTCATGCCTTGGAGACATAATATAATAGATAGAATTATAATCTGTAATATTTACTAATGTTTTTGTTATAATATTTTTCCAATTAAGTACATATCAACAATAGATCACTTATATTTATTGCATATATTAACTTAGAGATAACTATTATTAACATTTTAGTTTATATCTTTCCTGTCATCAAAATTAGGATTATATGGCATATTTTAAAATGCTATATTTGTGTTGTAATATATCATAAACATTTAATTTTACTATTATGTATTAATGAAATAAATTCTATCCTGTAGATATACCATACTTTAACAAATCCTTATTAGATTTATGTTACTTGCAATTATGTTGCAAATGTTACGAATATTTATGTTACTTGCAATTGTCTGTTATGTCAAATAATATTGCCTCAAACCATTTGATATATGTGATTGTAAATAAATTATTTTTCTTATGATAAATTCCTAAAACTGGAAGTCCTGGGTTAAAGGCTATAATATTTTTGTGAATCTTAATAAACATTGCTTTTCAGAAAGATGTGCTATTTTATATTCCTGTCCATTTGAATGTGCTTCTTTCTTCATACCTTTGCTAACACAAGAGTGTTACAATTTTTTATGCTTGTCAATTTGATAGAAAAAATATTATATTTTATTGTTGACTATTTATAGACTTAGCTTTGGGCTTAGATCAGAACACAGTATATAGAAGGAATTCTTCCCAAACTGTCTTAGTGTTCTAAAGGCTAATTTTATTTTATTTTATCTTTGAGATGGAATCTTGTTCTGTCACCCAGGATGGAGTGCAGTGGTGTGATCTTGGCTCACTGCAACCTCCACCTCCCGGGTTCAAGCGATTCTCCTGTCTCAGCCTCCCAAGTAGATGGGATTACAGATGCCTGCCACCATGGCTGGCTATTTTTTTTTTTTTTTTTGTATTTTAGTAGAGATGGGGTTTCACCATGTTGGCCAGGCTGGTCTCGAACTCCTGACCGCAGATGATCCTCCTGCCTCGGCCTCCCAAAGTGTTGGGATTACAGGCGTGAGCCACCACACCTGATCTAAAGGCTAATTTTAAATTGATGCCTTTTCATTAATCCATTCCAAATGTTTTTGGAGTGCTTCCTCAAAAAACAAAAAGAATTTAGAATGTAAAATTGTGTATTTGCTAAGTTAGTAATATTCCTCAGTAGATACCACATTAGCACTATATTCTGTGTGAGGATTCTCTTGTACGTTATTATTTCCCCTTCTTTCTTTCTGATTCTCACTCCTTTTCCCTTCTCTTCCCATAAGCAGCTATTCTAGTGTGTTTAACATATACATTTGAATATGCATGCTTCCTTCAACAATAGTGTTTTGTGTTTTTATCTTACATACGTCGTATCACAAGGGCAGAAAACCAAACACCGCATGTTCTTACTCATAGGTGGGAATTGAACAATGAGATCACTTGGACACAGGGCAGGGAACATGACACACTGGGACCTGTCAGTGGGTAGGGAGCTAGGGGAAGGATAGCATTAGGAGAAATGCCTAATGTAAATGATGAGTTGACGGGTGCAGCAAACCAGCATGGCAACATGTATACCTATGCATCAAACCTGCATGTTTTGGACATATACCCTAGAACTTTAAGTCTAATAAAATAAATACATAAATAAATGTAATCACAAAAAAAATTGTTTTGGGCCACATTCAAAGCCATCCTGGGCTGCATGTGGCCCATGGGCCATGGGACAAGCATGTTTTAGAGCAGTAAGATGGGATGATAGAGATTCCAGTTACCCAAGAAGTGAAGTATTTCAGAAGAAACAGCTGTTCATGGTACAGAATTCATTCATGTTTGCTTCTCCTTTCCTTCCTGAACACTTGGAATACTACACTTGCTAGCTGTTTTGCAATTACATGAAACTGACTAGTTGAAGCCAATGAAATAGGCATGGAGCTGATATGTGTCATTTTCATGTCCAGGCATTTAAGAGCTAGTGTGCCACCTCCAAGCTCTGTTTCCCTTTTTTCTGGCTAGGAAGTCACATGTTCCAGATTGTGCAGCTATAGGATGGCAGAACCTTAGATAGACTTCCATCCTGGGACTATTGGGAGGAACCACTCCTCTCCCTCTCTCTGCCAATCTGTATTGGGGCAAGGTTTGGAAGTACTGGCGAGGGTATTACATTCCAAGAAACATGACCAGGGAAGCCTTTAGGGAAATGTTTAAGTTGAGACCTTAAAAGCTGAAGGAAGTGATGAGGTAAGATACCTGGGGCAGGAGTATTCTAAGCAGAGGAAGCAGTAAGTACTGTCCCAGCAGTGAGACCTGAGGAAGGACTAAGCTTGTTATGTCAAAAGGGACAAAGTCAATGTGTTTGAGGCAGAGTGAACAAGGGAGAAGGTAACAGAGATAAGGACAGGCAGGTACTGGCGGTATGGGAGAAGAGATAGTGCAAAGCCTTTTAGGTCATTATGTGAACTTTAGCTTTCATTTTGAGTGAGATGGAGGACCCTATCGAGTTGTGCATATTGGAATGATATAATCTGATTTATATTTTACCTATGCTGAGAATAGGCTGGCAGGTGGCAAAGATGCAGGGTGTGTAGCTAGGAGGCTACAATAATCATCCAGGAAAAAGACTGTGGTGGCTTGCATCAGGGTGATACCAGTAGAAGGGGTATGAAGCAATCAAAACCTGGATGTATTTTGAAGGTAGAGACAATAGAATTACAGATGACATGATGAGGGGTATAAGAGAAAGAGTCAAGGGTGACTTCATGGTGTTTGGTCTGTGCAACTGGGAAAATGTAGTTGCTATTTGCTGAGATGGACAAGACAGTAGGGAGAACAAGTTTGGGAGACTATTTAGGAGCCCAGGTTTGGGTGGGTTAGGTTTGAGATGCACACTGGACATGCAAGTATGTTGATGAAGGGGGATTATGCTTAGGTTACTTTGGCAAGGAAACTGGACTGGTGAGAATAACAGGGGTAATGGCATGCCTTATTTTGATACTGAGGTCCAGGTTCTCTAAGTGGAGACTCAAATACTAAGGTGTTTGGGAGCCTTGTCCACAATTTCTGTTGGACAAGCTGGCCTGAAATTGGGTTTCCCAATCACTATGGTTAAGCTGAGTTTCTACAAGGCTAGCTGTTGATTTGGCAGGAAAAACATCTGCCTATGACAGCTATCCTATCCATTTGGCAGTCAAAAGGCCAGAATTCCAAACTCTTTGTGTGAAAAATCACCTAACACCACCAATCTCAAAGCTTCTGCCTCCTTGGGTCTGTGATTCATTTCCAGGTTTTCAGATCTCAGGGATGAGCACTGAAAGTACACATTTTAAGGCAAAGCAATTTATGCTTATTTTTCTAGCATAAAAATTGCATTTCCACATTAGAGTCATGTTTGGTTTCTAAACCTGTTACCATGGCAAGAGCTCTATTCCCCCAGATTTCCCTGGCTGCATTGTTTATATTTCTTAGCCAACAACATCTGAGCCTTTTTTTTTACCCACTTGGAACTGCCATTTATTCCAACCCTTCATTTCGTGAAACATTTGTACATTGTACATGTGAAACTTATATGGGAAATTTTATATGCCTCCCCTCCACCTCTCCTTTTTTTGGAGTAATAATAAAAGTAGGTCTTGTTTGCTCTCTGATGCCAGACCTATACCACTCATCTCCAGGCACTGCGCATTCCACTCCTAATTGCTGAACTTGAGAGCACCCTGTCTGTGGCTGGTAAACAGTGATTCATTCTGTGTGCTACACTTCTGCACAAGTGTCATTTCTGGGACGCAGTGCTCACTGAATGCTTTCTCAGTTGTTATTTCTGTTTATCTCCCTGTTCATTTACATCATTCCTTGCATTGTGGACTCATTTTATTTTGTCTTTTCCCTGATGTTTTTTCCTTTTTGATTTTCTTTGTTCTCTTATTCTTCACTCAGAGGAAACTGAATGTGTTGCACAGACCCACTGGTCCAGGGAAATATGTGCTGCTTCCACTGAAAGGAAGGGTTCAGTATTATACCCCTTACCTATGTAAGTCCCTTAAATCAGATGCTTGTCTGGGGAGCCACAGGTAAAAAATTAAAAGGTAGCTGCATTCTAACAATTTGTAAAGTGAAATAACATTTGTTGGGAGTAGCTCTAGGTAGTACATGGAGCCCAAAACCATGATCAGTCCAGAATCTCTGATGGGATTTAGGGAGGATATAATGAATTGAATGAGCCACAAAGGCTGGGAGAGAGGAGAGGAGGCCATTTTTTAGCACAGTTTCCAATGTAGATAGTAGGCAGGGCCACTGTGTGTGCTTGTGTAGATTGAGCTCTGCACTAGGGTATCTAGCCAAGGGACAGGTTGGGGCTGGAGTACAGCTGTGGCTCTCCATGCATCCTACTTATGATGGTTAATTTTATATGTTAACTTGACTGGGCTACAGTAAATGCCCAGATACTTGGTTGAATAAAAAAGGGTGTTTCTGAATAAGATTAACATTTCAAGGTTGAGTAAAGCAGGTTGTCCTCCTTAAAATGGGTATGCCTCATCCAATCCATTGAAGACCTGACTAGAACAAAAAAAGGCAGTGGAAGGGAGAATTTGTGGTCTGAGTGTCCCTAAATTGGGATACTGGTCTTCTGCTTTTGTATTTGGGCTGGAACTTACACCGTTGACTCTTCTGGTTCTCAGGTCTTAAGATTCAGACTAGAATTACACCCTTGACTTTCTCGATCTTCAGCTTGCTGACTGCAAATTTTGGGTCTTCTCAGCCTCTGTAACTGCATGAGTCAATTCTTTATAATAAATCTCTCTCTGTCTCTCTCTCTGTCTGTCTGTCTCTCCCTGTCTCTCTGTGTGTGTATCCCATTGCTTGTGTTTCTCAGGAGAACCCAGACTAATACAGTACTTGAGACACCACCTGAGGAAGAGGTGCCTTTTGCCAATTCACACAAAGGTTCCCTATGGACTACCTAAGCCTGAAGCAGTAATTGGTGTGCAGAGATGGGGAAGGGGGCCAGTGACTACACCTTAAAATATTATGTCCCTCTTTACTCCCATGTAGTCTAGGGTTCGGCTGTGGTTTAAAGTTCTAGGTCTTAGCATGAGTCATGTAATATGGGTAATTCTTGGAATTTCAGAGCGACAGAAGCAATCAAAGGCTTTAGTCCCTCTGTTAGATTAGTGGTGAATCCTTGGAATACCTTTGCTGGTTGGAGAAAGACATAGCAAAATAGGGATAAGTGACATCTCTAAAGAAATACTCACACGTTGCATTTCGGTGTGGCAATTTGTACTTTTCAAAACATGTTCCTTTTACTGTTTTGACACAAAGAGTTATGACTGACACTTGTTATCCTTCTGATTTTAAAGGTGTGAAAACAGAGCTGCAGAGGTGACACTTGGATGCCCCCTGGCCAGGTGGTGACTAGAGGTCAGATCTCTTCTCTAGTTGAGTGGTTGTCCAGGTTCCTGGGCTCTTTCCGCCCTGACCTACAGGCCTGACAGAGCCGTCAAAACATGAGAGCCCTCTTTCTAAATATCTCACTTCTTGGAAAAAATAGAATGGTAAGCTCTGGAGCATACTTCCTTACAGAAGAATCACTGGAGGTCCTGGCTGGTATAGATTTTAATTTTTTCCTGAGAAAATGGGCATGTAATTACATATTTTGACCAGGTATTTTACTCTCCCTGTCCAAGACCTTTTCTCTTCTAATTGCTATAATGGCAAGAATCTACACATTAAAAATGTACTCACACACATCTCTGGATAAACACAGGCACACTAATAACTATGAACACATATGGACCATTTTGTTCATCAATTTTCTTAACAACCACTCAAACTGCACAAACTCAGGGCATTGTGATATCACACAGATTCCTGTAATAGAGGCTAAATGTGAGGTAACGTTTTCAGTACATGACATATGGCCCCTCACTAAGAATTATCATTGGTATTCATCCACAACGGGTGGTGAAGGAGCAGCAGTGATGTTATGAGGCGCTTGAGAATTCTTTTTGCCCTAGGGAGAAGATGAAAGTCAATGAACCAGAGAACCAATGTTTTGTTTTTGTTCTGCTTTCAGCTGCTATCCAAATTGGTTTCACAATTTCTTGCACTTTTACGTAACCTTCCCTTTGGGGCACTTAACGCCGATTAAAGTAACATAGCCACACTTCCAACTCTGGAAATACCACCACTGAGGAATGGTACATTATACTTAGGAGCATTAATAACAGGATCCTAAACCATTTTCTAAAGTTTTGTGATCTTCATATTCACACACCATCTTAGGAGGGTTGGCTGAAGTTCTAGGCAAAGAATGTTTAAGAAAAAATGGCAGAAGCAAATCTCAGTCAACTCTTCAGGTTTATCTTTACTTGACCTGTCACTGCTTACCAACTTTCCAGTTCTAGTTCACAGGGCTGCAGTCTGTGAGAACAAGAAGTTTAAGGAACACTCCCTCACTCCGGTGAGCTTATACTTTCCTTGAGGAGCTGAGATGCTCAGGAATGAGAGAGTGGTTTGTTTCCCCAGTCAAATTACCCTTGCATGTGACTGAGGTTTGGATAAGTTCCTAGTAGAATTTCCCCCAAGCTAAGAAATTTCTTAAATTTTAAGGGATTTTTCTCTAGTTCCCCATGTCTCTATGGCACTGGCTTAGGTCAGTGCTTGCTAAACTCTGATGTGCTTACAAATCATCTGGAGATCTTGTCAAAAGGCAGATTCCATTCAGTAGCTCCAGGGTGGGGACAGAGACTCTGAATTTATAACATGTCTTTAGTGAAGCTGATGCTGCTGGTTCACGGAACACAGGCTGCATAGTTAGGACCCAGAGTAAAGATCGCTTCTCAGGTACTCCAATTCTTTCCTGCTCTTTTATTTGATGCCACCTCCATGTGGCTAGAGTCCCTACTCCCTACTGCTGCCATTTCTAGCTTCATTCTCCAACTATTGCTAAAATGGGTTTTAAAGTTGGTTTCCTCTCACTCAAGCCTGTGTCTAGTTCATTTAGCCAACCTTAGGTGGTCTAGCTTCTGAGAGAATGAGTTCTTTTGTAAACTCCTAGAGGATGTGTGTTGCTTTTAGGTTCAAAGGAACTTAGAATGAGTCTTCTAGAAAGCTAAAGTCCTTGGATACCCTGACTATTCCCCTCAAAGATTGTGGTGGCCTTTGTCTCTCCTTCTTCCTCGGGAGTGTTTACTCACAGTGTATAGGAGGTAACAGTAGCCCTAAAATCTCATTCATGGATTCTGATGGGTAGACAAATGGCATAAATGCAAACAGGATTCAAAGGATACTCCCAGGGACCCCAAAGACCCAGAAACGAATGTGTGAATTATTGTTGCTGCCATGACTCCCACTGCAAAGAGAACAAATAAAGATTGTGTGAGAGAGGCAGGTACAGGGGTCCCACATGTTCTACTGACTGCATCAGAAGCAGCCTTCAGTTACACTTTTCCAGGGTCTCACTCCTGACCAATGGAATCAGAGTTCCCGAGGGGAATTCATACTGGGATAAAGCACAGCATGGCCAGGGGCTCACTATGTGATGATCAGCAAATATTCAAAACCTGCAATCCATCTATTCAATAAAAGAGTTACTGAGGACCTAGTACAGGTCAGGCATAACACAAACACAGCTCTTCCCCTCATGCCTTCCACAGCTGAAAGTAGAATATGAACAAACAAAATAGAAAATAACTGCAAATGATAAGTGGTATGAAGGAAATAGACAAGGTGATGAACTCAAGATAAAGTAGGTACTTTAGATAAGTCAGTCAGTGATAGTATATCTGGGGCAATGCCCTTAAGGCTGAGACGTGAAGATGTAGGAATTATCCAGGAGCATAGTGGTGCTTAGGCACAGAGCATTGTATGTGAACATCCCCGAGTGGGAAAGAGCATGTTTTGGGAACTTCCTTAGATGTGACCAGAGAAACCAGAATCAAGTTATGACTCCCTTCTATGAAAATTATCCTACAATTAGGACTCCTTTCCCAGGTGACAAAAACATAGTGACTCCTTTTCTTTATTATTATTATTATTATACTTTAAGTTTTAGGGTACATGTGCACAATGTGCAGGTTAGTTACATATGTATACATGTGCCATGCTGGTGTGCTGCACCCATTAACTCGTCATCTAGCATTAGGTGTATCTCCCAGTGCTATCCCTCCCCCCTCCCCCGACCCCACAACAGTCCCCAGAGTGTGATGTCCCCTTCCTGTGTCCATGTGTTCTCATTGTTCAATTCCCACCTATGAGTGAGAATATGCGGTGTTTGGTTTTTTGTTCTTGGATAGTTTACTGAGAATGATGGTTTCCAATTTCATCCATGTCCCTACAAAGGACATGAACTCATCATTTTTTATGGCTGCATAGTATTCCATGGTGTATATGTGCCACATTTTCTTAATCCAGTCTATCATTGTTGGACATTTGGGTTGGTTCTAAGTCTTTGCTATTGTGAATAATGCCACAATAAACATGCGTGTGCATGTGTCTTTATAGCAGCATGATTTATAATCCTTTGGGTATATACCCAGTAATGGGATGGCTGGGTCAAATGGTATTTCTAGTTCTAGATCCCTGAGGAATCGCCACACTGACTTCCACAATGGTTGAACTAGTTTACAGTCCCACCAACAGTGTAAAAGTGTTCCTATTTCTCCACATCCTCTCCAGCACTTGTTGTTTCCTGACTTTTTAATGATTGCCATTCTAACTGGTGTGAGATGATATCTCATTGTGGTTTTGATTTGCATTTCTCTGATGGCCAGTGATGGGGAGCATTTTTTCATGTGTTTTTTGGCTGCATAAATGTCTTCTTTTGAAAAGCGTCTGTTCATGTCCTTCGCCCACTTTTTGATGGGGTTGTTTGTTTTTTTCTTGTAAATTTGTTTGAGTTCATTGTAGATTCTGGATATTAGCCCTTTGTCAGATGAGTAGGTTGGGAAAATTTTCTCCCATTTTGTAGGTTGCCTGTTCACTCTGATGGTAGTTTCTTTTGCTGTGCAGAGGCTCTTTAGCTTAATTAGATCCCATTTGTCAATTTTGGCTTTTGTTGCCATTGCTTTTGGTGTTTTAGACATGAAGTCCTTGCCCATGACTATGTCCTGAATGGTAATGCCTAGGTTTTCTTCTAGGGTTTTTATGGTTTTAGGTCTAACGTTTAAGTCTTTAATCCATCTTGAATTGATTTTTGTATAAGGTGTAAGGAAGGGATCCAGTTTCAGCTTTCTACATATGGCTAGCCAGTTTTCCCAGCACCATTTATTAAATAGGGAATCCTTTCCCCATTGCTTGTTTTTCTCAGGTTTGTCAAAGATCAGATAGTTGTAGATATGCGGCGTTATTTCTGAGGGCTCTGTTCTGTTCCATTGATCTATATCTCTGTTTTGGTACCAGTACCATGCTGTTTTGGTTACTGTAGCCTTGTAGTATAGTTTGAAGTCAGGTAGTGTGATGCCTCCAGCTTTGTTCTTTTGGCTTAGGATGGACTTGGCGATATTCCAATCAATAGAAAAACAGGGAATCCTCCCTAACTCATTTTATGAGGCCAGCATCATCCTGATACCAAAGCCGGGCAGAGATACAACCAAAAAAGAGAATTTTAGACCAATATCCCTGATGAACATCGATGCAAAAATCCTCAATAAAATACTGGCAAACCGAATCCAGCAGCACATCAAAAAGCTTATCCACCATGATCAAGTGGGCTTCATCCCTGGGATGCAAGGCTGGTTCAATATACGCAAATCAATAAATGTAATCCAGCATTTAAACAGAACCAAAGACAAAAACCACATGATTATCTCAATAGATGCAGAAAAGGCCTTTGACAAAATTCAACAACCTTCATGCTAAAAACTCTCAATAAATTGGTATTGATGGGACGTATTTCAAAATAATAAGAGCTATCTATGACAAACCCACAGCCAATATCATACTGAATGGGCAAAAACTGGAAGCATTCCCTTTGAAAACTGGCACAAGACAGGGATGTCTTCTCTCACCACTCCTATTCAACATAGTGTTAGAAGTTCTGGCCAGGGCAATTAGGCAGGAGAAGGAAATAAAGGGTATTCAATTAGGAAAAGAGGAAGTCAAATTGTCCCTGTTTGCAGATGACATGATTGTATATCTAGAAAACCCCATTGTCTCAGCCCAAAATCTCCTTAAGCTGATAAACAACTTCAGCAAAGTCTCAGGATACAAAATCAATGTACAAAAATCACAAGCATTCTTATACACTAACAACAGACAAACAGAGAGCCAAATCATGAGTGAACTCCCATTCACAATTGCTTCAAAGAGAATAAAATACCTAGGAATCCAACTTACAAGGGATGTGAAGGACCTCTTCAAGGAGAACTACAAACCACTGCTCAAGGAAATAAAAGAGGATACAAACAAATGGAAGAACATTCCATGCTCATGGGTAGGAAGAATCAATATCATGAAAATGGCCATACTGCCCAAGGTAATTTATAGATTCAATGCCATCCCCATCAAGCTACCAATGACTTTCTTCACAGAATTGGAAAAAACTATTTTAAAGTTCATATGGAACCAAAAAAGTGACTCCTTTTCTGTCACTTTCAGAACCTGTTCTCATTCGTGGCTTGCTCTACTCCGAATGCCTAAAACTTGGATCTCACTGCATATGCCACTGTGGACCCCCTTTGCCACTCCTTGATGGCTGCCGTGGAGGTCAGGGTTCTGAGAGCCACCTACAGTCCTCAGAGCACTCCTGCCTTTTGTGATGAAGATGATCAGGATGCCACTCAACGTTAGCTGCATCTGTCTGGCCTGAGCCTCAGATTCCTCTTCTGCAAAATGGAATAATAATATCTGTTCCATAGATGGTTCTAAAAGATGATATGCCTCATCCATGATAGTTCTTGTCCAGTCACAATAGGATCATGGCCCCTTGGAAGGTTTCATTCTGAAAGGCAATGAGTGTACCTCAACTTTTGGTTTATCATTTATAAGTGTTGATTATATGGGGGGCATTTGAAGCAAATATCTTAGGGGTGACACTGATTCTGTCAGGGCCTGAACTGTTTGAGAAATAGGCAAGAGCAGACTCCCTAATCAAACTTGCACATCCTCAAGGCAGCTGATTTCTGTGTTAGGAGAAAAGCAATCTTCTTGAGCAAATGTGTGAAGAGGAATTTTCACTTCGGAGGCTCTTCATTAAGTCTATTTCAGGAATCTTAGCAAAGGGACTGAAAAATTCCAGATCCTATGGGGGTGGCATTGCACTGGGACAAGCAGAAGCTGGCCAGGCCTGCCAGGAGTTTGCCTTGCAAGTCAGACCTGTTAGGCAGCCCCTGCTTTTTAGCATTTTCTTCCCTTCGCTATTCTTGGAGTTATGGCTTCTCAGAAACACAAATGACCAGGCAAGCAGGCGTTACAATGGCTGTGTGGGTTGTTTGTGATCTGCAGCTCTTCCATATGGAGATCTCTTTAGGAAGCAGCCTTCCCTTTGTGCTTTCCCTGTATGCACACAAGAATATGGGCACCACAGAGACTGAGCTTCAGATCCATTTGAACAACCTTTACTGCACTCCTATGGCAAACACTTTAGTTCCCAGGTGCAGCAGAGTATTCATTCATGAATAAGACAGATCCCTGCCCTCTAGAAAGAAAATCAATAGGTATCCACCAGGTATAAAGTAAGAAAGAAGGTGATAACTATACTAATACAGATAAAAACATAGTGCTTTGTTATAAATGGTGCTATATTATTATTGTGGTCACAAACTTTGTGGCTTAAAACAACAGAAATTTATTCTCTCATATGCAGCCTAAAGTCTGAAATGAGTCTTATAGGGCAACAATCAAGGAGTCAGAAGCGCTAGGTTTTCTCTGGAGGCTCCAGGGAGAGTCCATTCCTTGACTCTTCCAGTATCTAGTGGCAGCTAGCATTCCCTGACTTGCAGCCACATCTCTCCAATCTTTGCCTCTGTGGTTCTTGCCTTCTCCTTTTCTTTGTGAAATCTCCTGCTTATAAAGAAATATGCAATTGCATTTTGGTCCCACCTGGATAAGAAAACATGCAATTGAATTTTGAGCCTATCTGGATAAGCTAAGGGAATCTTACCATTTTAAGATACCTAAAGCAATCACACCTACTAAGTCCTTTTTTGCTATACATGAGAACAATCACAGGTTCTAAGGATGAGTTGGTGGTGGATACCTTTGGGATGGAGGGCATTATTCAGTCCACTACAGGTGCCACCCTCATTTTGCTGCTCACCACCCAAATAGTCTGTAGCTATGCTGTCCAATATGGCAGCCACTAGTCACATGTAGCTACTGAGCACTTGAAATGTGGCTGGTCTGAATTGAAAAGTGTTGTAAGTATAAACTATACAATCCATTTTGAAGTGTTAATAAAAAAGTATAAATTTCTCAATAATGTTTATGTTGATTACATGTTGAAATAACATTTTAGATATATTAGGTTAAAGAAAATGTATTATTAAAATTATCACTTTTTTAACTTTTTAAATGCAACTACTAGACAATCTAAAATTACATGTGCAGCTTGTATTATATTTCTACAGGGTGGTGTTCTATACTATCAACAACAGTAATTCTCAAATTGCTGCATATCAGAATCATGTGGACAGTTTTGAAATACCTAGTGTCCAGACTGCACCCCAGACAAACTAAATCTAGTGAAGGGCCATCTGAAACTCCCCAGGTAATTCCAATATGCAGCCAAGATTGACAATCCATGCAGTAGAGACCTGGAGGAAAGTTAATAATACAGATAGCGTTACTGGTCCAGGGATTATTACACAGGGATATGCCAATTTTCTTTACAAACAACAGGAGATACAGGCTCCTAAAGTACCCTCTGCTTTATGCTTTTCTCTCTGGAATGCATGCTTCAACTTACCCACAGAGTGTAGCTGTGAGTCTAGGGTTCGGGAGGGGGCAGAACAGCTGTTTCCATGAGCCAAAAGACACCTGGCATCTTAACAATCTGAGAGGCAGGCTGGCTGGACCTCTCTTCTTTGCGTACTCCTGGTGGTTAGATAAACCCTTCCCTGGCCATTTCTGCCATAGTACCTGGGGGAACAAAATAGGATAAAAGGCAGCAAGCTCCTAAATGTTCAATTTGTAGGGCTAGATAAGGCAAAGCACTTTGGGAGTAGCTCACAGTGGAAGTATCTTTGGGGCCATCCATCAATAACATTACCACCAGAGGTTTCTGTTATTTTAGGGGAATTCCCAACTACTTACTAGTTCCACACGACGACGGTGTTCTCTGGATCTCAACTCAGAATTAGGTAACAAAGCTAAAATTGAATGTACTTCTATTGAGTTTTGAGGTATTGCCTGGGAAATTGGTTCTTGATGGAGCAAGACAGGGCATTTCAGTGGCTGCCTATGTTATTTGTTGTAACACAGAAAAATGAGATAAACCTCACCCTTGTTTGTATATATGATATTTATGTCTGGCATCAACAGCAAATAAGCTCATTGCCTGAAGTGCATTTTTTGCAGAAATTTGAGGCTAACTTGTTAAAGCATCATATTATCCAACACTTAAACAATTTTGAAATATTAAAAAAATTTCTGAACTACATATCACTCTTCTGACTTCCAAAATAGCATATACTAAACAGTAATGATATTTTCAAAAGGAAGAGGTCTTGTGTATGTGTTTGGGTGGTGACCCAACCCAAACAAGAAGGATATTTTAAAAAATCAGAATGAAGGCCCTTGGAAAACTTGTTCTCTCCTCCCTCCCCCCTTCTTTCTTTCCTCCTTCCCTCCTGTATTTATTGAATACTAACTCTGTGTTAGGAAATAGACTTTGTCTTCAGGGAGCTTAGGAGCTAAAAGAGGAAAAAGACATTGTCTTAGTCCATTTGTTCTGCTATAAGAAAATACCTTAGACTAGGTACTTTATAAATATTAGAAATGTATGTCTCATATTTCTGGGGGCTGGGAAGTCCAAGATCAAGAGTCCAGTAGATTCAGTGTCTGGTGAAGGCTCACTCTCTGCTTCACAGACGGCCCCTCTGTGTCCTCACATGGTGGAAAGGCAAAAGGGGCAAAAAGGGACAAATGCTGTTTCCCCATCCGGTAGAAGAGAAGGGTGGGCAAAAAGGGACAAACTTGCTCTCTCAAGTCCTTTTATAAGGGCACTAATCCCATCCATGAGGGCAGAGCCCTCATAGCCTAATCACCTTCCCAAGGCCCCCTCTTAATGCCATTACCTTAAGGTTTAAGTTTCAACATACGATTATTGCAGGGACACATGTTCAAGCCAAAGCAGACACCAAAGTAAATGAGAGACAGAAAACATTATAGGATCTATAAATGAAGATGAGACCCTTCTCCCCCTCCCTCCCTCCCTTCCTCTCTTTTCTGCCTTACTAAAAATGCCAGCAGTAACTTGCAAAGATACATACACATAAGGTTAAAAAGAAGAAATTGTGAGGGAGAAATTTGAAAGTGAGAAAATGATGGAAGTCAGGTTAGTCAACAGATTACATTCCTTAAGTTTTCTCTAAATTATTGAAGGTGGGCCACAAATTTAGATCTAACTTCCTAGAAGCCAGCACAAAGAGGAATACATAACCAATTGCAAAATTCAGTGTCCATAGGATGAAAATTATGTAGTTCCCCCAAAGTACCACAGGGATTAGGTGCAGTTTTTATAAGGTATTATGGGATGTCATGAGCAATGTCCTCAGTAACATCCCTAATGGCACCAAGGAGTTCTGTAGAGCATGACAAAAATTTGTATGGTTTGGAGAAAGCAGAAAAGAGATAATATTAAATCCTGGCCAGAGCTAAACCCTTTTGTTGGGATTGGACTGGATTAGTCTGAGCCTCTGCTTATATTTTCCTGTAATTCAGCATTCTATTTTAGGTACTGCACTAGGGGTACGCACTGGAGGTTATGGGAGTGGAGAGGGACACTCACCTTTGCCTCCGCCAGGGAAATGTGGGCTGATGCCAGCACTCTGGATAAGATGATGCCTTTTGAAGGATCTGGTTGGAAGTTATTCAGAAGGATAAGGCAAGGAAGGCATTCCATGCATGAGAAAAGAGCATCAGTGTGGTACGGAGGTATACTGAATGCTGACAGGGAGCTACAGGCAGTTTAGAACTGAAAAAGTATGAAATATGAGGCAAAGTATGGTAGGAGGTGGAGCTGAAAAAGTAAGCAAGCATCAGACTGTGTCCATCTTATATGCTCTGCTAAGAAATGTAGCTTCACTCCGCAGAAAGGTGCTGAGATGCCACCAAAGGGATTTAGGCATGGGAGTTGTATCTGCTAACTATTGCGTTAGTAATGCTGCACAATAAATCTCCCCAAAAGTCAGTAGCTTAAACAACAGTCTTGTTTTCTCACACACAGATCTGTGAGTCTGTGAGCATGGCTCTGCTTCATGCTGCAGATCTTCAGGTTGGCTGGGGTGGCTGAGTGTGTGGCTCAGACTGAAGGAACAGCAGCTACCCAAGGTTAGCTCTTCTCCTGGTGAAGCGTGGAAAGAACAGACGGGCGAGTGGGCAGACAGACGCCTTTTGAGACCTCTTCAGAGAAGGGGTACATTGTCAGGTGCACACACATGCGTTAGTACAGCAAGTCATATGCTTGCAATATGATTTTCAATACCAGTAGGGAGGGGAGAAAAACTGCCCCCTGTAGGGGAGGCGCTACAACATCACATGGTGGAAGGTGATATTAATTTTTTTTTTTTTTTTTTTTGAGACAGAGTCTCGCTATGTCGTCAGGCTGGAGTGCAGTGGTGCTATCTTGGCTCACTGCAAGCTCCGCCTCCTGGGTTCACGCCATTCTCCCACCTCAGCCTCCCGAGTAGCTGGGACTACAGGCACCCGACACCATGCCCGGCTAATATTTTGTATTTTTAGTAGAGACGGGGTTTCACCGTGTTATCCAGGATGGTCTAGATCTCCTGACCTCGTGATCCACCCGCCTTGGCCTCCCAAAGAGCTGGGATTACAGGCGTGAGCCACCACGCCTGGCTGATGTTAATTAATTTTGTAGGGAGGTTGTAAAAAATTATCAGCAATAATTCAATCTATCTCAGGGGTAAAGTAGCTAGACTTGACTTTTTGAGATGATTCACTTGGGAAGTTGTGTGGAAAGCAGATTCCAGAGAGGTGATGCTGTAGTCAGAGGGACCAGTGAGAAGGGTCAGGTGAGACTTAGTGAGAACCTAGGCTGAGTAACAGTGAGCTGGGATGAAATAGAGTTGACTCAAAAAAATTATATGATATAAAACCATCAGGACTAAAGACTTAGGGTCATTTATGGCTGGTTTTCAGAAATCTCCATTTAACTAATATACCCAACTTAAAACACTGTCCTAGCTTCCCTTGCAGCTGGGAGGTGATCATATGGGAAGCTCTGCCTATTAGAACATAAACAAAATTCACTGGGTCAATTACCAGGAATTTTTTTTTTTTTTTTGAGACAGGGTCTCACTCTGTCGCCCAGAGTGGAGTGCAGTGGCACGATCCTGGCTCACCACAACCTCCATGTCCCAGGCTCAAGCGATTCTCCTGCCTCAGCCTCCCGACAGCTGGGATTATAGGCACGCACCACCATGCCCAGCTAATTTTTGTATTTTTAGTAAAGATGGGGTTTCACCATATTGGCCAGGCTGGTCTTGAACTCCTGACCTCAAATGATCCACCTGCATCGGACACCCAAAGTGCTGGGATTACAGTTATGAGCCACTGCCCCCGGCCACCAGGAAAAGTTTTTAAAGGGGCATGTGCCCCTTTGCAGTTGTTATTACCTTCTTCCTGCCTTACATGTAGCTGGATGGCTAGAGTTCCAACAACCATGTTATGGACACGAGGCAATCATCCCAAAGGGGACTGAGCAGAGAGAAGGAGCCTAAGATTTTGACGACCTCATGAAGATACCATACCAGCCCTCAGCTGCCTCTCTTTAGAATACCAGGTAGGTGAGAAAAAATAAATGACTTTTTTAAAGTGACTGTTTTTTGAGTTTCTGTTTTTAGCAGTCAAATGAAGCTCCTGACACCATACATGACCTTAGCAACATGAAGCAACATTATTCATTCATGCAGATAATTATTATTCTGAATCAATGACCAAAATTAGAAACATCAAAACCTTAAGGTGATCTAGCTCAACTGTAATCCACTGCTAGTGTATATAATTTGTGGAGACTTTTTTTTTTTTTGGCTTTCCTTCTTCCTTGTCTTCCCAACACAAGTCTAATTTTTCCTCTCAGCCATCTATCTGATTTCTCATAACTATTTGGTGTTAACTGATCAGAGGGAGTTAGCAGAGAAGGGGGCTGGCTGTTTCATTTTAGAATACGACTCTTGAAGAACCCGTGATGGAGGAATAAACAGAAGTCCTGGTTCCTATTTCTAGACAAGAGGCTGCCCAATGTAATATGTAATATCAGTAATAATAAGGTTGCATTTCTGTAGTGTGGCTCGATCAAGCGCTTCTTGTATACCATATCATTAGCTGCCAGAGGGCCAGTAAGGTCGGATGGTTTGTTCAAGGACAAGAACTAACAAGTAACAGAGATAGGACTTCTCTTTTTCTGACCTTCACTTTCCCTTTCTGTGACAAAACTGGTCTTAGGAACTGTGTTGAGCAGAGCCTTCTGTGGGCGTGAGAGCGGCTTGGAGGTGTCAAAGAAAAATTGCATCCGATATAGTTAAACAGACAAGGGGGAATTATTCAAGGCTATTGCAATAGGGAAGAGAGAGAGGGAGGGAGAGGGGAACTAGTAGAAGACTAGTGGAGGAGATTAGGATGGGAAGTTGGTCAGTGTAATGAGGCCATTTGTGTTTCCTAATCGGAACTTATTAAAGTTAGGCTCCTCCTCTCCACAAACACTAGGAGATAGGGACCCTTTTTTCCCTTGATGATTACATTTCAAAGGGATGCCTCACAGATCCCTGAGAAAGATCCCCAGGCTGTAAAACCCAGCAAGAGGCGAAGAGATTTACATGTCAAAGGGTCAGAGGAAACATTCACCAATGGAAGTTGGCTAAAGTAAATGCTCTGAGAAAAGGAAGGTCTGGGGCCTACAGTTAGGAAGAAACCTGTCTAAAGTTTAGTCAAGCTGAGGGGAATGTTAAGGCCATTTGGTCACCGTAAGCAGTACCACATTTCCTTGCCTCTCCCGGGAGCCAGGTCTCAGTGTCCCCAATAGGGGACACGCACTGACCGGCGGGTGAAGGGACTGATTTTGATTATCATCCTACCAGATAGAGATTATTCCCTCTGCACCCGGGTTAACTGAAACCCGGTGGGGGTAGATCCTTGCCATTTTCCGGCCCTGTACCCCACTGGAAATAACATGCGGTGGTCAAGGGCATCCACCTCTTTAGGCAAAAGCATGTTTTCAGCCCAGAGACGATTCCACCCAACTTTACAAGAGGATAGCCCAAAGATAGAAGCCAGGGACTCAGACTTCCTCCTTCCAGAAATAACCATCATAAAAAAGCCGACCCAGTAAACGCCTGGCAGCCTGCGGCATAGAAGAAAATGGAAATCTCCTTGGCTGGCATTTCAGCTTGCCTGAGGGGGCTTGCTTTGCTCCGAGGGGAGGTGACTGTGCTGACCTTCAAATCCAGGTTTCAGGAAGCAGGAGATGAAGGTATTTTATTTTCGCCTAAAGGCTTTGATATTTTTCAAATAAAAATTTAAAAGATCCAGTACCTTCTCCCGAAGCTTCTTCATAGAGTAGTGGATTTTTAGAAAAGACAAAGGCCTAGGGGTGGGGCGAGAGTGGGGGGTGGGGATGGGTAGCCCCATAAGAGCAGTGCCCTGAAGCCTCTTTTCGCCCTTTTCAGACCATTTGGATTTTCTTAAGCTCCCCCTTCCCCCAACCCCCGTTTTTGCCATTTGCCTCTCCTCCCATTCTCCAAAGTGCAAATAACTGGTTATCCCTCAGGTTCTGCTACCCCATCTTTCCTGATCCCCGATCCCTCCAAATACGAAGCACCTCGCATTTGGGTCAGCAGCTGTTTCCCCTGCCTGGTGACAAGGCCGGTGTGCAGAGGGCAGAGGAGGGAGCTTCTTCCGCCACACGGTGGCGCGCGCGAGCCTCCCAAAGCCCGGGCGGCCACAGCTCCTCACCTTCTCCCCATTCCAGCCCCACCCGCGCCCGGGCGCAGAAAGAGCCGCGCCCCCAGCCCTCCCGGGCAGGACAGCGGGGAGCGCACCTCGAGGGCCCGGGCAGCGGTCGAGTGGCAGCTGCGTCCAGCCCATGCGGGAGCTGCTGCGGGTTACGGGTGGCCCCAGCTCCAGGCTCCTCCTCCAGCCGGTCCCCCACCCTCCACCCCTTCTCGACTCGGCTCTGCAAATCGAAGGCTTCCCGGAGCAGCCTAGGAGCGGCCGCGGGCGCAGCGAAGGCGGCAGGAGGAGCGCAGCAGCCTTCGGGCAGCCGCGGCGGCGTCGCTAGAGCAGCCGGGGAGGCGCCGCGGTGCCCGGCGCGCCCTCCAAGCTAGGAGAGGGGAGAAGCCGGGGGCTGCAGCTGGGCAAGGGGGAGGAAGGTGCGTGTGCGTGCACGCCTGTGTGCAAGGCAGAGAGTGCGGGGGGCGACAGTCTCGGCTTAGGGCGGAGGAGAGGGCAGGGGAACGGGGGTGCAGCTCCCCCGCTGTCCCCGAGGATTTCCCGCGGCAGCCCCGGGCCCCCCAGTGCCCCTCACCATGGACTTGCGCGGAGTTGGGACGAGCCTCGGCAGCAGCAAGCTGCTGGCTGCCGGGCCCTGGGGGAGCGCGGGCGCGCGCGCGGAGATGGCGAGGTAGGATGGCCACCCAGCGCGACCCCCGCCGCCCCAACCCAGCGGCCCCTGGGCGGTGCCGCTGACTCGCCGGAGCGCACAGGGGTGTGGGCGGAGGCGTCCTCGCCGCGCCCGCGCCTTCGGGAGTCGCCTCGCCTCTTCCACCCACTTGCACCTGCCACCCCGCGGATACCATGTCGAAGGCGGCCGGAGGCGCGGCGGCGGCTGCGGCGGCGGCGGAAAGTTGTTCCCCAGCCCCGGCCGCCTCGTCCGCGGCCGCGCCCGCGCCCGTGGAGGACCTGTCCAAAGTGTCGGACGAGGAGCTGCTGCAGTGGAGCAAGGAGGAGCTGATCCGCAGCCTGCGGCGCGCCGAGGCGGAGAAGGTGAGCGCGATGCTGGACCACAGCAACCTCATCCGCGAGGTGAACCGCCGCCTGCAGCTGCACCTCGGCGAGATCCGCGGCCTCAAGGTGAGCGCGGGCCAGGTGGGGAGGCGCGGCGCGGCTGGGAGCGGGGTGCCCCGAGGAGGAGGCGGGGCCAGGCAAACTTTCCCTCCCTCCCTCAACAGGTGACCCTCCCCTTCTCCCGGTCGGCACCCCCTATCCCCAGTCCCCAGCCCTGTGAAACTTTTCCAAACTTTGGAGGCGTCTGCTCCCCTCCTCTCCCCAACACGGGGCGCGCCACTGTCTGGCTGTTCGGCGTGTACTGCGGCGGGAGGCGCTGAGGACGCTGGAAAGCAGGGAGGGAGGTGAAGGGCACGCGAACCTTTCATTTCTTAGGGAGGCTGGAAAATCTGTGCCTGGGGAGCCGGGTTTCAGTCAGTTAGGCGGAAAGGCCAGTGAGGGGGTGAATCCAGGGGATCTTCGCCTTGGAGGGTCGGGAATGCAGCTGCTCTGGGCCAGCAGCTCTTGGGCGGGCAGAGGGCGAGGAAAGGGTGCCACTGCCAGGGAGAGCGGCTGGCGGGGCGCCCGGGAGAAGCAGCGGACGCCACCCTCAGAGCAGTCTTGTGTCACCGGGTACATAGGAGTTCAAGCTCTGCCTTCACGTCTTCTCCCAATTCCTGTGCTTTCCCTCTCCCAGAGTTTGGAAGGCATCCCCTGGAGTTGCCTTACTCCCCTTCCCACTTAACCCCAGGTTGACTGGGGGAAAGAGGAGGAGCAAAGAGACTCAGTATGGAAGGAGCAGCGTTTTGACAGAGTACCCCAAGTGTTGGTCAGTGATGGTTTCTTTCTGAGCCAGCCCCCCTGCCACCCTCTTCTAGGAAAAGAAGGGAAACGTCCCCCAAGCCCACTAACTTTCTTTTCTCCTTGGAGAGCGCCGGGTCTGCGAGGAGTGTGCCTGCCCAGCTGCAGTACACTAGTGGCCGGGAACCGCCCTGCTGGCGAGCACCGCAAACTTCCTCTCCTTCCAGCTAGCGCTGGTGCCTCCTGGTATTCCTTCCTCTCATTGTTCTGCTTTGTTTATAGGAAGCCAGACACAAACGAAATCACTGCAGGGACTTCAGGGAGCAAATTCCCGAAGGCACAAGCTGTTCTTTTCCCCTTTCCACTCCTATCCCCACATATCAGGCAGTAGATGCTGTTCCTGAATTGCCTCAGTGCTCCAGCTCTGGGATTCTGGGGCAAGGAAGAGTGGGAAGGGTGGAATGCTCAAGGCTCACCTATGTGCTGGGCCCAGTTCAGGTGGAGATGGCCCTCTCCCGAGGCCGGAAGTCATTGTCATATAGTCCCTAGAGTGGGTGCAGGTAGGAAGATTCCTCCAGTCAGAAAAATGCCAAGGCTTACTCTCTCCTTTGGTTGAATTCATCACTAACAGAGTGTTTATTAAGTGCCATGCTCTTTGGGGAATAGAGGCAGGCTAGTGTAGTAAGAAGATGATCTCAGAGGTGGGTTTGAATTCTAGAAACCTCATTTACCAGGAGGGTGAGCTTAGGTAATTACTTTCTCAGATCCTCCTTTTATTCACCAATACAATGCAATGATAATAACTTTCTGAGGGTGTTATGGCAATAAGTTATGATTATGTAGGGGAAGTTTTAATACTTGACTATAAAATGGTAGTTACTGTCATCAGGAAAGGACTTACAAATCTATGGCTGTGTGTCTCCAAGATTTTGGTTTCTTAGGCAGAGCTGGACAAGGGGGCATTAGTTTGTCATCCTCTAATTTGAGTTTCTTCCATGGTCTGAACAATAGTGTGATTTAGAAGAGCTGGAAGAGTTATTATTAAATGTTTTAATAGTATGGAGCATCAAAATAATAGCTCAGAAACACTTGAAAGTTCCTTTAGGTTGTGTGGATTGACTGTGTGTGAGGTCTGTGTGTGGGTAGGGGAGGGGGATGGTAGAGTGGGTTGGTAGAGTGCCTGGGCTTCATTCCAGTAGCTTCATGTAGAGAAGTAGCTATTAGGTCAGCTAAGGGCCCTTACACCCAAGTAGGAAAGTCTCCTTGTGATCTAGATTCATGACCTGGCATTAAAAGACTTTGCAGTCTACTTCCTTATCAAGTTCAGAAATGATGGGGGCAGGTTGCTTTCTGATGCAGCTTCTACTCTTCTCATGTCATCCCTGGGCCGCTGCAAGGAGCGGACTCCCAGGCTTCTGGCCCACCTTGGGTGTGCTGTGGTTTTACTCTTTGGAGAGGCCAACCTTCTCCCTTCTCTTTTTTATTTTGGCTCAGAGCTTCCTTGGACACCATAGTAATCCGTAAATGTGGTTGATTGAATAAATGATAGGTACATATATTTATTTTGGCTTAACTGGAAGAAAAGAAGTATTTTTTTTTTTTTTTTGTTAAGGGCGTGGGGGAGCATCTGAGGGCTTGGCATTCTCAGTTGAGAACTATAAATGTAGGGGAATTAAGACCATAATACATTTTCTTTTTTATGCCTCTTTCTATGAGCTGACTTTGAAATTGCATCTAAATATTTGTAGGCTACTAGGTGTTATTGTAGCTGTGGACACAGGAGATGGCAGCATCAGTTCTTTACTTTTCAGGGGCCTGTGGCCGGGTCCTAGCACTGATTGACTTGTTTGTGTTTAGATATTTGGGAGGCAGGGCAGTGCAGGGGCCCCAAGAAGTGGAAAGATAAAGAATTTGGATTCTGATAATTTGGGCAGCTTTGGCCAATTGTTAAACTCTCTGTCGTTCGGTTTTCTCATCTGCTCGTGGGGATTTTAATTCCACATGAGGTTTTATGAGGATGAAATATACCATAGATGAAGAAACCCCAGTGAAGTTAGATAGTTTTCTCAAGGTCACACAGACATAAAGTGTTCAAAATCGGCCTGCTTTCCTTTTCTTTTGGCTAGTTGACATTCTTTGCTTAGAATGTGTGGTCCTGGAAGGGGTGGACAAGGGAGATTCTAGTTAGGGTTATGTTGTAAGGAACTGGATTCCTGAGAACCATGTCTTTGGACTTCTGAGCACATACCAACACTTCAGGCTGCTCTGACCCAGTATCCCGGTTGGGGGCTGATTCGGGATGAATCTCTGTAGATTTGTTTTCTGCATTGCATTAATTTCCCTCCTTGGTTCCTAACCCAACCACCGACCCGCCCACCACCCTGCTCTGCAGTGAAGCAAAATAACAAATTAAAACAATTATTTAACTGTAGATACAGTACTTGATAGTCTTCAGGCATAAGATTGAAATTTTGGTTGGTGTGCTACGAAGTGGACTTCAACTTTTAAAAGTCCACTTAGACACTTGGATAATTTCTGGTGGCCGGTGGCAATGTTAAAAGGACACCTAGTGTTTTGCAAAAGAAAGCCCAAGTCTTAGTAAGGCAGATTTGAAGAAGCTGGATCACAAGGTTATTATGAAGCTGGCTGCTTAGCTGTTCATCAGAAGGCAAAGGAAATAGCTCAGAACTGAATAGTAAATAATATTCTCAAGAAAACTAATAATAGAAAGAGGGAACTGTGATATAGAAATGGGAGTGGGCCAATACTCACTCCTATCTACTCCATCTGGAGTGCTGAGAAGTGTATGTTTCACTCCTTTTGGAAAAGGCATTAGCTCCGTGAAGCCGAGGGTAGCACCAGTCCTGTTTACTTTCCAGCTCTAGAGAAATCAGAAGTAGCTGTAGGATAGTCAAAGGGAAGTATTTTTATATGAAAATTTGTTTAGATGAAAGAGAACATGACTTGAACTTTCTATCAAATGCCAGGATTAAACTAAATGTTGAATAATTTTTGGAGCTTAGAAAGATTAATTTTGTTTATTATTGTTTTCTCCAAATATCCACAGCTTCTGATTTCCTCTAAAGCATCAGTATCAAGGGATAGTTTATTTTCTTACTACTGTAGACTCTGACATAGCTAGTGCTTGCTGAAAACAATAAGAAATTCTTCTCAGTAGCTATAGCTGTAGCCTGTTTTGGCCAGAGGCCTGGAGCTTTATATGGTTGATCAGTCCATAAACACATATTGAGTGTCCACTGTATGCAAGGCACCATGCCAGATATGTTGCATATTCAAAGAAAGACTTTTGGAATAGACCCTGCCCTCTAGAAGCTAAGATGTCCACATTAGAAAGGAGAAAAAATTGATATCTAGTGATTGTTCTAGCTAGAGTGTGATACAGGCCTTAAACAGTGAGTGGGAAAGTTACTTCCCATGAATATTCATTCATGGGTACTTTTCTGTGCCGGGGGAAGCTTCTCAGAGGAATCTCTCCTCTTAGGTTCATATGGGGTAGAAGATGATATTTTCTAGTTGGAATGCACAGACGTAATCATAGCTCATAATTAGCTGACAACTAAAGGTGGAAAGGCAGGGGACAGCCTTTCAGGCCTGGCTGAGGGTTTTATTCATTTTCCCTGGCAAAGGAAAGGTGATGGGGATTGATAAACAGGAGAGGCAAAACATGCAGGGGGTATTTTTGGTGTTTTTTTTTTTTTTTTTTTTTTTGAGACAAGTTCTCACTCTGTTGCCCAGGCTGTAGTGTATCGTGATCTTGGCTCACTGCAGCCTCCTCCTCCCCGGTTCAAGCAATTCTCCTGCCTCAGGTTCCTGGGTACCTGGGATTACAGGCACGTGTCACCATGCTTGGCTAATTTTTGTATTTTTAGTAGAGACAGGTTTCACCACGTTGGCCAGACTGGTCTTGAACTCCTGACCTCAAGTGATCTGCCCACCTCGGCCTCCCAAAGTGTTGGGATTACAGATATGAGCCATTGAACCCAGGTGTTGTTGTTTTTTGTTTATTTTAAATTTCAACTTTTATTTTAGATTCGGAGAGTACACTGTGTGATGCTGAGGTTTTGGGTATGATTAATCCCATCTTCCAGGTACTGAGCATAGTATCTGATAGTTTTTTAACCTTTACCTCCCTTCCTACCCCCCTAAGAGCCCCCAGTTTCTGTTGTTGCCATCTTTATGTCATGAATAGCAGGGAGTATTTTTGAAGGTCTGATTGAGGAGTGCTTGCGTTGGAGTGGGTGAGGGGAAGGAGTGGATGGTGCAAACGAAGGCAGGGAGGCTGCCTGGGAGGCTGTTGGCAAAGGTCAGGCCTGAAAACAGAAAGTGGCAATGAGAAGCGAAAAGGAGAGGTGGGAGTTAGAAGCAAAGGAACAGAGTTGTTGGTGATGCCAAGAGTTAGAACTGGAGTTAGAAACTAAGCTGCATAAGCTTCTTCCTAATACCCACAAATTCACTCCCATGACTTTAGGAAGTGGAGGATGTGGTTGACAGGTGTTTTATAATTTGTTTTTTAGTCTATGTTAGGGGCAGTGTTGAAATCAGCCTGAGTCTAAGTGAATTCAGCCCCCTTTCTGAGTACCTCTAGTTCTGGATCGGTTCGCAAGACCAAAGATTTTCAGGCTTTTTGAAGCAGTGAAATCTTAGGTAGCAGCCCTGTAGCTGCCCCTGTTTCATCCTTACCAAACTACAGTGCCTCAAGGAACTGCTGTCTCCTTGACTGTATGCATAAATGGAGAATAGGTGGGAACTCTGCTAGTCATTTTAAAAATTCCTTGGCTTCAGGTATTTACGCAGGGAGTGCTGTGTTCTCCATACACAGAAGTAAATAGATGAGGTCTCTGTTCTTGTGACTCTAGAGAAGATGTAGTCTAGAATGAATGGTCATACTCACACATTTCTTCTTACAAATTGCAGTAAGTCTGAGGGATGATGGTAGACCATAGATTGGGGGTGGACCTTCTATAGAATGGTGTCTATGGGGAAGTGACTTATAAAATGAGACCTGATGGTTGTCTAGAAGGCTGGGGAGAGCATTCCAAGTGAGAGGGAAAGGGCTTGCCCTTTGAGGACCTGAAACACAGCCTCAGTGTGTGATGAGGAGGGGTGTTCCCACCTTCTCCACTGCTACCACACGTCCAAGCCACCATCATCTCCCTCTACCTGGATCAGCCCAGGAGCCTCCTTGTTAATCTTGCAGCTTCCACTTTATCCTGACCCTCCCTTCTTTCCTCCCCTACCCCAGTCAGTCTGTTTTCCACACAACTATGGAGATTCTTTGCAAAAGGAATCATGTAATGTCACTCCTCTATCCTCAGCTCCCTAACAACCCAAAGCCTTTCCCGTCGCTGACCATGCCCTGCATGTTCTAGGCGCTGATGCCTCTCAGACCCCCTTTCCCATGTCCGTTGACTTGCTCTCTGTTCTTTAGGCATGCTCACCTCCCTGTACTTGAGCTCTTGCTCTCATGCTGGTCTTAGGGCTTTTTACTTGCCCTCTCCCTGCCTGGGATCATCTTCACTCAAATGTTGGCTCCTTCATTCCACCCAGGTGTCTGCTCAAATGTTTCCCTTCTCTGTAGCGGTATCTTCTCTTGAAAAAGAGTATTCTTTAACCTGCTTCAATTTTCCTTCCAGAACTTCTCACTGCATGACGTTATGTTCTATACGTGTTTTTTGCCAGTCTTTCCCACCACAATAAAAGCTGTACCATGTCAGGGTCTTTGCTGTGTCCACTGATATATCCCTACCACCTGGACTGGTACCTGGTACAGTAATAGATGTTTACTGAATATTTGTGAACAAGCAAGTGAATCATCACTCATGCAGGAGAAGTAGGCAGAATCAATGTACCTGGAGCCTTGTGTGACTTAAAGGATTTTGCATTGTATCCTAAGGGCCATGAGATTAAAGGATTTCAAACATGGGAATGACAAGATGAGCTAAATTTTGGAGGTAGAGCTCCAAAGCCTTGTTTGGTTTTGAAATGGAAGGTTGAAGGAGAAGGAGATGCCAGGGATGACCCCAGGTTCATATAAAGAACAGTGGAACAGAAAGAGGAGGCATTTGCTGAGAGGTGCAGTTTGGGGAGAGAGGTCTCTTAATTTAAGGCTCAGGTTGCTTGAGATAAGTGAGAGATGCCTGGGAGATGTTCAGGTGGGTGTGGCAAGGAGGGGTTGGATGTGCAGGGCTGAAATGCCACTAGAGGGCAATTGTGCCTTTCCCTACCAGGGGAATTGGGGCTGCATATTCCATGTCAGGGCTGAAGATCTAAGCAGTGCTTGCTGTTTACTCTGTTGAAAGGTCTGTGGTCTCAGGGCTCTTAAGCATTTCAAAGGTCACAAGCAGTTATTTTTCTTTCTTGAGGGTGAGGCAGGGGAGCCTTGTTTTTATCTAGTGACTGATTTCTTGATAATGAACTGGTTGCTCCCTAACTACTGACCAGATGACCTTGGACAAGTGAAGCGTTGTGAGGTCCGGTTTCCTCGTCTGTATAAGAGACATAATAATTATTATCCCCTAATGTTTAGGTAAAAATTAGATGACATAATGCAAGTAAAGTATTGTGCAGGGATAGAACTGATACTTAAGTTAGTTTAATTTTTATGGCCATAATAATTATTATCCCCTAAATGTTTGGGTAAAAATTAGATGACATAATGCAAGTAAAGTATTGTGCAGGGAAAGAACTGATACTTAAGTTAGTTTAATTTTTATGGACAGCTACAAATCTTCAGCTTCCTCCTACTCCCTCACCTCCTCCCCTAACCTCACAGGTAATTCACCAGTTACAGGCTCTCCCTTTCCAGGAAGTCTGAGCCTGCTGACACCTCAGATGTGTACTTCCCTTGAATGGTTGTGTCTCTCTTTTCAGGATATCAACCAGAAACTCCAGGAGGACAACCAGGAACTGAGGGACCTCTGCTGTTTCCTGGATGATGACCGGCAGAAAGGCAAGAGGGTGTCTCGGGAGTGGCAGAGACTGGGTCGCTACACTGCCGGGGTGATGCACAAGGAAGTGGCCTTATACCTGCAGAAGCTGAAAGACCTGGAGGTGAAGCAGGAGGAAGTGGTGAAGGAGAACATGGAACTCAAGGAGCTCTGTGTGCTACTAGATGAGGAGAAGGGTGCAGGCTGCGCAGGCAGCCGCTGCTCCATCGACAGCCAGGCCAGCCTGTGCCAACTCACAGCCTCCACCGCACCCTATGTGCGGGATGTGGGTGACGGCAGCAGCACCTCCAGCACTGGCAGCACTGACAGCCCAGACCACCACAAGCACCACGCGAGCAGTGGCAGCCCAGAGCACCTGCAGAAGCCCCGGAGCGAGGGCAGCCCGGAGCACTCCAAGCACAGGAGCGCCAGCCCCGAGCATCCACAGAAACCCAGAGCCTGTGGGACCCCAGATCGCCCCAAAGCACTCAAAGGACCTAGCCCGGAGCACCACAAACCCTTGTGCAAGGGCAGCCCCGAACAGCAAAGGCACCCGCATCCAGGGAGCAGCCCCGAAACGCTGCCCAAGCACGTGCTGAGTGGGAGCCCGGAACACTTCCAGAAGCACCGCTCAGGGAGCAGCCCTGAACACACCAGGCACAGCGGAGGGAGCCCGGAGCATCTTCAGAAACACGATCTCGGGGGGAGCCTAGAGCATCTCCCCAGAGCCAGGGGCACCAGCCCGGAGCACCTCAAACAACATTATGGAGGGAGCCCTGACCACAAACACGGAGGAGGCGGTGGAGGAGGTGGAGGCAGCGGCGGAGGCAGCAGGGAGGGCACTCTCAGACGGCAGGCGCAGGAGGACGGGTCACCCCATCACCGGAATGTCTACAGTGGCATGAACGGTGGGTCAGTATGTGCTGGGGTGCTGCTTGGGCTGGGGAACTCAGTACAGAGTTACGAATGATGATGGACTTTCCAGCCAGTAGGAAAGTGCAGGCGCTAGCTAGGGAGTGGGTTTGGGGAAGGAGCAAACGTTGGACCCAAAATCATGATATGGGGTTCTTCTCCTCCATCTGTTTTTATTCTAAACAGTTATCAGTCACTGTGAAGAAGTTTGGGGATGAGGGTTTATGGGAGGGAGAGGAACAGTAATTCCTTAGGACCCTGAGTTGTCAAAGGGAAATCTTTGGGTATTGGTGGCAAAAAATAGAACCATTCTAAGAGTCTTTCATCTTAAACCTGAGTATTTTCTTAGTGGTGTGTGCTGTTTCCTACTAGAGCTTGTTTGTGGAATGGTTGCCAAAAGGATTTTGAATCAAGTTAATAGGTTATGTACAAGAAGAAATGAATATTTCTATGAAAAACCAATAACATTAAAAAAGAAGTATGATGTTCCTAAACAGGCTTGATGCTGGTTTGCCCAAATGGCTATAAATATGCCTGACTTTACCTTAAGGATTTTTTCCACTGTGTTGGAGGCCTGAATCTGTGACATTTCTTTGCATCTGAAACGCATCAGCTGATTCCCTTTCTACTCACTCAAAATCCACCAACACTGTCATCAAACTCCCTTATACATATTCCAAATAGTGTGCTCTCTTACACTGCAAGAGACTTCTTTCCTGGTTGTTTGAAAGTACCTTTTTAAAATGTACAGATGTGTTTGGACACTCTTTTGGTTTCTAAAGCATAACGTCCACTACATTTGCTGAGGCAGTGCTAAACCTGAGCTTTTAAACCGTTTTGAAGAGGTTTAATTTTCTGCTTCTTGGATCTGAAACCACTTTGCACTTGAGAGAGAAAAAATCATTTCTTAAAGAATAAAAAACAAAAAAAACTCCACAATCCTTTTATGTTACCTATGGTTGAGTTGTAGCTAAAACGATTGATTTTATATACTGTGGGGTTTTGTTTTCATTGAAAATATTTGAGGGTTTTTGCTTTATTTGGAAGGTGCTCTGGAGTCTGCAGCCAGCTCCAAGCAGTAGTGGAGGAGGCTGCCAGTTTTAGCAGTGACAAGAAGGGGTAAATTTCAATATTGTATTTGGGGATTTACCTGTTGGATTCCATTTTATCCTAATCCTTTTCTCATAGTGCTGAAAATTGCCTCCCAAAACTTGACTTCAAATGCATGCAATGTTCTTTTAAGCACAAGTGGAAATAAAAAGGTTGGGAAAGATGAGAGGCTACTGCTTTCTCTGTCGTTGGGAGGTGGAGGCCCAGAGAAGCCACTTTACCTGTTGTCTTGAGGCGTCCTGGTTGGTGCCTTTCCAAGGTTGAACCTTCACTCACTCTTTCCAAGAGCCGTGGAGATGCTGCCCCCACCCCCACCCCATTGCTGTAGGCAGTCTTGGCTGCCCAATTCTGTACGGGAGATGCAAGTCATTTAAAAAGAAAGTTTGGTTGTGTTACTATCATGAGATTGGTCATTGGACATGAAGCTTGTCTTTGGAGGGGGGATAGTGGAGTAATGGGAAGGTAAAGTTAATGATTTTTCCATTTCTTGATTACTTTTTAATGAGCTTGAGAAGTAAATATGTGCACCATTAAAAGGAAACTTTGTCTCTGAAACTAAAAGAAAATATTAGGGACAAGTGGATCACTTAAAAAACACTTTCTCTTTACAAAAGGGCTTCTTTATATAAAGAACTCTAGTTTAATCACTGTATGATTTGACTTCTAAGAAAAGTTTTTAGATGCAGCTTTTAAACAATGCCTTGCATTGTAGGTGAGGTGCATCTCCTAGTAAAGATGACATTACATCATAGCTTATTGCCTGGATACAGAGAAACTTAGTGGGGCAGGTAAATGTTTCTTAAAATTTAACACTATAATTAGTTAAAACTGATGTAATAGAATGATAGTGAAGTTCAAATCTTATGTCTACTTCAAGTTTTCTCATTCTTAAGTGACCAATCTTATGCTGACAGTTGATATCCTCAGAGTATATTTGCAGTGCATTTGCATTGTATTTTAATTTCAGTAATTAATTGGAAAATGAAGTGGCACAATGAGATGTTTATGGATCATCAGCCTATAAACATGGGCATTGGTAACTTGTATTTATCCTGCTGTTACAAATTAACTTTTGATGTGGATGGTAAGACATGCTTTTTCATATTTTTAAATCCTCACACAATTTGTTTGAATCATTTGTGTGTAAATAGATAGGAAGCAGTATCAAGGTTAATTCAGAATTGCAGATTTGCTGACTCATTTCCAGAGTCATTCTGCTTGGGGTTGGTGTGAAATATGAGTGTTTTGGATGAGCACTTGCATGTTTTTACGTGAACAAAAAGCATGTGAAAACAAATGGGAAGTGTGTGTGCATTATGGCAGACTGAAACAGAAATGAAATATACATTGGCAGAATATTGTCCTACCTGTAAAGATATGCATTCCCTCCCAAAACACACACATATGCACACTGAGAGGACATCAGTGAAAAAGATGACTGTTTTCGTTGACTGTGCCTTGAGCATTTATAAATCTTCTTGTGCTTATAATTACAAACTCAGTGGATGAAATATTGAACTCATTCAAGAGTTTCTTTTGGGAATGCAAAGATAAATTTTAGCTATTTTTTCTCTCTTAAAAACATCTTACGTCTCTATAATAATTTCTTAATTAGTAGGTGTTTAGAAAACAGCAAAAGCAAAAGAAATATTTAAACAAATCTTCAAACTAAACAAAATTCTCAAAAATGCATTTAATTCTTTAGAAGTTACTGTTCAATGATTTCTTTCTAGTTTGTGTAGAGTTCCGTTTTCAAATAGGAAGTAGATTCAACACTTACCACATCTAGGCATTCAGGCATTTGTCCACTCATTCAAATTGCTTGCTTATTTCATATTTGTAAATTAAGTAATTGAATAACCATTGTCATTTATAAATGTTCATAAAGTGACAGCCTCAACTATTGAGAATGGGGGTTTCACTTACTTGATTCCATTGACATCCAAGGTTGAATGGAATTTTCTTAGGCGAAAGTGTTTCCTTCCACAACAAAATGAAAGAGTTGTGCTTCCAGATACTAGCTGGCAGGCCTTTGCTTTTAAACAGGTAACTATTTAGCTCAGGTCATGGATGTCTTAGATGATTTAGGCTCTTCTAGCAATAGCTGTATTTGTTATTGGCCTTCAAGACAAAGAAGATTCTGATGATCACAGATCCTTACAAGTAGTTCACCCACTGGACATAATGAATGCAGAAGAAAAAATAGTAAAAATAGTTTGATATTAATTCTAGAAGCACATATTGTTGGTGACTGGCAAATGAGAAGGAATAAATAGACGAAGAAATGGTACTCTTCATTATCTTCTTTCTTCTCCATCTTCTAAAAAAAAAAAGGAATTGTTTAATTATCCTGGTGGGTCTGATTCCCTTTGCCTTGTTAGAGCAAGTTTCAGTGAGCAGTAACATTGTGCTCTCCTTAAACATCACTCCAGCCAATGAGAGCAAGCACGAGGAAATCATTCACCTGCATTAAACAAGGTCCATTTAGAACTACTTTGGTCTTGCTGAATGGAGTGTCAGGGTTGTAAGTCTTCCTCCTGAAAGCTTCCTATTGATTCTTTTCTTGTTTTGTGAGGGTATCTCTCGAGATGGAAAGAGCAGGCTGTTTCTCCCAATGAACTCTTCTAGTTCACGGTTTCTTTACAGCTACACTATTATTATTTTGGACCAGATAATTCTTTGTTGTGAGATGCTGCCTTATGCATTTAAGGAGGTTCAGCAGCATCCCTGGGCTTTACCTCTGAGCATCCCCCTAGTTGTGGTAATAAAAAATGTCTCTAGACACTGCCAGACGTTCCAGGGTTGCGGGGGGTGGTAGGGAAAATTGCCCCTGGTTCAAAACCATTGCTTTAGAGCAGTGGTTTTCAATCTAGCTGCAGATTAAAATCACTATGATAGCTTTGAAAAAATACTGGTGGCTGAGCCCTACACTGCACTCTGAGATGCAAATTGAATTGATCTGGCACTGGACTTGGGCACTTTGCAAAAAGAGCTCTCAGGTGATTCTAATGAGCGGACCAGTTGGAAACCATTGCCCTCAGTGAGTCATTTTGCTTAAGATGGGTTGGTGTGAGTGAAGGTTTCAAACACTCAGGCTTCCTGGGAAGAAGAAAACTTCTCCTTTTCCTTTGCTTAACTCCAGGACTGGGAAGGACTGATCCCAGCTGTTACCGTAAAACTTCACTCCATTCTAGACTAAAGTTGTCTAATAACATACTATTTGGGGATATGGGTTGAAAATTTGTGTTTTTGATGGGTGGAATTGTTAGGCTAATTTGAAGGCAACTCTGGCATATGAGTAGGCTCATGACTGCTTTACTTTTTAAAGCCTTTGCATCCAGATAGAAAAAGAAGCACATGAGTTGCTAACCTATTTACGGTGGATGTCGGTGACGCCTGCACTGCCTGCAATGCTAATGGGTATTTCCCACAAGAGAATATTGCATTTCAAATCTCCCACTTTATGGGTTTCACCCAGAGTTTTAAGACTGCTCCTTATTCTCTGTTGAGGTTATTAATGAGTAAACGAAAAATGTTGATAACACAAAGTGGCCTTGTCTATGAGGGGTCAGATAACCTGTGTGTGGAAGACCCCAGCAGTGTTTCTCTGAAGCGGGATTGTCTGTGAATTAAGTAGTGTGCACTATAGCATGAATAATTACTCTCATAAATCTTTCATTTTGTTTAAAAAAGTCAGCACATCACTTGTGAATGAATTTGGACAATAGAAATTGAATGTCTCCTGGGAGAAAAATTTTAACAGTTACAATTATGGAACACCAGAACTGATTTTAATTCAGGCCCTCTGTGTGTATTTCTGTTGTGTGAACTGACAGATGGTTAAAGAAATAAATAATGGTTTTTGTTCTTCAAACTTCAATACTGTAATTTGGTAACCTTATGCACACTTTGATAAGACATCAACTTAAGTTTTTGATAAAATTGGTTTATTGTACCATACTTGTATATGCAAAGCATATTACATTTATCATAAGGATACATTTTGACTTAATGACATAGAAAGCTTAATATTGAAAATATAGTTTAAGAAAATCGCAATATGTATCAGAGGAAAACTATTGGAAAACCTAGATGGCTTAGAAAGGTATTTTCTAGTACAATGTTAGGTTTTCAACTCCACTGACGATGATAGCACAATGCTATAGATGTAATTTAAATCTGGAGGGTCATTTTCATCTTTTTCCTATGGAGATTGCCTATCAACTTTGTATATATATGTGTATACATATGTTTATATACATTTCAGTGACTTTAATATTGCGTCTGCACAATGCCAAACATTCAACTGATTTCTAGTTGGTCAAGCTAATGTTCAAATGTGTCTGGCATCCTGTCACATAAGCTAGTTGCTGCCATAAAGTAAACCAAGAATCTCTTTCAACTGATTATAATCCTGGCCTTTAGACTCAGTTGAAACCAGTGAAATGTTTATATCTTCTGGCTTGTTGCAACTTTTCAGAAGATATGATAGAAAAAAATGTGACCATTGAATTAGTGATGCATGTATCATTTCATTTTACCTGAAATTGGTTAGAACAAAGGTTGGGGAAGTGAAAAGCTATGGTGAGCTATTCCATTTCATCAGGTCACAGCTTTTCACAAGGGTCAAATGAATCAGACACGTGAATACAAATGCATAAGTACATGAATAAATGAATGCAATACAAATACAGAATGTGTAGGGCTATACAGTTAAGTCGTAGTAATGATAGATTATTCTGGAGGCATGGATGTAGGGATGTTAGTCGATCTCCACTTTACACTCAGAAATAAGAGTATAAAGTCAAAGTTTGCCAAAGCTTTAAGAAAATAATTATAATGTTTTACTTGTGTAGCAACTTTGGGCCAGTGTATCTGTGATTGGAGTAAGTTTTCCAGGCTGAAATTTATCACCTTAGGCTCTACGACTTACTTTTGATGGTTAGAGATAGAACTGTGGATTCCTTCATTAAATGGCCCTGTATGAGTATTCTTTATTTTTAATCTCCTAAAAATAGATTTCCAGTCACTTCTAGTACTGCCATGATGTCAGCTGCACTCTTTGCTGACCTCAGCAGGCCTGACTTTAACTCATTTTCTCATTGTTTCTAAATTCTTTTCTGCTTTTCCCAATGGCTGGTCATAGCTTGGGAATGCAGACAACTGCCCTGCTTAGAAATGTGTTTAAAATAAATAACCATGAGGTGTCCTTCTAGAGTAAACTGCATGAGCTTCAGTGCATAGTCCATATGCCATAAGTATTTTAGCTTTTCAAGGTTCAGTTTTGCTTTTCTTTTTTATTTTTATTTTTATTTTTATTTGAGATGGAGTCTCGCTCTGTTGCCAGGCTGCAGTGCGGTGGCGCAATCTCGGCTCACTGCAACCTCCGACTCCCTGGTTCAAACGATTCTCCTGCCTCAGCCTCCTGAGTAGCTGGGATTACAGGCGCACACCACCACGCCCAGCTAATTTTTGTACTTTTAGTAGAGATGGAGTTTCACCATGTTAGCCAGGATGGTCTCCATCTCCTGACCTGGTGATCTACCTGCCTCTGCCTCCCAAAGTGCTGGAATTACAGGCGTGAGCCACCACACCCAGCCCGTTTTTGCTTGTTGGCTGTCTTGACTACAGATAAGTGAGGCACTATGTTTCTATAATATTGTCAACTCAAATATTTGCTTCTTGGATACTTTGGTATAACCAAGTTGCCCTTGATAGTACCTTAATACATAATATTTATGGTGAGCATTGAGCATATTTGGAAAATATATTTATTTTGAATTTGATTTTGGGACCTATTAAGAATCGTTCCATGTTCTGAAATGGGCTGATTTGCAAGAGAGCTGGGAAATTTGACATTCAATATCAAGAGTAGACCACGGGACACTTGAGGATACAGACATAAAGTCTCAGCTCTAATTTATAAGTCTCTAATCTGCTAAAGAGTGAGGTTCAAGTTACTGCTGCTCCTGACATAAATTGCTTTCTCTTTAGAGTGCCGTTCAAGTGTTTCCAATAGAAAGAACCTCTGCTCTTTCTTAGATAGAGGATCCTTTAGCAGCAGAGAGGCAGGAGAGGTGTTTTTGAAAAGGGAAAATGGCAGAGGAGTAGCAGGTTACATTGTCATTCTTACAAAGGCAATACTGGTTTGTTGTTCCAAAGATAAAAGGCAATAACTGGGTTATTCACAGATGGCTGTTCATTTACCATTTTTACATAGTAAAATTTATGTGTATTATGGAATTTTTGTCTCAAATCATTATGGAAGAATACAAGAAGTCTTGGGACTTCATCCTGGCTCCTGATCAAAATTAGGCACATATTCAATTACCGGATAAACGAAACTTCAGGAATTATATCCAATAGTTTTTTTTTATTTAAAAATTTATCAGAATCTTAGTTATTTAGGCCTTCTGTAGGCTTTTCCATGAGACAGGAGATATCTAAGGGAAAAAGAGTGGATTTGGTAATTGCTCAAAAACTATTTCAATTATTTCATCTCTCTCTCTCCACACACACACACACACACACACACGTACATACACACAGCATTTAGTGTTCTTGTACGTATATTTAAGAATGTTAAATGCATTACGTTTAAAGATATTGAATGGTTTTTTTTATACCTCCTTCACCTTCATTTTCAGCCGTATGAAGGAAAGTAAGTCCTTTAAAAATTTTAAAACCTGGCAAACAAAATATTTATAGCACCAGTTTTGCCTGCTGGTATGGTTGAGGGATAGAACGTTTAGATTAACTTTGGAAGACTAGGCATTTGAAAGTGGTCTCTGATACTCCCTGGTGAGTTGGCTTTTCTGGTGAGATCTAGTTACATGTAGTCATTGTTGCATTAAACCCAGAATTTTGCCTTCTTGTCTTGATTATAAAGAAAAGTGAATAGTCTTCTCATCTTTCTCCTAATTATTGAGGGACTTTTTGGCTTTTAGGGAAACCCCTGATCTAGGCTGTATGTAGCTATAACTTCCTAAGTGTCCATAATTGCTAGTTCTTAAAAAATGTTAAAAAGCATGAATTGCTTTTGGGGGCATGGTTTGTGTTTTCTTACCAGTAAGAAAGAAACCCAATTGGTAGTGAATATGTACATGCATATTTATATATGCATATATTGATGCATATAGTTTTTAATTCAGTTAAATGAGAATAGATGTATATATTAATGCTAAAGAATAGGAAGAAATGAGGGCAATATAGCTGTATTTAGTTTAGAACATCATAGAATCATAGAACTTAAAGCCATAAAGTATACTTTATGTTAGAGCTGTGACGTACTCAACCCGCCCATGTTCTGAATGAAATGATTGACTTCCAAAGAAGGTTAGTGAATTGTCCAAGGCCAGATGTCAGCTAGTAGAGGACTAGAAAGAATCAAGCTGACTCCCAGGGCACAGGGTCAGTGTCTAAAGAAGACATTTATTCTTCTAGACATAGAGGCCACTTGAGGTAGAGGTAATGTTAATGATAAAGACCCTAAATGGAATAAGGAACCAGTTTTTCTCAATTCTTATTGGAAATCCCAGAAAATTAGACACATGCAGTGATGAGAGTGTGAGATAAGATGAGTATCACTAGCCTCTGGCTTAGAAAAGTATCAGAGAAGACCTGGTGATCTATTAGGTGAGCTCAGAGCTATTGCCTGGAAACCTGTGATTCAGCCAGATGGGACACACAATTCACAGCTGGATGGACAACTACCAAAATGCATTTTTAATAGAAGGAGTATTCCTATTCCTAACCTGGGAGTTCAACAACCTTAGTATCCTTTTTCCTCCCACACAGACTCTCCTTACCCCAAGGCCATATTCCTTCCAGATAAACATTCTTGAGAAGATGGTCTGACCTTAGTGTGGTCCTTACATAGCCACTTGCATTCACAGCCAAAGTGCTGTGTCCAGGGAAGTGTTGGTTTCTGGAATGCAAGAAACAGAAGGGAAAGAGACCAGGAGCAAAAGGATGGGCCAGATGGCAACACCAAATGCTCTCAAGGAGTTGCGTTTTTTAATAACTCAGCTAACTGCAAACAAAACTAATTAAGCCAGTTATTCTGATTTATGCTACTATAGGCAGAAGTAAAGTACACTTACATTCCTCTTTTGATGACATTTAAAAGGTCAGAATACCTGAGTTGCAGATTTTTGTTCATAGCAGCCTGGTCTGTTGAACCACTCTTGAGAATTCAAATTAACCAAGCTCATTAATTCAGCATCTCTTCTGTTTCCCTAGACAGCAAGTGCCAATTCACCCATCCACCCAAACAGAATAATAAGATCCTGAAAGGCAAGTCATTAGTCATATCTGCGGATGATAGATTAGATGTGATTTAACAGGAAAGTGAGGTAAGAGTCAACTTATAGTAAGGAAGAGAGAGTGAAAATAACAGACGAAGGCATTTGTGAGACATCAGTTTTTGAGGGGGATGCTGTAAAGAATTTAAAGGAATCTGTTTGGCTGTGTGTGTTGTTAATGGTCTTATGTTGATTGGCAGGGCAGTCCTCTTCACTGTTACAAAAGCTGACCAGAATTGCTCTGGTTATGGAGTCATGGGAGAAAGTGGCTGAATTTAGCTGCTTATTTTACATATGAGGACACTTATGAAGAGAGTACATTTATAATTATGATCAATTTGAGGTCTAGGAATAAACGTTATCCAGGTGGTTTGCCATGAATAGCTCCCCCAGTATTGTGACTTTCATGAGAAACAGTTTGGAATCAAGCTTTTCAAAATCTGTGGAAGAACAGGCTTGAAAATTGTGTTTTTTTTTTTTTTTTCTGTATCTCTTTAGCACTTAAATGGACATCAAGTTCAAGTCTTCAGTCCCTTATTCTAAAACTATATGCCATGTGGTTTTCATCTTTAATTTCTTTGGCTTTTTTCCTGTTGCAGTCTCAAAATTGCCCACTTTGGGGCTTATTGGCCTAGCACATAAATCTGTCTTCAGTGGAACCATTTTTGCCAGAGTCTGCACAGCCAGGTATACAAAAGACATTGATTTGAAAAAGGGAGCTAAGCTGGTTCGATTATTTCTATTCGCAAGGCATATGTAGTTATTTTTACATTTCGAGTATCCCTGTGGACTTTCACCCATATGTTAAGGTAATATGTGGTTACCTTAAACTGACATATGGCATCTAAGCTTTATTTACAGCTTTACAGCAATGAAAAACAATTTTATAAACCTCCTTTAGATAAATTCTATTTTAATTATGAATAAAAATGACATTTATTTAAAATGTGTTTAAAACACTTTAAAATAATTGACTTAAATTCACATGGAGTTTAAAAAGGATGGTGTGATACACCAACTTCCTAAAAGGCTTGATAACGGCACGCCTACCCAGCTGCAGTAGATGCAGGAGTGGCTTTGCCACTTTCTTGCTGTGTAGCCTTTAGTACACCATCAACCTCTGTGGGCAAAATAATTTATCCATCAAGCAAGGGGCTTAGAATAGAAATTTTTCTGAGTCAGTAGTACCAGAATTTAGATTTCACAGGTAAATAAAACCTGAGAGTAAACCTGGAATTGCCAACTTTTTACTTCATTAGGTGTAGATGGTAAAATAATCATCTGTTAACATCATAATTTCATAGAAGAAGATCCTTTAAACACAGTGAAAAATTTATTATGAAAAAATTTAGTAAATACATTTACTAAAGGGCAATCTTTTTCTCCAAAGAAATACTGATGACATTGTATTCTTACATGTCTATTCATTGTTTTGGAATAATAACGACATATAATGAAGTGTTCAGATTCAACAATGCAACAAAGTTCATTTATAGTGCTGAACATGTTTTAAGACCTTATTTTTTAAATCTCATCCATCATAGAAAGTCTGATTTCACACAGGTTTGTATGTTGATAAACATAGAAGCCACAGTGTTAACTCAGTTTTATTTAGGCAGGTTTTGGGTGAGGAAGCCGGAAACCACAGTCCATGCTGCTTCCAGCTTCTTGCCCTTCCTCTTCCAAGGAAAGGAAGAAAGGAGATTAATCTACCTGTAAGTCTAATTGGCTTGGACTGGCAGCTTTTCTCCCTACCTGCTACTCACCTGACTTCCTCCAGGAGTTGTGCATCTGGGCCTGGACTTCTGACATGGAGCAATGAGGATATGTTTGTTCTGACAGGAATTCTGTGTGTAGGTGGAAAGTTCACCATGCATGGCATGACCTATAAAGAACCATTGTTCTACATTCTCTCTGCACTCCTGTGCCTGGTCAGAAACCTGTCAGGATTGCAGCAATTCATCTAGCAATATCAGAATAAACCACATCCTCTTTGAAGCACCACAGTGATGAGTCTGAACACCTCTCGGCAAACAGGGAGCTAAACAGGCTATAGTAGAGGTGACTTGGGATTTGTAATTTGTATACTTCCAAAATCTGTGGATAGTAGCTTTCTTTTGCTTGGTCAGGTCTCAGATGGCAGACAACAAATGGACTGGCCATGTGTATAGCATGTGCATTCTATGTCTAGTCTCTTACATAGTTCTCCACGTTGCTTAGTAGGATGGTGCTCTGGAAAAGAGAGAAGGATTTCCCTTTCTATTCCATTGTAGATCTGATTTTCTCAGGCCTCTTTACTGTCTTTGTACTAGATGGGAGAGTGTGGCTTATCAACTAAAGTTTGGAAGAGAGTAATCTAATGATGAAACAGTGGCACCAGGCTCTTCGTATGTTTTAGTTATGTCCCATTTAAATGGGTTTTGATGATTTTTTCCTGGAAAAGACCAGACATTTTCTCCTTTCTTTGGCACTTTACTTCTATTACTTTACAGCTGACATTTGAACTAGTTTGGAATAAGGCTCTTCAGTGAAATGGGGACGGTAGCATTAACTGAAGGGAAGGGCAAAATCTATGGCAATTTCATTATAAATCATTGCCTTGACTAATTAGGAAGCCATGCATGCTAAATAATGTCAGGGATAATAGAGATTTATTACAACAAATTAAAGGCTAGTCAGAGTGTGTCCTGAGATAAACAACATGGTAAAAGAAACATAAATGGCAGTAAGGGGAAGCATGAGATGACAAGACTCATGGATGTGAGTAGTAGTAGGAAACCAAATTATGTTCGTGTTTCATTTGCTTTGTATAAATCTCTGCACTGTTCCATGTGTGGATGAGAGATTGAGAATAAACACATACTCATTTATTCAACAAATATTTATTGTGTATTCCATGTGGGTACAGCATGGTAGTAGGTATTATGTGGGGTGTTCATGGTCTGACATGTCCATGGAAGGAGGTAAGTAACAATAAAGATGTATGGTTAAGCAAGAAAATGGACAGAATTAGCAATTGGTGCTGTGAGCCTGGAGATGGGTCATTGGCTGCTGTTGTCAGGGATGGCTTCTCAAAGGTTGGTTGTGAGGTTGATTGTTAAGGAATGGTTGAATTTAGATAGGCTGGCAGGAGGGGTGAGGAAGTCTGAGAGAGAAAGTGTAGAGGTGGAAATGAGAAAATTATGTTAAAGGAACAGTGAGGAGATGAGTAGGTCTATGCTTAGGTATTTGTTAGGTGGTGGCAGATAATTTTGGAAAGTGAGTCAAGGCCAGATTACCTAGGGAATGAAATACAATCCAAGAATGTTTTCTAATAGCAACATTAGTTTCTCACGCACATAGGAATATAAAATGTTTGTCATTCTTTAAACCTGTGATTAAGTGGACAAGGAAGGCTAGTTCCTTAGCATTAAAAAAATCTTGTTGGGATTTTAAATTGAACTCCAAGTTGAATAGTTTGTTTTTATTTTAAAATTTCTTTTCAATGTCTTAGTTCATTTTATGTTGCTATTCCAGAATACCACAGACTGGGTAATTAATAATGAACAGACATTTATTTGGCTCATGATTCTGGAGGCTGGTAAGTCCATGAGCATGACATCTGTCCAGGGCCTTTGTGCTGCATCATCCCATGGTGGGAGGCAAGAGGGCAAGAGGGCACAAGAGAGCAAGCAAGCAAGAGGGGGCCAAACTTGCTTTTATAACAGGCCCACTATCTTGATAACTAACCCACTCCCATGATAACAATATTAATCCATTCATGAAGGCAGAACCCTCATGACCTAATCATCTCTTATTAGGCCTCATCTCCCAACACTGCTGCATTGAGGATTACGTTTCTAATATGTAAACTTTGGGGAACACATTCAAACCACAGCATTAAGGGTTCCTGAACAAAGAGGTTTTACAATGATCAGTGCTTGAGGGCTTTATATACCCAGCTTTGTACCGTGATTTAATCCCTTTTCACTTATTTTATTTTTCTTGTAAAGGTTATGCTGAATTACTGGAGAGTTTTTGCAATGAAGGAGTCATCAGTTAAGAAAATCTATCTTCTGACTAATATCTTCTGAGTCAATAATGAAGATGTACTGTTTTTTGGGGAAAATAGGACCTAGTTGCCTGGGAGGCAGAAATATTCTAAATATTCTGCTAAGTGAAAATCAATAAACTAATTCTGTTTAAACAATAAAGGTAGACAAATAATCTTGCAACCTTGCGGACCCTTTGGCTAGTCTAGTGTAGTAAAATTAATTTAGCTTTTACATTTCACTTACTTTGATGTTTTTCCACTTTAGTATTTTGACCTCATTTTAGCTTGTTGTGTTCTATCTAAATCTCAGATTGTTTTCAAACTGTGCTCCTTTGAGCCCTGGAAGGTCTGTGGAGCCTCCCTGGGGCTGTTAGGAGTGCATAGGGAAGAGTAGGCAGGCTCTGCCACCCCATTTATCCCTAGCACAGCTCCAGCTTCAACTGGAGCATACTCTACATTTGACTGGTTTGTTTGTTCCCATTTCTGCTTAAGCTCTTAATTGAACAAAGCTGACTTTACAAAACTGACTTGAAAACCTCTAGTGTTACCCAGTGACACCAAAAGAAGCAAACATTTTGGACACATCAGACATATTTCTAGTCCAGTAAATGGATGGTCCCACATAACATTATTTTTTGATTCTCCTTTTCACCTGATTTCAGCTGCAATTATAGGTGTGTTGTGAAAAACATACAGTCAAGTTAATTTACAGGCATAGGGCTTTTGTTTTTCAGAGACAGATACATAAATTGGTGTATCTTTGAAAACTTTCACCTTCAGTTTCTCCTCCTTCATGTCCACCATCTGTTCTTTATTTCATCATGCCTTATGGGGCTGTAAAGGAAACAAAATATAAATTCTTTAAAGGAAACCAAGCTTTTGCTATTTTCTACTTATAGCTGCTGAGGTGCTGATAATATTGAATGATCACTATAAGAAACAATAAACTTTTACTAAGAAACATAATATTTATATTTGAATCCACCAACTCAGCCTTTTCCTCCATTATTCACTCTGGAACTCTTTGGACATAATTCATGTTTTATTGGCTTAATTAGATAAAGGTGACTTTTATTGTGACATCAGTAGATTGCCATTCAAAAACTGTGAGTTCAAGTTTAGGTTTCTTAGTCACATGTCTGCTTTCAATTCTGAGTTCTTATAAAAATATGTTATATTGTTTCTTAAGGACTGGTTTTTACAGTATTCAGGATACCAAATTTCATTAGCCCAGAAGAAACTAAACTAAATTTCTAATTTTATCCATACAATGAAGTTTTATCCATACAATGAAGCACAATCTCCCACTATTACCCCATTGCACACACATCCAGATATACACATCAACCGACACTGACTTTGGTAACTCACTGAAGATATAGTTCCACTGCAGCAGAGTATTTTGAAGTAGTGGTATAGGTTACAACACATATTTTATTCCCTGTAGTCTCACCTCCTGGAATCCTGTGTTGATGTAAATCAAGAAGTGCCTGGTTTGGTGAGCAGGATCTTGGGATAATTTATTGGGCACATGGTGAACCACTTGCCTGCCATAAGGTCAAGAAATGTCTTAAACCCAGCTTGATTCAGAGAGAGAAGCTTTCACAGTGATTTTATAGGCTTCAGGCTAATTTTTTTTCAAGCTTTCCCTTCCTTTTCCTCCTCTAGGCTCACCCAACACATATGATAAAGGGCAGGCACAGCAAAAGGAACATTATTAGAAGAGCTAGCAGCCTGTGATTTGTCTCAGGATGTTTCATCTCATCTTCTTGTAAATTCTTAACATATCATGGTCTTTAGCATTCATTTATAAATACCATATAAAACAAAATTTCCTTGGTACCCCACGGCAGACCTCAAAAACTCTTCATTTATAATCCAGCTAAGGGGAAGCAGGCAATCTTCATCTTTCTCAAGGATATCTTCATGTATACTGGCCCAGGGTCTGGTCTAACTCAAGCAGCCCAAAAGGAAAGGAAGAAATCTTTTGGTCATGGTGTCAAATCTGGCCATTGTGAGCCACCCGGCTCTGAAGGCCTGGTGGTAGATTTGAATTTGCTGCCTGAGTACATATCCAAGTCTTTTTTAATATTCAATCTCAATATGATAATTTATATCATAGCTCACTAGTACAGATGGCTATGGTACAGTGATTTCACAGAAAGTAAATAGAATGCTAATTTGTTGAACGCGACCTATTTGAGAGTAAACACTCTTCCCGAGTCTCATGTGACTTCTTTTCTGTGCTCCTTATAAAGACAATTAAAACAAACAGACAAACAAATAGAACCCTAGTCACTTACAAGAAGATTAATTTAGGCCTGGATGATATTTGGGGAAAATTGCAGACATGCAAATAGAAGTCTGTTCCTTTTTTTTTTTTTTCCTTTTTCTTTTAGCACTAAATGTTGACTTGTATGCAAAACCTTCTACTGAATTGTTGACAGAATGGCCTGTTTTGTTGATTGTTTAATACTTTGGGGCAAAGGTTTTAATCTATAGTGGACTATAATGAGCTGGTTGTATGGATAGGTCTGCATTGGTAGTAGGAACTTCTGAGAATTTGTAATTTCTGTTTTACAGAGTTAAAAATTTCCATTAGTTTAAGACTGAAGGGGACCTAAGTTAGGTTGCGATTTTGACTTTGTGGAGATGCCAAAATACAGTGTAAGGGAAGGTAAGATCAATCATTTGTTGAGATGGTTATTTCTTCATTCATTTATTTATATATTTATATTTTGTTGAGTTATTGTTATGTATGACGTTCACTTTTTATTCAACAGTGGAATTCCTGCTTTATAGGTCATAGATTCCAGGCATGCCACTTGAGCTTATATGTATGACTTCCAAACTTACTGGCCCTTGATGTCTGTTGCCATCATCATGACTTTAAGGTGTTAGCAAATGGACCTTAAAACCCATTAGAGATACAGAGCTAGAGCACATCCTGGAATGTTTTTGGAAATATCTCAGTCCTCACTAGAGATGATTCTTGCCTAACATTATCTAAAGAAAAACAACAGCAAAAGCCTGTGTGGTGCAGAGTAGTAATGGCTAGGTGGTCTGAACCACTGACTGTATGCTCGTTGGAAGTAGCTGTCTGTGAAGGCACATATCTGCCTCCATGTAATCTATGTACTACATGAGGAGTTGCAACTGTGGTCCAAGGGCCAAATACCGTCACAGTCATGTTTTATTTGTCCCAAATGGTGTTTTGACAATTGGAAAATTCATATACAAATCTAAGTGTCTGTTTTCTGTTGGTAAACTGGAAGGTCACCTAACACTGACTGCACGTTGCCACATGGCTGCAGTCAGTGGAAACAGTACAGTGGCTGCCTCTTTAGTGGAGGTGTTCTGGTTTTCTATTGCTATGTGACAAACCATCTCAACACTTAGTGTTGTGAAACATCAGCCTTTCATTATATTCATAGATTAGGTGGCTCAGGAATTTGGACAAGGCATAGTAGGGATGGTTTGTTTCTGCTCCACAATGTCTGGGGCTTCTGCTGAGGAGACTTACATTCTGAAGGCTGGGACCATCTGGAGGTAACTTTACTCACGTATCATATGCCTGGGCTGGGATGGCTTGGAGTTCCTTGAGCATCCCCCGAATTTCGGTGCAGATTCCAGAATTTCCATGTGTTCTTTTCATGTGTCTTCTGCAACATGGTGCCTCAGGATAGTCAGGGCTCCTACAGTGTGGCTCGGTGATCCAAGGGCAAGTGTCCTAGCAGAACAAGGCAAAAGCCACCTGGCATTTTGTGACCTAGTCTTAGAAGTCATACTGTGCTACTGTCTTGTACTGTATTGGTTGAAGTAGTCATAAGCCGATCAAGATGCAAGCAGAGTGGTCACAGACACCTCTTCTTGATGAGCTAAGTGACAAGGAGTTGCAACTATGTTTTAAAACCACTGACGTAGGGGACAAGCATGTTTTCATTTGCTGTAGTCTTCACCACTCCCTATTACATTGCATCCAGGCTGCTTTACCAACTTATGTTATCTGACCATTGTCAAGAGTATTTGAGTTAGAGATCGCTGTTCTTCCTTGGTTCTTCCAAATTTAGATAAACTCTAAATTCTAGTTAGGGTTTGTTTTTGTCAGTGTTCATAGGAGGATAAATCTGAATGTTCCCTTTGGGGAAAAGAGTAGGAGGCAGCATGGACTTACAGTGCAAACTTCCTGTAGGAAACTGAATATGATTTTTGGCTGAAGAAGGTAGATCCACTGAAGTATGAGTCATGCTCATTTTGGTCCTGTCTTTTATTTGCACTTGCAGAAATATATTCTCCTATTCATATATTTATTTCTTTATTTCTTATTCTTGGTTATGTGCATTTCCTCCTGCATTTTTTTATTCTGGGGAGTATGGGCAAAGCCATTTGCTTGACTATTATTTTTAAAACATCCTGTGGGTGTTATCACTATCATTGTAACTAATGGAATCTTACTTAGTAGTGCTACACTACTAGGAATGTTAGAAATGAAGCAATCAGAGTTTTTTTTTAATTAAGGAAAAATAACTAAAACTAAAGATATTCCTTTTCCTTTTTACCAAACTCTGTTCTTTGAGAGAAGGCATCACAATTTCCCTGGTTCGAATGCTGCATGTTATCCCAGACTCTTCCTTATCCGTCATCCTAGAATGTCAGCAAATTTGGGCAACTTATTTTCCAAAATACTCCTTCTATGTGTCCCCTATCCCCTGTTACTCAGACGCACACAATCAGCCTAGACCCACATAATTTTTCACTTGGGACTTCCAGTATTAGGGCACCTACCTTGATGTTCTCCTCATCTCTAATATCTCCCATATTCCAAACGGTTCTCTGTTTTAGAGCAACCTTCCTAAAACCTCCCGGTTCATGCTAATTCTCTGGTAACAAGCCAGCAGTGCCATCTCTGTGCCTCTGCATAAAACTCATTGTCTTTTTGTACATGACACAGGAGGGCCTGTAATATCTGGACTCAGCTCAGCTCATAGACCTTATATCCAAATTACTCCCATATCCTCTAACACATTCACACCCCAAGTTGGTCTGGTCATAACTGGCTGCTTGCTTCTGAGTACTTGCCAGCTATGCTTGGCCAAATTCTGCACTGGAAGCCTCTGCTGGTATTCTGTCATTTTCATTGTGTGGTAAAGTCCTCATCTTTGAGTTTTTGTGGCATTCCATAGTATTTATCCCAGTATAATAGTTTGTTTACTGTGTATCTTCCCAATTCTAATTCAGATTTTTTGAGAGTAGAAGCCATCTTTTGTCTACATATCCCAATGCTTGGCTTGGCATAAGTAGGGCTCTTGGTAAATGTTTATGGAATGGCCAACTGATTGAAGCCCGTGAACCCATTCCAAAATTACTGTTGTCGAATGGCAGTGTTCAGAGTATTCATAATGGGAGAGAGGACCCTTTGGCTTTGTAGTTGACAGGGAGAATGCATCACTTCCTGTGCTTTCCACACTGAAAGAGAAAACATAAATACATATTTGGGAGGAAAACTATGAAAGAGCTTTATCTAAAATTTATGTATCTTGATTATATATTTGTGTGTATTTCAAAAGTAGAAAGTCTTAAATACAATCCTCATTGGTATATGTCAAGAAAAACCTTCCTTTGTGTGTACCCACACTGGTGACACATTTCTTAGTGCCCTCAGTGTGCAGGCAGAATTTTCACAAAAATCCTATCAGAAATCACCTGGTATAGTGAGAGAGACATGAGCTTTGGAGCCACGCACACCCTGTACAGATCTTGCTTCCAGTTTCTTCCTAAGCTTCATGTCACTGGGGACAACTTATGTCACTTCTCAAAGCCTCACCTTATTTATAAAGTGTAGGTAGCAGTTAATAGTGGCTGTTGATAAATGTTAGGTCCCTTACTCCCTCCAAAGAGGAAATAATAGTCTGCCTAATTTATATTTGTTTGACAATTAGATAGCCATCTCATTTATCTCTTGGCTCCCTATTTTTGTATTGAAATCTCAGCAACTTAGAAGTGAATAAAGCTCATATGCAAGGTAATTATTATTAACTATGTGTAGAGGAGATATAATATCCCAGAATCAAAGAAACGAGAAGTGAAGAGCTCTCAAGTGACTCTAGTCTTGGTTAGGGCTCCATACTTTTATGTCAGCTCTGACAGCTTTCAAATGGATCACCTTGGTCACTATTATTTATAAAAGAAGAAATATGCACTTAAGCTTTCAGTGTGTCCAGAATTTTACAATTTCAAGCTCACTTAGTCCTTGGACCCCTTTTGCCTGCTATTAGAGTGTTAGGTCAATACCTCAAATTAATCTGTATTATCTCACACCTTATAAATACAGGTTCAGAATGGTTTGGGTGGCAAGGTGGTACTGCAGCTATTGTGATCCACAATCTTGTTTTACGAAGAGTTCAGATTTGTGTGTAACTTGGAGCAGGTTCTTTACCAAGTCAAAGATAAAATTACCTATGTTTCAAACAAAAACAGTTGTTCTAAGAGGTTGTTCTGCATTTTTCTAGGAGGTTAGGGGAAAAGGGGAGATAAATGACTTTTGCTTGAATCCCCAGGCTCTAGGATCTAGGCCAAACAGAGATTGAACTGCCTCTTAAAATTTTTATTATTATGCACTCTAGGAACCCCTCGAACAGAGACTAATGTACTTTTAATGACTGGATATTAAAGAATATTTATTTCAAGTATAAAAATTTGCTGTTTAAGTGATTTTCTTTTCTCCCTTGCCTCAACTCAGGCATAGAAGGAGCAAAGTCTAATAACTGAAAATAGAACAACCAAAAATACCCCCCTCTCATAAATATGACATGATTATAGATGGCACAGTTTTGATAGGATAACCCTGTATAGTGAATTGTAATTTGGGGAAGGAAGGTATACAGTCAACAGCACGATATGACAGGTGAGTAGAGGGCCAAGATATGGCAGCAGACGTGTTCAGTGAGGCTGGAGAGACATTGGGGACCAGGTTTGGCTGATAGTAGGTGGTGATCTTGAACATTTTACTGAGACAAGACTACACGGATAAGTACAGCCTTCTAAGGAAAAAGATGACATTAGTATATATAATGTGTTAAGAGTATGAGATCTGGGGCCAGACAAGGTTTGAATCCTAGCTTATCCACTTGCTACTGTATGACATTGGACAAGTTATATAACCTCTTTGGGCCTCATTTCTCTCATTTGTAAGAAGAGGATGGTAATAATTCCTACCTCATAGGGATATTAAGTGAGTATGAAGAGAGTCAATAGTCAATGTATGTAAAGCATTTGGATTGATACCTGTGCACAGTAAGTGCTGCATAAAAAATGTCTACTTTGAATTATCAGGATTTTCCATTGATTACCCCATCACTTGGACACTGTAGATGAAGATCAGTGGTCACATATTTGAAAGACTTTGCCAGGTTGCTAATAATCTAGTGAGTGATTTTGCAGTGTACGTTTAGGTATCTCATTAATTTCTTGAGTTAATTTTTGTAAAAGATATAAGGTCAGTATCTACAATAATTGTGTGTTTTTTTTGGAGGGGGGAGCGGTACAGATGGGCATCCAATTATCCCAGTACCATTTGTTGAAAGGACTTTATTGAATTGACTTTACTTCTTTGTTAAAGATCAATGGACTGTATTTGTGTGGGTCTGTTTCTGAGCTCTGTGTCCTATTTCATTGACATATGTGTTTGTTCTTTCACTAATTCCACACTGTCTTGATTACTGTAGTTTGAAGTAATTACAGAAATTGGGTTGTGTGATTTCTCCAAATTTGTTCTTCTGTATTGTGTTGGCTATTCTGGATCTTTCATCTTCCTACTTAAACTTTAGAATCAGTTTGTTGATATCTATAAAACAGTTTGCTGGGATTTTGGTTGGAATTCCATTGAACCTACAGATCAAGTTGGGAAGAATTGATACTTTAACAGTATTGAGTCTTCCAATCCATGAACACAGAATGTCTCATCTCTGTTTATTTAGGTCATCTTTGATTTCTTTCATCAGAGTTTTGTAGTTTAGCACATATAGACCAATTTTATTGGGTTTATACCTAAGTATTTTATGGCTTCTTTGGTGCTATCATAAATGATACTTTTTCTTACATTTCAAATTCCAGTTGTTTGTTGCTGGTATATAGGAAGGCAATAGACTTGTGTGTTAACCTTGTATCCTCTGACCTATACTTGCTTACTAGTTTCAGTTCCAAAAGGTTTTCTTGTTGTTGGCGGCTTGTTTTTTGTCATTTCTTTGAGATTTTCTACATAGGTAGTCACAGCATCTGCCAGTAAAGATAGTGTTATTTCTTGCTTTCCAGTTTCATACTATTTATTTGCTTTTTTAGTCTTCTTGTACTAGTAAGACTTTAAATACGGGATTGAATAGGAATGGTAGGAGAGGACATTTTTGTCTTGTTCTGAATGTTAGGGGGAAGGCATCCAGTTTTTCACTGTTAAATGTGATGTTAACTGTAGATTTTTAAAAAATAAAGTTGAGGAAGTTCCCTTCTATTCCTAGTTTGCTGATAGTTTTTTTTTTTTTTAAATCAAACTGGATGTTGGATTTTGTTAAATGCTTTTTCTATGTCAGTTGATATCATGGTTTTTCTTCTTTAGACTATATTCTCTTTGAACTTCATCACTTTTTAAAATAACCCAATCTTGTGTTTGAAGGTACATTAATCTTGCGCAGATAGTTGTGCTTTGTATATTTTTGTATTGCTTTATAGCATGGGTCGGTAAATTATGGCCAGTAGGCCACGTTTAGCCTGTTGCCTGTTTTTACATGACTTGTAAGCTGAGAATGGTTTTTACATTTTTAAGTGGTTGGAAAAGATCTAAAGAAAAATAATATTTTATGACAAGAAAATCATGACATTTAAACTTCATTGTCCATAAATAAAGTGTAATTGGAACACAGCCATGTGCATTGATTTATTTATTCACTGTTGCTACATTTGCACTACAGTGGCAGAGTTGAATATTTGCAACAGAGATCACAGACTTTCAAAGCCTAAAATACTTATTTACTGTCTGGCTCTTTATGGAAAAAATTTGCTGACCTCTGCTATATAGTATCCCATTGGATGAATATTCCACAAAATGTGTAGTTTTGGCAATTGCAAAAAAAGCTATCATAAGATTTTCCTATGTGCATACTTGTGCATCTAAGCGTGTATACCTTGAAGTGGCATTGCAGGGTCATAGCAATGTGTCCATCTTCAGCTTTACTAGATAATGGCACATGTTCCGGAGTGGATATTCCAGATTACATTCTCACTAGCTGTGGCTGAAGCTCCTTATTGTTCTATGTCCTTACCAACAACGACTATATATATTAAGTAGACTATTGTACTACTTAAAATTTTTTGCCAATATGATGGGTGTAATCTAGTATTTCATTTAAGTTTTAATTTGTTCCTTCCTGACTGCCAATGAAGCCTTTTATATATTTGAATGTTTATCGACATTAATTCTTTTTCTTCTAAAATACCGATTATCTATGTTTGTTGTCTTTTTTTCCTTAACCTCCCATATTGATAACTGTATCCTGTCTACCTTGTTTTTGATTTTGAGTTCAGTTGTATTCATTTCACTTATTTCTCCTTCTAATATGTTTTTCATTTCAGTAATATTTTCATTTTTCTATTTTATTTTTTATTTGAACTTTGCCACATTATTTTTATCTTTTTTTTTTTTTTGAAACTTATTTCTCCTTTTATGAGCTCTTCTAGCTAAAATTTATCTGTAGTCATGGAGAACTATTTGCCTGAAATTTTTTCCTGTTTCATTGTGTTTTTCTTTTTGCTATGTTCTTCATCTTTTGCTCATGGGGCCAAGGGAATGTGAACTTGGGCAATCTGAAGTTTCAGTTTTGACTTTAGTTCAAGGCAACCAAATTGTTGCATTTTCTTTGCCCTGTGGGTTTGTGTTGCCTTAGCATTTAGCCTTTAACAGTTGATGTCATGCACAGCAAAGTTGCCAATGTCAAAGGCTGACTTTGTAATCTCATGGTCTTGCTGCTTTTCCTCTGTCAGACTCACCTCTCAAAGGTTAGGTTAGAGGTAATACAAATGAGGATGTAAAAAAAGGTTTAAGTTTTATCTATCTCTCCCATGATATTCTGTGACTTTTTCTGTGTCTTTTTATTGCTACCAAATGATCACAGTCCCTGTGATTATCACCTAGTCCTCTTGTCCCCAGACATACACCTCTTCGTCTCCCTAATCATTGAGTGGGCCTCCCCCTGGAGGCCTAATCTGTGTTGAGCTTTTAGGAACAGCTATTTCCTCTGATGTTGGAGGAGGAGCACCTTGCATTGTTTAGGTGTGCTTCACAGTTTGCATTTTGTGGTTGTCACTGTGTAAGTTTCTTCTATCTTTAATTTTTTGGTTTATTTTTTATTGGTTTTGAAGGAGGGGAATTCCTTTGTATAGCCATTTTTAACTGGAAGTCATGACATACTTTTTTTGGTGCTTTAAAATGAATGTTGTGTTAGGAAGACAAAATAAGTAGACAATTGTTTTATTTCACTTTTTTATCCGTATATGTTGATGTCATGTAAAAAGAGCCAGCATTGGTAAGGTGCTTTTTTTTCTAAAGGCATAAATATCTGGAATGGAAGGGAAATTCTTTTTCTATATGCAATAAAAGCAAAGTGCCCAAAATATTGATTTTCCTTCTAAAAGCTTGATGTAGTATATCTTAATTATGTAGGAATTAAAGCATATGATGTAGTTATTATATTAATTGTACATGAAAATCATGGCAAACATTCAAATATACATCTCCGAATGTGATTTGCCAGCTTTTTTGTTAGTCATAATTATCTCTTTCTTAATTAGGTTTGCCTGATTATTGGTTTCTTAAAATATGTGCATATTTTAATGATCATAGGGAAGTCAGTTTATGGAAAAGCATCATTGAATGGGTTTTACAGACTCTGAGTTGCTCCTGCTGAGGTTTGGCGACATATGGTACCTTGTCTGATACAACATCTTGTGTGAAAAATCATGCTCAGAAACCAAAACAAAAACAACAGGAAATAAGAATAAACTACAGCAACATAAAATTTTCCTCAGTGAAAATGCTCTTAAGTAATTTCAGCAAATCTATCATACCTTGTGACTGCAGATAAACAGTGCTAAATATCCTCTTTTTATTTATGAGAAAGAAGAGTTTAAAAGAAACTGGACACTGTAATCTCCAATATTTTAAAGCAGAACTATATATGTAAAAGAAAGAATAAGTTTTGTAGTTCTCTAATTTTTTTAAATAAAAAATAACCTTTTCTGGTGATATACCTAATGCTAGATGACGAGTTAGTGGGTACAGCGCACCAGCATGGCACATGTATACATATGTAACTAACCTGCACAATGTGCACATGTACCCTAAAACTTAAAGTATAATAAAAAAAAAAGTAAAAAAAAAAAAAAAAAAAACCTTTTAATTTTGCTAATAGTAATAGGTATACATTGTAGCAAATTAGAAAAAACGCTTAAAATTCAAGAAGATGAAAACACCATCTTCCAGCCACACAAACATAACCATTGTTAGTAGCCTATTGTACATTTTTCATATTCATTTCTATATACACATATGTTTTATAAACCAAAGTAAAATGATACTCAACATGCTGTTTTGTAGTCTACTTTTAAGGTAATAATCACCAACTTTATAATATCACCACCATGTCAATAAATTTACATCTTACTTATTACCTGGTCCATATTTAAAATTTAACATTTGTCCCCCAAATATCCTTTAGAGCTTGTTTGACCAGTCAGGATTCTATCCCAGACTACCCTATCATCATCTAGTGATGATGTCCCCGAAATTTCTTTCATCTGGTACAATTCCTACATTTTTCCCTATGGCACCAACTTGTTGAAGAGGCTGGGCAAGGAGAGATTGGGCAAAATTTACAGATTTTTGACGTTAAATTTTTCTAAGGTAGTATTTAACCTCTTGGGCAATGAAAGACTCACATCTTAAAAGGTTTAGACATAAAATATATTACTGAAATGAGAAAATCATTTTATTCATCTATAAAGATATGCTAATTATTCATTACTTACGTGTTTAGTCTATGAGATGTCTTCCAAACTGTGAAGCTCTGAATTCTCCAAGCTCTTCCTCTATTTTTTATTGAATGAACTGAAATGATCATGGGTATTAGAGATTGGTTGTTGAATTTTGTATATACTATTTTTTGTCTTCACACTGACATGCATCCATGCATGCACACACACACTTCCTTTTCCTGGGCGCCTTAAGCCCACTACCAAAAGTAGTAGTATAGAGTGCCTGCAGTGTGCTATGTGTTGCATTAGATGCCATACGAGATGCGAAGATGAATAATACAGTATTTTCCTTCAGGAACCCCTGCAGTATAATCATGGAGAAACAGTCTACCAGAAATATGAAGAAATAAATGCCAACTTAGAGGACATTCTTCGAACAATAAACAAGACAGCATTAAAAATAGTCCATGATCTTGCATTTTAAAGTCAGTTGTATTGAGTTACCGTTGACATATAATGAAAATTGCAACCATTTTAAGTGTCTAGGCTCATTTTGAACCCCTATTCTGCTGCAATGACAAACTGCTTGTAAAGTTTCCTACAAATCCCATCTTTCCTTTGCCTTCCAACTATTCAATATATTATGTGCTTGCCTATTTCCTCTGTCTAGAATGCCCTCCTTCCCACTTGCTTTGCAAGTTTCACCCCTGGATGCTTACCCTCCCCCATGCTTTTAGAAATCTATGTGTATAATACCTTTTACCAAAGAAAGTGAGTGTACAATGTTCTTCCACTTCACTTGAATAATATCTTAACTTCACTTTGTCCCCTATTACCAAACATTTTCATTTTTCTTTTTCTATTTCATCCATTTTATAATATGGTTTTCCATTGACCATTATATATCAGGCTTGCTGCCAGACCCTGGAGCAGATAAAACTTAGACCTTGTCCTTGCTTTCATGACACTAAAATATAGTAGAAACGACAGAGCCAGAAACAATGACAATACAATGTGGTAAATGTAATAGAGATAAGTGCAGTGATCTATGGGAACAAAGAGTAGGAGGTGACCAACCATATGGGGAAGAGGGAGAGCTTCACTAAGGTGACAACTGAGTTAAATCTAGAGACAAATGTGATTTGCCAGGTAGAGAAGACAAGGTCATTGGTGTAGAGGGAACAGTATGCATGCATGGTGGTCAGAAGTCAAGCTCTATTTCGGGAATTCTGAGATGTTAGTGTTCTTGGAACATCCTTTCGTGCATATATTTGTCAGTACAGGCACAAATACTCCCTTCCATAATCCCTTTTGATTTTACTTTCTACTTAATCTTAAACTCCTTCACTCCAGTGCACTATTATATTCTTTCTTTAAAAGGCTGTTAAATCAGGTATACTACACATGCTGAATAGATATTTTAGGATTTTTTTTAAATGAAGTCATGCTTGTGTTATATAAGGATAAAATACTAAACTATTAACATCAGAGAACAAGATGTGATTATTTATAGAAATTCAGTAAGCTGTCATTAAGGTTTTGAAAACAGTTTACCTTTATAATAATGATTCTGAAGAAAGACAATTGTACTTTCAACGAATGAGGGCAGAAAACCACAGACAGGGAGTGGTTCTTTGTTCTCCAGAAACTTTATCACTCAGTATTCCGTAAATTGCGGATAGTTTAGCAGGTCAGACATTTCTGAGAAAGGAAGCTTTGTACTTCATTATTTCTTCTCAGTAGTGAAATGACGTTCCGGAAGATCAGACATCAGAAATGTCAGTGTGCTTAATGACAGGACAAAGCCACAAATGCATTGTCTAAAAGCTAAGTAAGGTCGGCTTAACCTACAAAATACTGATAAAAGTTAATCTCCATTGATATCCCCTTTGATACATTCTCTTTTGTCTCCTCATTACCAAGAGTAGCACGTAATAAAATGTTCCATAAATCTAGAGGAAAAAATATGCAGGTGGTCAAGGATGTAGGGTCTCTTGATTGGCTCTTAAATGGTCTCTCCATTTGCATGAAATTCCCAGAGCCTCCAGCCCTGCTCCCTGTCAGTACCACATTTGGCCCACTGGATTGGACAACATGCTTTTTTTGAAACAAATTCCAATTTTGTAAAAAAGTCTGTGTTGAAGGTCCTAATTTTCTTGGTGTTTTATGTGGTTATTTGCTTTTCTGATTTCATTTCCTAGTATACCAATGGCAAACACTAGCTTATGAATAAGAGATTAGCCACGTAGAACTGTCTTAAGTGGGTTTGGGTTCATAGATGGCTACTCAAGAATAGAATCAGCCTGTGTACAAGGTTCTCTTGGAATTTAAAATCATCAACTGCCAATGCATTTTGGTCTCATCATGAAGTTTTATACCATATATACACTTACTATGTAGTAGATGTGCACTTAACCAGCTTCCATTTAACCGACTTAACAGATTAACTGATACTTTCTATTTTTTTTTCTGTAAAACATACTGACTGATGCCCATAGAACTCATAATACTTGCAGCTAGAAGGAGATACTCTCTGTTATGTTTGCACACTTGTCTCCTGAGTTGAATTTTGCTTACTAAGAGTTAACTGTATGTATTCCCAAACCTATTTATATCAGTTGCAGTTATTATTGTAATTTTGTAATATAATGAAATAATACATAGCTGATGAACTATAATTGTAACACAAGAGTTATTTTTCTATGAAAAGTAAATCAAATGCTAAGGAAAGATTCAGTAAAGGTAATTCATTTCATGATAATTGCTATCAAATTGGAGATATGAAAGAAAATAGTAAAATATTTGAAAACAGAATCATAAAAATCTAGAATGAATTTGTTAGGTTATAAATTTCTCACCCCACATTTAAATTTTTAAGTGTTTTTAATTTCTTACTACATGTGTTATCTTGTTTTCTGCTGCTATAATAGAATACCACAACAAAAATTTATTTCTTACACTTCTGGAGGCTGGGAAGTCCAAGAGCGTGGCACTGGTATCTGGCAAGGGTCATTCCATGGTATAAGGATGGAAGGGTGGAAAGTGGAAGCAAGTGCACAAGACAGAGGAAATTGGGCCAAACTGCCTCCTTTTATAATTAACCCACTCTCATGATAATATTCTTAATCCATTTATGAGGACAGTGCCCTCAAAAATCTAACCATCTCTTAAAAGCCCCATCTCTTTACACTGTTGCTTCGGGGGTTAAGTTCCCAACACATGAACTATGGGGGACATATTCTAACCATATCACTATGCTTTAAAGAATAAAGCAAAACTAGAAAATCTAGGTGATGCATTTTGCATTGGTTTATGTGAGTATTACAGTGTAGACACTGAGAAAAAGTGTTTGCTTTTATATATCATTTAAAAAATGATTCCCAATTTAAAAATTTTTAATTGACATTGTACATATTTAAGGTATATAGCATAATGTTTTGATATACATTAAAAATGACTTCCAACTTTTAAAATTAATGGAGTAACCCATTATGCCATATCTTAGACCAAAGACGTGGAACACATCTGAAATACAAAAGCTTCCTATTTTTATGTGCAGTCATGCAAAGCGGAATATTCCCTGTTAGACCCACTGGGCTGGAATTTTTCACTTTTATAGAAGAATGAATTTCTGGACCTAGTCAGAGAAGGAGATGTACAGGCCCTCCAGCTATTAGGGAACCCATCATGGGTAATTGAGCCATGGAGAGTTAATGTCTTTGTAAATCTGTTTTCTTGGCACAGAATATTCAGGGGCATATCAGACATGTTTTCCCACCCGTTGATAACAAATATATTCTAAGTCTCCAATATGAGATGTGACTGGGAAGTAAAGAGACAGATGTAACCAATATTCCAGAATTTATATATCCAAATGAACTTTCTTTTTCAAAATAATGACAGTAGGAGGTTCAGTAATTATTCCAAAGATGCTATCTCTACTCAAAATCATTTTTGGAACTCATGTGAAATTGCTTTCAAAAACAATTTGCATGCTTCATGGGAATGCCAGCTGAATTGCTTCAGATACATTCCTGATTTTAAACCAATGATAGTTTTACCTATCTTGATTTACCATGTTGATTCCAAATAACTACCTACCTACGCATAAGTGCCAAGGTTTTCCATTGGTAGGATATGAAAAAGCATGTATTTAAGACCTTAAAGACAGTAGTCCACAAAGGGAATTTCAGACAAGCCTTGAGCAATGGTGGCATCACTGAAATAAATATAAACTATTTAATGAGGTGAATGCTTTGAAGAGTTTTCATTTGGATATATAAATTTTTATTTGTTAAAAAGCTGAATTGGTCATATTTTTCTAGAGAGAGGGGTTAGCAAACATTTTCTGTAAAGGGCCAGATAGTTAATATTTTAGACTTTCTGTGCTGTGTATGTCTCTGTCACAGCTATTCAACTCTGCACACAAGAGCACATATAGATAGTACATAAATGAATGTGTATGACCTGTTCCAATAAAACTACATTTACAAACACAGCCACCAGGTTGAATTTGGCCTCTATGGACCATTGTTTGTCAACTATTGCTCTACAAAATGGAGTCCTGAAAAAACAAATGATCCTCAATAATTCTATCTCACTTTCATCCACTAAAAATATAGATTTGAATCATTGCTTTCATGTTTGATACAATAATCACCATTTTACAGGACAGTTACTTGTGTCAAAGAAGACAAACATTTCCTGACCAAACTAACATATAATTGCAACCTGATATGCTTAGCCTGTAGCCTAAAGCATAATAAGTCTAAAGGAGAATTTACTTCTGTATTTAATTAGCGAAAAGTGCTCACTACCTCTATATTGTTCTGACCATCAATGTTTTTGCCCCAAAGCCTGGCCATACAAATACCTGGAATGGCTACATTGGAGATTTGAAAAGATATGAGGGATCAGTTCTTTCCATTTCCCTAAATAACGCTCTGTGATCCACTTCAACTCTCTGATGGCACCTTTAGGCTGCTGACTGGCTTTCCCTACTTCTCTGTTTCCTTCTCCTCTTCCTTCACTTAATATCTTTGTTAAGATACAGTTCACATATCATAAAATCGACTAAAGTGTACAGTCCAATGGCTTTTAGTATATATTCAGAGTTGTACAACTATCACAAGTGACTTTAGAACATTTTTATCTCCCCAAAATATCATTTGCATTTAACCCCATACCCATTAGTAGTTATTTCCAGTCTTCCCTCACAATCTCAAAGAAACAACTAGTCTCCTTTCTGTCTCTATCAATTTTTCTATTATGGACATTTCATATAAGTGGGATAAGATGCTAGATGGTCTTTTGTGACTATCTTCGCTCATTTAATATGCTGTTTTCAAGGTTTATTCATCTTTAGCATGTATCAGTACCTCATTTCTTTTCACTGGGGACTAATATATTGTATGCATATACCGCATTTGAAAAAATCCATTCATTGATTGATGAACATTCAGGTTGCTTTCACTTTTGGCTGTTATGAATATTGCTATTACAGATATGAACGCTTATATACAAATGTTTTCATATTTCTTAGATAAATACCTAGGAGTGGAATGTCAACATGTGGCAGCCACATGATCTATGTGTAACATTTTGAGAAACTGCCAGTTGTTTTCTAAAGTGGCTGTACCATTTTACATTCCCATCAGCAGTGTATGAGGGTTCCACTTTCTCCACATCCTTGCCAATAGTTGCTATTGTTTGCCTTTTTATTATAACCTTCATAGTGGATATGAAGTGGTATCTAATTGTGGTTTTGATTTGCATTTCCTTGATTAATGATGTTGAGCATCCTTTCATGTGTTATTGATTGTATATTCTTTGGAGAAATGTCTATTCAAGTCTTTTCCCATTTTTAATTGGTTTGTCTTTTTATTATTGAGTTATAAATGTTCTTTATGTATGTTTTAGATCTAAGTCCCTTATCAGATATATGATGTACAAATAGTTGTTTCTCATTCTGTGGGTTGTGTTTTCATTTTCTTACAAGCAGAAAAGCTTTTAATTTTGATGAAGTCTGTTTTTTCTTTTATTGCCATGCTTTTAAAGTCATAGCTAAGAAACCATTGCTTCACCTAAGTTTATGAAGATATATACCTATTATTTATTCTAAGATATTTATAGTTTTAGTTATTATAGTTGGGTCTACAATCCATTTTTGTTCATTTTTTTTCATGAAGTGCAAATTCATTTGTTTGTGTGTGGATATCCAGTTGTCCCAGCACCATTTGTTGAAAATACTATTTACTCCTGATTGAATGTTGAGGCGGGCAGATCATGAGGTCAGGAGTTCGAGATCAGCCTGGCCAATATGGTGAAACCCCATCTCTACTAATAATATATAATCAACTAGCTTGGCGTGGTGGTGCATGCCTGTAATCCCAGCTACTTGGGAGGCTGAGGCAGAAGAATCACTTGAACACAGGAGGTGGAGCTTGCAGTGAGCCGAGACTGTGCCACTGCATTCCATCCTGTGCAATAGAAGGAGAGTCCGTCTCAAAAAAAAAATTATTAACCATAAATGTCGGGGTTTATTTCTGACTCTTTATTCCATTTCATTGACCTATATGCCTCTCCTTATGCCAGTACCAGAGTGTCTTTATTACTGTACCTGTGTAGTAAGTTTTGAAATCAGGAAATATGAGTCTTTTAACTGTTTACCCCACACCAAGGTTACTTTGGTTATTCTGGGTCTTTTGAATTTCCATATGTATTTTAGTGTAGGCTTGTCATTATCTGCAAAAATGGCAGTTGGGATTTTGAAAGGGATTGCATTGAATCTGTAGATGAATTTGAAGACTATTGCCATCCTAACAATATTAAATCTTCTGGCTTGTTAACATGGGATGTCCATCTTGCTACTTGCTTCCCCGTCTGCATTATTTTCTCTCCTTGATCCTGCTCTTGTCTCAAGGCTGCATAGCGTAAATCTCATGCTTTTTGTATGTAAAAATCCTTCTGTTATATAAAGATGCTTATTATATTTCCAGCTAACTCTTCTCTTCTGGTTAAACAACGAGGAGAATTGATATATTTTCCAGATATTTCATTTTCCTGCTCAACACATTGGAATATATGGAGAGGACCTCAGTGCCTCTGTTAAAATGTGTTGCATAGAACTGAACACAGTTTTCCAAGTGTGATATCATTGCAAGCTGCAATGGGATTATCACCTCTTGAATTCAGGGCATGTGTAATGAACTGTGGTTAAGACTGCAAGTTTGTAGTCAAATGGACTTGAGTTAAAATTCCAAGCCAGCCATTTACTTGCTCTGAGAGAAATTTACTTGACATGCTTTAATTTCCTCATCCATAAAATAAATACAATAAACCTTGGAGCATCACTCAATAATAGATGTTATGAGGGCAAGGACTGTATCTGTTTTGCTTTGCTTACCATTGGTTACCCAGTTAGTACAGTGCCTGGATCATGGTAGATACTCACTGAATATATTTTGAATGGATGAGAGGGTGGATACCTGTCCCAGATAACTAAGACTGAAAGCACTTACCACAATGTCCAGCACTTAGTAAGCATTTAGTCATTTTCTAAAAGGCTTTTTTAGCAACTATGTCATACTTTTTTTTTCCTATTAAACCTCCTTTCAACTAAAACTGCATGATTCTTTGCAAGTGAACTTTTAAATGGTATTTTCCCAATTCCTGCGTTTTAGCTTCATTACATTTGGTGTTGTGAACCTTGGTATTATGAATTTCATCTCTTCCTTGTGTTTTGTTACATCTTCATCTTTATGTCTCCCAAATGTAGTAATGGCAACCATTCCCCAGCCCTCCTACTCTTCCCATCCGCTTCATAGGATTAAGGAATTTAATGGCCATGCTAGTCACACCTTTAAAATATCTCTTACATTTCTGCCACAGTTTGGAAATCTGAGTTCTTAGCACAAGTAGGAGGCTCTTGGGATGGACTAGATCTGTAGCTTTGGAATTTCGTAACTGAGTATTGGTGGCTTTTTCTTTGTTCTAGAAATACTGAGAGGGGATGCATCCTGAGTAATTTCAATAGGCAAATTTTAGCACCTTTTATTCTGAGAAAGGGGTAAAAGCTAATGAAAACCATTCAATAACTAAAAATTTTAGCTAATGCGGAAAGAGTGACATTGTTTTGTTTTTATGTCTTTAGTAACTTGAGTAGCTGCATAGAATCCTCTTTTATTATTAGTCAGGCTTCTGAAATCCGAGAACCAATGGCTTGTTGTTTCTAGTGTAAAAACCCACTGATTTGATATGAGTTCTATTTCTTTACATTCTTTTTTCTTCCATTTATTTGTTTTTAAAAGTCTCATTCTGTAATCAAGATATCCTGTTTCTATACCCTTTCTATACAACTGAGAATGTTAATCAAGTTCTCAGATCATATTGTAGCTGAAGTGTGTTGCTTGGCAACAGAGGGAAGGATACATGTTTTCAGATTTTAAAAATAATTCAAGGTTTTATGCTTTTTTATTAAATGATTTTATTAGTTGTGGAAAAATAGCCTGGAGGGGAAGAGAAATGGACCATGGCAGCAATATCTTTCTTATGTTTGTCTTTTAACAAGTGTTCCAAGCGGGAATTGGTTTTTGTCCTTTCGGGCTACATAGATGGCATGTCTGGATCTCAGGTTTATTCTCTGAAGACTTGCCCAGTCTACCTGTGTGTGTAGAGCAATATTCTTTTACTTTTCACTGTTCTCTTCTGAAATATTATAGCCCACAAACCCTGTTTCTCCAGGAAGCCTTCCTGGAATTATTCATAGCCATTGTTTGACACATGGAACCACCCCCATTTTTTTTTTTTTTGGTGTATTTTAATAGCTGTGTGTTTATGGTGATTACCTGTTGGTCCAGTCTCTCTTTCCTGCCAGAGTTCACAGCCTCTGAGGCGAGTTTCACAAGGCCCTGTGGGTTTGTTAATGGTCTGATTGCCCTTGTCCAGTGATGCTCACCTAGATTTCAAGAGTTGTGAAAGATTCTGTAATTTGGAAACCAGTGCTCTCTGCATAGTACTTATCACTCTGTTGTGAGCCTATACTGTGACTTATAAGACAGATCAGTCCTGTTTCACAATCACAGAAATGACTGAGTTGTTGAAAGATTGAAATACTTTTTCCAAGGCCATAGCACAGAGTAGAGCTGAAGACTAACATTCCCTCATTGGGCATCAGAGAATAACTCTTAACTGAGAACTTCCTTTGTGAAGTCAGCCAGTCCAGCATTATTTTCTGGCCATGTCACCTACAAGCTCTGTGATATGGGCAAGTCTCTTAACTTCACTGTGCCCTAATTTCCTTATCTGTAAATTGACGAGTTGATGGGTGCAGCACACCAACATGGCACATGTATACATATGTAACAAACCTGCACGTTGCGCACGTGTCCCCTAAAACTTAAAGTATAATAATAATAATAAAAAAATTGAGGATAATAATAGTACCCATCTTACAAGGTTGTTCTCAGGATTAAATGAGACAATACTAGTTGGCACATAGCAAGTGTACAATATTTACTTTTATTATTGCTGGTATTAGTATTTTCATGCAATAAAAGTCTGCACATTGTCTTTCTTCCTCCTCTTTCTCCCCTTTATTTTTAATTTTTTTATTTTTTTTTTGAGACAGAGTTTCGCTCTGTCCCCCAGGCTGGAGTGCAGTGGCACGATCTTGGCTTACTGCAAGCTCTGCCTCCCAGGTTGACATCATTCTCCTGCCTCAGCCTCCCGAGTAGCTGGGACTACAGGTGCCCACCCCCACGCCTGGCTAATTTTTTTGTGTTTTTAGTAGAGACAAGGTTTCACTGTGTTAGCCAGGATGGTCTCAATCTCCTGACCTAGTGATCCGCCCGCCTCGGCCTCCCAAAATGCTGGGATTACAGGCATGAATCACCACACCAGGCCCTTTCTCCCGTTTATTTCCTCTATACCTGACCATATTAAATTTCAAAGTCAAGTTGAGATATGTTTTTAACTACCTTCTAAACTTCCATTTATTGGACAATAATACATGTAAATAACAAGCCTTCTCATTAAGGTTTTCCAAATACACAGTTGAAATACAGGAACTGGATGCCTGTGATTGCAAAGTCTTCTGAAGATCCTTTGAACTTCTGCTGGCTTTTGAGTCTCTTCTTTATGAAAAACCAAGCCACCAATAGGATTTTTCTACCACAGTCTGTGATTGCTGTGACGTGGGTACTTTTACCAGCAAAGTTTAGGACCTAGTCCCTTTGGCAATTTTGTTTTCCTTAGATGGGTATATCCAAAGCTTCATTTGTCATTTTATTTCCAGTGTTTTCCCCCTTCACCATATTAGCTTATGAGGAGCTTAATTATACGTGATTAAGACGTAGACTTATGTCTGTAAATTTGTACTATTGTGCATTTTATTTTTTCCTTTGATTGGCTGAGTTTTTTGGACATGTGTAATGTTTTCTTTAGTTTTTATAAAGGACTTTAAAGAAGTATTTTTAAGGCAAGACTAGTAACATTGTTGCTTGTAATTATGGAAAAAGCTGTGGGTCAGTGATTGCCCACCATTTTAGACCTTAGTTCTTCAAGCTTTTCTAAGACTTTGGTACTGGTAGCAAGCCTGGCCTATAGGAAGAAGAGAGAAAAAGATAACTGAAAAGGAAAGGAGAGAAAGAAAAAGAGAAAAAGGAGAGGCATACTTGGTGGTATTGTGGACCTCTGGTTTCTGCTGTAGGTGGCCATAATTTTTTTTTTTTTGTTTGGTCTATTTGTCTTTAAAGATAATAGAACCATATTGAAGCATAGTCAAAACAGCCGGATCTATATGTCTAGATGTTTTTTTCTGAATGAAACATGAAAAATGATCAATTTTTCAAAACAATATAGAGTACAAATTAGTCAGAAAGAGCTTACCCCGTGTTTTGTCTGAGGCAAAGATGAATCAACTCCACCAAATGGGTTTTCACAAGGGAATTAATATGACTTTCACCTTGAGCTAATTTTGCTTTAGCATAAGCAGGATATAGATGAATTTTGTCTGTAACATTTCACTGGGAAAATTTGTTTCTTTATGCAGTTGCCAGAGAATCTTAGTGAGGTTGATACAAATATTAATGATGTCAGTAAAATTATGCTTGAGTAAGTATTGCTGGGCCAATTTTGGGCAGGGGGCAATTCATTGTCAGATTCAGCAGTGAAAGGTATTTGGCAACATCAAGCCCAGCATATTCAGTAGTCTTTGTATCTCATGTTTTACTTGCGTTTTCTGTGTTTTGAACATTTTCTTGAGGCTGGATGAAACTTGCACAATTACTTACACTAATTGAACTAAACCCTTCTTTGCTTATGATATTGGTAACTGATGACTGATAATTTAGGAACATACACTTACTCTAGGGACAGATACCTTGGGCAGGTGATGTAATTCCTGAACACAGGCAGTAAAAGTACAAGCAGTTATATTTTTGTGTTCCCTACTCTCTTAATTAGTCATTGAAAACATCGTAAAAGAGATAATGACTCATTCCCTTTTATAGGCAATCCCAGGAGTTCATATTTATTTTCCTGCTATTAGAAATAGCAGGAAACTGCTAAACTACAGAGCCCAGGTTATTTTCCAGTGGTTTGAAGCTCTATGTTGGAAATGTGCTTTTAAAAATGTAAATTGAATGCTCTTCCTCACATCTGCCCATGGCTGATCCTCCTTGTCACTGAGGTCTCAGCTCACATGTTACCTCCTCTGAGAGTCCTCTTGTGATCATCCATTTAAAAAAATTCTCTGTGTTCTGACCCTTGTTTGATTATTCTTTTTCAAAATAACAAAATGTCTCATTTGAAAATTTATTTCGTTTTTTAACTTTGACTTGTTTATCATCTGAGCCCCTGTGAGTGCAGGTACGGTGTCTGTCTTTCGTCTCTTGACCTTGGCTCTGGCACCGGCCCTCTGGAAGGGTCTAGTAGGTGAATGCTGGAGGAAATTAGAAGAATGAATTATTTCAGGTTCAGAGTCTACTTTTGTCTTATTCTTTTGCTACTGAGGGTCTGCTTGGGTGCTTAAATGAGCTGCAAAGTATGATCCACATATGCAGTGCTTGTATGTTTCTTACATCTTAGTATTGCTTAGTCTGGAATATTTCTCTTATAATAAATGGCATAAGATTTAGGAGCAAGCTGGAAGCATAAAAAATTAGTTCCTTGAATACTACTTTGTCTTTATGAAATTCTGACTCTGTAGGATCTGATGGTATGATATTCTGGCTGCTCATTCTACTAGCATGACATTCTCTCATGGAAGAATTTGGAAGAATAAAATCGTATTAATTGCTTTCATGGTAAAACAGCTTATGCTAATCATAGTGTCCCTAGCCTGAGATGGAAAGAAAAGCAAGTTGGTAGCAGGATAAGGTGCTGCGGCCTTTTATAGAAAGTCTCTCAGGAGCCTGGCTCTTGCACAGCCTCTTCAGTCTAACAGTGTCCCTTATAGAAATCAGTGAAACAGCTGGAGTCAAGCAGACTCAACTCACCGTAATTAAGTCTATGGGTTCTGAATCCAGGTAATTGCATTTGGTGGAAAAGAGACACATTCTTAAAGGAAGGAACTTCTTAGGCAATACAGGAGGCCTTATAAAATATTGGAATTGTCTATAGACTCATGACTCTTGGCTTCAATCTAAGAATGAGTCAGTTGGGTAAAAGAGCTTAGCCTTGGCAGTATTTTTTTTTTTAAACTGTAGACCAAGGTTTTTTAATGGGGTACCTAAAACCTTAGAGAGTTCATGGCTTTAGACGGGTCTCTCTATAATGTATTCAACCCTAATATTTGATGCTGCATGTGTTAGTGTACATTATTATTGTAGGAAAAAGATCCTGAACTTTATCAGGGATATTTGTAGTTACTGTTTTCACTTCTCACTACCTGTTCTTGTCTCATCCTACTCCAGTAGCTCTTCAGTTCCCGCTACTTTACTGAGACAGCTCCATGATGATCCAGAGGGTACAACTCTCCTATTCAACCACCCACAGCATTGGACAGGGATGGCCATTCTGTCCCTGTAACACTTCATCTCTTGGTGTTCATGATGTCACGCTTCGTTTGCCTACTTCTCTGGTTGTTTGGTATTACTCCTCTGCTTGACTTCTCAATGTTGGAAGGTCCCAGGGCTACCTTATGTTCATCTTTCTTTTCTTCCTGCATTTTACATAATTTCATCTGGTCCCATGGCTTTAAATTCTAACTTAATACAGATGACTTCCAAATCTGTACCTACAGCCATGACTTTTGCATAATACTTTGAGTGAACACCTGATACCTATTCAGCATCACTACTAGGATACCTAATTGGCATCTGAAATGTAACATGCCCAAAACCAGACTCTGGATTTCTTCCCCTTAGCTATTTTCCCCCTGAGACTGCTGATATTAGAAAATGGTACCGCTCAATTGTTCAAACCAAATATCTCCTAGTTGCCTTTGATTCCTTGCATTTTGATATGGTTTGGCTCTGTGTCCCCACCCAAGTCTCACCTTGAATTGTAATAATTCCCAAGTATCAAGCGCAGGACCAGGTGGAGGTAATTAAATCACAGGGGCAGTTTCCTCTGTGCTGTTCTTGTGATAGTGAGCCTCACCAGATCTGATGGTTTTATAAGTCTCTGGCATTTCCCCTGCTGGCCCTCATTCTCTCTCCTTCCACCCTGTGAAGAGGTGCCTTCCACTATGATTGTAAGTTTCCTGAGGCCTCTAGCCACACAGAACTGTGAGTCAATTAAACCTCTTTTTATAAATTACCCAGTCTCTGGTATTTTTTCATATCAGCATGAGAATGATCTAATACACATCCCCTCACCACTCCACATCCAGGTCATTCCCATATTTCTCCATCTTTATTATAACTACCCTGGTCCAAGACATCACCATTGTTCTTGCCTGCACAATTTCATTTAGTTTCTAGTCTCCCAGCTGCCCCTCTTTTGTCTTTATATAACATGTCACATTGGATCACTCACTACCCTGATTAAAACTTAATGGGGTGACATAATAATACCACAATTTGCTTACCTTCCTCTAGAGGGTTCTGCCTTGCCTGCAGTGCTCCAGCCCACATTGTCCCCATGTCTTTTTCCCAAACCCACTGAGCCTTCTCCCTGTAAGGCCTGTCTGCGTTAGGTAGTGCCTCTGCCTGGGAACCTCTTTGTTCACCTCTGCAGGACTGTCTCTTATTGTCATTCAGATCTAAGCTTAACTCTCACTTCTTCAGAAAGCACCAGCCTGTCCAGCTCCTGGTAGACCTGGGCTACTGATTGGTTGGTGCACATTGATAGTACTTTCCCGGATAGGCAAGGAAATTGAGACTGACAGGGTTAAGTCAAATTACATAACAGGGGACTGAGGGGCCAGGACTGGAACACTGTCTTTCTTACTCCAGAGCTTGTTCCATAATGATGAGACTACATACCTTCCTTGTCTCATCCTTTGAAGAACAGCAGAGGGAATACATGCTAAACATTTGTGTTGAAGAATCATGGCGTGCTCAAATTAGACAGTAAATATTAGGCTGGCTTTGCAGGGCCCAAAGGTCTCCATTGTAACTACCCAACTCCATTATTATAGTGAAAATAAACTGTAGTCAATATGTAAATGAATGGGTATGACTGTGTGCCAATAAAATTTATGTATACTGAAATTGGAATTTTACATATTTTACATCATAAAATATTTAAAAAAATTTAACCATTCTTAGCCTGTGGGCTGTACAAAAACAAGCAACAGCTTGGATTTAGCCCAAGGGCTGTTGTTTGGTGACTCCCGCTGTAAAAGATTTTGTAGTAGTACTCTCATGTTATATTAGTAAATCTGAGAATGGCCTCTGTAACCAACCCCTGAATTGCAGCTTCTGAAAGCTCCTTGAGGAAAGGGCCTTGTATTTCTCTTCCCTTTCTTTCACTGATACTTACTTGAATTGATTCCATTTTGTTGAGTCCTGTTTTGCAGTCTGGGTGGATAAAAGATGTTCCCTAATTTCTGTCAGAAAGGGGAAAAGTTGGCTGATGCATAATCAAATTGGAAATGCAAGGGCTGGGTTGTTTCTCAAGCATAATTTTCAAACTTTTTGAAGGATAAAATTTTTCTAAAAGCTCAGTTATGAGGACACCTGAAAAGTACTCTCTACCCTAAAAGGCTAGCTAGAACATCTTTTATTTCTTGGTATTATTCCTCAGTATTTAAAATAGAGGATATCTGTCCATGTAGTTAACATCCAGTGCTGCATCACTGCTTTCATTAGGGAGTGAAACCATGAGCCCATAGACCTTCACTTTCTTCTCCTCATGATCTCTGGCTGCTTCTCTTTTGACAGGCATCTTGATCATGCCATGTATCATGGGTGCAGTGCTAACTTTGTTTTTGTTTTTTCACTGGGCTTCTGGAGAGCAGGGTCTCTTTGGAGGGCAGGATCTGCTCAGCAGCTCTTAGCATGGTGCCTTGTCCTGAGCAGAACCTCAGTGAATAGCCCTTGAATTGAACTGGCTCCTCTCGAGCTTGCCTAGTTTTTCATTTCTCAGCAGCTGCTCTTGTCACTTCAAAATGTCTTGGCTGCAATTATCTTTACGATTAAAAAAAATTAAACCACCACATATTTTCATTGTCTCTTGTATTTCATTCTTATTCCCATATCGATTCATCTTGCAACTCCTCAGTCTTTTTCTCAAATGTACCTATTTCACCTCAGTCACTAATTATTTATCCTACCTTTTTTTTTCTTCTCTGGATTTCGTTTCCCTTTCAAATGTGCATGTTCTCCAGAGCCCCCTTAGATCTTCGCTAAAGATGTTCAGAATCGATTTAGTTGTCCTTACTCCTTGATTATGTATTCATCTTCCTTTACCTGAGTGTTTACACATTCTTTTCTTGTCCTGCCTGTTTGCTGATTTTAGGGAAGACACTATGTTTTAATTATTTGTTGAATAATAATTACCACATTATGAAAGGTTGAATAGTTTTTATCATCTTTTCTGATGGAGATAGCTTCTTAATAGATGTTCCATGTAGCTATAAGCCTGAGTATAAATGAGTTCATCTCAGGTTGTGAAAAACAGTTTACTAAAATCAGAATCTAATCAAAACAGATGTAAGCTTTTAGGGTCATTAATTTCCATTAAATTTCCATGGAGACCTATGTAAAAGCTAAAAATACCATCAGTGAATTACATGAAATGCCTTCTTCAGTGATGTGCAATGTGGTAAGAGAAAGCTATGAAGCTAAATACTTATCCCTAATCTGCAAGCTTGTCTAAATGAAAAAGTGGATAATCTCATTAGCTGGAATTGTTAACAAAGGCATAAGTAGTTTTCTCCCATCCAAGTACTAAGCAGGCCTGACCCTGCTTAGCTTCCAAGATCAGAGGAGATCTGGTGCATTCAGGGTGGTGTGACCGTAGACAGCATAGGTAGTTTAAGATACACTTCCTGTAGAACCAACCAGAGCCCTGATTAAATAGCAACTGTTAGATGTACTTTGAAAAATAATTGAATACTGTAGGAGGCTTACCTTGATATTGGTTTTTGTACAGGAATGAAAAAGGTAAATTAGGGAAAAGACTAAAAAAAAAACAATCAATGAGAGAAGCAGAATGTATAAGACACTGAAAATAGAGACTAAATTTTCTTTTCAAACTTGGTGTCCATCCATAAGACATTCCTGCAGCAGATGTGTATTGTGCACCTAATGCTGAGCACAGGCATCAATGTCATAATATTCAGTCTCCTGAAAATGGGCCACCTAGCAGAGGAAAAAGACATGCACAAAATTCAATGTAAGTCCCATAGAAATGGTACAAAAGAGATCTTAAATAATTAAGAGAGAATGTTTAAAGTTTGAAAGGAATGTGTAAAATGTGGGTGGAGAGTTAATAAAAAATAAAAATAAATTCTCATAAAAGATCAAGAAGTGTGAGGTCTTTCCTGGCTAAGAAAAGCTGGACAAGACAGATTCTCTCCTCTTTCTGGCTAAGAGAATTCCTGGTAGAGGATATGTGTTTGAGATCAGCTTCAAAAAGGGGGTACATTCCTGCTGGAGGGAAAGCCACCAACTAGCAAGGGATCAAAGGAAAAGAAATACAAAGTATGAATAAAAAAGAGTGAGATGTTCAGTTTGGTTGGGGTTCAACGAATGATGCTAGAAAAAAGGCTGAAAATATAGATGTGACCAAATATAGTGTTTGAATAATATTAAGAGTAATAATACAATAACAGAATTGTAACAGCTTACTTCCAGTGTCATTGTAAGCATTGGGAAAAATAAAGGAAAGGCCCCTATGCAGTACCTGGTACCTAGTGAGCACTCTAGTATCATACTCTAACTGGTATGAGGAAGGCAGTAGGAAGCTGCTCCTGGTGTTTGAGCAGAGAGGCAACACAATCATGGCCATTGAAAAAGGTTAGGGAATGTGCCTGACAGATCAGAATGTTGAGAGATTTGAGGCAGCCGGGAGAATGGGACAGATGACAAGGCATGATCTGTGTCTGACTTCTATAATCCTTTTCTGACTTGGCCTTCTTCATAAGGTGGAATTTAGGTGCAGCTAATAGTGAAAGAGGAGATCAGAGAATTTGCTGCACAGGGAAGAGGAAGAGCAACTAATGAAGGGTAGAGGAGGTGTGAGACCTCACACTTCTTGACCTTTTATGAGAATCCATTTTTATTTTTTATTAACTCTCCACCCACATATTTCACATTTCCTTTCAAAATTTAAAAGTGTCCTGCAGAGTATCAAGGGGTGATAACTCAGGACAGACAAGATTAAATAAGCATTAGACTTACCTAGTGGAGGCATGACGAGAATCCAGATCTCCTGTGTGGTCCTTTTTTCTTTGTAAATGGCTTCTTCATCATTTTGGCCTCACATTTGCACAAATTTGTCAGGTCTCTTATGTCCCCATTATCCTTATTCCTGTTCTTACGCCTGAATACCCAAATGATGCTGAGTTACCAAAAAGGTATTAGATTGTCTTTCAGGGAAGTAACAAGGTAGGGCCCCTTCCCTGTAAGAATGATGATTCTGTTGTATTATTTTCTGTCTTGTCCAGCTTTTCTATGAATTTCTTTTTTACGAGGCTCATCAAAATGTATTTCAGTTGGTTAACTAATCTGTGAAAAATGCTGATTTGATGTGAAAGGGCATTTCTTAATGATGCTTATTTCGGCATTTTTCTTATGTTGGGATTCTCTCTGAGGATAGACTCAGAATCTGATGGCTTCACCAAGACGGCTAACTGCAAAGCTTGCTCAGTGTGAAGAGTCACTCACTCAGATATAGCTCATTCACTTCCACCAAAGTCAGATATCCTCTTTAGATTACTGGCGTGTCTTAGAGAGCAGAGGTAATCTACTAGTAATTCACCAAGATTATCCTTATTACGGTTATAATTACATAACAGGCAGGCCCAGCTCATTTGGTTGGGAAAGTTGGGTACAGGAGGCAGAAAGCAGGTGTCAGTATCTGTCTTGATGTTGCTTTCACGTAACATCATAGAGATTCAGAAGATTTATACATGAATACAGAAGAAAAAAAATTTGTTAACAATCTTGCTAAGTAATAACAATAATCGCCAGTGTATGGCAAGCCCTTTGTTAAGCAGCTTACATGAATGTCTTATTTAAACCCCATAACAACCCGTTAAAAGAAGTACTTTATCGTCCCTATTTTAAAGTCAAGGAAACTGAACTTGAGAGGTTAAGAAATTTAGTCTAAATCCACTGAGCAGTATGCAGTAGGGCTAGGATTCAAACTCAGATCTCACCATCTTTTTGCTGGAGCTCTTAACTGTGATGCTGTACTAACCCTAACCATTAATTTTTTTTTTTAAGAGAGAGAGAACCAAGTTTGCTATGATTGAATGCTGAATATAGTGTAATTTCTTTTGTCAATGAAGAGAAAGATATTTATGGGATCCCTATTCTGAATGGTCTAATAGGGATTGGTGGCTTTGTGTAGTGCCATGTGGTGTGTTATGCATGAAATGTTTCTCTTATTATATCCTCATGGTAACTTTGAAAGGTACATAGTATCTTCACATTACAGAGTTGAAAGCTCAGGGTTGAAGCTTTCCCAGTGACTTTCCCAAATTCATACACAGTTAGTTCATGAAAACTCTGGACTTGAATCCCTGGTCTGCCTGACTGTATTATTCATCTCTGCTTTTTCCACTATGCATACTGCCAGAGGGTAGCAGGATAGTATAAAAGTGTGCAGTGGCTCACACACTGTAATCCCTCCCACCTCGGGAGGCCGAGGTGGGCAGATCACCTGAGGTCAGGAGCTTGAGACCAGCCTGGCCAACATGGCAAAACCCTGTCTCTACTAAAAATACAAAAAATTAGCTAGGCGTGGTGGTGGGTGCCTCTAATCCCAGCTACTCAGGAGCCTGAGGCAGGAGAATCGCTTGAACCCGGCAGGCAGAGGTTGCAGTGATCCAAGATTGCAGCACTGCCCTCCAGCCTGGGTGACAGAGTAACATTCTGTCTAAAAAAAAAAAAAAAAAAAAAAAAAAAGTGGCACTCAGCATTCATTTTTTTAAATTAAAAAACAACATATTTATGTTTAATATTCTATTAAAAAGGTTTATTATCTATGACTTATTCCTGTCACAGCCTGTGTAGCCCATATTTTCATTTGTTGGACATTGTACAGATCAAACATTTAGAATATAAAAAACATCTTGAAAGTTATTTGGAAGCTTTGTCTTTATGAGGATGCTAGGTTAATTGGAGTGACTAAATTGTAAAATTTAAATTTGTTCCCATAGTCACTGAGATTCTTTCTTGCCAAGGAATTGATCATTTTTCTACTATAAGACCACTATATAAGAGTAAAAAACTCATACTGCTTTTGAAACATGGGCCCAGTCTACATAAAACCAGTCTTATGTATGTATGTGTTTATTTATTTTTACAGAGCATTGAGCCATTTGATAGGTGTCATGTATAACCTTAGTTATATGGGCCTGCGATGGACTTTGCTGAAGATTATTTAACTCCTTTATATCTCTTTAAAATTGTATGTTATCCTTATGAGATGGAGCATCGTACTGATATGCTCACTACTTATCCAAGAGTATAAAGGATTGTTATAATTAAGAATTTCTTTGGCAGCTGAAAATAAATGCAAAGAAGCTTGAAAAGAGAAGACAGGTTTCCTCTCCCAAGTGCACTGAAGTTTAAAATGTTGAAGAGAGAGGAGTATACTTTTTGAGGTTCCCTAAGCAGACATTTCAGTGTCATTTTAATCAGCCAGATGTGAGGATCGTTATATGACTGCAGAGTTTGCACAGGCAGCTTGTTTGGGTCAGAAAAAGAAATAGTTAAATGTCCTATGCTCAAGGTACATGTCATACTATTGTTTGTTTAAAAGTGGTGGGCAGGAAAGAGACACTTCTGGATGATGAAGCCCCAAGGAGAGATGGCATAAAGTGGTATGCTTATGAAACCTGGCGGAATAAAGCCTTGTGTTTGCTAACAAATTACTCTGTAGGGTTAATCTGGCCTGTTCCTATTCCCTCTTTAAAATAACATTGTAGCAAACTACATGTTGCTGGGAGGTAGCCAAGTGCATTTCAGTTTGAATCACTTAGGTTAAGATCTGGAGCCTTGTAAAACAGCTCTGTCCTACACAGAGGCACACTATTTACTTGGGAAATGAATTGGCAGTATTCATTTTATGATGATGATTCATTGAACAGTGTTTCTGAGGGTGAGTTTTGCTTTGCTAAGGGGGTTCATCAACAGTTATTGAGCTTGATTTTTCAGACCAAAGTAAAGATTATTTCTGGGAATTAGAGTTTGAAAAAGGCATGTTCTGCCCTCATTCAGTGAGGATATTTTCCAGATCCTTCCAGTGGCAGTTACTGGAGAGATAATGTGATAATTTTGTTGGAGAGTTCCCTTGAAAGGCTTCTGAAATCATAGTTTTAGGGCTCATTATAACTCGAGATCTTTTTTCAACTTGTCATTTTATATATTTATATCTGTTTTATGGTAAGTTTATAATGGAATTGCTTGAGTTTTACCAAGATTTACATACTTTAAAGATCTGTGTACCTCCCAAGTTTGAATTTTTTTTCAAACTTGGGGTATAATTGGGATGTAATGCATATATCCTAAAATTCACCCTTTTACAATTAAGTGGTTTTAAGTATATTCACAGGGTTGTACAATGATCATCACTATTTAATTTCAGTACATTTTCATCATCCCAAAAAGAGACGTCATACCTATTAGTAGTTGCTCCCCGTTTCCCCTTCCTTCAGTTCCCAGCAACCCACTTACCTACTTTGAAGTCTTCGTTTGCATAGGGTATAACTTTGTAACTTCACTTCAGCCTCTGATTCAGCCTCCTGTGATCAGTCAGATTGGCCGCTGGCTGAGTCTTCATTTACATAGGGTATAACCGAGTAACTAATGGGAAACCTCTAGAGGGTATTTAAACCCCAGAAAATTCTGTAACCAGCACTCTTGAGCCACCTGCTTCAGCCTGCTCTCACTCTGTGGAGTGTACTTTTGTTTCAGTAAATAAGTGCTTTCATTATTTCATTTTTCGCTTCATTCTTCATTCATTCATCATTCTTTGTGTGTTTTGTCCAATTCTTTGTTCAAAATGCCAAGAGCCTGGATGACTCGTAGTCAATACCCTCCACCAGTAACACTTTCTGTCTCTATGGATTTGCCTATTCTGGACAGATCATACAAATGGACTCGTGCAATATTATGTGGGCCTTTTGTGCCTGCAACTCCTTCTTAGCATACTTAGCATGATGTTTTTAAGGTTCACTGATGTCGCTGTCAGTATTTTATTTTTAGGGCTAAATAATAGGCCAATGCATGGATAATATACCATTCATCAATTGATGAAAATTTTAGTTCTTTCCATTTTTTTTCTTTTGCTATTATCAGTAAGGCCACTATAAACATTGTGTATAAGTGTTTGTGTGAACTGTTGTTTTAAATTCTCTTGGGAGTGGAATTGCTGCATCATGCAGTGACTCTATATTTAACTTTTTGAAGAACTGACAAGCTTTTCCAAATTGGATGCACCATTTTACATTCCTACCAATAATATATGAGGGTTTCAATTTCTCCATATTATTGCCAGCATTTGCTATTGTCTGTCTGGGTCATAGGTGGTACCTCATTGTGGTTTTGATTTGAATTTCTCTAATAACTAAGAAACATTTTATTATGTCTTATTGACCATTTGCATATGTTGTTTGGAGAAATGTCTATTCAAACCCTTTGGCCATTTTTAATTTTTATTTTGTGGGAGATATATATATATACATATGGCATATGAGATATTTTGATACAGACATACAATTTGTAATAATCACATGATCACATCAGGGTAAATGGAGTACCCATCACTTCAAGCATTTATCGTTTGTGTTACAAACAATCCAGTTATACTCTTTTAGGTTTTTTAAAAATGTACAATTAAATTATTATTGACTGTAGTTGCTGCGTTGTGCTATCAAATACTAGATCTTAGTCATTCTTTCTATTTTCTTGTGCCCATTAACCATCCCCAATTCCCCCTCCCCACCACATCCCCCATTACCTTTCTGGGCCTCTGATACCCATTGTTCTATTCTCTATCTCCATGATTTCAATTGTTTTGATTTTTAGCTCCCACAAATAAGTGAGAATGTGCAGTTTGTCTTTCTGTGCCTGGCTTATTTTACTTAGCATAGTGACCTCCAATTCCATCTGTGTTCTTGCAAATGACAAGATCTCATTCTTTATGATGGCTGAATAGTACTCCATGGTATATACCACATTTTCTTCTTCCATTTATCTGTTGGTGGACACTTAGGTTGTTTCAAAATCTTGGCTAGTGTGAATAGTACTGCATTAAACATGGGAGTGCAGATATCTCTTTGATATACTGATTTCCTTTCTTTTGGGTATATGCCTAACAGTGGAATTGCTGGATCATAGGTAGCTCTATTTTTAGTTATTTTGAGGAACCTCCAAATTGTTCTTCATAGTGTTTGAACTAATTTACATTCCCACCAATAGTATACAAGTGTTCCTTTTTCTCCACATACTTGCCAGCCTTTGTTATTGCCTGTCTTTTGGATAAAAGCCATCTTAACTAGAGTGAGATGATCTCTCATTGTAGTTTTGATTTGCATTTCTCTGATGATTAGTGATGTTGAGCACCTTTTCATATGCCTATTTTCCAATTGTATGTTTTCTTTTGTGAAATGTCTATTCAGATCTTCTGTCAGTTTTTATCTGGATTATTACATTTTTTTCCTATAGAGTTGTTTGAGCTCCTTATATAGTCTTGTTTTTAATCCCTTGTTCAGATAGTGTATTAGGCCATTCTTGCATTGCTATAAATACCTGAGACTGGGTAATTTATAAAAAAGAGAGGTTTAATTGGCTCATGGTTCTGCAGGCTTTACAGGAAGCATTGTGCTTGCATCTGCTTGGTTTCCTCAGAGGCCTCAGGAAGCTTACAATCATGGCAGAAGGCAAAGGGGGAGTAGGCACATCACATGGTGAGAATGGAGCAAGAAAGAGAGAAAGTTGTTGGGGGAGATGCTCCACACTTCTACACAACCAGATCTCATGTGAAATCAGAATGAGATTTCACTTTTCACTAAGGGAATGGCCTAAGCAATTCATGAGGGATCTGCCCCATGAGCCAAACACCTCCCACCAAGTCCCCACCTCCAACACTGGGAATTACAATTCAACATAAAATTTGAGTGGGGACAAATATCCAAACTATATTGGGTAGGTAGTTTGCAAATATTTTCTCCCATTCTACAGATTGTCTTTTCATTTTGTTGATTGTTTCACTCACTGTGCAGAAACTTTAACTTGAGGTGATCTGATTTGTCCATTTTTGCTTTGGGTACCTCTGCTTGTGGGTTATTTGTCAAGAAATTTTTGCCAGTCCAGTGTCCTGGAGAATTCCTTCAATGTCTTCTGTTAGTAATTTTATAGTTTGAGGTATTAGACTTAAGTCTTTAATTTATTTTGATTTGATTTTTGAAAATGGTGAAAGATTGAGGTCTAGTTTTATTCTTCTGCAAATGGATATCCAGGTTTCCCAGCACAATTTATTGAAAGGACTGTCCTTTCTGTGTTGTTTTTTTTTCTCTTGATGCTTTTAGGATCTTTTCTTCATATGTGATCTTTGGGTATTTAGTTATTAAATGCCTTGAAGTAATCTTCTTTGGGTTAAATCTGCTTGGTATTCTATAACCTTCTTGTACTTGAATATTGATATCTTTGTCTATGTTTGAGAAGTTCTCTGTTATTAACCCTTTGAATAAACTTTCTACCCCTGTTTCTTTCTGTACCTCCTCTTTAAAGCCAATAACTCTTAGGTTTGCCCTTTTGAAGCTATTTTCCAGATGTTGTAGGAGTGCTTCATTTTTTTTTCTTTTTTTCTTTTTTCTCTTCTGTGTGTTTTCAAATAGCCTGTCTTCCAGCTTGCTAGTTCTTTCCACTCCTTGATCAATTCTGCTATTAAGACACTCTGATGTGTTCTTCAGTATGTCAATTGCATTTTTCAATTCCAGAATTTCCGCTTGATTCTTTTTATTTATTTCAATTTCTTTGTTAAATTTATCTGATAGAATTTTGAATTACCTTTCTGTGTTATCTTGAATTTTTTTGAGTTTTCTGAAAACAGCTATTTTGAATTCTGTGTCTGAAAGGTCACATATCTTTATCTCTCCAGGCTTGGCCCCTGGTTCCTTATTTAGTTTGTTCAGTGAGGTCATGTTTTCCTGCAGGATCTTGATGTTTGTAGATGTTCGACATCTGGGCATTGAAGAGAAGATATTTACTGTAGTCTTCACAGTCTGGACTTGTTTGTACCTATCCTTCTTAGGAAGGCTTTCCAGGTATTTGAAGGGACCTTGGTATTGTGATTTTGGTCACTGCAGCTGTGTCTGCATTAGGGGACACCCCAAGCCCAGTGATACCATAGTTCTTGCAGACTCATAGAGGTATTGCCTTGGTGGTCTTGGATAAGTTCTAGAATAATTCTCTGGATTACCAGGCAAGATCTTTGTTCTCCTGCCTTACTTTGTCTCCAACAAATAGAGTCTCCCTCTCTTTCTTTCTTTACTAAAGCCAGCACAGCACTGGGTCTTGCCTAAGGCCCACTATAACCACTACCTGTCTACTGCCTATGTTCACTCAAGACACGAGGGCTCTACAATCAGCAGGTGGTAAATCCAGCCACTCTTGTGTCTTTCCCTTTAGGGCAGAAAATTCCCTTGGGCTCCAGGCAGGTTCAGAGATGTCTAGGAGTCAGGGCCTGGAGTTGGAAACCATAGAAATCTACCTGGTGCTCTATTCTGCAGCTAAACTGGCCCTGAAACCACAAGACAAAGTTTCTCCTACTCTTCCCTCCCCTTGCGCCAGCAGAGGAATCACTGCCTATGCCTACCACCACTGCAGGCCCGTGGGAAGTACTGCCAGGGTACCACTGACAATTCACTTAAGGTACAAGTGCCTTTCAGTCAACTTGTGCTGAATGCTTCTAGGCCTGGGACTCTCCTTTCAGGGACTTAGGCTCCCTTCTGACCCAGCGTAGGTACGGAAGTGCCATCCAAAAGCCAAAGCCTGGAACCAGGGACCCTAAGAGACTGCAGGATCCTCTCCCCTACTGTGGATAAGCTGGTACCTAGGCTGTAAGACACAGTCTCCTCTGTTTTTCCCTTTCCTTTCTCAAGCAGAAGGAGGCTCTCTGCCGACTGAATATGCTGTGAATATGCTGGGTCACATTGGAAGCCAGCACATCTGAGTGTCACCCAAGGCCCACAGTGTGTATTACTTGGTTACTGCTGCTAATTATTCAGGGCTCAAGGGCTTCTTTAGTCAGCAAGTGATGAATCCTGCCAGGATTGAGTCTTTCCTTTAAAGCAGTGGGTTCCCTTCTTGCCAAGGGTGTTTCTAGAAATGTTATCTGAAAGCTAGGGCCTGGAATGGGGGCCTCACAACTCTGCCTGATTCCCTGTTCTACTGTGGCTGAGCTGGTATCCAACTTTCAGAACAAAGTCCTGTTTACTCTTCCTTCTCCTCTCCTCAAGCAGAAGGAAGTGGTCTCTTTTGGAGCTGCAAGCTGTGCTGCCTGTGCTTGTAGAGGGGTGACAGAAGCACTCCCTTAGCCACCCTGACTGGTGTCTCACTAGGTTATGTGCCCCACAAGTCCACTGGCTGTGAGCCCAGCACAGCACTAGGACATGCCCAGGAGTTGCAGTCCTTGTGGTTTAGACAGCCTTTCAAGTTTATTTAGAATCCCACAGCACTTTAGCCTGCAGTGGTGAGGCTTGCTGAAACTCAAGTTCCACCAGCTGGGATGGGTGATTCCCTTCTTTCCAGGGCTGGTCTAAATGCTCCCTCTATGAGCACCAGCTGAATTCTGCCCAGTGTTGGCAGCGCTGAATTCCAAAATCCTGCAGTTGCCTGCTCTACCTCCCACAAGCCCACAGATTCCCTCCTCATGCCACACGGCCTCTGCCAGGGGATGGAGGAGGGGGTGGCCTCAGCAATTCAAGACTATCTTTCCTATCTTCTTCAGTGCCTCTTTCAGTGATATTAAGTTAAAACCAGCTACTGTGATTGCTTACCTGATTTTTGGTTCTTATGAAGTTGCTTTTTTGCATAGATAGTTGTCACATTTGGTGTTCTGCAAGGGGGACCACTGGTGGAGGCTTCTATTCGGCCATTTACTCTGCCTTTCTCTCCCTGCCCATTTTTAAATTGGGTTGTGCTATGGTTTGAATATGTCCTTCCCAAAATTCAAGTGTTGCCAATGTGATGGTATTAGGAGGTGGGGTCTCTAAGAGGTGAGACCTCTTAATAGCCGTGAGGCTATTAAGGCCCTTATAAAAGAGGCTTCATATAGCATTTGGGCAGCTTGCCCTTCTGCCATGTGTGGATGTATCAAGAAGGCCTTCACCAGACCAAATGCCATCTCCTTGATCTTGAACTTCCCAGTTTCCAGAACTGGGAGAAATAAATTTTTATTCTGTATAAATTACCGAGTCTCAGGTATTCTGTTATAGCAGCTGAAAACATACTAAGACAAGTTATTTGGCTCGCTGCAACCTCCACCTCCCGGGTTCAAGTGATTCTCCTGCCTCAGCCTCCCAAGTAACTGGGATTACAGGCATGTGCCACCATCCCTGGCTAATTTTTTGTATTTAGTGGAGACAGGGTTTCACCATGTTGGTCAGGCAGGTCTTGAACTCCTGACCTCAGGTGATCCACCTGCCTCAGCCTCCCAAAGTGCTGGGATTATAGGAGTGAGCCACCACGCCTGGCCCAAGTTATTTGTCTCTATTGTTTGAGTTATAGAAGTTCTTAATATAATCTAGATACAAGTTGCTCATCAAATATGACTTGCAAGTACATTTTATCATTCTGTGGATTGTCTTATTACATTCTTGATAATGTCCTTTGAAGCATAAAAACATTTTTTGGTGAAATCCAGTTTTTATTTGCTTATGCTTTTGGTGTCATATCTAAAAAAAAAACCCCACATAATCAAAAGTCATGAAGATTTATGCCTATGTTTTCTTCTAAAAGTTTTATAGTTTTACCTGTTACTTTTAAGAACTTTGGTCCATTTTGAGTTAACTTTTGTATATGGTATGAGGTAGAGTCCCAACTTGATTCTTTTTTTGTGGATATCCAGTTGTTTTGGCACCATTTGTTGAAAAGACTGTCCTTTCTCCATTGAATTGCCTTGACACTGTTGTTGAAAATCGTATGACCATAAATGAGAGGTTTTATTTCTGACTTAATTATATTTCGTTGACCTGTATGTTTATAATTAGCTTAGGTTTGAACATCTTATTTTCCAATCCACAGATTTCTTTTATTGATCTTTTCTTTAAAATAAAATAAAATAAAGAGCTAAAATTTCACTTGTTGGATAGGTTTCTACCCTGTTTCAGAGGTTGATGGTTTCAGGACTTTTTACTTCTGGCTTCCTGGTTTGAAAATATATTTATTTTGAGAAAGGACAGTTCATTCCAATCATCCTTACAATCCAAGCATGTGTGAAGTTCTTGAAGGAGTTGTGATTATTATAATTTTCAACATTTTTCTATGAAAATTCATAAGATTTTCACTCAATGATATTTTTATTATGAAGATTCAGATGTTTTGCACTCTAATTCATGTCCCCTCAAAATGTGGTTATGCTATAGTGCAGGTTCTGCCCAGGAACCAAGACTGTCCTGGATATGTGTAAAGAAAGTGATTGCCCTACGTTAGTAGTGTAATTTGAAGGTAACCAGAACACAGTGGTCACTAGGGCTCTCTTGATATTGGGTTGCAATGAAAATATGTTGCTTGAGAAGAGTAATAGTAACCCTCTCATATCCAGTGATAGTGAATGAAGAGAAATTTAAAGTTTATTTTAATACTTATCTAGATTGCAGACATGGGTCTTTTTTTTTATTCCTGGGGGAAAGAAGAAACACACTTGAAAGATATATTTTCCTTCTGCAATTTTTCCCCTGTATACATCATGCAACTGGCACTTTTCATAGGAGGTTCTTCTGCAATCTTAAAGTAACTGGAGTGTTTTCCTCTAGCTCATTGAGACCATTTAGGCTTTTAATGCAATAGGAGCTCACAGAGCAAAATGGGGTCCTTGAAGCCACCTTGTTTAAAGTTGAAGTGTTTCGTTTGAGTGTTTCCAAACTATGTCTTATTTTGAAGGCAACTGATAAAAGTGGCTCCTTTGTGCTTTGATAAAAATGTGAAATGGAAAAGACTAGGCCATGAAAAAACATAAACCTGTAAAAAGATATCATAAGGGATATGAGGGACACAGAAGATAGATGATATATTTTTCCTTCTAATACAATTTTATAAAATACAGCCTTGTTTAATTCTCTCCTTTAGATCACAGGACAAAGAAAAGAATACATTGATTCAAATAAACAAGTGGAAAATTTGAAGATATTGGAATTGGGGCCAATCTTTTGCTGGTACTATAAGCTATTTAGAGAGGCCCAAGCCATTCAGAGAGAAAAGATAGAGTGCTATCAAAATGCTCCAGTGTACAATGGGGAGCAGGGAGACTTGTCAGGGGTACCCATGCTTTACCTGCTCTGCTCAGAGTCACAGAACTTTATCTTTCTCTCTCACTGGATCATTTCAGAAAGTGACAGGGGATATAAGTGATATTACCCAGATGGCTATTTCTAGATGTCTCAATTTCTGGAAGTTAGGATATGTCATTGTGATAAATGCTTCTGCTCTCTGAATATTCCATAGAAACATTGGCGCTAGCGAAAGAATATTCTGCCAGCCATCAGGAAGGATGATAGATTTAGGATGGAAGATGTATTCTGGGGTTGGCTGGCTCTGGAACGGTCTCCCTTGGTTGGGTCTCCAGCCTTGCTTACTTCTGTTATGGGGAAGCCCTGGCATCGTAACCAGGGGCCAAGTGGAGCGGTGTACTCAGATGCTCCTTGTACCAGTATGGCCTGCCCTCACAGAGACAGGGAAGCAGACAGGCCCTTGGTGTCTACCCACCTCCCTTCCTGTGCTGTCTTCTCTGCCTTGTGGCTGGCCTATCTCCGGAGGCCTCAGTTTCCACTCAAAGTCCCTGGCATCCTAGGGCTCCCACTGTGGCAATTGACTCAGTCCTGCCTGGGGTGCTTCTGTTTTAAGAAGTGGCTTCTGACAAGGCAGAGGCTCAACACAAACGTAGCAATTTCAGGCAATAGTGGAAGTCAGAGTGAGGAGTTAGGGCATGGTAATTGTAAATAACAGTGGAGACAATAGTAAGTTCATTTTTATCAAGCACTTTACGTGGCAGGGCTGAGCTGAGTGCCACCTACATGATTTCATTGTCAGGACACTGGTCTGAACTGGGTTTCATTAGAATCCTCATGGTGAGGAAGCCTGAAGAGGGAAGGTCACTGGCCAAGGTCATATGGATATTGATTAGAAAAAATGAGAATTCATGTCAGATAGTCTGATGCCAAAATCCATATCCTTAGCTACCATAGTTGTCCTAAAGAGCATATCAGGGAAGTGCCTGTATTGGCAAGAACAGATGGGATTCTAGAAAAGGTTAGGGCGGGGCTGTGACCTTCAGTCAAGGAATGAATGCACCCCAAGATGACAATGGAGGGAGGAAGTCCAGGAATAAATACCAGGACCTTCTCTCTTCTTCTGTCTAATATCCTGCAGATGCTTGCCAGTGACTGAGCCCAGTGGGAAGCTAGCGGTCTGGACAATCCATTGCTGTAACTCATATAGATCAGAGCTGCTGGAACAAGGGGAGGAAGTGGCTGTCACTATAGGAGCAGGGCCGCCAGACATGAGCTCTGCCTTAGGCAGAGGGATGCACCAATGCCAGACCACAGACTGCATTTGGGAAAGAGGAGGAAACCCCCGTTACTTTCTGTCTTTCTTTGCTCCCATCCCTTGCCAGGGACACTTATTGGCCATGCCCAGTGAGATGCTAGAAGGCAGGGAAGCTGGTTTGATGCAGCCTCCTGGAGTACAGAGCAGGAGGGTAGAGTGAATCTGAAGAAGCACATGAAAACAATCTCATACAGGGCCTATATGTGAATCTGTCCCTGAAGAACAGCCTCAGAAGACACACTGTGGAAGCTTTGAGGTCACTGTGTCATTGGTCAGCAGCTTTATTTAGGTCAGCTGCCTTTGCGTATGCAGCATCTTTCATTGACACAGAAACTTGACCTTGTTACATATCAGTTTTCTCTGAGCCTTCACGAAGTAGCTTTTATCAATTTTCTTTGCCTTCTAAGTAAAAGCCAGCAAATTTGCAGAGGGGCTGGTCTCCCCACATCTGGTTATCTGTATATTTTGCGAATTCTTGACCTTGAGTGGTCCTGGCATGTAGTTATTCCTCTGTGTCTACACCTGGGCCCTGGGGCATTTGTGTCCTTCAGATGCCCCTTCCTCTGATAAACTTTCTGAAGGTTCAGCATTTTCTGTGTCCCATTAAAATTTAATTTGCTGTAACATTGCCAGGCCCTGCCATAGCTATATTTAAATGGCTTCATTGCCTCATTCTTTGCATTGCCTCTGCTTTTGAGGATCTTGAAATGGTAAATGTCTTCAGTTGTGCCAGCAGCCATGAAGGGCAGGCAGGGGCTTTGTAGATGATATCTGTGTACTTGTAGGTTTTGCTCCTCTAAAACGTGTAAGCAAGGACTGTGAGGTTATTGTGAGAGTGAAGGGCATGGGAGGGGCATTTGGGGACAGCAGGAAGCATTTGAAAACAAATGTTAATTCATTTAAGAGTTTGGTGCCTGTTTAATTTTTGGTAAGCCCACTTAAAATATAGTAAGATTTTAAGTTGGAGTGCTTTTCCAAGCATGAGCAATAAAAATGTGCCCTGGACCCTATGCTGTAATTGGCACAGAGACTGTAGTGGAGTTTTACCCTTTGTACCCAAGCCTGTGTCTCTGCAACCTTTGGAAAATATTCTTAGTTTGAAGTTAGAAAACAAAGTAAATTGTCTGCTTGAACATTGTTGAAAAAGATATTGTACTAGCCTATCAAGGTTAAGATGATACAAACCAGGTCAGGGGAAAGAAGTTAGGAAACGCTTAGTGACATCTGTATGGTAGTCGGCTTACCTAGGGTAGAAGCTCAGTGAGAGAGAGAGTCGGGAGAACAGGAGGAGACAAGGGCAGGACATTCTGGGTTTCCTGAGAAGCAGTGGTTGGCAATTTCTCTCCTGAGTTTCCAGAAATGACATATTATAGGAAGGGTTGCAATGTGATTCAAATTGCTAATGTGTGCTTCTTGGAAAAATATCAAACCACTCCCCCAAATTGAGGTATTTGGATAATAAACAATCAAGTCTCTGTTCATTGAGTTATCATTTGTCATTGCTAGAGTTGATCTATTGAACTAGAGCAAATTGGGGAATATTAGAAGTACATTTGAAAGACTTTAGATACAGTGGTCTCTTACTGTAAATGTCATCTTTTTTTTCTTTCTGTCATATTCCCAGTACCCCTCTCTGACCTCTCTTCTTTGCTATTTTGTCTTTCATTTGAGTCCCTTTCTATTTACTTTTTTTCTTTCCATTTTAGTTTAGTTCTGTCTTTTGTGTGTCTGTGTTTTCCATTCATTTTATATGTTTCTGGTCTGACACTTTATTACCTAATGTTGTCTGTGCTGTATGTTTCATCAGTTCTTTCCTCCCCCAGAGGTATCTCCTGGGACCTATAAATAGTACTGCAACAATGTGTTGGTAAACTTTGGGTGAACAAAGGCTATGGGTCGCTTTAGACCTTTCTTAAGGCAGCCCTGTGTTGAGGGCTCTGCTTTCTCCTGTAGGCAGCAAATCCTTTGTGAGCCCAAGTTTGCCCAGTGCCTGGTATATATTAGGTGCTTAGTGAATATTTGTTGAACACATGGATGTATTATCTGAAAATGTTGGGCCCATATGAGTGGAAAATAAGGGTTGCTGTTTGGGAAAAAGTTGATGAGTTTCATGTGAGTTTTCCTCTGCGAATAGTGGCCTTGCCAGTTTGGTTGCTGTTTAGTCTTGACACTTTCTTCTATAAATGCTTATTTTCTGTGGGTTCTGCTGTTTCTTTTTCCTTCTCTATTAATAAATATTGTTTGTATCATGTTGCAACCTCCTCTTTGGCTTAACCTCCCTTGGTCTGTGTTGGTGGTGGCAGGGTCTGTTTGCTCCTTCCTTCATTGCTGTCTCAGTGGCAGCTCCTTTCTTCTTCTTTACCTGCTCTGCCTCTTCTTGCTGTTCCTGTTCTTATTATTGGGACTCCTTGCCTACTCTCCCTTCTTTGGTCCTTTTATTGATTTTTTTTTTTTTGCCTTCTTGAGCATCATGGGGCTTGGTCTTTTTAGGATAAGGACCAGGAAGCTCTGCTGCACTACTCCAGGATGGGCACTGGAAGTGAAAAGAACCCTGAACAAGTGGAATGCCCGTAGCAGGAGAGAAGGTGGCTAATTTCTTTTTTTTCTTTGTGTTTATTTTATTTTATTTATTTTTATTTTATTATTATTATACTTTAAGTTTTAGGGTACATGTGCACAACGTGCAGGTTTGTCGGATAGTCTGTGCTATTCAGTTTGACCTAGTCTTTTATGTCTCTGTGGGCTTCATCCCCTCATAGTTTCCCTGGCTGTATCATCAACTATTTCTTTTTTTTTTTGAAATGGACTCGCACTGTCCCCGGGGTTGGAGTGCAATGGCTCAATCTTGGCTCACTGCATCCTCTGCCTCCCGGGTTCAAGCAATTCTCCTGCCTCAGCCTCCCGAGTAGCTGGAATTACAGGTGCCTGCCACCATGCCCAGCTAATTTTTTGTATTTTTAGTAGAGACAGGGTTTCCCTGTGTTGGCCAGGCTGGTATCGAATACCTGACCTTGTGATCCACCTGCCTCGGCCTCTCAAAGTGCTGGGATTATAGGCGTGAGCCACTGCGCCTGACCTCATCAACTATTTTTTAAGTACTTAACTAGGCCAGGTATTGTAGGGTCAATGACAGGGAAACTCAGCCTGCTTCTGTGGAGCTTAGGCTCTCATGGGGGCGTGTCAGATGTTAATCAAATAACGTAAAATTGCAGCTGTGAAAATGCATAGTACGTAAAAGGAGAATTGCACTATGATCAGGCTGCTCTGGGTATTTTTTTTTTTAGGTTTATTATACTTTAAGTTCTGGGATACATGTGCAGAATGTGCAGGTTTGTTACATAGGTATACACGTGCCATGGTGATTTGCTGCACCCATCAACCCGTCATCTACATTAGGTATTTCTCCTAATGTTATCCCTCCTCGAGCCCCCCCGCCCAACCGACAGGCCCCAGTGTGTGATGTTCCCCTCCCTGTGTCCATGTGTTCTCGTTGCTCAACTCCCACCTATGAGTGAGAACATGTGGTGTTTGGTTTTCTGTTCTTGTGTTAGTTTGCTGAGAATGATGGTTTCCAGCTTCATCCATGTCCCTGCAAAGGACATGAACTCATCCCTTGGTATTTTTAAAAGCCTTTTATACTACTCGGGAGGCTGAGGCAGGAGAATCACTTGAACTGGGGAGGCGGAGGTTGCAGTAAGCCAAGATCGCGCCACTGCACTCCAGTCTGGGTGACAAAGCAAGACTCCATCTCAAAATAAATAAATAAATAAATAACAAAAAAAGTAAAATATACAGACAGAAGAAGACTATTCTTATTATAGGTGTATAGCTCAGCAAACTTGCACAAACTCAACACTCCTGTGTAGCTTTCACTCACATTAAGAAACAGAATTTTACCAGCACCCAGAAGCCCCCTCTTGTTTTCTTCAAGTCCCTACGCCCATCAAGGATAAACTGTGATTAAAACTTCTAACACCATAAGCTGCTTTAGAGATTTTTGTCTAGAGCAAGAGACTAGAAAAAGTTCTTGAGGAAAGTATTGCCTGAGCTGAGAGCTGAAGAATGAGTAGGACAGGAGCTAGGGTGAAGATCAAGGGAAGAGTTTCCAGGCAAGAGATCTCATGGGAGGGAGCAGGAAGCATGTAAAGAACAAGAAGACCAGAGTGGGTTGGAAAGAGAAGGGCTCCTAGTACGCTATGTGGTAGGGTCTCCTGAGCCATAGTACAGGTTTCATCTCATCCTAAAAGCAGCTGAGTTGGGGAGGGGAGAATTAAAGTTGAATTTGAAAGAGATCACTCAGAGAGGAGAATGGATTGAATAGGGGTCAGGGTGAATAAGAGAAGACTAGTTAAAAAAGTTATTGCAATATTCTAAGCTGGAGAGGAGGTGACCTAGTCAAGGCTGATGGTAGCAATGCATAGAAGAGAGTGGATTCAAGAGATGTTTCGGAGCAAAGATTGATAGGACTTATTGATGGATTAGCCATAGAGACCAACAGGAAGAAGTGTCAAGGATGATTTCTAAGTTTCTGCTTGGAAACATGCAAGAATGGGGATGCCAGTTGCTGAGATTGTCTGCTAGCTTAAATAAAATGTTTCCTCACAATGTAGATTTGGGACAAAGGACAGGTGTGATTGGTTTTGTGCCCATCTGAGTGGACATTGGCTTTGATGGCTATGAGTCATGACTGGCACATATGGGTATTAAATGAAAGTGCCATATTTACTTGTGTATCTCCTTGCTTATTTCCCTCAACTCTAGTCTTAAGGAAGATACATGTGCATGCACACACATATACACATATACATATATGTGCACATACACATATATATGTGTTTCAATGCATGGTTTACATACATTTTCCCTCTTAGCAGGCAGGGTTAGCTGGAGTAATTGTTCAGGTATTTGAAGAAATGAGAAAGGCTGTTAAATTTGATGAATGTGAAAAAATTAATACCTACCTCCTGTTCATAGTTCATAAAGTCGTCTTAACATTCTCGGAGGGTTCCCAGCAGTTTCTTTGGTGATGCTGTGTAGGTGTTATTGATGCTGTCTCCTTGTTCTTGGGGTGGTGGTGGTAGCAGTGGTATCAAGGATAAAAATGTGGACCCCATCCTGAAACAATTAAATAGAGATACGACATTTATTCCTGTATCAGTCATGTATGATAATGCCATAATGATTAATTAATTCATGTGAAAAACCAAGTGTTTCACCAAGCACTGTGTTAGACATGGCAGAAACAAAAAATGAGCAACATTGTCTCAGTTCACAAGTGTTTATTCATTTCTTACTTTCCGCTGTTCTAGACTGGGTTTTAATGGTGAACTAAAATACGCATGATGTCCCTGATCTCATGGAGCCCATGGCTAGAAGAGGAGATGGACATTAATCAAAGAACCAACAAATAAATAACACTGATGTGTACTATAAGGGAAAAATATAGGTGTTATGACAGCATATAAGTAGGGGACTGGATCTAGCCAGGGACATCAGCAGAGGCTTCCCTGAAGAAGTGATGATTAAGTTGAAAGAAGAATAGTATCACTTGGGCAAGAGAGGATGGAGAGAAGAGCATTTTGTCTGATGGGGTAGTTTGATGAGGCAGGAGTGAAAGCAGGCTAGGTTATATGTGAAGAACACATGAACCCCTTGATTCCAGGGGCTTAGCATCACAAAGGTTTGCTTCTTCCTCTCACTACGTGAATGATGTAGCTTGGTGAGGAGGTTCTGTTCTTTATAGGTATTCTGGGACACCGCTGATGAAGGCTTCCCTCTCTGAGCATTGCTGTTGGTGTGGCACAGGAGAAAACATGGACTTATCACACCTTGCTCTTCTCTGTTCCCACCTGGAAGTGACCCATGTTACTTCTGCCCATGGTCCATTGGCCAGACTGACCACATGGCCCCACTTCATGGCAAGGAACTGGGTGGTATACTTTTCTGTAAGACGTTATAATAGCATTTGCTGAAGTGATGCTTATGGCTATGTGGAAGAAATAAAGCATATCAATGACTATGCAAATAATGTCCCAGAGTGATTTGTTGGCTGCTAAAATGTGGGTGGTGAAGAAGGAGAGGGAGTCAAAAAGGGGGAGGTAGACTTTAGCTCCTAGGTAAGTGGTAGAATTAAGGAACCATTCACAAGGTTGAGGAAGGGATAGACAGGGTGATAAGAAAAAGATGGTAAGAACTGTACCTTGGGGAACACAAAGATATAGCTGGCACCAGGAGAAAAAAGAGTCATCAGAGGAGACAGAAGAGGGGCAAAGGATAGTGATTGGGAGTTTTCACAGCCAGGATAAGGGGCCTTTCAGAAGGAAGGAGGGCCCAGCTATGTCAAATGCCCTACACGTTAAAGAAGATGGAGAATAAGACCAGGTCATTGGGTTGGGAATGGAGGAGGTCATTGATGATCTTCTAGGAAGGAGAAAGAAATGATGGAATCATGTGAGACTCTTAAAGTCATGGGTTGGGGTTTTTGTTGTTGTTGTTGTTGTTTTGTTTTATGAGGGATAGAGGAGAATAAATCCTGAACATGGTGATAGGTACAGAATGAAAGAGAGAATGAACACAGGAAAAATAAGATTTAGAAGAGACAAGAGTGGAAGAAATACAGGGTTAACATTGGTAACAAGGAGTCACATTTCCTTCTTAGAGGTAAGAGCAATAGATGGGAGGAGAGTTTGGAAAAACAAATATTTGAGATAATGAATGGCTTGATAGGAGAGATGAACAGATGTACATCCCCTACGTAGAATTCAAGATCCTTAGAAGTTAACTGCTCGTAATCCTGAAATATACAATAAATTGCATGGCAGGACTGCAAATTCAAGTTAGCTCAAAAAAGGCTCAGAATTCAGATATGCTTTGATTACAGGTCAAAATGCAGAGGACCCTATGAAAGGGCTACTGTTGGAAAATTAAAAACAATAGTAAATGTTGCATTTTCTGTAATTGTGCATTGGCTATTATATTATTTCTATGGGAATATAGAATGAACCTTCTGGTTGGAATTGACTACACATCTTTTTAAGCAGAGTCAAGGCACCTTTTAGGATGGTGTATGAGAATTAATTAATGGGAATATCTTTCAGATGTCAGAAATCTGCTTATTATTACTATTTATTAAGTGGGCACAATGTGTCCTTGGTGGCCTATTGATCAGTGTTATCATTTTAAAACCTGTCAGTCTAGCTGTGAATTACCTAAAGAAAATTCAATTATAAAGTAGTTCACTAAAATAGCTCATGCATAAGGAGGGAATGAATTGTACCGATTGGAATTAATTTGCAACTCAGATATTTTCTAGGGGATAGGTCTTCTTTGTTTGCTGTAAAAATTCAAAGTAGGGCAGGCCCTTTTTATCCTCATTTAGGAGCCCTGCAGTTGACTTAGGTATTGTTTCATTGGATTTGACTCCCTTGCCCAGGCAGATAAATATAACCTTCCTGGCCTAATGTCTGAGTGGCATGAATGACTGCCACTTACATTTGGTAAATTCCCTGTGACTTCAGAAGTTGTGAAAAGACTGAACAGCCCTGCAGACTCGTCTGAAAAGATTAAAAAGTAAATCAGGTACCAGTTGTAAAGTGTTGCTGAATGAGGGCCATTTATTTTTCATTTTGTGCTTGAAGGTTTTAAAAATAACTGGTAGTAATTTCAAACAGATTCAAATTGTCAAACATGTTTGAGAGGGAAAGGGAAAGAGCTTGTTTATAGGGGGAACATTCAACTGAAGTCCATATAGTACTGCCCTTCTGATACCATGAATGTCAATAAACTCACTCTCCATGGCTCAGTGTATGATAGATCTCAGTTTGCTTTTATTCAGTTTGTAAAACATTTAGTGAATACCTTCTGTGTGCGAGATGCTATGGTGTGAACATTCTGAAAGCACAAACTTAAGTACGTTTCAGTCCTTGACATAAGGTATCTTTGAGTACCACTGTGTTGGGGAGATGGTGGCAAGGCATTAGTTAATTATAATGCAGTCCAGAATGTGATGGCTGTCACAATGGGGCCCAACGTACTGTAGGAGTTCAAAGAATGAAGGCAATATTTTCAATTAAAGGATTAGGAAAACTTTCATGAACAAGATAGTATTTGAAGTGAAACCTAAATTAAGAGGTGAACCCATGTTATGGTGGGATAGTGAAGGAGGAAAATAAACAGCTAGGGGCAAGCGTACGATGAGGGGCCAAAAGCAATGGAGGAAAACATGAGAGGTGGGAGAAGTTAGAGTTGTGGAGTCAAGCAGTCAAGCAAGTCTAGTGGGGAGGAAGTTACATGAAAAACATCTGGGAGGAAGGTAGGTTTGGGCATATTGTGGAGGTCTTAGGTGATTGTCTAAGGAATTTTGACACTCTTCTGAGTGGAGGAGTGAGATAATAAAACATTTAAAAGAAACTCAATCAGGTGTTTATTCAGGTATCTACAAGGCGAATTAGAGAACAGATACTGAAGGCAGGGAGATGATTTAGGAAGCTATTGTGATGTTATACATGAGAAATGATGAGGATCTGAACAAGGAGAGGCCCTCTCTGAACCTGACATGGAGGAGAAGATATAAAAGATGTTGTAGATGCCAAATCTTTGAATATTAGCAACTGATGGAGGGGGAGAGAAAGGTAATGAAGATGGTGGTAAGTTGTTGACATCATTTTCACCAAGAGAAATAAAAAATCATCAGTAAGGGCTGTTCTTTAATCAGCTATTATAATGGGTTTGGATTTATACTTTCTTAAATCATAGCCGTGTTAGGATTTATCAGAGATGTTCTCCTTTGAGGTGTTGACTTGGTAACTGTACATGATATTGAAGGAGTGAATTGGCTTCCGAGTAGGGAGTGTGAGAATGCAGGGGATGGAGAACAGGGTCCCACAGCAAACCTGCAGGTAAGAGGTGGGGGAGGCCATGGAAGCATGGCTGTGGGAGAAGATGAAGAAGAATGAAGCTGGTGCTGTGGTACAGAAGCCAATGGAACAAAGATTTTGGAAAAGGAGGGTACTGGAAAGAACATAGAATGAGAAAATGTCTGTTGATTTATTAATTTAAATCTCACTTAAAACCAGGGTGTAAGAAGTTATGGGGTGAGAGGGTGGTATAAAAGGAAAGACAGTGTGTTTTTCTATGTCAGCAGATAGGCCACACTCTCCCTGCCATACCTCACCACCCCTCGTCAGACTTCATTATCCGATATGGCCTGAGCTTGGCCTGAGTCCTTCTCCACAGAGAGTTATGGAGAGAGTCCACCAGACTTGGCCTGGGATGAGACTGTTTGGCATCCCAGTTTAGACTCTCTCATGCAGAATTTTGGTAGAATGGGATAGATAGCAAAATCTAGGACAGGAGAGACTGGAATATATCTGTGGCAGGGATAAAGTTTGCAGACAAAATTTAAATTGAACTATAAGAGAAAGTAGTTACCTAATAAAGTTAGATCTTTGCAAAGGCAAGAGGGAAAGAGATCAGGTCTGGGTTTGGCTTGATGAGGAGAGGGGCCATTTCTTCTTGAGAAATGAGAAAGAAACTGAAGTACGGAGATTTTGAAGCAGAATGAAAGGAAATATGGAGGACTTCCAGTTGGATTTCTTCAATCTTCTCTGTAAAATATGGAATGAAGTCCTCTGCTGAGAGTGAGTAGGTGGGTAAGATGTGGAGCTAAGGCTTTTGAGAAAGTTTAGGATAATTGCTGAAGGTCGGGTGACTTAGGGCCAACACTAAATGAATAAAATAATGGTTGGACCACCTTGAAGGCACAGGTGAGGTTGAATGTCATATGGTTATAATGACCTAGGTTATGACTTTTTCCTGCAGTGATTGCTAACTGAGGAGCCGTGCTGTGCTGACCAGTTGGGGTTATCATGTACTAAGGATGGAAAGAGCAAGGAACTTGACAGAAACAGGAAGCCTAGAATGGTGGGGAGTACATTTTTGACACTGTTTTTGGGTAAGGCTTGTTTTTTTATGGATGGGATCATAAGCACTGATTGCCTCACCATCCATATTCCTAGAGGCTGGCCTATTGGAAGTAAGTCCTTCAGATGGCAAAGAGCAGAGGAGACATGAGAGAAAGCTGTGACCAAGGAGCCAATGGGCCCTGGCTTCCCCAGCACCATATCCCAGCCTGTTGCTCCAGTGCCTCCCTCGCTGGGCTCAGGCCTCTCCAATCCCTGGCCATACTGAGTAGGACAAGGAATGTGCCCACTGGGAGCTTCCAGTCCATGGTGGGTGAAGGTAGAATTAGTTATGCTTCTGTACTCCTGGGTCTGGTCCTTGGATGCCCATAAAATTGTAGCTTTCACCTGATCCTCTTGGCATTTTCAGAAGGCACATGCTTCAACTTCAGCTAGTGTTTCTCTTTGAGTCTGGGACCATTCAAAACTCTGCCTGCCTGGCTGGAGCTGTGTCACCTTCCTAGATCTTCCCAGAGCCTATTCTCCAAGGACTAGAAATTTCACCGTTAGCCAAAGTTCTGCCCTTAATGGACTTAAAACCAGGAAGCTTCTTTGCCTTTCTTGCCAAATTGGGCCTCTTCAGTACTGATGATGACACATGTCAGACTTGATTTCTCCTTGCCTTTCTGGACACTGAATGCTAAACTTCTTATTACTCATCTTAAGGGCCAGTTTGATAGCTGGATCATCTTCACCAAACTCAGGTGGGGCCTTTTCCTTATGAATCTATGTTGCGGGGACTTCCTTGGCTATCCTGCTAAAGTGTTGTCATATTTGAATAGGGGGATTTAATCAAGGTACTCAAGGTAGTGAGTTTAGCACCCAAACTAGCATTTAAGACAATAAAAGAGAAGTAGGATCTGAAGGGAACCAGATGGTCAAAGAGCAGGAAAGACTGATGGGAACCAGAAAAATACCAATGTGAAAATCTGTATGCATCTTGGAGGCTGCACAGATAGTGTGGGACCACAATAATATGGGAAAATGGACCAAAAAATAGACAAACTCATGCCGTCCCTGAAACACCATTGGTCTCCTGCTGGAGTAGTGATTTTGTTGAGCTTGGTTTTCCCAGGGATCTCAGCTAGAACTGGGGTGAGGGTGGGAGTAAAAAGAATCTGACAGAGAACCACAAGAATCTTTCCTTTGATCAGTGTTCTTTTCAAGAAGATGCTTGCCACTGTCCATAATATAAGTCATGCTTGAAATAAAACTTTAGTGGAACAAATTTATTCAAGTCTGGGCTTACACAAACATGATAAATTTGTCCAATCTTTTTTTAGCTGCTCTAATGTCATGGTAGCTTTTTTGCCTGCAGGAGTAGCAATGTGATTTGGCTCCATAGTTCAGCCCGTTGAGCAGGGCAGGGCTGTATTAGTAGTCACATTACATTCATGACCTTCACTAGGCATTGCTGCCAGGAAGCATCATTTGAAGGTGACGTTGCCTGGAGTTGGCATAAACCTCACTGGCTGTGGAATGTATATGTGTATGGTACATACATGTTCAGACAACCTTGTGCAGGTTATAACTTTAGTAAAGGAAAAGGTCATTTAGACATATAAAAGAGTGTCCTCTTTTAGAATAATGATTCTATTTGTTGGCTAACTGTCTTATTTAGCCAGAATTGTCTCTCTATTGCTTGAGGGAGTTTAACCTTTGATTATTAGAACTCCTATTTCTTATAGATCTTGCCTTCACAAAAAATAATAATTTTCAAAATACACATTGGCATTACAAAAGCATCTTGTGCAAATTTAGTGGGTTCTTTTAAAGACATGAAAACTGTCTGATTTAGTAATGAAGTTGACATAGTACTGAACAGGCATCAGGACCCCTGGGTTTGCATCCTAGGTCACTTTTCCCCAGGTGATCTTGGGAAATTTACAAAGCCTCTTGGAGAAGCAACTTTCTCATCTCTTACGTGGGGATAATGAAACCTCCTTCATCAGGGAGAATGTGAAAGAAACTGCGGTAGCACTTTAAAAACCATAATGCCATTTTTATAGAGAGACTCTATATCTTATAGAGAGAAACAGCACTATAAAATAGGTAGTTTATAAGCCCAGGTGTTCTCTCTCTTTTCCCTTTATTGGTGCTGTGTGCACATCACCAATGCATTTGAATGTATTTTACATCCAAAGTGACTCTGGCACAGCCCTGCTGCCATTTTAAACACTCAAACGTTTATCAGTTAACCAAATTCATATGCTAAGATTGTTCTCATTTAAGCCAGTCTGAAATTCAGCATACATTGCACCCTGGTAGTATCACTTTGGTTGTATTCCCACAATGTGTGCTTCATTTTACTTACTTCCATTTACCTGACATTTACTGAGTGAACATCCAATATATGCAAAATATGGTGTTGGATGGTAACATATGCATGTCATGGTCCCTGTCCTCAGGGACTTACCATCTGATGAAATGAGAATAAGCTAGCAGTACATTTGCTGTTTGGAAAGAAGAAACAATGCTAGTGACTTGAAGATGCATCACCTGGATGCTGAGGAGGGTGAGGCACCATGGGCACAGCGAGAACTGACCTGTAGGCTGGTTGGAGGGTGCAAATTGTGTTGTAGGTGAAGTGGATGTTGGAGCACTCTTCACACACCCTTTCATGATATCCTTCACTCATGCACTTTAGCTCTCAACTGCCCAGAGGCCCAGCCTAAGCCAGGTTCTGGCCCCTCTTCCTCAACCAGCTTCTTAGAATCCAGTGTCCAGGTGGGCCGCAGTGAAAGAGCTAACGAAAGGCAGGATTCATTCATTCATTCATTCATCCAATAAGTAGTGAACATCTGCCATAGGATGTGTTATAGGGCTTTGGAGTATTTTCAGTTAAGAAAATACTCTAATTTCAGCCCAATTTCAGGTGGTGAGATTTTTAGGATTGTTGAGGAAATTTGAGAGGTCAGTGGGAAGATTCAGTCTCCTGTGGCTGTGCAATCACCCCTCCTAAAGGTTAAGCTGATTTTTTCTACTTAAGCCTTAATTGAGGTGTGGATAATGGAGGGGTAATTATTCAGAATTTATTATTGGTTTCAAATTTTCTCATTGTTATTTTAGTATGAATAGGAGTACATCAGATGTTCTGGGAATTTACTGCAAACAGAATAATAAGGTTCATGCATAAAGACTCAGTTTTTCTGCAACTAATTGCCAGAAATGTTTCTTTTTCTCGGTCTAATACAAATGGACTTCTGCCCAGATTTCCTTGGCTTCTAAGGGTTTTCTCATGAGAAGCCCTGGATTGTGAGAGTAGGTGCTTCTGGATAAGTTGGTGTGACTCAAGTGTCCCCAGGTAATCAAGAGGTGTCTTCACCTCACTGGGAGATGCTCATGACCAGTGTAGCCATCAGTAAACCATTCACACATTGCTAGGTTTCATTAAATTCTCTGTGGTATGTCATAGCAAGTGGCAATTGTATTTGTTAGATACTACAGCAGGATCAGATCTCATGCTCAAAGTCAGTTTAAGGCAGAGTATTGCTATCTCTTGCATCTCAAGATTCTGCTTTCTGATAGAGCCATCACAAGCAAGTTCTTTGGAATAGAGAATGTTCATATGATGCCAGCACAGCCGTTCACATATAGAAAATACAAGTATTCAGCCACATGTATGTAACCAGGGCATTTGGTTTGCCCACTTCTCTTCCCACTGGATTACTCCATTAGTTTGGCAAAATATAACTGCAGCTTGAATTCCATTGCTTCAAAAATAAGAGGTGCCACAGAGAACATTTTTTTTTCAAGACCACTTAAAGCATTGATTAACAAAGAGACTAGTGGGGACTAAATGAATATTTAGTTAAGAAAAGCACTAGAAATACTGCAAGCAGCACAAAGCAAGTGAAAATACTTAAGTAGAGTGTGTAAAACTTGACCTTTCTTGGGCACTGTGACATCCTGTAGAAATACAGTATAATCCTAAAGACAGAGTTCCTGAAGAGAGCCCAGAACCCTTAGGATTGCTGTAGCCCTGATGCATAAGGGGAGAAGATGCCATGGAATTCTTTGTCTTGCACTGCCCATACACATTCAAAGAGAGCTTCTAGATAGTGTTCATAAGTAATAAAACTTGATTAAGAAATCCATTCTTCTTTAAAACTTGAATGAATGCTTGGAGACAGGTAGAATAATTTACTTTTTGCCTTGTGCTCCCTTTGGGAAGACATTCTGTGTAATTGAATTGAAACAGAGCCTCAAACTTCCAGAGTGAGTTTCCATTCCATGCCCCTTCTCTGCCTGTCTGCTCAGAGCCCTGGCCAGGATATTTCCAAGAATGGCCTCCTAAGTTTGCACTCTAGCTGTATATTGGGCTGGTCTTGTGGATGTGCAAGCTGGGTGTGAGGGGGTGTGTATGAGTGTGTGTTCTTGAGAGTCTGTGTCTGTATGTATAAGAATATATGCTAGACTGAAAGATGAGTGGGATGATGTAGACACTTGAGCAGCCTTCTTCCTATAGTAGAGAGCATGGCTCTTAGGAACTGCAAGTTGATTCATTCTCCTTTTACAGTGGGGCAAATAGGATAATTTATGCAGGATTCCTTCCCAGACTTCTTTGCTTATTTCCTTTTATCTCCTCCAGCTTTCACACTATAACACTGGGTTACCTGGGGTTTTAGTCCTTGGCCTTCTTCCTTGTTCTATCTTCCTTCATTCCCTAGGTCAGGGGTGTCCAATCTTTTGGCTTCCCTGGGCCACACTGGAAGAAGAAGAATTGTCTTGGGCCACACTTAAAATACACTAACACTAATGATAGCTGATGAGCTAAAAAACAAAATCACAAAAAAATTTCACAATGTCTTAAGGAAGTTTACGAATTTGTGTTGAGTCACATGCAAAGCTGTCCTGGGCTGCATGTGGCCCACAGGCTGTGGGTTGAACAGACTTGCCTTAGGTGATTTCATCCAGTCTCATGCCATGCATCTAATCTTTATATTATCTCTATGCTATCCACTCTTAAATTTTATCTCCAGCTTGAGCTTTCCTTCAGAACTCCAGATTCTATTATCTAACTGCCTATTTGATATTTCTCCTTAAATATCCAGTAGGTTTTCACACCTCACATGTCTAAAATCAAGCTTCTAATATTCCCATCTTCCCCAAAACTGCTCCCCTGGCTGCCTGCCCTGTCTTAACTAAATGGCAACACCATCTTTTCTACTTCTAAGACCAGGATCCTAGGAGTCACCTTTGACTCTCACAGCTTGTCTATTTCATACCCAAACCACCAGCAAATCCTTTCAGCTCTATTTTCAAAACATATCCAGAATCCATTCACTTGTTCTACCTATACTGCCAACACCCTGGTCTAAGCCACCATCATTTGTCTCCTGCATTATTACAGTAGCCTTTGAACTGGTCTCCATGCTTCACCCTAGCTTTCTACTGTCTAGTCTGCATACAACCACCAGAGTCATCCTGTCATTATGTCACTCTTCTATTTACAGCCCTTCCAATTGACTTCACCTTCTTACAGTCTAAATGCAGAATTTCTTGTAGGACTTAAAAGACAGGTCCTCTGTGATCAGGCCTCTGCCTTCTTTCTGCCTCACCTCCCAGCATGCTCCACCTCACTCATTCCTCTCCAGGCCATCTTTGCATTTCTCTTCTTTAGTCACACGAAGTAGGCCCTTGCATGTGCTCTTCCTTCTGCCTTTTGCCTGCAGGTACTTGCATGATTCAGGACTTTATGTAATTCAGGTCTCTGGCAAAATGTCACACTTTTAAGGAGACTTACCTGGACTTGCCTGTATTAAATAACACAGTAACAACAGCCCCCACCCCTCCAGGTTACCTCTGCCCCTTACCTTCCTTTATTTTTCTCCATAGCACTTGCCACTATGTGACTTCATGATGTGTGGTGCTAGACTTTGCTCATGGATGCTCCTGGCATTCCCAAGCCTGAGACAAGGAATAGGAAGAGGGAAAAATGAAAAGGCATTGAAAGGGGAAGGACAAGCCAGAGAAAAGAAGAAAAGCTATCTTTCAGATGCCCCTTTGCCAGATGTGTCAAAGTTGCCTATAGTTGAACAAACTAACTAGAGTAATCTCTTCTATGGAGAGTTCTACCTGTGTTCTTAACACAGCTACCTGTTAAGATTAACTGTGCTAATGTTTAAAATATATAAGGAACTAAATCTACTTCATAACAAGAAAACAAATAACCCTATTTTAAAAAGGGCAAAGGACCTGAGTAGATATTTCTCAAAAGAAGATATACAGATGGCCAACAGATATATGAAAAAATGCTAATTATCTCTTATCATCAGAGAAATGCAAATTAAAACCACAGTGAGATATCACCTCATACCTGTTATATTGGCTATTATCGAAAAGATGAAAAATAAAAGTGTTGGTGAGGATGTGGAGAAAAGGAAGCCTTGCACACGGTTGGTGGTATTGTAAATTAGTACAGACATTACGGAAAACAGTGTGGAGGTGCCTCAAAAAACTAAAAATGGAATCACCCTTTGATCCAGCAGTCTCACTACTGGGTATATATCCAAAGAAAATTAAACCAGTATTTTGAAGATATATCTGCACTCCCATATTTATCATAGCACTATTCATAGTACCTAAAATATGGAATCAATCTAAGTGTCCAACAGTAGATGAGTTAATTTTAAAAATGTAGAATATATACACAATGGCATACTATTCAGTCTTTAAAAGGTAGGAAATTCTGTCATTTGCCACATCGTGAATGAACCTAGAGGACATTATGCTAAGTGAAATAAGCCAGACACGGAAAGACAAATATTGCATGATGTCACTTACATGTGAAAAAGTAGATATCATAGACATAGAGAGTAGAATGGTGGTTACCAAAGGCTAGGGGAGTGAGAGTTGCAGGATATGGGTGGGGAAAGGGGAAATGTCAGTCAAAGAGTACAAAGTTTCACTTAGGATAAATAGGTTATAGTGCTCTATTATATAGCATGGTGACTATGATTAATAATAATGTATTGTATATTTCAAACTAGCTGAAAGAATCTGGTGTGCTGGTATGCCCCTATAGTCCCAACTACTCAGAAGGCTGAGATGGGAGGATTGCTTTAGCCCAGGGGTTTGAATCCAGCCTGGGCAACATAGCAAGACCCTGTTTCTAATAAAAGCAAACCAAATAGCTAAAACAATGGATTCTCAGGACAAAGAAGCGGTAAGTATCAGAGGTGATTGATATATTATTAGCCTGATTTGATTATTCCACAATGTATAGATGTATCAAAACATCACATTATACCCAATAAATATATACAATTGTCAATTAACAATAACACGCCCCCCCCATAATCTTCTTCCTCCAAAAAAGATCCATTGTGATTTATGTGAAATGAATTGAAGAAAGCCTTGGGTTTTGCAGGTTTCTGGTTTATGGTTTTAGTTTTTGCTGAGAGTCTTACATGGGATGTCAGCTACCGGATTACTGTTGTTATTTGAGTTTCTCTGTCCCTTTGCCTCCCTGTGGCGTCTATTGTTGCCTACTTATAGATCTGACCCTTAGTTATGTCCTCTTGGAAAGGAATAGTATCAAGTTTTTCAAATGAAAATCTTTAAAATACATTAGCAGTAAATTAAGGCTGAAACTATTAACATTCAAGTGAGTGGTGTGGTTTGTTTTGGAGAAAAAGTGAGTAGCTGCCAGACCCATTCCCTACTGAGAGCAAGATATTTGTGGTTTTTCTATTTGTGAGTGTCCATGTGCTTAGGCAAATGAAGACAGCTTTAGCTTTTTTTTTTTTCTAATATACAATGTAGGGATAGTGTTGTATGTAATTATGGACAATGAAATATGTTCTTGGGCTTGGTTTGTGATATTTCCAACTGAGAAGTAGATGCTGTTCTAAAATGGAACAATTTTCACTGGCCCTAAAAATAGCAATTAACTCCTCCTCTTCCACCCCCCAGACCCCACGCTCTTGCCAGTTCTCCAGTTCTCACCATCCCTAGCCAAGGCTGCAGAATATATTTCAAGCCAGCTCCCTGGGCAGATCTCTTTAACAACCAGTACTGCTATTTCTGATCCTTTTTTTTTCCCAACACGACTATGATCTATGAAAAGATTGATTAAATATGTTGGGAATGATAGTGGTTCCAAGTGCTCATTACCTTTTTACATATGGCGCACACTTAAATCATTTTAACTATGTTTTTATCCATGTTTTTAAAAACTCTTATTTAAAAAGATATTTGGTATATTCAACATAGTACACAGGCCCTTGAGTTCATTCTGACTGGGACCAGATGGGATGACTGTGGAGCGCCAACATAGCTTGAGCATGCTGGCATCCACAGTGAGCCCTGGAGGCTTTTGAGAAGGTTTACTGAGTACACATGGCCCTCATGCAGCATGAAACTGGCTATATTTTAAACAGTTAACCTCAGAGGAGTGCCAAATAGACCCATATTTCATTGGAAACACTGGAGAGTGGAATTCAGTGTAATTCAAGGCTATTTTGAACTTCTGCCTAGGATTACACTTACAATAAAAACTAGCCAAAATCTAACTATCAGGATTTAGAGACATCTGAAATTTCTCCTTGAACCCAGTTCAGAGAAACAGGTGAAATGGGTAGTGGTGTTAGACCTCATTATGTTTGGTGTGAAGTTTGGTAGGCTCAGAAAAGCTATATCAACAATTTTTCCTAAAAAGCTATTTCAAGGACAAATCTCATAGACTTTCTATGTTCATATTCTTTTGGGTGATGGTTAAGTGATGCCCCTAAAGCTTTATACATAAATGAAAGAAAATCTTAGATCAGATTATGCTTTTTAACGCTTCTCAGGTTAATGTATTCTATATTTTTGGAAGATTTACATGAGGTGTTCAGTTAACATTAAGTAAGATCAAGTTTCTAAGTTTTTAAGGCTTTCACATATATATCAGGAATAAGAATCAATTATCTTATGGAACATTGAAGACAAGAATCTATAAGGATCTGCAGAGACAGATTCAGGTTTCATGGGGCTTGAAACAAAGTTTTGAAGGACCTTTTAAAGAAAAAAGTAACAGGCCGGGCACAGTGGCTCACACCTGTAATCCCAGCACTTTGGGAGGCCAGCACTTTGGGAGGCCAGCACTTTGGGCTGACGTCAGGAGATCGAGACCATCATGGCTAACACGGCTGAAACCCCATCTCTACTAAAAATACAAAAAATTAGCCAAGAGTGGTGGCGGATGCCTGTAGTCCCAGCTACTTGGGAGGCTGAGGCAGGAGAATCGCTTGAACCTGGGAGGCGGAGGTTGCAGTGAGCCGAGATTGCACCACTGCATTCCAGCCTGAGCAACAGAGCAAGATTCCGTCTCAAAAAAAAAAAAAAAAAAAAAAAGAAAAGAAAAAAAGAAAAAAATGACAAAGTTACAAGTAAATCAGAAAAGAAATCACAACGAATTACAGATTTTCAAAAACCTGACATCATTATCACAAAATATTTAGGAAGATTGTATAATGTTTTAAATAACCTCTATTGTCCTTTTTTAAAAAAACATTTTTGGCTCCATACTCTGATCATTTCATACAATAACAATTTTTCTAATATATTCTATAGAGAGAATAGAAAGATAATACAGTCTTTCCTTTGACAATTTGAGCTTTTTTTGTCATTGTTCGTTTAGAAAATTTTAGCTTTTATTCATAATGCTGTGTACATTTTTAGGATTGCTGTCAAATTTGGAAAATTATCAAGTTTCTTTCACTGTAAGTATCTTTCTGTAAGACTTGGAACACTTTTCCATAGACTAGTTTTTGGCTCTGAACACTTATTTCAGGACTTGTTTTCTCCTTTCTTACCTCATCCCTTCTTGGTGCTGAATAACGTAGGCCACATTTATTTTACATTCTCTGGCTCTGCATGTTTGGGCCACAACACAAGGGTAATTGGGACGGTAAATGGTAGGAGCATCCTCCACTAGGACCCATAGCAATAACTTACCTTACCTGGGACACATAAACATATCCCAGTCATTCCCAATTAAATGTACTCCCAGCTCTACTGCTCTTTAGCTGGCTCCCAAAATGCCCATGCACACTACCATACTCCTTGGCAAGGGTGTGTGAGTGTGTGTGTGTGTGTGTGTGTGTGTGTGTGAAGGAGGAAAAGTTGGAGTGGAAGGAAGCAATCTTCATGGTTGTGGTAATAGATTTCATTTTCTCAGGATTTAGAAAAACATAAGTCTGTGTGAAAACATTGCTAGGGCTCCTCCTGTGTTCTTGGAAGAGGCCCTTACAAGTGCGGGTCCCAAGGCTTAAGCTTCATTATCTTTACAGTAAATTTGTCTTTGCTAACATGTATTGAGGATTCATCAAATTCTCCAGAAAAAGGGTATGGCACTTTCCCTCACCCACAACTCCATCTCTCAGGCTCACATTCAGTTGTCGTAAGTCAAGCATATGCTTTAAAATCCTCTGTTTTTAATTGGTGCTGTCTTAATTCTCCCATTAGCACCATCATCCCCATCACTACAAAAGCCTTTCATTTTTTTTAAGTGAGCATTTGCAAATATTAGGCTGACTCTGGACATAAGGTAGAGTTAACATCCATTTCCTCTCTTGTGTTATTTCAGATGATCCATTTCGAAAAATAGCGCTATTATATTTTCTATCCACATTAGCTTTGCTGGTGAGTTTTATTTTATACTCAACACAGAGCATACATAGCTGTCGGTTGTTCTGCTATTACCAGTCCTGTCTGCTAAATGCTTTCTCACAGTAGTGGCATTGCCAGGCTGAGTGAGTGTCAGATTCATTTTGTGTAGAAATAGCCTGTCAAGTACACCCTACCTGTTTTTGTTTCATTGCATAAATTATTAAGATTTTGGTGGGTGAACATATATATGTGTTTATGTCAGTCTGGATTGTTGATTTGCACCTTTCCTTTAGACTAATGAGTGGTAGACTCCAGAGAGTTTTGATGATTTATCTTAGCAAATGGAAATTGGCAAAATTTCAGGAATTATGGAAAAATTAGCATTAATTTTAAAAGTGTTATTTATGTAATTTCATACTTTGATAGCAAAGAAGGATACCTAAAAAGAAAAAAATATGCTAGATATCTTTGAAAGCTGATTTTTTAAATGAAGAATCCTGGATAGTCAGTCATGTAGAATGTTGCCACTAGCCAGATTTTCAAAGAAAATGTGATCATAAAATGCCAAAGAAAAGCTTTGAGTTAAATAGTATCTTCACATTTTCATTTAAACACCCTGGATGAAAAGTAATAGATACTTTGTAGGTATCTGCTATATTATGTAAATTACTGCATACCCCTGAGCGTAGCTGCTTTTTCTATTTAAGTCAAGAACTGGTAAACCTAGAGGAGTCATTTTTGTAGTTATTTTTACAATTTCAAATTAATTTTAATGAACTCTCTTTTTAGTTTTTTAATTTTATTTTTAAGGTCCATTAGATATTGCAATGGCTCTCAAAGTTTGGCTTTGCGTGTGCAGTTGAAGGCTGACTGATTTAGAAGTGTCCAGAAATCAGCAATAAAGACAAAGGTGTTTAATGTAGGAACTCAAGGCAGACAGGGTCCGTGTGATGCTTCGTAGGCAGTTTATGCAGTCCACCATGGGAAAGCCACTAAATTTATTACCAGTTCAAGTCAGCTTCGATGGGAGGGGCTAATACATAATCAAGTGCCTTTTCTGTTTCATGCATTGTGTTAATTACTAGTTGCTGTATTATTTCTTCAAATCCTAACAACTTTTGAATTAGGATTTATATTATCTCCATTTTCTAGATCAGGGAAATAGACTCAAAGAAATGCGTGGCTTGCCCAGTGTCCCACAGCTTGTAAGTGGCAGAACTGCAACTGAACCCAGATCTGTCTGGCCACAGCATGTAATGTGTTACTAGTACACTATGTCACTTCTCCTGTAGGATTTACTAAACAGAAGTTATGAGGCAGGGGTCAAATGTGGGTCAGTTATGTAGGGCTATAGAGTTTGGTCTTCAGTAGGGATCAGAATAATTTGAGTAATGAATTGCCAGCGAACAGAGCACAGGGGCAGGGTTGGTATATAGCATGCGTGTTTAGGTGAGTGAGGAATTGGATCCAGGAAGCTAAGCTATAGTGAAGAGGGGCAAACAACTATCACTGGCTAGATTGGCTGGACTCAGAGTCCAGGAAGCAGGAGAACTAATTGGAGGTGGGGGGCATTGTGTGTGAACCAGAGCTGCTCCCTGTCTTGTGTTATGCAAGCTGCTTGCTTTGGGTTCACAGGTCCTACACAGCCTGTGAACCTACACAGGTGTCAGTGGTATACGGGTGAGTTTTAGGACAGAGATGCTGGGGTTGCCTCATAAACTGACAGGCTAATATATTAGGTCATTTTGGCTTTTTTTCTTTCCTGTCAAGCTTCTCCTGATCCATCATTATATCCCAAAGGTTTGGCCCAATTAGGAGGTCTCCGTTGCTGAACAACTGTCCATGCCTGATGGGAGGTAAGGCACAGACAAGGGCAATCATTTCCTCTGTTTTTGAGCAGGAGAGAAGCACCAGGTCAGGAAGCTAAGTCAAGTACTGGCTGCTTAGAGTAAGCTCAGAGGCAGAAATATATCAGAACTTGGCTAGTCGTTATCAGTAGCTTTCTGTCCCTGTCTTTGGCAAATTATGACATTGATGAGGTAAAAGATAGAGGCTAGAGTCCTGTACCATTTGGATGTGTGAGCTTCCTTCCAGTCTTTTAATTTCTGCCTAAAGATGGAACACCCTGATTGGGAGCTAAAGGAGGTGGGTAGTGAGGAGTGTTCATTTCCAAATATGTTTGCTCAGCTCTGATTGTGAGACTAAGAAGATGGTCTTGGTCCTTTTGCTTAAAAGGACATAGTATAATGTCACAAATTTACTTCTTGTTTTTAACTCCTTTCCCTCTCCACCTAAATACTAGCAGACAAGAGTAAAGTTATGTGTTAATAATAAGTATTAATCCCTAAGGTGGTGTCAGTGAGTAGTAGATGTTAATAAAGTTTAACAAGGTAAAAAGCAGAAAGAGGAGTGGTAACCAACTTAAAAAAAAACAGAGGAAAGTATTACCTACCATCCCACAGAGGGGGATATAAGCCAGAAGCAAGTAGATTAATATTTTAGAACTCCTAATGGTCTTATAAGTAGTGTGTTTTACAGAAACAGCAGGCAGGTCTGAACACTCCCCAAATGCATTTATTCAGAAGGGTCATAGGACCAGGGAGTTTTGGGATCCTTGGACCTCCTCCACCTAACATGGTCATGTGATATTCTCCCCATCACCTCCCATTCTTTTCTTATAGAATAACTGAAGTTTGTTCTTTGGAGAAATTAACTGGGAAGCTCCACACCCAGGGACATCATATATAGCAGAGAGTAAAAGTAAATTACAGAGCTGAAAACCAGAAGACTCAGTAAATCTACACAGAAGGTTCAGCACAGGCAGGAGAGCAGAATATTAGCACCTTGAGAAAGAAAGATTCTTGGATAAAAAGTTTTCCAAATCCTTACATGTGAGAGTCTCAATCAAAGGCCTTGTTCTGACTGACTACTTTTCAGTGAAGTCTCCAAGGCAACTTGATCAGCCTATATATTCCAACCTTTCAAGGAGAATTTCAGTGCCTCAACTTGTAAATGTGAATAGGCAGGCCAATATTACAAGGTATTTGAAGAAAGCTTTCAACATGAAAGACAGACTAACATGACAAATTGGAAAAAGAAAAAGAGAGAGGAAGTGAAGCCAAGAATATGTTAAGATAACCATACTGAATTACTTACATTTAGGATGATGTTACATTTATGGAATAAGAACAGGATGTTACAATAAAAGAGTTATTAAGTAACAGTTAAGAGGTCTTCTAAATAAAACAGTATATAGCCAAAAAAAATTCAAAGGAAAGTTTGGAAGACAGCACTCTTAGTAAACTAAAAGCAAAGATGTAGAAAATATGGTATAAAAGATAAGAAAACTAGGAGATCCATCTGTGAGGTTCGGATCTAATATGAATTCTAGAAAGAGGCCACAAGGATGGGGGACAGGAAATTAACATAGAAATAATATTTTAAAATTCTCAAAACTGAAAGACGTGTTTCTAAAGGGTGCACTGAGCACCTCAGTATATGGGAGGGGAAAGCCTAGCTCAAGGAAAACCATTGCAGTATTCCAATGATGGGAAAAAAGAAAGATATAAACAGAAAAAATTGCAGTTAGACTTTATAATAATAACACTGGATTATAGAAAACAAAGGGACAATGCCTTTAAAACTGAGGAAGAATTGTTTTCAACTTAATATTTCATACCCATGAAAATGATCAATCAAGTATGAGATTAATTATATTTTCAGAAATAAAAATATTTTAAAATGTGCCTTTCATATAACCTTCTTGGAAGGTTACTGGAGGATGTAACCCAGCAAAATGAATGAGTGAACCAAGAAAAAAGGAGAACATGGGTTTCAGAATATTTATATATCACACTAGAGAAAGGAAAAGGGAAGTCCCAGGACGACAGCTGTATAGCAGAACTGGGGTTGGGAGTAGGAGGACATGGGGTAACTGTGAGGAGGGAGTCTAGAAAAAAATGGAGTTTATAGAATATCTGATGTTTGTTCATTATGAAGAAAAATCATTTGTTAGGCATAAGGCGTATCTGATGCAAAGATTAATGAAAAATGAATTACAAACTATGCTAGTGAGAAAACTGGGCAATTGTTATCTCTATGGAAAGCCCTAAAATGATATATAAAAACTAAACATGATCAAAGTAGACAATATTAAATGTTTTAATTTAACTGTATCTGGAGGATGGGAGAGGTACTAAATCAGTTGATAAGTATAAAATAGCTATGCTGTACTAGTGAACTCTGTAAAACTACCCAACCCTTGTAGATCATTCATGAAATATCTATGTATTGTTTTCTTTACCCCTGCCCCTACCATTGGTCCCAGTCATTGTCTATCCCATGTTTCTTTTATACTGTTCTGCTTAACCTGTGTATTAGGGTTCTACAGAGAAGTAGAACCAATAGTATGTGTGTGTATATATGTGCGTATGTAAGTGTGTGTATTATATATATAGTGAGAGAGTTTTGATTTTAAGAAATGATTGTGGGGGCTGACAAGTTTGAAATTTTTAGGGCTGGCTGGCAGGCCATACATTTAAGCAACAGTTAATGTTTTAAGTTCAAAATCCACAGGGCAGGACAACAGGCTGGAGGCTCAGGTAGGGTTTCTGTGTTGCAGTCTTGAGGGAGAATTGCTTCCTTTTCAGGAAACCTCAGTCTTTGCTCTTAGGGCTTTCGACCGATTGGATAAGGCCCACCCACATTATGGAGGGTAATCTGCTTCACTTAAAATCTATGGATTGTCAGTGTTAATTACATTCACAATACCTTCACAGCAGCATCTAGAGTAGTGTTTCACCAAATGACCGGGCACCGTAGTCTAGTCAAGTTGACACATGAAGTTAGCCATCATAATCTATTAAGTGTAACCTATGTCTTAGTCTGCTCTGGTTGCCATAACAAAATACCATAGACTGTGGGGGTTAAATAACAAGAATTTATTCATCACAATTCCCGAGCCTGGAAGTCCAAGATCAAGACTGCTAGCAAGGTCAGTGTCTAGTGAGGGTTCTCTCTGTGGATTGCAGATGGTACCTTCTTGCTATGTCCTCACATGGCCTTCTGGCCTTCTTGGTGTGTGTGGGTTAAGAGAGAGAAACCAAGCTCTCTGGTGTCTGTTCTTATAAGGACACTAATTTCATCATGAGGGCATCATCCTCACGACCTCATGCAAATCTGATTACCTCCCAAAGGCTTCATCTCTAAATACCACCATATTGGGAGCTAGGGTTTCAACCGATGACTTTTTGTTGTTGTTAGTGGGGGTCGGGGGGGAATTATTCAGTTCACAGCAACCTGCTTTGAACCCACCATGAATCTGTTATATTAATATAAGCCCTCAGTCTTTATATTAGGCCTGCTGGCCTTGAATGAATGTATCCCCAGCTACATGGCAGCATGAATACAGCAACCTGTATTCATTTTTTAACATTTTTTAACATTTTTTAACTTTTATTTGTAGTCCTTTGTAGAGTGCCTCTCTTGGTAAATGGAGTACAGTAGCTCAGTATAGCTAGAAGTTAAAGTTAGAATTGTTTCACTATGAAATAGATCATCACTGCTATAGGTGCCATTTAAAGAGAATCAGTTACACCAGCTATTTAACATCATATAGACCTTACACCAGCTATTTAACATCATATAGACCACTCATTTTATTTAATAAATTTTCCCTTTTTCGCTGTTTGTCCACATTCTGTATTTACATCACATGGCAAAGAGTGAAAAATGGAAATTAGGACAGAGCTTTCTACTATTGACCAATACTGAGCCTGAATACAGGGACCCATGTAATGTTCCAGTTTTAATCTGGCTTTAGAGTGCTGACTGTCTGATGTAATATTTTGTAGACATATACATCCCTGTATACTCTTGGTATTATTTATCTTCATCATGACCTTTATACCTAGATTGATCTGTGATAAGTTAGAGCTTGTTCTGTTATTTTTACCCACAAGCAAAAGCCAGATCCTTTCTCACTTCTGAGAATCAGGAGGCAAAGGTTCATCATGAATCTTCTGAGTAAATCTGCCCTTTTGTTTTGGTATTTTTGTAGGTCCCTTTTTGCTAATTAGGAGAAAAGACTGAGTCAGAGCATGAAGATCCTATGGGCTAGCCTCATGATGTTTCCTCACCCTCTATAAGTATCCTGTTTAAATTTGGCTCAAGAAAGAAGGATTTCACAGTTAATCACTTTACTCAGATTGGTAGCTTTGAGGTAATTTTACATCATATGAAATAGATTTAGGGCATCTCCCCTCCTTATGTTCCTATTAGGTAAATTTAGAAACTCATTAATTTTTTTCTTACTGGAACTTCTGAGTATAGATATAAAATTATTCCCAGGAATATGACAATTTCAGGATTGGCTAACAAGGTTATGGACCTAGAAACATATTTTTGAGTGCTTTTTATTTTGCTTACTGGCTTTTTATTTTGCTTACTGGCTTTACTTTCTGAAGATGACTGGCTAGAGTGGCCCAGGGTGGTTTTTATGCTTTGGTGAGTGATTCGGTTTGACTGTATCCCCATCCAAATCTCATCTTGAATTGTAACTCCCGAAATTCCCACGTGTCGTAGGAGGAACTGGTGGGAGGTGATTGAATTATGGGGGCAAGTCTTTCCTGTGCTAATCTCATGGTAGTGAATGAGTCTCACGAGATCTGATGGTTTCATAAGGGGACACCCATTTAGCTTGGCTCTCATTCTCTCTCTTGCCGCCGCCACGTGAGATGTGCCTTTCACCTTCCACCATGATTGTGAGGACTCCCCAGCCACTTGGAACTGTAAGTCCAATAAACCTCTTTGTTTTGTAAATTGCCCAGTCTCTGATATGTCTTTGTCAGCAGCGTGAAAATGGACTAATACAGTGAGTGTATTTTTTTTAACTTTTATTTTAAGTTTGGGGTACAAGTGCAGGTTTGTTATGTAGGTAAACTTGTGTCATGGGGTTTATTGTATTTTAACTTGAAGGTTGATGTACATCTGGATTGCAAATGCAAACCAGTGAGTGATGGCTTAGCCAGGCATCATCTGTTCCAGCAGTGAACTTTGTTTTCAGCATCTAGCCAGTGCTAACTAAGGACACTAGGGTCTTAGAATTACTACACAGCCTGAGGAGCAGAGAAGACAGTCTCCTAATCCTCCAAGAACAGGCCAGTTCTAAACTGCTTTGAGTTGCTGGGACTCTCTGAGGCCACATAGTCCTCTCTTTTTGATTATTCTTTTTTGCTTTGATGACTTTTTTCATTCTTTCACAATAGCTCAGCAGCTTAAATGAGGAAGCTGGATCCTGGGTACCAAGTTGCCAGCTTCCTTGATGGGAAGCTTCTACCTAGGCCTTTTATGTCTGTTTTCTAATAATTAGGAAGTGGGAAAGGAGGTAAAATTTAAGAATCATCTTTCATGACCTATCATCTTGCAGACATGATTAAGCCATTTAGAACAGATTGTTGGTTGTTTTTCTCCTGAAAACTCTTTGGGAACAGAAAACCCAAAATGTCCTTCATTTTCTTCTCTTCTTCTTTAAGTTAAGCCCCTTTCCATAGAGATCCTGCATGGACACATAAATATAGAATTTTAGAGCTGAAAAAAAACCTTTAGAGATTCATTTTTCTTTCCATTTGACTCTGGAGACATGGAAGCATTAAAAAATAACATGACTTGTTTAAAGTTATAGGTTAGTATCCTAACTTTGACTTGCTATGTGATAATTGCTTCAGACATTACATTTCATAATTTTCTGAAACCCTCGATAGACTTCATATCTTCATTGGTAAATTCACTTATTCCTTCCTCTAACATTTCCTAAGCACCCTCTGTATAAGGCACTCTGCCCAGCATAGGGAATGCTAACATGAGTAAGATGAGACTCTAGCCCTTAGGCGCAGAGTCTCCTAAGGAGCTGCCCCTTAATGTTTTCTTCTTGGAAAATGCCATAATGTAGTGAAAGTAGCACTTACCTCCCCTAGGTTCTAAAAGATGGTGACCCTTGTGCTGAGTTTGGGAAGATAAGCTGGAGTAACTCAAAGACATTAGGAAGGGACGTATTGGACCAACAGAGCAGCATGCATGGAAAGCAACAGAGGCCACGGGTTCCAGACAGCTTGGCATGGGTGGGATTAGGTGAGCACGTGTGAACATGGGGGAGATGAGGCTGGGGAGGCCATACCTTCAAAGACCTTGCCATTGGATATGCTGGCCTAGAGCTCAGGACATTAGTACTGGCTAGAGATGCAAGTAGGTGGCTGTCGGTATAGAAGTGTCATTAGAACCTGTGTGTCTTTAGTGTCTTTCCCCCATGCCAGAGTGTCTAGATCCTCTATATTGGTTTGGGTAGTGTCTTCACTCTCCTCCCCTTTTTAATGAATAAAATCAAGAAAATGATTTCCTCATAAATGAACTGGACTTTTTTTTTTTCTTTTAAGTCTGAATGGGTCTGGGTACATAACATAAAATGGTTTTATTTATTCTTCATTATACCCTTCAACTGTGCTGTGTTGAATTGCTTTTTGATGTGTTTTAATGATATCTCACGTATATCCCAGAGCTTTCTGGTCACTTTTAGACGCATAGCAAAGTCCAATTCTGTCTTTTCCAGCTGAATACTTCAATCTGATATCTGGTTCAAGGATCATCTTATCATTTTGTCCTTCTCAACTCAGTCTGAGGGATTAGGCATGGGTGTAGCCTGGTCTGTTTTTATTTTTTATTATTATTATTTTTTTGGAGATGGAGTCTCTCTCTGTTGCCCAGGCTGGAATGCAGTGGCACAATCTCGGCTCACTGCAACCTCTGCCTCCTGGGTTCAAACGATTCTCCTGCCTTAGCCTCCCAAGTAGCTGGGATTACAGGTGGCCACCACCACGCCCAGCTAATTTCTGTGTTTTTAGTAGATCCGGGTTTCACCATGTTGGCCAGGCTGGTCACAAACTCTTGACTTCAAGTGAACAGCCCACCTCGGCCTTCCAAAGTGCTGGGATTACAGGCATGAGCCACCGCGCCAGACCCTGGTCTGCTTTCTTATTTTTCTCATTTCTTCCAGGTTACTTTCTCCTTTAGTGTGTGTGTTAGGGATCAACAGGAGGCACGAGGGGGAAGGAACAAACCATCTCCTTCTTAACTGATGAAACTGCTGCCAAGGATCAACATTCTTGGGGTGGCCCAAGGCCAGCTATGATTTGCCAGGGGACCTTTGGAGGCTCTGTGCTCCACAGTCCCCTCTCTTCTGGTCTGTTTCTGTATCTTTGTTAGCATGAAGCTTAATGGACTGTGAACTAGAAAGTTGACCTTCCAGCAGACTCAGTTTAGGTGTGTGGCTAGTATTATCTTCTCAAGGTCTTTGGGAATTTGCATTGCATTTCCAAAGCCCTGGACAGGCTTTTTAAAAAAAATTTTATGGAGTTATAATTCACATATGCAGTTCACCCACTTAAAAATATATAATCCAATGGTTTTCAGTTTGTTCACAGAGTTGTACAACCACCACACAATTTTAAAACATATTCATAACCCCCCAAAGAACCTCCATAACCATTAATAGTCATTCCTTATTTCTCCCCCTCCCACCACCTATCTCTCCCCTTCATTCCTGGCTCCAGGCAATCACTTCTCTACCTTCTGTCTCTATAAACTTGCCTATTCTGCAATGTAAAAAATATTTCTACTATTTTAACTGTAATTATATATCCTTTGATCAACATCTCCTTCCTCTCCTCTAACCACCCAAGCTTTTGGTAACCATCATTTGTATTTTGTTCTTCTATGAGATCAACTTTTTTAGACTCCACATATGAGTGAGATTATGTGGTATTTATTTTTCTGTGCCTGGGTTATTTCACTTACTATATTGTCCTCTAGATTCATTCCTGTTGCTGCAAATACAGGAATAAAATGAAATAAAAAGTATGAAATCTTTTTAATGACTGAGCAATATTCCATTGGGTATATATACCTGTTTTCTTTATTCATTCACTGATAGAAATGTAGGTTAATTTCATATCTTGGATATTGTGAAAAGTGCTGGAATAAACATGTGAATGCAGACTTCTCTTTGATACACTGATTTTAACAAAATTGGTGCTGTTACTACAGGTTATTTCCCATGGAGCAAAATTGCCTAATCCTTAAATCTAAAACCTGAAAGAATAAGAAATTCAAAAGGAATATGGCATTTTAAAATTCCTTGTGAACTACATACTATCCTCACCCCCCCCACCTCTAAACACAAGGCATGAATTCACTTAACGTATTGTGTCTCTCTCTCTTAGAACCTTTTCACTCCCTCTAGCACTTTTGAGTTCCATAGAATTTGATGGTTCATGCACTTGTGCTGGCCTAGCATCTAGAGTTGGCTCTCTGTGGGCCAGCTGGGCAAAGGCCCTTCCTTCTTTACTTCAAGGTTTTGCAGCTCAGCTAGAGTCATTACCCCTTCTGAACCTTGGCTTTTTAATCCATTATAAGAGCAATTTAGATCTTATTTAAAGACGTCTCAAGTTCAGTTTACTTGTGTTTGAAAATGCATCATAGCTTTAGGTGAGCCATTTCTTAATCAACGAGAGTGAGATGCTTAAAGACCCAAGTATTAAGTTATAAGTAATTATAGTACTATAATTGCTTGGCCGTCCATAGTACATGCCGAACCAAACTTCACGTTAATTCCTCCTCACCATGCTTACAAGCAAGAACTGAAATACCTTAATTAACTATAACACATCAAATCCAACACTCCAAAGACAATCCCCTCCCCCAAGCATACCAACTAATACGACAAATCCTTAAGAGTTAGGATCCAGCTACTGAGAGAATCACTTGTTATTTAGTGTTAGAGAGAGTGTTAAAGAACAATGAGGTGGAGGTGGGAGGCAATGATGTTAGCACATACATCTAACAGAAAAGTTATTTCTGGCCCATTCTCTCTCTCTCCCTCACAAACTTTTGGTGAGGAAGTAGTACTACATGTTAATAAAGTTATATTATTGACTAGTTTCACTCATAAAGTAAACTTCAGATTATCCTTTGACATTAGAAATTAATATTTATAGGATGTTGGAGCCACCAGAAATCCTAGATTCTTACTTTTTTTAGGTGAAATTTTAAACAAAGTGAAATACATATATTATGAGTATATAATTTGATGAGTTTTGGCCAAGAGTATGTCCACGTAACCAATACTTACATAAAGATTTAGAACATTTCCATCACACCCAAAAGTTACCTTTTACCCTCTTACAGTGAATCTCTAAACCATTTAGGTGGCCACTATTCTTATTTATATCACATACATTAGTTTTACCTGTTCTTGAGCTTAAAAGTAAACAGAACCATACAGTATTTACTTATGTATCTGGATTCTTTCACTGAACATAATGGTTTTGAGATTAAGCCATGTTGTTGCATGTATTATCTGTTCATTTTTTAAAAAATATTTTTTCTATTCAAATGTGTACCAATTTGTTTATATACGGTTTTGTTGATGGGACTTGGGTTCTTTCTAGTTTTTGGCTGTTCTGAATAAAGTCATGGACATACAAGTCTTTTTGTGGATATTGTATTTTCATTTCTTCTGGATGAGTACCTATGAATAGAATTGCAAGTCATAGGGTAGGTGTGTATTGAACTTTATAAAAAAACTGCCAAATAGCTTCTGAAAGAGGTTATATCATCTTACACTCCCATCATAAGTGTTTGAAAATTCCAGTTGTTCCACATCCCTCATACACATTTGGTATGGTAAGGCTTTTTTATTTTAGCCATTCTAGTGGGTATATAACAGTGTCCTAAAGGTTTTGTTTGCATTTCTCTGATGAATAATGAAGTTGCATATCAGCCATTTGTGATCTTTTTTAGTGAAGTGTCTGTTCATGGATTTTGCCTTTTTTGATTAGCTGTTTATCTTTTTCATGATTTTTAGGGTTCTTTATATATTCTGTAATCAAGTATTTTTTCAAAGCTATATACATATTTGTCAGATATATGTAAATAATAGTGAATAAGAATGTTTTCTCTCAATCTGTAGCTTGACCTGTCATTTTCTTAGTGGTGTTTAGATGAAGAAGAATCCTTAATTTTGATGAAGTTCAGTATATCCATTTAAAAATTTTGTGGTCTGTACTTGTATCCTAAGAAATCTTTGCATACTCTAAGATTGCAAATGTTATTCCCTATGTTTTTAACTACAACTTTAATTATTTTAGAGTTGATCTTTAGGTCTGTGATCCATTTTGTTATTATTATTAGTTCTTAACATGTGAGGAAAATTTTGAGAGTTTTTTTTTTATGGATATCGAGGTACAATTTGTTGAAAAGACTGTTCTTTCCCCCAATGAATTACCTTGGCACCCTTGTCAAAGATCAATTGGCCATATATGTGTGGATCTTTTTTTAGATTCTGTTGTTATGTTTGTCTGTCCTTACATTAATACAACACTGTCTTGATAACTGTAGCTTTGTAGTAAGTCCTGAAATCAAATAGTGTGAGTCCTCTACATTTTTGTTGTTGTTGATTAAGAGTATTTCAACAATTTGAGGTCAAGTATATATTAAAATAATTGTATCAATTTCTACAAAGAAAGACTGATGTTTTGATTTGGATTGTGTTGTGTCTATATATTTTAATAATACGAAATCTTCTCATTGACTTTTCATTTATTTATTTATTTATTTTGAGATGGAGTCTAGCTGTTGTTGCCGAGGTTGGAGTGCAATGGCGCGATCTCGGCTCACCACAACCTCCGCCTCCCAGGCTCAAGCGATTCTCCTGCCTCAGCCTCCCAGGTAGCTGGGATTACAGGCATGTGGCACCATGCTTAGCTAATTTTTGTATTTTTAGTAGAGACGGGGTTTCACCATGTTGGCCAGGCTGGTCTCGAACTCCTGACCTCATGTGATCCTCTCGCCTCGGCCTCCCAGAGTGCTGGGATTACAGGCGTGAGCCACCATTCCCGGCCATACTTTTCATTTATTTGGACTGCTTTAATTTCTCTTAGCAGTGTTTTGTACTTTATAGAATAGTAGCACTGCACATCTTTTGTTAAATTCATTCCTAATGACTTAATTTTTATAGTATTGTTAATGGTACTAAAATGTTTTCTTTTTTTCTTCTAGTATATAGAAATACACAGTTGATTTTTATATATTGACCTTGTATCCTATGACAATATTAAATTCTTTTATTCTAGTAGATATTTAGTAAAATATTTAGGATTTTTATGTAAACAATCATGTATCTGCAAATAAAGACAGTTTTACTTCTTACTTTCCAATATGTGTAGTTTATTTATTTTTATTGTGTTGATGTACATACTCAGAACTCAAATGCTATACTCGGTAGAAGTACTCTACTCATCTACTGATCTTAGAGGAAAAGCATTCAGTATTTCACAGTGTTACTTGTCACTTTTTGTAGATATTCTTCATAATGTTGTTCCTTCTATTCCAGTTTCTTGGGAGTTTTTCTTAAAATCATGAATAGGTGTTAATTTTGTCAAGTTTTTTGGTGACTGTGGTGACAATATGGGTTTTCTTCTTTATTACACTAAAATGTGTTACACTGATTCACTTTGACTGTTCAAACTTATTTTTTGAATAAATTCCACTTGGTTGTGAAAGTTTCTTTTCTAACATTTGCTGGTTTTGGATTTGCTATTACTTTCACCAGATTTGCTTTTTGATTCTTTTGGTCTATTTTTATGATGAATTCTGATATGTAACTTTTAAACATAAAATGGTTCTTTGGTTGGTTTTTGGCATTAGAGTTATGCTGATTCTTCTTGAGTCAATGTTGGTAACTTGTATTTTTCAAGGAAATCTATTTCATTTACATTAGTAAAATTACTGGTATGAGTTGTGATATCTGTAGGATCTGTAATGACATGTCTTTCCTTTCTGACATTTCCAATTTGTATTATTTTCTTCTTATTTTGATCTGTATTGATAGTAGTTTGTCAGTTTCACTGATCTTTCCAATGAACAAACTTTAGCTTTGTTAGTTTTGTCTATTGTTTGTGTGTTTTCTACTTAAGTTAATTTGTATTACCTATATCATTTTCTTCTATTTACTCTGGGCCTAATTTTCTTGTCTTTTTCCATAGCTTCTTAAAAAGGAAACTTAAATCACTGATTTTAAACCTTTTATCTTTTCTAAGTATTTAAAACTCTACATTTCCCTCTAAGCATTGCTTTATTTACATCTCATAAATTTTGATATACTGTATTTTTATCATTCATTACTTTCTATTTCCCTGTGATTTTTTTCTTTGATAAATAGGTTATTTACAAATGTGTTGTTTAATTTTTAAATACTTGGGCATTGCTAGATATCCTTATTGATTTCTAGTTTGTTTCTATTGTTTTCCCATATTATGATCTATAATATTTCAACATTTTTGAAATTTATTATGTCTTTTATTGCTCTTTCTTGATTGATATTCTGTTTGCACTTGACGGAATCTGAATTCTACATTTCTGAATATAGTGATTTCTAAATGTTCTTCAAGTCATATTGATTGATAATGTTCAAATCTTCTTATTTTTTTTGAGATGGAGTTTCACTCTTGTTGCCCAGGTTGGAGTGCAGTGGCGTGATCTAGGCTCACTGCAACCTCAGCCTTCCAGATTCAAGTGATTTTCCTGCCTCAACCTCCTGAGTAGCTGGGATTACAGGTGTGCACCACCAGGCCCAGCTAATTTTTCTATTTTTAGTAGAGATGGGGTTTCACCATGTTGGCCAGGCTGGTCTTGAGCTCCTGACCTTAAGTGATCCACCTGCCTTGGCCTCCCAAACTGCCAGGATTGCAGGCGTGAGCCACCATGCCCAGCCCAAATCTTCTAAATCCTTACTAATGTTTGGTTTGCTCTTCTGTGTTTGTCTCTCTGCCTTTAGTTCTATCAGCTTCTTTTATTTTGAAGTTCTTTTCTTATGCACATAAGTATTTATAACTGATAAGTATTTACAACTTATCTTCCAAAAAAGTTGACCTTTTAATCATTATGAATTGTCTTTCATTATCTACAGTAATAATCCTTGTCTTAAAGACTATTTTTTGTTATTAACATAACCACACCAGCTTTCTTATGCAGATTATTTGCATGGTATATATTCTTCATCCTTTTACTTTGACCACATATATATGGCTTTACATTTTATATTAGTCTCTTTAAGACAGCAAAATGTTGGATTTTGTGTTTTCATCCAGTCTGGCAGTGTCTGCTTTTTGAATAGAGTTTTGACGTACCTTTCTTTTCTTTCTTTTTTTTTCTCTTTTACATGGAGTCTCACTCTGTCGCCCAGGCTGGAGTGCAGTGGCACAATCTCAGCTCACTGCAGTCTCCACGTCCCAGGTTCAAGCAATTCACCTGCCTCAGCCTCCCAAGTAGCTGGGATTATAGGCGCATGCCACCATGCCCAGCTAATTTTTTTGTGTTTTTCATAGAGATGGGGTTTCACCATGTTGGCCAGACTGATCTTGAACTCCTGACGTTAAGTGATCCACCTACCTTGGCCTCCCAGAGTGCTGGGATTACAGGCGTGAGCCAACACACCTGGCCGAGTACATTTTATTTAATGTTCTTATCGATTAATTATATTAATAATATAATTAATTATATTATTAATTATATTAATATTACATTACATTAATAATATAATTATTATATTATATTAATAATGTAATTATATTATTTATATATAATATAACATAATATATAATATAATATAATTAATAATATAATTAATAATATTCTTATCTACACTTCATGTTTAAGAATTTTTTATTATATAATTACATTTTACTCCCCTGGCTTTTGTGTTATGTCATATATTTTACTTCTATATGCATTATAAACCCTATACTATATGCATTATGAATCCTATACTATATGCCTTTAAATAGTTTTCTTTTAATGAAGTTAAGAGAAAAAGGGTTGCTTTTTATATTTACCCACATATGCACTATTTCCAGTGTTGTTCTTTGCTTCCTATGTGTGTTCGGCTGGTATCATTTGCCTTTAGCCTGAAGAAATTTCTTTTTGTAGTACAGGTCTGTTGGATATAAATCTTCTTAGGCTGTGTTATCTCTGCAAATGCTTTTTTTCAACCTCAGTTTTGAAGGATATATTTATTGGGTATAGAATTTTGGGTTGACAGTCCCCCCCACCCCGACCCCCAACAATATAAAGATGTTTTATTGTTGTTTGGGTCCATTATTTCTGATGAGAAGCCAGTTGTAATTTGAATAATTATTTCTCTGTCATTAATGTACGCATCTTTCTCAGGCTGCTTGTATGATTTTTTTCTGTATCTTTGATTTTTAGCAGTTTGACATTATGTGCCTAGTTGTAATTTGTTTTGTATTTCTGTATTTATGGTTCACTGAGCTTTTTTGGATCTATAGGTAGATGTTTTTCATCATATTGGAAAATATTCAGCTAGTATTTCTTCAAATATTTTTCTGTTCCATTGTCTCTTTTCTTTTTCTGTCAGCTAACAATTGCACGTTAGACCACTTAGTATTATTGAAGCTGTCTTCACTGAGGCTGTTTTTAAAAAATTTTTTTTAAATGCTTTCATCTATGTTCTTCAAATTGGATAATTTCTATTGATTTGTCTTCCAACTCATTGATCCTCTATGCTATAGTCTTCAATCTGCTACTGAGACTACTTGCTAAATTTTTCATATTACTTTTTACTACTAGAATTGGCTTTCTTTTATATATTTCATATCTCTGCTAAGATTTCTCCATATGTTCATTTATATGTCCATATTTTCCTTTAAGCCCTTGAACATATTTATAATAACTATGTTAAAATCCCATCTACTCATTTTTACATCTGGGTCATCTCTTGGTCTCTGTATTGGCTGCTTATTTTTCTTTATTATGAGTCATGTATTTCTACTTTTGTATGACTTGTTCATTTTTTATTGTAAATTGGACATCAAGGATAATTCCTGGTAGGGAATCTGGGGTATGTTGTGTTCTTTGAAAGGAAATTGAATTTTGTTCTGGAAAGCAGTTAGATTACTGGTGGATTTTCTTGATCCTGTTGGGCTTGGTTTTATTCCCCTTTAGGTTGGCTCTATTTTAGGTTTTATCCTTATACCTACAGACACGACCTTTACTTTAGGGAGTGGTGTTTTCTCCAAGGGGTGCCCTTTCTATGGTTTTAACTGAATGCTGAGGTGTTTGACATCTTTCCACTCTGACTGAACCAGGGCTCCAATGTCTCTCAGCATAGTTATGACATCTGGTATTTTTGTTCATCTCCCAGGCTTGCAGTAGTTACTTTCTGCTAGGGCTGACAGAGTTTCACTCTTCACTTTCGTAACCCAGACTTTTGTCAAGGACTCATGGGAGACCTTCAAGCTAACTTCTAAGTGCCCTGTTTCCTCCTGTGGAATTGTCTTATTTCCAGTACTCTGCCCTACACATTCTGGTTGCTTCAGTGGCTGCGAGCTTCAAATTGCATCTCCTCAGTTCAGGGACATAGTTCTCTACTTGGGCTTCACTTTCCTTTGCCACAGTCTGGAAAGTGTCCTCAGGCAGAAAACCAGGGCAAACATGATTTCATCTTGACAGTTTCTCTTCTCTCAACAATTACTATCTTCCATTGCCTTTTGTCCAATGTCTGAAAACAGGCCAGTATTCCACCAACTTTCTAGTTGTTTATGGCAGGAGGACAGACAGACCCAGTTCCAATAACTCTGTCATGATCTGAAGTTGAAGTCACATTCTTTGTGGAATGCATGTTAGAGTTGTATGGTTGATTATGTGTCATTTCACATTCTTTTTCTGTCAGATCTACACCAAACTCACCCTTTCAGAGACAGTGTTTACAGGCCTCTTCTTTCTTGGCTCTAAGCCAATTCTTTCTCCTTTATTTTATCACTTTACCATTTTCAAATTCTTCCTCTTTTCACAGTTTGCCTGATTTTAAGAAATGGGACATTGTAGCACCCAGCATACAACATTCTGTGCATATAAATGTGGACTACTTTTGGGAGTGTGAAATTTTTCTCCTATTTAGAGCAGGACTGTAGGCCTTTTAAGTTTCTTTCCTGTTGTCTTTGAGTTTTTCGTCTTCCACAGAGAGCTGCCATAGGGTGTTTTAAATCATAGCACAGGCCCTCTGGGGAAGCTTTGGGGTCTTTTTCCATCCAGTCCTTCTCAGAGGCTCCTTTACAGAGCCTGGCGTCAGCTTCACCCCTGAACCCATATCTTGGGATGATTGACAGTTTACTCCCCACAGCTGAGTAGGAGCACTAATGCCATGGTAATTATTCATTACAGAGGGATGGAGTAGACAGAGGTCTTCAGATTTGTGTGATGAATAGTTTTCTACCTGGTCACAGTCCCAGCATTTTTATTTGTGGCAAATTCATCATGACTCACAAAGCTTTATTTTCACTTCCCACCACTCCTTACTTAAAATTTCCTTTGGTTCTTTTTTTTTTTCCTTTTAGCATCAAGATAAAAAGGAACAGACACTTGTGTATTTCCCAAAGCAGAAAACCGGGAATGAATTACAATGGAAATCACTGTCAGTTTTTAAGATCTTCTTATAAATACAAACTAGTTTAATGTTTTTGATTGATACTTCATAAATAATGAAGTTATTATGAAGTAAGTTAAAATTAGTTATGTCTGCATGCATATTTTAGCCTCAAAGAGTGTGTCTAATTAGGTACTTTTGATGTGTGAGACATAATTATGTTTACCTTTAATTTGGCATGAAAATGACATTTCCAGAACTGAGTTTAGTGGTGTATTTTCCAACACACCGATAGAGAAATGCATTTCATCTCCTGGGGCCCTGTTGCTTCTTCCCACCATGCCCCCCCCACCCCAAAAATCGTCATTAAAGTTAAATCAATATTTTTTAAAAAACAAATCTGTTTGTGCCTAAATTATACATCCTAAGACCAGAGCACCAAAATTAACACCATTTTCCTAGTCAGTGAACCTTGAAAATGTGTAATTTGGTGTCTACATTAATGGTTCAAATGACTTGTGTTGCGGGGAGAAATCACATCTGCTCTCTGCAGTGAAGTGATAATTATTTCTAAAGGTCTGTGTACAGAGAGCCTTATGACCCTTTAGTTGCTGATAGTTTCACTAACATGGCAGTAAGAGTTTCAATAATGTAAGCAGAGGTGGCCTAAGTAGCACTGGAATGAGATAAGGACCTGGAGTGCTGACCCGGGTTCCAGGGTACAGGCAGAACTGCCCAAGCTGTAGTTAGCATGCCAAATGAAAGTATTCAGGTTCATAAGTCAGTAGGCAACACAGGACCCATGATTTCTTATTATCAGCTGACTTCAGATTCAGATTACCACTCTTTTTTTCTCTCTGTTCTTTGCATATGGATTTTTTAAATGTATTCATTTATTCTACCTATGCTTATTGGTTATTGTTTACTATTCAGTATGACAGACATGGGGATATAGGCCTGGCAAGTAAGTTGTCAAGAAAATAGATCATCCAACATAGTGTAAATATTCTGATAGGACTGTATGAACACTAGGGGATGCAGTTACCCCAGGTTGGGTTGAAGAGGAGCTCATGAAAGGCATCTGAGCCAAGTCTTGAAAGTTGAGTAGGATTTCGTTGGGCAAAGGGGGTGATATGGGTGATAGAAGGACATTATAACCAGAGGGAGCAGCATGAGAGAGGGTGGCACACTTGGGAGTCTATGTAGTTTAGTATGCTTGGAGCACAGGGTACAAAAGTGGTAGAGGTGGCATAGGAGATTGTGAGAGGTGAGGCGGAGATGTAGGCATGGACCAGATCTTGAAAAGATCTCAGTTGTCATCCCTACCATCTTCTTTCCACTATTCATCTGCTTTCCATCTACTTTTTACAGAGTATGTAAACCTCATCTCTGTTGTCCAAATTGTCATGAGTTTTCAATTAATGAAGCTTAATTTAATGGTTTTATTATTTTTGGAGGGGGTATAGTTAAAGTCCACCAGGACATTCTGGTCTTATAAGAACACGCTGGCAGTAAAGTATGATATCTTTGTCAGATGGTTTCTATTTTAATACTTAATATTTTATATTTCAACTGCAGATCAAACTGAAGAACTTGTCTCTGGTACTAGGCTATGGGTCAAACCTTATCCCAGAGGGGTCGAGGTGGTGATTGTCCTGGTTCAAGCCAGACCCTCATTTCCTGCTATTGTCTGGTTCTGAGTTATTCTACAGTCTGCTGCTCTGCTCTGCCCTATTCTGGCCACATCCTTCTATAATTCTCTTCTTTTATTCTTGCATCAGTGCTGACATTTCAATTGTAGTGAGTCCTCAAGCTCTATGTCTGTAATCACTCAAAGATCAGTCTTAGATTTAAGCCATTATCTTTCTGTCATCCTAGCTAGTTAATTATCAACTATATAATCCATGTAAATGATAGAGGTGTAACGTTTTTGCTAATACTAACATGGAATCTCTATTTTTTTCAGTCTGCCTTTTTTTTTCTGGTTTTGGTGGGAGGGGCCTTATGAATATCTGTCATTTATAGCTGTGGGGGTGGGAAAGAGAACAGGCTTTTTTTGCCATTTCCTGTGTTTATAGGTGATCAAATATGCCTGATTCTGTGCCCCTCTACTATGGCAAATGAATTATATTTGTGTCCATGGTGAAATTTTGCTGTTTCACTGTTTGAAACTTAGCTGTTTGTTGAATCCATAGTTAATAACATCACTAGTGGTGATCATTTAACTATCTAGAAGACAGGCAGAAGAAGCAAATAGTGTAGATAATTCTGAAATTATGTAATCAAAACCCCTGGTCTATAGATAATTGATTTTTAATTATCATTGTTAGTGTTTCAAATTTTATCACCAGCTTCTTTACTGTGAACCAAAAGGACATCTCTCAAGAAAACTACATTTGGCACTTTCCTCTATACAGTTATCTAGAAAATTGTTTCCAAATTCTATTTTGAGGTATACTAGTTTGTAGGGATGTTAATTGGCATTAGTAGAAAAATTGGCTCTTTTGCCACGAGCTTGGAAAATCTTGGGTTAAATCAAAGTCAGTTTTCCTTACTGTAATTCTTTTGGTGTCTTTAATATGCTAAAACACACTGTGGGTTTCCAAGCCAAAACCAGAAAAAGAAAAAAAATGTGTAGTGTTTTGCAGATTCATTTGACCATGTAACTCTTTTGGGGGATTATTTGAAGAACTTATGTTGCGGGTTATATGGCAGCTGCTATTGGCACAACTGATGATGAATTGTGAAACTTCGGTTTTTATAAAATGTAAATGTATTCCTTTCTCATTTAGAGGCAAATTTTGAGGAGTACACGTAGAATAATGAGAGAACTAAGAAAACCTTGATGTCTTAATCTTTGAGTAGAGGCTCAGTGACAAAAAGATGCATAGATGGATCTAACCATATTGTGGGTTCTCATTTATTCATCTATTAGTCAATCAGCAAGTACTGATGGAGACCTCCATTAGGAGACAGGCACTGTGCTGGGCACTGGGGTGAACAAGACAGCATTAGAGAGTGAGATAAAGGCATAATGGACTGAACATATCATTAGTTAGTGAAAAGAGCTGGTGGTAAGTGCTGTAAAGTAAGTGACAGTGGCTGCAGAGAAAATAGCAGTGTGGGGGTACTATGGCTAGGGCGATCAGAAAAGGCCTCCCTGAGTAAATGATATTTAAGCTGAAGATTTAAAGGGTAGAAAGATACTGTTCCCTTGAAAATTTGGGAGAAGATCAGAGAGATCAGTAAGTACAAAGACCCTAAAGTGGGAAAGAATGTTTGGTGGGCTATCAGAGCCTGATGTGTTGAGAGCTTTGTAGACAAAGGGACACATAGCATGAAATAAGGTTGGAAATGTAGGTAGAACACGTAAGGCCCTGCAGGCTGAATTACATGTTTGGTTTTTACTCAAAGAAAAATGGGAAGGCTTTTTTTTTTTTTTTTTAGACTTTTAGGGAGAGGGAGGATGTAACCTGATTTACCTGTGAGAACGTTCACGCTGACTCCTGAAGGGAGAATTGTAGCCAGGATGAGTGGAAGTAGAGAGCCCAGTGGGAGGCTGGTGCAGGCCCAGGTGAGAGATGGCAAAGGCTAGCTTGCACTACAGTGATATTTAAAGAGACAGATGGAGGGGATTAGGCATATTTGAGACATGTGTCTCAGTAAAACAAATGCCTGAGTTAAAAACATTTATTATTGCATCACAGGCACATTCTGAGATGCAGTATAATTTTCTTTTCGTTTTTTCTTTTTGAGACGGAGTCTTGCTCTGTCGCCCAGGCTGGCGTGCAGTGGCGCCATCTCAGCTCACTGTAAGCTCCACCTCCTGGGTTCATGCCATTCTCCAGCCTCAGCCTCCCGAGTAGCTGGGACTACAGGCAACCACTACCACACCTGGCTAATTTTTTTGTATTTTTAGTAGAGACGGGGTTTCACCGTGTTAGCCAGGATGGTCTCAATCTCCTGACCTCGTGATCCACCCGCCTCGGCCTCCCAAAGTGCTGCTATTACAGGAGTGAGCCACCACACCCGGCCTGAGTTGCAGTATAATTTTCAACTTGATAAAGGATACACATTTTCTCCTATTTCCTTTTGGTCCAGACCTTTTAGTTTTGGTCTTCACAGGGACCTATAGACCCCTCTGCCTTCCACAACCCTCTCTCAGTCTCCTGAAAAGAGGAGAATGATGTGATTATTTGGTTAGATTTAAGTAGGATGGGGAAAAAGAAATTAGTTTTGCCTGCTTTTAGTGTTGTAGGCCTCTCGTACCTGCCTCTCACCTAGGCAATAAATAAATATATAAGGAAATAAATAACTCTATATGATTCATTCTGGCTTACACTGGGACATGAGACCCCTGGATATATCATTTGTACATACTTCTTCTCAGAGGCCATGAAGACACTGTGGCTGTCATAGGGAAGGATTTTTGTTTCTGGCTGAGTATCATTCTATTCCATTATGGCCCATCATTGACATTTATGATATTGCTTATAAAAAGAAGCTGAACATGAGATAGTGTGCAAACCTATATTGGCATCACTTTCCTTAGATTTTAAAATAGAGCAGATAATCTTCTAAACCCAATTGATAGCCAAGTTGGGAGAAATCAAGGGGATTTAGAGCACCATTCCACCTTTTCCATGTCATGGCACACATAGGAATGAGAGCAGGTTTACAGTGCAGGGCAATGAGTGGACCAGGCTACCCCCAGCTGGAGAAGACCAGAGTCAGAGCTCATGCCCCCTGGGTACTGGCTGGCAGCTTTGATAGAAGGGGAGTTAACATCTGTGGCATGTATTAGGTCCCGTTAGCTGTCTACCAGATGTACTTGTTACAACATTCTAGGCTGGAGGATTCCATGTGGAGAAAAGCCAAAGTTATACCAGAGATAGGCCTATAAAATCAGTTTTCCACTGGCTAGCCATATGCAGAAAATTGAAACTGGACGCCTTCCTTACACCATATACAAAAATTAACTCAAGATGGATTAAAGACTTAAATGTAAAGTCCGAAACTATAAAAACCCTAGAGGAAAATCTAGGCAGTACCATTCAGGACATAGGCAGAGGCAAAGATTTCATAGCAAAAACATCAAAAGCAATTGTAACAAAAGCAAAAATTGACAAATGGGATCTAATTAAACTAAAGAGCTTCTGCACAGCGAAAGAAACTATCATCAGAGTGAACAGGCAACCTACAGAATGGGAGAAAACGTCTGACAAAGGTCTAATATTCAGATCTACAAGGAACTTAAATTTACAAGAAAAAAACAACTCCATCAAAAAGTGGGCACAGGACATGAACAGACACTTCTCAAAAGAAGACATATATGCAACCAACAAACACATGAAAAAAAGCTCAACATCACTGATCATTAGAGAAATTCAAATCAAAACCACAATGAGATACCATCTCACACCAGTTGGAATGGCGATTATTAAAAAGTCAAAAAACAACAGATGCTGTTGAGGCTGTGGAGAAATAGGAATGCTTTTATACTGTTGGTGGGAATGTAAATTAGTTCAACCATTGTGGAAGAGAGTGTGGCAATTCCTCAAAGATTTGGAACCAGAAATACCATTTGACCCAGCAATCCCATTACTGGGTATACACCCAAAGGAATATAAATCATTCTGCTATAAAGATACATATACACTTATGTTTATTGCAGCACTATTTACAATAGCAAAGACATGGAATCAACCCAAATGCCCATCAATGATAGAGTGGGTAAAGAAAATGGAATATTGTGCAACCATAAAATGGAATGAGATCATGTCCATTGCAGGGACATGGATGGAGCTAGAAGCCATTATCCTCAGCAAACTAACGCAGGAACAGAAAATCAAACACCGAATGTTCTCACTTATAAGTGGGAGCTGAACAATGAGAACACATGGACACAAGGAGGGGAACAATACACACTGGGGCCTTTTGGGGGGTGGCAGGGGAAGGAGAGCATCAAGGTAAGTAGCTATTACACGCTGGGCTTAATACCTAGGTGGTGGGTTGATAGATGTGGCAAACCACCATGGCACACATTTACCTATGTAACAAACCTGCACGTCCTGCACATGTATACCATAACTTAAATAAAATTTTTAAAAAATCAGATTTCCAAGTCATGGCATTTTTATTCATTCTGTAGGAATGGTTAAGGCCAGTGTTATGCACTCACTGACCTTGATCTAGGAATGGCTTCTTGGAATTAGTTTATTTCCTTGTCCATCTCAAGCGTATAACTCTATTCAGAGTTGACAATTTGATTCACATCTTTTATCAGTCATTTCCTCTATGATTATGTAGGGACTGACTGACAATGACAGATAAAACACTTTGCTTAAACAGCATCAGAACTTAGAGATTTATGTATGAAAAAGTGATAATGTTTCTGGGTTGCTGGATTGCAGAGGAGAACTGCCAGAGAATCTCACATTTAAAACTCTTAAGTCACTATAAGTCTTGGTGCTTTGAAGAGGGCTTTGGGTGCAAAGTAGTGCATGGTAACTACTAAGGCCAGTACCTCTAATAGCTAGCTCCCTGAAATACCCAGGATGGGTTGGTGGTATTAGTAAGTAGTAATAATTATGACAGTGATTTTGGCAATTCTGAGGACTAAATACATGATAGCATGAACTCAAGTCATTGAATTGTCTGCATTATCTGGTATAAGAATCAAAACATTGTGTTTATGGCATCCAGATTGCTGAAGAAGTTTGTCAGATTTTAGTTGCTATGTATTTCTGTGCTTAGATTTTCACTGAATGGACCAGTTGTTTTGGATTTTTTTTTAATTTTAATGAATCAGACACCTCCCTAAATGCCCCATCCCCACTTCCCAATAAATCTTGTCTCAGAGCTTCAAAGAAAGAGGTCAATTCAACCAGTGTATTTATTGGACCTTCAAGTATTTACTTTTTGCTCACAGTTTTTAAGATCAATGTTTTTGAATTTTATAGCAGGGTTTTTATTCTTTTTTGTAGTGGGACTTAAATCAAGGTTTCCATTGACTAAGCCATGATCTTCCATGGTGAGTTGACTTCTTCACAAATGGGCAGATTTTGCCTATGGCATAAATATAATTGATTAATAGTATGCTGATAGCTTTACACTGTTGTGATGCAGCAAATCAGCTTCCGCATGGCTAGTGGAAAGAAGGTTGACCTCTTTGTGAAAGGATGCCACTGGAGTTCACCACCAGGGCCCTCAGAGAGCTGACAATAGGTGTGGGGTGTGCGTGGCAAGTGCTTGGCTCCTACAAAAAGAAATGGCCCCTCTGTCTAGGAGTGTGAGTTTCTGCCACTCACTATCGTTCCAGATCATTTCTCTGCAAATTAAGAAGGTGGTATCTGTTTAGTGACTTCTTCTCTTGAGTGTTAGCATCATTATCTAGTGTCAGGAAACCCCTTAGAGGATAGACTGAAAAGGAAGTGCCTGGAGGAATCTCCCTCCCTCCCCTGTCATATCAGCTTCTGGCTTCAGGCAAAGGCCAGGTGAGAAGGTGAGTTGCAGAGCCACCAGTATCACTGCCCAGGTGCTGCGTGCCCGAGGACTTCTGTGTCAGGATTCTGCAAATCTAGCTGACAGGTTTTTCTACGACTTTCTAATTAAGTCTGTAAGTGTTGACATCTTTCTTACATATGCAATAAAGAGAAAGGAGGCAGGCAGCCCTGAAAATGAAAAAAGAAGTCGGTTTTAAAAATGTGGAATCTACAGGCAGCAATTTTCCTTTCCTCTATGAGAAAATGACATCAGGAACTTTAGCACACTGGCAGGATCTCATGGGTATAGCTTTCATTGCCTCTTTTTATTCTCTTCCTCAATATTTCCCACTTATAGAAGCTTCTAAATATGTGTTTGATGGCCTGGGTACCCTTTTTTGCTATTGTAACAGCACCTGTGGTAAAGGTGTATCCCAAAGAGTCACTAATGGTTCAGAAGGGTTTCTTTTTGCCCTACTGTGCCAGGATGTTATGAAATAACTTAAAAACTATTTATAACATACCTACTGAAAAGTTTCTGGAATGTGGTAGTTTTCTTCTTTCCCTTTTCCATAAACAGCAAGTGAAATGAGAAGAGGACCTTTTGAAGCATATGTAAGCCTGCAGAAGGAGCAGGCAGCTGAACCGTCACCAGGCGCCCTATTATTTTTTACTTACATGGAGGTGATCCCTAACCAGTGTGTTTTTCCTTTCTAGAGTAGGGAAAGGAATTTTGGTGGCTTTTGATGTTTGATGCACCTTAAGCAGGCATTATTCAGAAGGGCTTTTGTCAGGATTCTGGCCTGTTTTACAAAAGAGACATAGGACAGAACACCTGGGTTGTACATCTGGGGCGTGAGGGAAGGAACAGTTTACTTTGAAAGGGAATTTTCCATTTTCCTTGGGAAGAAGTGAACTGCCTATAATAATGGAAAGAAGAAAGAGTTAGCAATTTAAACAATTTACATAGCAAATTAATAGCATAATAATTATCTATTTGCTTATTTAAAATAGGCCAGAAATGCCTACTTTTTTCATGGAAGATTATTTCATTCCATGTACTAAAATAGAATAACGCCATATAGAAAAGCAGTAAAAATGAAATAAGACTTTTGAAAACATATTAATATATGAAATATTTATTATACAGGCTCAGTAGTGTTTGCATTTAATCATTTTTATTGTATATCGGGGTTAGTCATTTCATTCTGAATTCTGAAAAATGAACATGAGATGTTTTGCAAGCACTGCTTTTTTCTGGAGTGTGCTCTCAGTGGGATTTACTGAGGAAATACTTATTCGTTGAGAGGTGGGGGCATGTGTCTGTAAGTGCATTACAAATGCTTCCCATAGTGGCACTAAAATGATCAGAGGAAATGAGAGGGAAGCCAAGAGCAAGGTTGCTTCTGTGAAATGGATTCTTACTGGTATGCTAAGAGGACTGTGGATGAGTTGGGGAAACTTACTCAGAATATCAGGGAGGCAGTACCTCTTTTCTAGCTCTGTGCTTTGAAGACCACATCTTTCTCTTAGCTCTTTGGATACTAGTCTTTGTACGAGCCTTTTTTTTTTTTTAATTGTGTGACCTTTGTGTGAAATAACTATATATTTTTTCTGTTTCCAGAGCATGTTTATATGATTTTCCAAGGATTAGGGCTAAGAGTTGGAACATTTGTGATTTAGCTATTCAGTAGGCAAGAGTTAACTGACTGAATGATGCTGTATTTCAAGTGGAATCACAGTGCAGGGCCATGGAAAGCGGCCCCTCATTGGTAGATTTTCTGTGTTAAATTGTGAGTTCTGTTGCAGGGGAAAGCCTTTTCCTCAGTAAGGTCAGTAAAGTTTAATAACAAAGGGCAGTGGACAAAGTATTTGGTCACTAAATCCAGGTGAGTGTCAGAGCTTGCCGTGTGAGGTGAGGTGGGGGACTTGGATATTGGTGTGGAACTGGGTATAGGACTTCATTCTTTTTCAGGCCATTTGGCCAAAGTGGGTGGCATTTGGCAGATGGTTAGCTGGAGCTTGGCACCAACCACTGGCAGTGTGTAGGGGTGTAAACAGGGTTGTGAAATGGTAGTATCTTCCAACCTGTTCCATGTTTGAGACACCATGATCTGCCATCAACAACATATTCGTCTCTGGAAATGGTTACAGCTATGATTCCTGGCAGTGCCATCCCACACAGACTGCAGAAGAGATTTATAAGGTCATGCCCCAGGCATCAGAACCATCTTGCATAGCCAGTGAACCTCCTGGGGTTGATGTTATGTGGAAAAATGATTCCATTTTAGTGTATGCACTGGCTGAATGGCAGTTTGTGCCAAGGAGGTTTTTTCAGGTCATTTGAAGCTGATAGAATAGCACTGGTTGAGAAATGGCAGCAGGAGAGGGAATGCGCGGGACTGAAATGATGCCCAATACTCTGAGTTTGATAGAAGGTAATTACAGAAGTGAGGGTTCTGGTGTGTGAATAAATGCTAGACAGACCCCTGCATTGCCTAGGAAGCAACATGGAATTTCATATTGGAAAGGAATTTAAATGAAGGAGAGCCCTCATTTCAATCAAATTATAGGCTGCGTTTGGAAAGAAAGTGATCTTGATCTGCCATTGGTTAAAGAAACATTTTAACACTTTCAATGAGTATTTAGGTCCTAAATTCTGTTTCAGGGCTCAGCTAAATTTGAGTCAAGAAATTCTTAAGAAAAAACTTTCTGTTGTATATGGTATCATGCATTTCCTGAGGATTTGATGAATTTAGGGAATCTTTTAAGCTTACTATCCCTTTTCTAGTTTCGATTTTTAAAAACTTTTTCTAGGATAACTGGAATCCAGGAGATCACTTAAAATGGTTTGTGATGACATCACTAATCTAGAGATCGGAGAATAGGTGGGAATTAGGAGAGGCAGTGATAGGAGGTTTGAAATTTGGGCTGTTAACTAAATAGAATGTATTTAACCATGCATACCACTTCTGTTTACTTTTGTGGCCTTTGAAATGCTGTGATTTTATTAGCTAGCCAAATTTCAAGAGTCTGGAGGGGAGAGGCCTGGGAGGGGGCTGAGACACATAGTGGGCAAGAACAGCTGGAGAGAGGCTAAGGACAGGATCAAAGGTACAGTTTCTTCTTCAACCCTGTCATTCTCATTACCATTTGGGACACACAGGGTAGCAAATCTAGTCACATTGTAGCAAATGCAGGGTTTAGGCATACATCAGTGTGGAAGGCCTGAATAAAATTTTCCCTACCTGTAGTTCTCATGCATTATTTATATCTGATACCTCCGCTGTTTCTCCTCTTACAGCTGCACTCAGTCTGGAAGAGTAAAGGCTACACAGGAAATCCTCAGCTCCTGGCCTAGTGCACTTAGAGAATATTGCCTGCCAATTTGGTAACTACGATAACTGCAGCAATATTCTTGGGTAGCTTGTTTTCAGGACATCTTTAATGAGAGAAGAGGATTTGAGGAGGCTATTAGCCTTGGCTGTACTAAGTTTAGAGTGCTGTCAGTGATCTACTGCATGGATGCCCCCTGCTGATTTCTTCCTTGATTAGTCTTTTCTAATGTTCTTGCCTGGATGCATCTGTGCTGCAATAAGAGAATTAAAATTCATAATCTCTGCTTGGGATCCTGAGGCTGCACTCTGTTCTGGAGCCCAGACGTCTTTTGTTTCCTAGCTTTGCCACTGAAAACAGATTTCCTGGCACGTTGGCTGATAGTTGGATGAGCAGCATTGAACATGAGAAAGAAAATGCTGGGAATGGAGGATGGTCAGTTACAGTCTGTCTGACTCAGAAAAGGACATTCCAGCTGCTGGAATTACATTAGAAAGGGCTATCATCAGTGAATACACATACTGAATCAAGAAAATCAAGAAACCGGGTAAAGTAAGGGATAGGTCATTTTAAGCAAAAAGACGATTAAATAAAATCCTAAAGTAATATTACCCATGATTCCCTGCCACTGTCCTCAGGAAATCAGCTGGTGCTTACCTTCCCCTCCATCCATTTCTTTTTACAACTGTATGAAAAAGTCTGACATGGGGCTGAAGAGTGAGTTTTTACCAAGTAAAACTATAAGAAGTGAGCAGCTGTGCAGGTAACATGAGCTTTGCCATGTGTAGCAGGCCCTGTTCTAGAAAAAGGAGAGAGAATTGTGGGAGGTGAACAAGAGGCATCTGGGTGACAAAACGGTGTATGCTAGCAGTGGCCTGAGAGGCAGCCAGCATTCAGAAACAGAGAGTACACCTAGATCTAGGCAAACTAGGCCCTTCCAAAGCAACTGAGATTCCCAAACCTAGAGGAGCTGGCCTGTTAGGTTATCAATGCACCTTAGACACTGGGGGAGTAAGATAGGGACACAGCCCTCCTATGGGGAAGGAATGGATAGAGTTGGACTTTAGTATCTAGACCATAAGATGATCCTTAAGGGTAAATACCATGTATCATGCAAAGTAGGTCTAAATTAATATTTGTTGAATAAGTAAATGAACATGGAAAATTATTTCTTGCTGCTAAGAATAGATTTCAGATATAGGCTGTTAGCAAAGGCAATTTAATGCTGATTTGTTGGTAAGTTGACTTAGATATGTTGGTGAGTTGACAATCCTCTCTCTCCGCTTCTTTCCCAATAAGGGCAGTTTTAGTCATGTAGGGGTGATGCTGAACCTGGTCTGTGTAGAAGAAGCTTACTCTAGAATCTGATCCAGTGACACTAGTTAAATGCAAGAAAAACATAGGAGCAGAAAACATGAATGCCCTTGTATGCTTAGGCATGCTGCTGCCTGACTTTCAAGAAGGGAATACCTTGGAGTTTGTGAACTCAGTGAATTTATACCCTTCCTTTATTTTTCTCCAGAGGATTTAAGGAAGCTATCCAAAGTGTATACAACATAACCCCACATGATAAAAACAGGTAGCAGTCTTGGGCATGACAGCCAGTATGAGAGACTGGCCCACTTTTATAATCTCCCATGTGGGAACAGTGCTTTTACTGAGAATGATTGCCTTTGTGATGTTTGCCTTGCGAGGTCGATGAATCTTGCTTTACAAACCTGGTTTGAGTCACGTTTAATCATATTTATTTTTCCTACAAACACAAACTCCAAAGTTTAGTCTTAAGTATCATCTAAGTAATCTGGATTTTGAAACCCTGGTTCTATTATATAAGCAGTGATGAATGGAAAGAGTGATATTACACTTCCTTTTTGCAATCTTTCCAAGCTGCAAATAAAATAAATTTGCACCTGAAATATTTATTTAAAAAAATGTCAAATTCTAGGTTTTGGATGCTTTTTTTCTTGAAATAATAAGAATTTTTCCCTAAAATCTTTTCTTAATCACAATAGTATTTCTGTTGTATGAAGTATTTATGGAGCAAATCAAATCACTCAGTGGTCACTAAATATGTTGTGTTTGTCTGTGTGTGAATGTGTGGTGTGTGTCTTCTATGTGCCCTTTAACATGTGAGTGTTCAGAGTCCTGTCATAAGATGGATTTGTGATAAGGCAGTGTTTCTTAAAGTATGACCTTCTTACCACCTGTGACAGAATCACCTGGGTGCTGGTTAAAATGTGACTATTTGGCCACTTGTTCTCAATCGTAATTTTTTGAGGCTAAAATCTGGGAATGTATATTTTATATAAGTGCCCCTCCAGTGATTCTGATACAGAGATATATAAGAATGAGTAATTTTTTTTTGATAACATGATTAATACCAAGTGAATAGGAAGTAAGAAGGGAAAGGTCATACTGTTTAAGATATTGGAGAAAAACTTTACAGAGAATGCAGAATCTGAAATTTTCTAGGTGCTAAGGCAGGAAGCAGGCATTTTATGCATAAGGAATGGCTCAACAAAAGGTGGAGTTTAAAAGATCGAAAACCAAACACTGCATGTTCTCACTCATAAGTGGAAGGTGAACAATGAGAACACATGGACACAGGGAGGGGAACATCACATGCCGAAGCCTGTTGGGGGTGGGAGCAAGGGGAGGGAGAGCATTAGGACAAATACCTAATACGTGCAGGGCTTAAAACCTGGATGGCAAACCACCATATACCTATGTAACAAACCTGCACATTCTGCACATGTATTTCAGAACTTAAAGTGTAATTAAAAAAATCATAAATAGGCCGGGCGTAGTGGCTCACGCCTGTAATCCCAGCTCTTTGGGAGGCCGAGGCAGGTGTATCACTTGAGGTCAGGAGTTCGAGACCAGCCTGGCCAACAAGGTGAAATCCCGTCTCTACTAAAAATACAAAAATTACCCCGGCCTGGTGGTGGGCGCCTGTAATCCCAGCTAATCGGGAGGCTGAGGCAGGAGAATTACTTGAACCTGGGAGGCAGAGGTTGCAGTGAGCTGAGATCATGCCATTGCACTGCAGCCTAGATGACAGAGTGAGACTCCATCTTCAAAAAATAAGAATAATAAATAAATAAATAAAATAAATAAGATCATAAATAGATCTGCCTCATTAAAGTGAAAGATTTGTTTCGCCTAGGGTAGTAGAAGGAGATATTTGTATGGGTAAGATGAATCAAGCTGTAATGAGGGGCTTCTGAGAGATGAATTTACTGGAATTGAGCTCAAGGGGAAAGCCACTGAAGGTAACATGTAATATTAGGCCCACATGAATTATTTTTCTGTCACCTGACAAAGACAGAAATGGGCATGATCTCTAGAATTTTGGAACAGAAAAATGAACCCACGTGATTATAGGAGGAAAACCATTTGGGAAAAATGTATTTGGTTTTATACTATTTGTTTAGCACAAAGAGATATGGATAGAAATTAGTCTGTCCAGACACCATCTTTACAATACAAAGTCACCTTTCTTTATCTTAGTCTGATGTTGTGATTTCAACATAAAGCTCATTTTTACAAATATCTAAGTCAGAGTCACTGTGTGTATGTGTTCCGTTTATTTGTATATGTTACATAAGGTCTTTTCATCTTTCTTTTATTTCCGTCTCTGTAGCCAGTCTAGTGTAAGAATTGAGAATGGGTCCTTAGTAAATCACAATTTCTTCTTTTTCCTCTCATTTGATGTACATACTTACCCTGTGAGACGAATCAACAGGCTTCATTAGGGCATTTTAGCTGTGAAAACCAAGTGGGGGGAAGTTAAGTTCTGTGGTGTGCTCAGTGTCATGCCTGGCTCCATGAAGCAGGTCGAGCCAGGTTTCTGGATCCCCAAGCCAGTGCTTCTTCTCTTTACACACCGTGGCTTCTTTGAATGGACTTGCTGATTTCTCCGACCTTATCCTCATCCCAGAGAGAATCTTGTACAAACCCATCTCGCTGCATTGCAATTCTTCGTTGACTTTTTTGTCTATGTGCTGTACTTGATTCGGAGTGCGCTTTTTGAGGCCTGGGGTTATGTCACTTTCCTCTGTATCTCCCCAGTCATGGCACGTAGTAAATAGTTATGTTGTAATATTAAATGAAAGAGTGTGTATAATTTTGTGGTTAAAACTAAAAATAGTCAAAAAGACATAATACTGGACTATGAGAACCCAGGGGGCATCAGTTGTTATTTTTCTCTCTCTTGTATTCTCAATTCCTGGCACAGTACAGCACAGAGTAAGTGCTTAATCAGTATCTATTGCATGAAGAAATAGAGGAAGATGAGCAGGGACTGTCACAGGTAGAAAAGAACTTGATTTGAACCCTGAACCTGGTAGAATAAGTAGGCATTTCCTAAAGGGCACCAAGCAGGAAAGGGATTCTAAGGATAGTAATTGCTGTGAGTGGAAGACTTGGGAGAATGAATGAGGAATTGGTCCTTATGAGAACTAAATAATTATTATTTTTTCTCTCTGAATGGTTGCTGTGTTTATAGTGCAGATGAGAAACTACCAGATACTTTTTTTTAAATTGAGAGTAGAAAATTACCATATCCTTAAAGGTTTTGAAATGTCCTTGGTGAATGCAAGGATCAATTTTTTGACAAGTGTAAGGGGTGGTTTAGACTGTTATGTTCTGGCATCGTTAATGGACAAGCAATATGTTGGTTGATGTGAGTGTCTCCTAATGGAGATTGGTTAGGAGCTAATGGTCTGCATGAGCATTTTGGGGAACTGACACTAAAAGCTGATGAAGTTCGTCATCTCAGGTAAAGCCAGAAGGATCTGTGAAAGAGATAAGGATTGGAACAAAATGATGGAAGAGTGGATGTTGGATCTCTATGTCCTAGTGATTTTCATCAAATGAAAGTAGTTACATAAGTTATTTCAGTTAGGTGGCAACTGTGATTGTTCCTTGCATTTCTATGAATGAGGCTGTTGTAAGTGCATTCTTATTAGGAAATATGGCATGTTAACTAAAATCCAAAGCCATTTCATGACTAATGCTACTTACCATAAAGTTGACCTTTGACTGTGTAGTTTTAATTGGATATAGCACCTGTTATTTGGGCTTTCTTGACTTAATGGAGAATTCATAGAACTGGCATTTCAAACAAATAATGTTTCTGAAACGCTCTCATACTGAAAAATGGCACTGAAAATGTATTCTCAGTAGAATTTTAAATCTGAGGAATATGATATGCATAAAAATTTGACTTTTGTGCAGTGGCATCAAAAATTTTCTCTAGGACTGGTGCATTTATGTGAGAGTTCACCGGGCCAAGTAGACTTAATTATGAGACGAAGTGATTTTATTTGCATCTGTGCTGGTGGCAGAATAGGAAATTCTACTTGGGAGAAGAACTGTGGGACGGGACCACCCACAGTAACATTGTGATGAAAGTAAAACTGAGAAATATTGAAATAGTAAATGTACAAAAAATAGGGTTCACCTACTGCTCACTCTCTAAACTTTTATCCATGGGGGAATCTGGGAGATAGATTCTCAAATATTTTAAAGAAAATATCTGACCTCAGTATACTCCTTTTAATATGCTTACAATAAAACTGTATGGGATAAGGCTGGGCACAGCGGCTCCCACCTGCAATCCCAGCACTTTGGGGGGCCGGGGCGGGCGGATCACCTGAGGTCAGGAGTTTGAGACCAGCCTGGCCAACATGGCAAAACCCCATCTCTACTAAAAATAACTAAAAAAAAACAAAACAAAAAACAAACAAAGAAACAAAAAAACAAAAAAAAAACCTGGGCGTGGTGGTGTGCATTTTTAGTCCCAGCTACTCAGGAGGCTGAGAGAAGAGAATCGCTTGAACCCAGGAGGCAGAGGTTGCAGTGAGCCTAGATTGTACCACTGCACTCCAGCCTGGGCGACAGAGCAAGACTCTGCCTCAAAAAAAAAAAAAAATATAGGATATTATCCTCAGGATATTTAGGAAAATAAAAAAAAGTATAATGGTGGTCATGATTATATTTAGGACATTATACTACTGGTAAATGATCATTTTAAGGAATGGAGATGAATACATATGTTTACTAGTAATGGCTAGTGTTTACTGAACAGTTAGTTTAGCAAATACAGAATAAACTTATTTGATCTTCCAACAAGCATGTGAGGTAAGTATTATTTATTATCCCCATTTTACTGATGAGTACAATGAAGCACAGAGAGGTTAAGTAACCTGCCCCAGGTCAAACAGCTAGTAAGACGTAAAGTGGAGATTTGAACTTGGGCAGTCTTTGGTTCCTGTGCTGTTAAACGCTGTAATCCCTCTGTGTTTATAGAATTGGAAGTTGGAAGAGTACTCTGTAGTATGCAACGTCTACTGCCAGAGTTATTCAGAAGGCAAGGGCACAGCCCATAGATAATAATGTTTTCAAGAGATTCTATAATTTGTATATTTGCCTCACAGGCAGCAGGATTAGGTTTCAACAATGACACAAGTTTCATTACAGGCAGAATCCAGCAAATTGTATCTCAGCATTCACTGATTAAAGTCATGGTCTTGGGTTTAATTGATTGGCTGGTTTATATGCTTAAAATTCAATATTGATATTTACAAGTGGACACATTGGCTTTGATTAATTGCCGAATTTATTTCAGTACAGCTTACTTCTGATTGTGTAATCAGCATTGCTGATTTAATAATCAAGTTCTCCTGCTTCCCAGATAATGACATTAGGTACCCAAAGTGACAATGTGAAGATTGACACATTTCTTTTTAATTGAACTATAAATTCACTCCAAGAAGTGATTCTCTTGTCTCTTGCTCTCTTCCTTCTTTCATTGCCTTGACAAACATCATATTAAGTCTTGCTAAGTGCCAGAACTATGCTAAGTGTAATGGCTACAGTGATGAATATAACAGGAAGGCTGTGCCTGTCTCTCCTTTTACTGTAAGTTTTGCGAAACTTCCAGTGTATGAGATCCTTTTTTTTGAGATGGAGTCTCACTCTTGTCGCCCAGGCTGGAGTGCAATGGTGCAATCTCAGCTCAGTACAACCTCCGCCTGCCGGGTTCAAGCGATTCTCCTGCCTCAACCTCCCAAGTAGCTGCGATTACAAGTGCCTGCCACCACACCCAGCTAATTTTTGTATTTTTAAGAGACTGGGTTTCACCATGTTGGCCAGGCTGGTCTTGAACTCCTGACCTCAGGTGGTCCACCTGCGTTGGCCTCCCAAAGTGCTGAGATTACAGGTGTAAGCCACTGTGCCTGGCCCAGATCTTTTTAAACAACAGTTATTTTTGAGTTGGCTTGAAAATGCTTGATAGAAATATTCAAATTTTAACTCACATTATATAACTACTTATACAACCTTACATCCAAATGTCAGAAAAAAATGGGTTTCTCAATTAATGACATTTGGATGTATGGTTGTATAAGCAGTTATGTCATATGAGTATAAATTATAAATGCTTTATTACTGTATACAGTAGCCTCATGCAATTAACGACCCATACTATTTGCAACTGGAGATCTTCTAGGTATACTAAAATTTCAAGTAATTTTTCCATCACTTGGCTGGGCAATAGCTGTTTGTTGAACCCCTACTATGTGCCAGACCTAAGCTAGATGTTGAGTTACAGCAGTGAGAAAGATGCAGTGCCTTATCCTCTCAGACGAGACAATCTAGTAGGATACTGCCAGACTTGACGAGGTTATTGTCTGATATGAGTTAATTTTTTTTTTCTAGCTGTTACCATGTTAGGAAGACATTTTTTCTAGTTCAGGAAATTTTAGCCCATTTTGGAATGATTGATTGAAAATTTAGAATAGTGGTTTTGCTTCATCCAAAATTTATGTGACCCTCTACTAATTTTAGATAGAGAGAGGATTAAGCATTTTATAAAAATTCAAGAACTACAGCCCAAATCAGAAAAATCTAGGGGATTATCTTTATAATTTAGTTCCTATGCTTTGAATAGAAACAAGCCTTTATATAGAAATTGTTTCTTATAAATAAACTGTTTTCAAACTCATTTGTCATTTTATTGCACGATACAGTCTTATCAGTTAGGGGGATTATCTACTTTTAAGTATGCAAAGCAAGAAAAAAATGATAGATAAAGTTTGTCATGATGAAATATATTAATTCTAGAGTGCAGAAATTATCTTATATGCTTTTTTTTTAAAAAAAAACTGTGTTCAAGTCCCAGTACAATCAGGTCGTTGTAATCAGGCTCCTTGCAGTCTCCCTACATTGGCAGGAGTAACACTAGTGCCTAACCCAGTGATAGGAGGTAGTGTAGAAATTTAATGAACTAATAAGTTTGTGTTGAGTAAATGGTCCTTTTTTGCATATTGAGTGACACTGACACATGAAAATGGGATTTGCTCTTCTTTATTGATGTAATAATTAGCATATCATTAATTGAATGTTTATTTTGTGGCAGTTATTTAATTTGGTTATTTCTTATCCTTATAGTAATTCCACAAAGTATTCTTATCTTTATTTTACAGGTGAGGAAACTGAGGCTCAGGGAGATTAAAGACTGCCCAAAGTAATGTACCTGAAAATTGAAAACACCAGGATTAAAACGCATGTCTCCATGGCTTTAAAATTCGTGTCTTTTTCTCATGCTATGTCGTTTTACTTAGCAAGGCAAGATGGTGGGTATGGACAAGTGGATGTAACTCATAGATAGGACTGAGTGCTTCGGGCAGTGTCTTTTGCCATTTAAAGTGAGCTAGGCTGTGCCTGAGAATGCAGAAAAGAAAAGCCTTTCTGAACACAGCTATGATGACATATTTTCAACAGTAAACACTTAAGTGTCTTTAGGAAGTGTGTTTTACATGTGTCACTCTAATTCTGAAGTTTACCCCAGTAGCTTCCTATTTCTACTCTCATAGCATGAGTCAACCTTTAAGGAGAATATCTGGAGACTTGGTGGTTTGACAGTACCAAATCATTTCAGGCAACTCTTGACACTTCCTCAAACTAGTTGTGAGAAGCCAGTATAGTTCACCATTTTCAGACATTTTGTCAAACAAGACATTTCATATTTTTCAAAATATTTCTGTTCTGAAACCCAATCTTTGAGCTATCTGTCCCTCTATAGAGACAACTCCTCCCTTCCTCCCACTCAAACTATCTGGGACTAAAATGGAAGACAGTGTTGGGGGAACTTTCATCAACAAATTTATCCAAGAGGTCTGGACCCATTCAGTGTGCGTTTGAGGGAGTGGGTTTTATTTCGGAAGCTGCTGAACTTAGAAGATCAACTTAATGTTGGAGGTGGCAAGATGAGCTTTCTTTTGGATTCAGAAAAGCTGAAGTTCAAAATCTGGCTCTGTTGCCTTCTAGGTAGGCAGACATGGAAAACAACAACAACAACAACAACAACAACAACAACAACACAATTTCTTTGAACTTTGGTTTTCCTCAACTGAAAAATAGGACCTAATAATACTTACCTTGAATATTTGTTGGAAGGTTCTGTTTCTACTTGATACTGACATTCCCTCAAATTTAAGAGGAAACTTCATCCCAAATGGCATTTGTTTATGAGGAGGAAGAAAGAGAACTCATATGTATTGAAAGTCCACCTGGCCCGACTTGTTTGGCAGATCTGCTGCATACACTTTCTCATTGATCGCTGCGCTGTAGTAGAGACAGTGTGACTGGCTTTGGAGTCACATAGACTTAGGATTGAATCCTGGCCGTGTAAATTCCAGGCTGTTGGATGAAGAGAAGAGAAGGTGGTGACAGTTGCACCTTTTGTCAAGAGTGAGCTGGGAAAAGTGAGGGGCAGCTCACTTTTGGAGGAACTCTAAAAGCCAGAACTCTCTTTTGGAGGAAGGGAGATCTGTGGGTTCCTCAGCTTCCAAAATTCTCCAACTGGGACTTGAGATTGTGCTCTCTATAGAAATAATAGGAAAATACCATTATTAATATGATAGTTCTGCTGTACTGAGAGTTAAATATGATATGGGAACATGGGCATTATTTCTATGTAAAAGAATTAAACTTTTTATAAGAAGGGTAGCCATCTATAGAGTAAAATTTCAGAGTTGTATTTCTTGTTCAAGGAGAAAATAATCAATTTATGATATGAGACCTTTCTGTGATGGTTCAAATTAGATTTCTTGACATCAGACCTAGCTCTTAAATCTAATAAGCAGCTACACAGATCGTAGCAGTTTTGCAAATGTGTTTTATGGACTTCAGCTTGCAGCACATTAAACGACACTGCCAGCTTAATTATAATAAAAGCTTCACAGACCCTAGTTGGCATTACAGACTAGGTTTCTAAAATATTTTATGGTATAGTGATAGTTTATTTAATGTCACAATGTAAGATATTGCTCAGAAAATAATGGTGATCCTAAGTGAGATGTGACAAGATTGTGTATAGTGTTTGGTGAACAATAAAAGTGATTTTACAAATAAAGTTTGGGGCAGTTGGATGAACTAGGACAGATAAGTAAACTGGGGAAGAGGAATCTCCTTGGTAATGGTTCATCTTTGGACAGTCACATTTAGAAAACAGTTTTAGGAAGGTTTTTGAACAAATTAAAGAAGCTACTGTGTATCCCAATGTAAAAGGTTGTCATTGACTTTGACTATTGTGCTGAGGACCTAAAAGGATGCGTGCTGAACATTTGAATGCTTCTGAGAATGCTCTGGGGTTTTGGCAGCGGGGTTTGAGGCTGGCTGCATCACAGCATGGTTGGCTGAATGTCAGCTTCATGTACAGACTTTTTATGGCTGCATCTTAAGTGATTATAATATAATGTGCACTTTGCCCGAGAGAGAAAAATATTATTTTTCCTTGTCCTTCAGTTCTTTGCCCTTTATATATTTGCACAAGGCCCTGGAGGAGTCACACTATTCACACCATCACCTTTTGCCTGTTTGTTTCATATGAGATGTGAGGAACCAAATACCTAAATAAATTACTTTCTCCAGGTCTCGTCCAACTTGTGACAGGAGTAGAGCCATTTTCTGTCCCCATTTTTAACCACTGTTTAACCTACACTTAGAGTTTACAGTGAGACAGGGACATACCTCGAGTAAAATGTCATGACCGTGTTGACTGATGCAACTGATTGTTGAGTGGATGCTGGCTTATTTTGACAAGGGAGAAGTCTAGGTAGGAGAGCTGTACCCTAATACAGGACACGGTTTTTGACTGACAGGACCAGCTTAGGATACTGAGGAGGTTAGCTCATATTCTTGCAGGAATTTGGTTTTCTGGTACTCAGTCCTGTCAATTGCAGCTACCAGAAGCAACGAGAAATCCCAGTGTTTATCTTGGATGTGAAAGACATCTCAAAATAATTCTTTTTAGACAAAATGGCTTTCCTTTATTCCAACTTATAACGTGGCCTAAGCAAGTTTGGACCACAGTGATGATTATATATTAGGAACCAAGTCAGTCCAGACCAGACCAGTCAAGCAAACGACAACAAAAAATTTGATCTACTTCAGCATTTGAGAATGCCCATTTGAAGATGTGCCCCACAGATGACAAAAGAAAAATGGGATTTCTGTTATCAGAGCTCTTCCCCTGACATCTAACTATAAGGTCTACAGAACTGTGTATTGCTAAGAAAAAAAAGCACCCAGAATTTTTCCAGGATGCTAGATGGAAGCAAGGTTATATGGACAACTGCACGTGCTTTTCAGAAAGTGAGGATTAGTTCCATCTATTTTCCACTTCGGTTTGGTAGATGTGAATTGACAGAAACCATGAAGACTGGCTAAAGTCCTGTTTTTCCCAGAGCTTGAGCCATTTGTCTCTCTTGAATTCAGATCGTCAAGGAACTCTTAGTCCTTGCAATGCTGGTGACTTTTGGGGAGAAAATATATAACATGACTTTTGATATTCACATTTCCCCTAAGTTCAACGACAGTGTCCTTAGACCTTTCCATGGATATATATTATTTCTACATGCTGGTGTTTTGACTTATGACATAAGCTAGAAATAATGATTTTGCTTCCTATTTTGTTCCAGTTTTAAAAATTCTTTAGAATTCTTGGTTCCCTGGTGATAAGGCTGACAGAGAGGGAAATACACACACTTTCATGTCTCAAATTCTATAGTCAATTATTTGGAGCAGCCTTCCTCTTCCACTGCTTCCTATTTCCCTCCTGCCCTCATTAACACTGCATAATTCATGACATTGCTCAGGTCTCAATGCCTTAACCTGTTTATTTGACAGTTTCCATCAATGCTCAAACAGGATTTTGGCTTTTGCTGGTTTTTAGCTATTCTGGTAAGCGTTGTTTTGAGACTGCTTTTAAAAACTTAAGCTAATGATCTGTTAATCGTTGTTGTTTTTTTTTTAATTTTATTATTATTATACTTTAAGTTTTAGGGTACATGTGCACAATGTGCAGGTTTGTTACATATGTATACATGTACCATGTTGGTGTGCTGCACCCATTAACTTATCATTTAGCATTAGGTATATCTCCTAATGCTATATGACTTTGCAGTGGAGAGAAAGTAACTAACATTTGGTGAGAATCTAACCGCATGTTCAGGCACTGTGCTAAGAGCTTTTCTATGAGTTTAATTTATCTTTATAATAATTCTCCCAAATGTAGCAATATAATTTCCCTTTTGCAGATGTAAAACCTGCTCTAAAGGCTGTGTAACTTGCTCAAGGTCTCACCATTGGTGCAGGGATTCAGGGTTTCATAGTGCTCTATTTCTGCTCCTCAAAGGGTTGTCCATGGAAAAGCAGCAGCAGGAGTTACATCCCAGCACAAACCTCCTGAACCAGCATCACATTTTAACAAGATCCACAGGTGATTTGAGTGCATATTAAAGTTTGAGAAGCCCAGCTGTCCTTGGAAGCTCAGATAAACTGGAGGCTGCAGTAGATAAGGAGGGTTTCAGGGGCACTTGCTTCTGAGTGGCACTGTTTGGCTGTGATACTGGGCATCTGCTTTTCTATCTTTGAATGAAGCAAAGGATAGGAAAAAATGATTAAGAGAAGCATTGAGTGAATGGTAACTTGCAGACTAATTTTTGAGGTGTAGGAACGTGACTGTCACTATGATTAATTATAGCAAACATCTATCAAGCACCCTGAGGGCAGCTCTCAGTTTATGGAATGATTTAGAGTGCCTGTTTGCACTCTAAATTTATCAGGAGAAAATGTGACCTAAATTAGAATTTCCTGGACTGTGTTGGAACACCTGGAGACAGTGCTAAAAATGCAAAAAATTATTAATAATTAAATGTTTAATGTTTATTATAGTGACTCCAGAAGTTTAGGTTTGAATGTATAATGTAATAAAGTTGTATTTTGTGATGTAGTTACAATTTATGATGCATTAGGGCCCTTTGTATAATCAGTATGTACCATGTATGATGCCCATAATACAGGTTTTGAAGAATAACTTTACTATTTTACATGATTATAAAGATTTATGATGATTTTATTTTTGCTTTTATGACATTATAGACCATATCTGTGATAGCTATAATACCAAATCCTTGGTCAGAAACAAACACCCAATTACAGTACAGTCCCAGTAGGAAAACATGATTGGTTTTTTAATATCTACTTTATAAAATGATTTTTAAGGATTTTAACTTGGCAAAAAGGAAATACTTTCTGTGCAGCACTTTCATTTTAACATTCATTTATTTGATAGTTATTCAGCACCTATTATGTACTAAGTAAATTGATGTCTAATTTTGCAAATCTGACTATTTGTAAGTCTTAAAACTGATTTAATATTTCTAGTTTTATATATCAAGGATAGACTTGTTAGTCTATAATCCTGACATACAAAAGCAGGATAACTAAGTTTGTAGAGAGCACTTTATGCTTTTAAAATGCTTCTATATACATTGTCTTATTTAATTCTCACATTGGTTAGGTCTTAACATGCTCATTTTATGGAAGGATAGATGATGCATTAGATGAATTTGTTGCCATTTGCATCCTGAGAGTCTTTTATTATGTTTATAGATGAGGAATTATATTGTCCTGAACATTCATGACTGTTACTCTTTGTACAATCCAGTTGGCGACTAGTCATGTTCTTTTTTGTTGTAACTCTGTCTTCTATTTTTATCTTAACAGTCTTTAAGTAAGACTTTAAGTAATATTTATCTTTTTATACATTTCAGTTTTATTTTCCCAACTAGCCTGCAAATCTCATGTGTGCTATATTTCTTTATAATTATAAAGCAGTATTAACTTTTTTTTATAGTCCTTATAGTACCTGGCACATTGTAGGCCTTCAGTAAATGTAATTGAATCTGAAGTGGGAATAAGGAGAACTGATACCTTGTTTTGCATCCTACCTTCATTTGTTTCATTCTCTGGGCAGTATTTTTGATTTTAGGCCAGTCAAGCTTGGGGCTTCCCTCTCTTTTTCCAGGCTCTTGCTTTAAGCCATGTCATTGCACAGCAGACCATGGTGCAACAAAGAGGATTTGGAGCACTGTATACTCAGTTTTGCCAAACGTTTACTGCTCTAATAAATCATCTATTGGCTAAGCTAACTTTGGGGAATTGCCTATGGACTTTACTTCTATTTGCCAGCCCCATCTGGTTGCCATGGATACTTGCTGTGGCAGAAGGTTGTCCTACAGGCACTGGAACATGATGTTGCCTGTGGCAACAAATAGCTCAGTGGGCAGCAGAAGGAATAGGGGTGGGACGGGAGTACCAGGTACTCACAGGGAGGGCAGGGACTTTGGTTGGACTCAGCAGAAGCTATAAGAGACATTCTAGTCAGATAGTCAGGGCTGGGCCTGGCCTGTTCAGGGAGCATGTGATACCAGGAGATAGTGTTGTTGTAAGTAGGTAATAAGCATTGAGGAGGTCCATTAAGGGCAACAGGTGAAGTTTTGGCTGGTGATCAGCCATGTTGTCATGGGGATTCTGGAAGCAGGTAATCTGCAGAGATCAGGTGAGCTAGGAGTTGAGATTGGATCTAGTATGAAGCAGAAAAGACCAGGGACAGGAATCAAGGGCAGTCTTGAATGAGCTTGGGCACTTAGCCATAGTGGGAAGGTGGAAGCAGAGCCTCAGGATTGTCAGGAGAGAAGGCAGGGCTAAGGCATAGCTGCCGAGCAGAATCGAACCTGTGGTCAGAGCTGGGGTCAGATGTGTGATGGTATAGAAGAGATAGTACTGACCTAGAGTAGAAAATTTTGACTTCTGACCCCTGCTCTTCCACATACTAAGCCTGCAATCTTTAGGAAGTTTTTTTTTCTTTTTGCTTCTCTAGGCCTCAGTTTCCTCATCTGTAGAATGAGAAGGGTGGGTTGCTGTGTATTTTGCAACGTATGACCTGTGTAGAGTTTTCCTTTCCAAAAAGCATTTTGTGTTAAAATAGTTTTGGAAGTGCTGCATAGTGTATGTTCCCCCATCATTGCCAAGATTTATAATGCTCATTATTATCTTAAAATAGCCAGTGATGCACTATGATTTTATTTAGTCTAGCAATTCTGAAACTGATTGACCATGGAATATTTCTTCCCCCAGTTTGTTGATTTGGTGAGGAATTCTGGAATTGGAAGGGATATAGCTTGGAAAAGACTGGACTCACTGATTTCTCAGATGCCTGCCATTTGAGCATACCCATGCATTTATGAGGCCGTCCAGTTGGGTGGCCACAGATGGTTCCTTCCCTTCCCACAACTTTAACTTGGTATTTCCTTCTCCTTTTCCTCTTGAGAGTTATAGTATAGACGCTACTGCTGTTTGGAGTTTCCTGTCTCCCAGCACTGGAGCACTGGTCCCTGGTTCCCAGATCATCACTTAGAGGAAAGGGTGTGGATAGAGACTGTAATTGTTCCTCCTTCCCTTCCCAGAGCCTGGTGTTGGTCTTAAAGTCAGCCTCCCCACATCTGCTTCTATTGCCTTACTAGAAGAGCTTCTCTTTCTCCCATCCCCCTTTGCTTCATCTGTCACAGGCTTCTGGAAAACTAACCTCCACACACAGCATTATTTTCGCCACTGGGAATGTGTTTTCCTCTTTCAAAACAACTCATTTACAAATAAACTTTTGGAATTCTGCCCATCTCATTCCACCTCCCATGAGATTGACCGAGGTAATTCCTTACATACAATCTGTTTAAACATTTTGTTATCAAGAGTAGGAAAAAATACTAATTGTTTTGTCAGACTGCATTTTGGATAAATAACTAAAGAACAGCTCACTTTTTCTCCCCCTTCCAGAGGCCTTTTGGGAATGGGAAGATTTTATAAAATAAACTTGGTGCAAATAAAAGTGACTTTTTTAGTGGTTGAATCAAGTTACGGTAATAATTTTGAGACTGAAAATATTTACTCATATAGCAAATACTTATGCAGTTTATACCATGAGAGTAATATTGTGCCAGACACTGTGGGATATCAACCAAATGCCTTCAAGTAATGCATGTAACTGAGTAGGTAAGACCACCATATGGAATCAATTAGAATGGGATTCAGTGTTAATCTGTATGATATTCCGTTGCGTTAAGGGAAAGTATGGTATGAATTCAGAGATGGGACTGACCCTTACAGGCTGATTTAGTCAGTGGGGTCTCTGCCAAAATAGAAGGCTATAAGGGCCAGCTCTTGAAAGATAGGTGGGATTTGTAAATTTTGCAAAGGGGTAGTGTTTAGATGGATGAATGCACACAAGCAACTCAAACCTTCTCAAATAAAATATATTTGAGACTCTGCTGTGTGCTAGGCAGTGTATTTCATATTATGGATAACAGTGAGAATTCCCTCTTTGAGGCAGGCAGTAGGTGTGTAGGACCTGTGAGAATGAATGTATGTAACTAGAATAACTGAGGGAGCAGCTAATCCCAACTTCCCTCCTTAGTTTGAAGTCAGAATTTTCCCAGCTTGGTGAAATTCTGTAGGCCAGCTACACTAGGGGGTCAGCTTGGTGTTGGGACACCTGGATTCAGACGGAATGTTGGCAAGGAACATAGTGTCAAGGTTATCCCTGAGATATATTTGTCAAAATAACTTAAAAAGAGATTTGGGTTAGTTAACAGCTGAGATTATACATTTCAAATACAGTGTTGGCAGTTTTCATTTGGAATCATCCTAAGAACTGCTCCAGCATCAAATTTGGTTTGGACAGCTTTTAACCATTAATCTCTGGCAGGACACAGTTGGCTTATATAATTCTCCTATAAGCTATTCTTGCATATTAGTGGAAAACTGATTTATATCTTTTTTGGATTTTTTTCTCATATATATTTAGACAAAACCTCAGAATGTTCTGTTTTATACTGGGTCTGAGGACCCACACAAAGGAACTTTGGTTCTGTTGAGTGCATAGGAAGATCAGCCCAGTGACTTACCTGAATTTTATTTTTAACTTTCTTATTTACAAAATTGACAGGTTATTTTTGAAGCTCAGTGGTCAATTCTTTTGAAGCCATTGAAGTGGTTTACTGGTGTAGATATGATCTTAGTACTCGAAAAAACTCACTTCACTTAGCTAGATCCCATCTGCCCTATCAGTTGAATAGAGACAATAACTATTGTAAGGATAAAGCAAAAAGTGTTGAGAAATTATTTAGTAAGGGGATGTTCTGTGAAGTATACTCTTAAGGATTTTTATTTTTGTACAGACACATAGTTGACTGCCCATAAATGTTTGCTGAATAAATGTGTGACTGAAGATTCCCACTTCTGTTTCAGGCAGTTATTCACAAAATGGCAAAATGTCACTTTTTTATGGTAAGCGGGCATCATTGACATTTATTAAATTGAAAGTATTAACAATAGTTGCCACAGAGATTTTTAAAAAATGTCTTTTTCTTTTTGTATGTCTTATCGTACATGGCTAGAAAAACATCCCTAAACCAGAGTTACGATTTTTCTTCTATTTTCTGTTAAAGTGGACTTTCTATTCAGACGGCAAATTTTAGCTTCAAATATTGGGAAATTAACTAAGGTTATCTCATGTTATAAGAGATGTACCTGTAAATGGAAGATGGCAAAGTGGAAGATTTTTCTTTTCTATCATTAAAAGCCTGTATTTCTCATAGCCAAGTCAATTCAGCTAAGACTTGAAGGCACCAATTATTTCAGATTTTTCTTTCAAGCAGCAAACTTTAATGAAAATATGTAGTTACTCTGATTTCCTTCCTATCAATTTAAGCAATTTATCTGTAAATATATTTTCCACAAAATAAATTCCATGTTAATTGGAGATTTACTTTGCATATTAAGGAACACGCCCACCCTTGTATGGAGTGATCCAAAAGTCTACACTGGCATTGCCAGTATAGCATTTCTCTGAGATCTTCTCTCCAAATGAAACATTATGCCATTTTTCATAAATATTAATGTATGAACTAAGGCTGTCTCTCCTGTCTTGCAAAGCTAAGTGGAAAATTAAATACTTAACCAGGCAACTCAGTTCATCTGTCCCCAGACTCTTCTTTTTCCTCATTAAGAGGAAATTTCACGTGAAATATTGGAATTGTATTCATAATTGGAAATTAGTTTTTCAGGAGGGACTGGAAAAGGGTGCTTATTTCAAAGCTCCCCTGCAGATTATTTTGATTGATGCCCTTGAACAATTCTTTGGAGTTTAAACTTTTAGAAGTCTCCATTTTGGTTTGGAAAAAGGAATGAAAATGATTTTTTAAACTCTAAGTTGTCCACAGATCTGCTTGCCTGTAGCTATGTAATCTCCAGTTCCCATTTTCTCTATCCACACCACCTCCATTCTCAAGTAGGAGCCTTTATGTATGAAGTTGGGGGATTACCTATGATCACTTCACTCTCTCCTTGACTAACCAGATTACCACAGAGTATCCAAAATCCAATCCATCTTCTTTATTCTTGTAGTAAAGGCTGATGTCTGCTATGCATTTCATCTACTCAAACACCTTCTTTTAGCATTTTTGTGTAGTCAGTCCAAGATGTTAAAGCCAATATAATTTGTCTTATCTGTGCCTATCAATACATCACTTCCTACAGAGACTTAATAGAATTTTAGAGCGAGAAGGAATCACATGACCTTGATCACTCAGCTGGTTTGAGACATATATAAGACTTAATGCTTAATATTCTTCTCTCTTATTGTGTTCACTATTTAAAAAATACTTTGCTGTCCTTCCATCGATGGCCTGTGACACTCTGCGTGACTTTTATCTGCTTGTTTCATAGGCTAGACCCTAATGAGGAAGGCTGTTTTTCAGTTCCTTCATCGTGCTAAGCTCATCCACACCGCAGGGCCTGTGCATGAGCTGTTCCTTCAGTCTAGAATGCTCATCCTCTAACCACGACTGGCTTTCATTCATTCATTGGTTAACAACTTAAATTGTCATTTCTCAGAGAGGCCTAGTCTGATCATCCAGTCATTCCTTCAGTGCACTTAACACATTTAAAAATATTTTTGTTTATTTTCTTGTTTCTTATCTATTATTACCTGTTTATTTATTCTTCATTATATTTCAGCATCTGGAACATTCAAATATTTATTGCATAAATATACTGTTTATTGATGAAATTTTTTGGCCCAATTTAAATGTTTATTAACAGCTAGAGTGTAATTAGTCAGTTTACTAACACTAATTGAACAAATTTTGTGTGCACAGTCATTTATTCAATGGTACTCCAAAACATAAGGCATTCACTTCCCTTTGAATCTTCGTATTCATTTGTATTTATCTGGTTTTCACTCCTATTTCAGATTCCCAATGCTTATGTTTAGTGCTCCATGCAGTAGTCAGTGCACTCAATGAAAACTGCTCTTTCTTGCTGGTGTTAAGTATAGATGGCTGAGTGACACAGCAGCCCGTGAAAGCCAAGGACAGGAAGCTAGTCTGAAGACTCTGTGGGCTGCTATAGGTAGAAGATTGTGCACCAATGATGAGTGTAGTCCTAGATCTGCCATCATGATGCTGGAGCAGGAGCAGAGTAAAGCAAGCAACCAACTCTGCTGGAGAGAGCCAGAAATGGGGAGGTGAGGCGTGGGTGGTGATATCAAAACTGTAGTTAGCACTAGAATGGAAGCAGGTAATAATAAATAGCTAGAAGGAGCTAAATACCAGGCAGTGTCTTTGGTGATTTACACATAGCAACTCAATCTGTACAACAACCTTATGGTGTAGGTACTGTTATTAACCCATTTTTCAAATGGGAAAACTGAGGCACAGGAGTTTAATAATGTGCCCAAGTCCACAGAGTACATACTGGAGCCAGGATTCAAACCCAGGCAGTCTAGCTCTCACATCCATGCTTGTAACTGCTAGTCCACAACACATTCCAGATGATGTTTTCAGGGAGCTGGTTCTTAAAGAAGCATAAAGGGAATATTGGCAAAAACAGGGTAACTCTTAAGCACCAGAACAAATTTCAAAAAGAACTCACTAACTCCTGGTAAATGCTGTTTTGCAGTAAATAAATGTTTCACACTCTTTTTAGATGCTGATAAAAGTAAAATATAACATATGGAAAAGACAATAGAATAAATAAACAATGAATATAGCTGACACCACAATGATGCTGAATGTATGAGGAATTGATACCAAGTAAATCTGCATTTTATGCATGTGCCAGCCATCATCTCAAGAGAGACCTCTGATTTTTCACAGTTTCAGCAGTTGAAGTCAAGTAAAAGACCCAAGCTTCACAGACCAGGACCCTGTGTAATGTCTTGGAAATTGACTGGGGAATTCACTGGGCACCACACACAAAGTGACTAGGCAGTCAACTTAGAACTCAAGTGCAGAGACCACATCACACTTATTCCAAAATTGACCACATAGTTGGAAGTAAAGCACTCCTCAGCAAATGTAAAAGAACAGAAATTATAGCAAACTGTCTCTCAGACCACAGGGCAATCAAACTAGGACTCAGGATTAAGAAACTCACTCAAAACCACTCAACTACATGGAAACTGGGCAACCTGCTCCTGAATGACTACTGAGTACATAACGAAATGAAGGCAGAAATAAAGATGTTCTTTGAAACCAATGAGAACAAAGACACAACATACCAGAATCTCTGGGACACATTTAAAGCAGTGTGTAGAGGGAAATTTATAGCACTAAATGCCCACAAGAGAAAGGAGGAGAGATCTAAAATTGACACCCTAACATTGCAATTAAAAGAAATAGAGAAGCAAGAGCAAACACATTCAAAAGCTAGCAGAAGGCAAGACATAACTAAGATCAGAGCAGAACTGAAGGAGATAGAGGCATAAAATAACAATTTTAAAATGATAAACACAGAGACTGACTTACAAACTACCATCAGATAATACTATAAACACCTCTACGCAAATAAACTAGAAAATCTAGAAGAAATGGATCAATTCCTGGAAACATACACCCTCCCAAGACTAAACCAGGAAGAAGTTGAATCCCTGAAGAGACCAATAACAGGTTCTGAAATTGAGGCAATAATTAATAGCCTACCAACCAAAACAAAGTCCAGGACCAGACTGATTCACAGCTGAATTCTACCAGAGGTACGAGGAGGAGCTGGTTCCATTCCTTCTGAAACTATTCCAATCAATAGAAAAAGAGGGAATCCTCCCTAATTCATTCTATGAGGCCAACATCATCCTGATATCAAAGGCTGGCAGAGACACAACAAAAAAAGAGAATTTTAGACCAATATCCCTGATGAACATAGATGCAAAAATCCTCAATAAAATACTGGCAAACTGAATCCAGCAACACTTCAAAAAGCTTATCCACCACGATCAAGTGGGCTGCATCCCTGGGATGCAAGGCTGGTTCAACATATGCAAATCAGTAAACGTAATCCATCATATAAACAGAACGAAAGACAAAAACCACATGATTATCTCAACAGATGCAGAAAAAGCCTCTGACAAAATTCAACAACCCTTCATGTTAAGACCTCTCAATAAATTAGGTATTGATGGGATGTATCTCAAAATAAGAAGAGCTATTTATGACAAACCCACAGCCAATATCATACTGAATGGGCAAAAACTGGAAGCATTCCCTTTGAAAACTGGCACAAGACAGGGATGCCCTCTCTCACCACTCCTATTCAACATAGTGTTGGAAGTTCTGGTCAGGGCAATCAGGCCGGAGAAAGTAATAAAGGGTATTCAGTTAGGAAAAGAGAAAGTCAAATTGTCCCTGTTTGCAGATGACGTGATTGTATATATTTAGAAAACCCCATCATTCAGCTCAGAATCTCCTTAAGCTGATAAGCAACTTTAGCAGAGTCTCAGGATACAAAATCAGTGTGCAAAAATCACACGCATTCCTGTGCACTAATAACAGACAAACAGCCAAATCATGAGTGAACTCCCATTCACAATTGCTTCAAAGAGAATACAATATCTAGGAATCCAACTTACAAGGGATATGAAGGACCTTTTCAAGGAGAACTACAAACCACTGCGCAGCGAAATGAAAGAGGACACAAACAAATTGAAGAACGTTCCATGCTCATGGATACGAAGAATCAATATTGTGAAAATGGCCCTACGGCCCAAGGTAATTTATAGATTCAATGCCATCCCCATCATGCTACCAATGACTTTCTTCACAGAATAGGATAAAACTACTTTAAAGTTCATATGGAACCAAAAAAGAGCCCACGTTGCCAAGATAATCCTAAGCCAAAAGAACAAAGCTGGAGGCATCAAGCTACCTGACTTCAAACTATACTACAAGGCTACAGTAACCAAAACAGCATGGTACTGGTACCAAAACAGAGATATAGACCAATGGAACAGAATAGAGCCCTCAGATATAATACCACACATCTACAACCATCTGATCTTTGACAAACCTGACAAAAACAAGAAATGGGGAAAGGATTCCCTATTTAATGAATGGTGCTGGGAAAACTGGCTAGCCATATGTAGAAAGCTGAAACTGGATCCCTTTCTTACACCTTATACAAAAATCAATTCAAGATGGATTAAGGACTTAAATGTTAGACCTAAAACCATAGAAACCCTAGAGGAAAACCTAGGCAAAACCACTTAGGCCATAGGCATGGGCAAGGGCTTCATGTCTAAAACACCAAAAGCAATGGCAACAAAAGCCCAAATTGACAAATGGGATCTAATTAAACTAAAGAGCTTCTTCACAGCAAAAGAAACCACCATCAGAGTGAACAGGCAACCTACAGAATGGGAGAAAATTTTTGCAATCTACTCATCTGACAAAGGGCTAATATCCAGAATCCACAAAAAACTCAAACAGATTTACAAGAAAAAATCAAACAACCCAATTAAAAAGTGGGTGATGGATATGAACAGACAATTCTCAAAAGAAGATGTTTATGCAGCCAACAGACACATGAAAAAATGCTCATCATCACTGGCCATCAGAGAAATGCAAATCAAAACCACAATGAGATACCATCTCACACCAGTTAGAATGGCGATCATTAAAAAGTCAGGAGACAACAGGTGCTGGAGAGGATGTGGAGAAATAGGAACACTTTTACACTGTTGGTGGGACTGTAAACTAGTTCAACCATTGTGCAAGACAGTGTGGTGATTCCTCAAGGATCTAGAACTAGAAATACCATATGAACCGGCCATCCCATTACTGGGCATATACCCAAAGGATTATAAATCATGCTGCTATAAAGACATATGCACATGTATGTTTATTATGGCACTATTCACAATAGCATAGACTTGGAACCAACCCAAATGTCCATCAATGATAGACTGGATTAAGAAAATGTGGCACATATACACCATGAAATACTATGCAGCCATAAAAAAGGATGAGTTCATGTCCTTTATAGGGATATGGATGAAGCTGGAAACCATCATTATGAGCAAACTGTTGCAAGGACAGAAAACCAAATACTGCATGTTCTCACTCATAGGTGGGAATCGAACAATGAAAACACATGGACACAGGGTGGGGAACATCACACACCAGGGCCTGTTGTGGGGTGGGTGAAGCAGGGAGGGATAGCATTAGGAGATATGCCTAATGTAAATGATGAGTTAATGGGTGCAGCACACCAACATGGCGCATGTATACATGTGTAACAAACCTGCACTTTGTGCACATGTACTCTAGAACTTAAAGTAAAATAAAAAATAAAAAAGGAACTCAGTTGCAGAGATATTGAATAGCAAGACAGAATTTAGCTTCTGAAGGTGTAGGAAATGGGGGTGAATCTCACCACTGCGAGAGTGAATGGGTTAGGGCTCCAGGAAGATTTTGTTTTCAAGATAACTTTGGTGCTACTCTATCATCTGCTTGCTATGTAGGTTCGAGTGAACAGAAGATAATGACAGAAAGTTTCTGACCCTGTGGGTTTGAGAAAGTTCCAAATGCCCCCCTTGTTGATGCTCTTTCCTGGGGAAGAATCTTCTCTAAGCTTATGTGGATTATTTGGCTGAGCTTCTGAAACCTCCCTGTAAATTTATCAAATACACAATCATGTTGGTTATCACAAAGCAAGTAGTTTTCTAAACCTCTGTACAAAAGGCTGATTGACTCTTACTAGAAGAGGATTGAGGAGCTGTAGCTTCAGACTTATTATGTGTACCCCTTCCAAGCAATTCATTTTTCTCCGTACGTATTAGGAACTAAATTCTTAGCTTGATAGCAGTGATAGGATATGAGAAGTTGGTGTCTTTTGATGATAAATTGACTTCTCAGTCACCCCCACGTAGAGAGCAAATAGAATAAATTTCAAATGAGTTGTTATTTAGGCTACGAAGTTTCATCTCTCTATACATCAGTTCATTAAAATGGCCGTTTATGGAAAGATATATACGTTTATAAATTGTAGGAGGTGTCCATCATTTTTCATGGATTTGAATTTACAGGGGCCATGGGCCTATTGCTTTGTTCCATCTTAATGTTCTTGGGTACTTCTTAAGGACAAACTGCAAATTAAAAACAATTCATCTTGTCCTATTCCTGTGTATAACATGTTGATTTAAGAAGCCTTTCTCAGTAAATCTGCTAAGCCAGTAGCCTCAAAAAGAAGCCCCAGTTGGGTCATTGGTGCTAATGACAGAAAGCTGAGCTGACAACAGAGGGAAGAAGGGTGTATTTACGGACAGTTCTGTTAGCAGACCCTCCATTTCTTGCATTGTTTAAAATCTTGCATGACTTTGTCTTCTCTCACTGTATAATTCTTTTTATACAGTGGTGATGCTCCCTATAGCTATGTACTCCCTGAGGAGACAGGATAGAATAATGTTAATTATTAATTAAAGAAATACAAGCAGGAGACACTCCTCTGGCCAGTCTCCCTCCACCTAGCATGCCCTGAGATATCTTATTAGAGTGGAATTTTCCCAAGTGTATTAAAACATCATTTAATTATTATTATTTTTAATTAGAATGTCTCACTCAAACCATGTGGGACCAGGGAGACTTTTTAAAAATTATTTTAATGTGTTCTAAAGGGGAATGTTTTTGTTGTTATTTGCACTTCTACATTATTCACACTTGTGTTTATTCCATAAAGTCAACTGCTTGTATTTTCTTTTAGCTCTCCTAGTCTTGAATTTTACAGAGATATTTTTAACTCTTTAAATACTCCAAGGTAGTATTTTTATGTCCAAGAGGCATGTACCTTAGTTTAGTGACTCTTTGGGGTTAAAATATTGGTGTCAGACTTGGGCTTACAAACATGAATAAATGACAGTTCCTTCCCCATTGGACATGGATTTAATAGTCTATTCATTTCTTCACTTTTTATTAATATTTTTCTTTTTCATTTGTAATTTAAAGTTTCCTCTAAACAGTTGAAATGACCATGCACTGAAAAGAGATAACTAGCACAAAAACTTAAAGATTTTCAATTTTATCTGCTTTGAAAGTTAAAGAAGCACTCTTGAATTTTGTGAGGGTGAATAAAAATTATTGATTTAATAATGCGATTTTATAATACAGCACATAATATTTCTGTGATAATATAAAATTAATCTGAAAATTAGTGTAAGCAGAACAAAATTTAAGATTCATTTATGGCCAGCATGAATTTAAAATTTCCTTTTGGTCATTATATGTATAATTATAGGCTATATGGAGATGTAGTTAGCCTAAGAAACCATCATTTGAAGATAATAGTTACTTTAGGTGTAGAGAAGTTTATTGTATTTACCCTGGTTTCTCAGGAAGCATAAATATTGATATATATTCTCAGCGCCCATAAGATTTTGTGAACAATGATGGATTACTTTAAAATTAGTGCATTGAGATATTTGATTTGTGGGGAATAAGCAATTTCTGTTGTAATGTCTTTGATGACTTCTGTAGGTGACATACATCAAATTATCTTTTGTTATCCACCAAAAATAATGTTAACAGTATTGATAGTCATGACTTTAAATTGAATAGAGTGAACATTTCCTTGGGTTCCTCAGTTTTCCAGAAGAGAGAGAATCCAGGAGAGATTCAGGAAAGCAGCTCATTTGAAAACTAAAATTAGACATTTACAAGCCAGAAGAAACTGCACTTTGCCTGTGTGTGTCATTGTCTTCTAAGTCTGTCTACCTCTGAGAGTTGGGTTGTAAGAAGCTTGTGAAATTTTTTGCAGACTGCATTGTGAGTGGCACCTGTATTTCTTAAGCCCACTAATGACTTAGCAGATTCAAGCACTTTGCTTTGGATGGCTTGGTTGTTGACTGAAACTGGCCATCTTCACTTTGGCTGACTCTTGTTTATCTAAAGGCACCACTGAACTGATTAAGGAGATAATGCAGTTATTGTGTCTTAGGCAAAATACGGTTTTCATTCCTTCAACAAATGCATCAACTAAGGGTTAGTGTTGCATTCAAGTATAATGATAAGGAAGAGGGTTTAAATCAAGCAGACTTGGTCTGCTTTGATCAAGCCGATCAAATTCTTTGAAACTTGCTTAATTTGGCCTTTACTTTGTCTCTCTGCAGCGTCTATGTTCTCCAGCAGTGAGGACTATTTATAATGCTGCAGAATATGGGCTTTGTTGGGCACACCTCAGGTTAAGTCCAGAATTGCAGCCTACGTGACTTTGAGGAATTACTTAACATCTCTAAGCTGTCAATCTTTTATCTGTAAGATAGGGATAATAATATTTGCCTCTTAGTTTTGCAGTGAAGATTAAATACATGTAAAAAATGCATGTGCTTTTAGGCAAAGTGCTTGATACATAATAAATTAAATAAATGTCATTAGCATTATTTTGTGTCATCTGATTTGCTTGCTTGACCAAATTGACTAGTCTGTTGTTGCCTAGTAAGTATTTAGTGAAGAAAAAATGATAGAATCCTTGTGAAACTAGAAGGGCCCAAATGAACTTCAAGGTCAGCAGGAATTTTCCTGACCAGAACTTTCCCTCCGTACTACACTATTGTGAAGTGTTTCTAAAATTAAAAGGCATAAAGAACTGGGTGAACACATTTAGGTTGCCCTGTGTTGGCTGGATTTAAGAGGACTCTTGAGATTTATTTCTTATTTCAATTTTACTACCAAAAGTTAAAAAAAAAACTGATACATTGTTTAGTTAGAATAGTTTTATCAAATAAAATGCTTAGAGTATGTCATTCTTTCATAACTTTTTGACTGTTTTTCTGCAAGCATTCAATAATTTGTTCTTACTGGCATCAAGTAATATTCCTTTACACTAGGATTAAGGTGAAGTATTTTTTTTTTCTTAATCAGGTAATTTTTTCAGTGCAAAGAGTTTTTAAGCATATAGAGTTTAGGACAGAAATCTTTAAGGAAGTACTTTTAAAGAAGAGTGTTTTGAAGTGTAAACAAGCCTCAGCTAAGGATATTTAACTACCATAATCAGAACTGGTATGCATCTATCACATGGATGTGCTTTATTCTTTTTCTCAGAACATTGTAACATTGTCTTAAATATTTTCTGCTTTCCCAAGGCCTTATATTATACATGGTAGATATTCCATAAATGTTTGTGTAACGAAGAAATGAAAGAATTGCAACTTAATATACATATGCCTTTAGAAAGACTATCTTAGCTGCCTTTAGCAGTTAAACCACTAATAAGGTTTATTGTAAAATGCATGGCAATTGTAACCCAGGAATTGTGGGTGTTAAAGAGTCTGAAAGATCATCTACCTCAATATTCATGTTTGATTACTGAAAATTAAAACCCAATGATGCTAATATGCCTGGACAGTCACAGAGTTTGAATTAAAAGGGAACACTTCCAACCCAGAGCTGTTTGAACTGGTAAAATCCCTTCCTGTGGTGAGTATGCATTTGGCCTTTGGTCCCTTAAAATGCCCTGATAAAATAACTTCTTCTTTCCTTGTGTATATGTTCAGTTATTTAGAATCACTCCTAAAGATTTGTCATATTCGCCTTTTATGCTAAATCAGTATGGTTGTTACATTTAAAACATTTTTAAGCTGTGACAAATGATATCACAGCCTACGGTGTCTTAGTAGTACAGTTATTCTAATTTTAGTGGACATAATATTCAGCATGGTATGGTTCACCCACTTAGTATGCCCCAGTTCCTTAACATAGAGATCTGTAGGAATACATGGAATAAAATGTCTGTATGCTTGGAAAGAGTTTTGTCTCTCCTTGATATAAATCAGGAAAGGCAAGGACCAAGTACTGAGAAATATTCAGTAATTACTGGGGATGAGTAGAGTAAGGCAAAAAAAAAAAAAAAAAAAAAAAAATTAAGCATTGCCCGGCTCTCACTTTGACTGCTTAGAAATATTTACTGAATGCCTGCTCTGTGCTAGTCTGTGCTTTAAGAACTTTTCATTATTAATTCACTTGATTTTCACAACAATCTAATAAGGAAGATACTGTAATTATCTGCTTTATCCGATGAGGAAACTGAGGTTAAAACACTGGCTAAAAGTTACAAACTGGCAGAATTAGAGCTGTCATCTGAATCCAAGAAGTCTAACAGAACCCACACTCTGTCACTGTGCATAATTCATTCTTTCCAAAATCTCCCTTGAAGAGCAAGGGGTCCCAGATGAAGAAGAATGAGAAAAGCATGCTAAAAGGAAGCAGCAGAAGATAAGCAAGACGAGAGGGTTGGATTTAGGAATAGAACAGAGGTAAGAGTGAAGGATAGAGAGAACTCACTGAAATGCACCCAAGTGGAAGACATAGGAGATTTGTGTCTGTGTCTATTGAGGGAGGCTGGATACTTGCTCAGCTTTCTAAGGTTCAAGGCTGGGGACAAGGGGATAAAGTGAACTGGGGAAGGGTTTCTGCTTTGTAGCTCTGCCTCTTCCATCTGACTTCTGTCGTCAGACCCTTCTCCATCCTCACACTTTCTTTCAACAGCCCTTTGCTGTGGACTTCACATTTAAATCAAGACTGCAGGTCTCTTCTCTGAGCTCCAGACCCACCTATGTAACTGCTTACTCTGCATCTTCCCTTCCTTGTCTGGTGGAAATGTTAAGCCTAACATGAACAAAATAGAACTTTTGGTTTCAAACCCCCATTGTGCTTCTTCTCCAAGCCATTGCATGATATTCGTTCATGCCAAAAATATAGTGATGATCTTTGATTGCTTTTTTTCCCTTAATATGTCACATCTACACTATATGTATGTTTTGTTGGCTCTACCTCCTGGAGACATATTGAATCTGGCTGCTTTCTGTGCCACTGCCCTGGCTCATGCACAACCCACAGTCATCTCTCGGTCCAGTCCCATGGCAGCTCTCTCAGTGGTCACCCTCTCTCATTCTTGTTTCTTTTCTCTCTGGGTGCCATAAGGCAGCCAGAATGATCATTTTAAAATACAAATCAGATTATGTTGCCACAGTACACCACATCCCCCCCTTCCTCAATGGGTTCCTCCTGCAAACAGTACACAATCCAAGCTCCTTATGTTAGTTTACTGATGCCCTGGGACTTGTCTCCTTTCCAGGAGACAACTGCATCCTCCCTGTCTTCTCCCTTCCCCCCTCATTTCCTTCACTTCACTTTGAGCATTTCAGCCACTACTCTTCTCTGAATCTCTCAGGCTCATTGCCATCTTGGGGACTTTTCAAGTTCTATTCTTGCCACTTGGAAAGCTCATTCCCAAATGTTTGTATTTACATCTCAACTTGGATACCTCAGATCCTCTCTGATGATGTAGATCTAAGCTAAAGTGGTGTGGTGGGACATACAGGGCAGTGGTGTGCTTATTTATGTATCTGTTTTCCCTACTAGAATGTTCCTGGAAAGGAGGAGTCCTGTTTGCTTATTTTTCAATGGAGTATCCCTAGCACATAGTTAGTACTTAATAAATATATGTTAACAGAGTAATTATGAAGTATTTGTTGATAAATATATGAAAAATGCCAACGTACAAAAAAGTTCAAAGTATGTGCTTTCTAATTTAGTTTATCTAAACTAACTGGATTTATTTGAAATGATCACTTTCTGTATAGATAGATAACGCTAAGTAAAATGTGAGAACGTCACTTTTCTTATATAAAGGAACATTTCTCGATTGTTACATTGTGTATGACTTTATTTTGCCATCTGTTGTTTCATAGCCAGTACAGAGTATATGCTGGCTAAATTCAATGAATTTATTTATGAATTCCCAATTGATTAAGTTCAAATTAATGATGCTTTGCTCTATAATTTGATAAAAATTATTTTTGTTTTTCTGAAGAGTATAACTAAAAAGCCAACCATACATGGGCTTTTAAAAGCATTTAAATATGCATAAAAAGGCACACTAATTGTCCTAAGAGAAAATAACATTTTTATAGGTTTACTGTCTTGAAAATTTGTTTTTTACAGATTTCCTGTTTTTTTTTTTTTTTTTTTTTTTTACCAATTTCCTTTTTTGTGCATTCATTGACAATACCGACTAGATGCACTTACAAGAGGGCCACATACATTAAAGAAAATTGTTACATTTATTAAAATGGCATCCACTTTTATCCTCTGGAATTAGGAAAAGGCAGTTATTTTCTCTGGGAAATGACAATAACAGCAGCAACATAACAGTGGAAAGTAAGACACATTTTAACCCTGAATAGCTGTTATAATGGTGTTCATGCTAAATAGCTCTTCAGAGATTGAAATATTTTCCATATAGTCCCCAGTTCTGTCGCCCAATTTATTGCCACCTTCCTGGTACCTCCTTTGTGGGGCTGATGCTTTCAAAGGGAAGAGTAAAAGTGAAGGCAATTTTAGGGCATAAAAACGTTCCTCTGAGCCAGAGTTCTGTTTAGATTGCTTGTATTGTGTGTTTTATAGGTAGAAATTTAACTGCTGAAAAAAACAAACAACCCCATCAAAAAGTGGGCGAGGGACATGAACAGACACTTCTCAAAAGAAGACATTTATGCAGCCAAAAAACACATGAAAAAATGCTCATCATCACTGGCCATCAGAGAAATGCAAATCAAAACCACTATTAGATATCATCTCACACCAGTTAGAATGGCAGTCATTAAAAAGTCAGGAAACAACAGGTGCTGGAGAGGATGTGGAGAAATAGGAACACTTTTACACTGTTGGTGGGACTGGAAACTAGTTCAACCATTGTGGAAGTCAGTGTGGCGATTCCTCAGGGATCTAGAACTAGAAATACCATTTGACCCAGCCATCCCATTACTGGGTATATACCCAAATGACTATAAATCATGCTGCTATAAAGACACATGCACACGTATGTTTATCGCGGCATTATTCACAATAGCAAAGACTTGGAACCAATCCAAATGTCCAACAATGATAGACTGGATTAAGAAAATGTGGCACATATGCACCATGGAATACTATGCAGCCATAAAAAATGATGAGTTCATGTCCTTTGTAGGGACATGGATGAAATTGGAAATCATCATTCTCAGTAAACTATCACAAGAACAAAAAACCAAACACCGCATATTCTCACTCATAGGTAGGAATTGAACAATGAGATCACATGGACACAGGAAGGGGAATATCACACTCTGGGGACTGTGGTGGGGAGGGGGGAGGGGGGAGGGATAGCATTGGGAGATATACCTAATGCTAGATGACGAGTTAGTGGGTGCAGCACACCAGCATGGCACATGTATACATATGTAACTAACCTGCACAATGTGCACATGTACCCTAAAACTTAAAGTATAATAATAATTAAAAAAAAAAAAAAGAAATTTAACTGCATCTTGAATAATTGCTTCAAACTGTCCTGGGAGCACAAAACTTTCAGTAGCATCTGGGAACAGAATGATGAGGGCCTTCCTCCCTCCCTCCCTCTTTCCTTTCTTCCATTATTCAACATGTTGTAGCACATAGCACTGTGCTAGTCATAGGGCAGCTTGGAAACAAACCGTAAGGCAAAGTTTCACCACATGGAGCCCCACATATAGAGAGAAGTGGAAGCTGAAACCACCAGGTACCAATTCCCAAGGAACAAGTAAATAGGTGAATAACAGCACATATGTGACAAAATGCCATTTCCCCCATTTGAAAAACTCTTTCCTTTAGGAACACTTATGTACTGTTCGTGGGAATGTAAATAAATACAACTTTTATGGAAAGTTGTATAGAAATTTCCCAGAGAACTAAAAATAGGACTACCATTTGATCTAGTACTCCCACTACTTGGTATCTCCCCAAAGGAAAAGAGATCATCATATCAAAAAGGTACCTGCACTTGTATATTTATAGTAGCACATTTCACAATAGCATAGATATGGAATCAACCTAAGTGTCTATCAGTGGATGATTGAATAAAGGAAATGTGGTATATGTATAGACACAATAGAATACTGTTCAGCCTTAAAAAAAGAATGAAATCATGTCTTTTGCAGCAACATGGATGGAACTGGAGGCCATTATCTTGATGAAATAACTCAGAAACAGGGAAATACTACATGTTCCCACTTAGAAGTGGGAGCTAAGTAATGTGTACACATGGACAGAGTGTGGAATAATAATAAACATTGGAGACTGGGGAGGATAGGAGGGTGGGAGAGGGGATGAGTGATAAGAAGTTACTTAATGGGAATACCTAATGCATGCAAGGCTTAAAACCTGTATGATGGGTTGATAGTTGCAGCAAACCACCATGGCACCTGTATACCTATATAACCTCCACGTTCTGCACATGTATCCCAGAATTAAAATAAAATTAAATTAAAAACAAATTAATTAATGGGTACAATGTACATTATTTGGGTGTTGTTTACACTAAAAGCTCAGACTTTAGCACTCTGCAATATATCCATGTAACAAAACTGCACTTGTACCTTTTAAATTCATACAAAAAAACCCAAAAAACTATTTGCTTTGGGAAGATTGGGGAGTTGAACATGTTTATGGTGATTATCTTCTGGTACAATAGACCCTAATAATTTTTTTCTGGTTTCTAAATTGATTTATATGCAAACCATCAGTTTTAGATGTTCATTTATTTATTCTTTTATAGAAAATACTAAATGAAACAAAAATCACTGCTGTTTCAGAAAACACAGCACTTGCATGGCAGTAAAAGAACAGCACTCGTGATTTTTTCATCAAACCCTTCCTGGAAAATGATTCAGTATTTTCAGCCTTAGTTATAATTATACAGGACAACACATAGCTTTGCTTTTCCCTTCCTTTGAAAATTTTAGATTTTTCTCTTCACAAAAAAATGCCCTTTTGATATGGACTGCTGCCCCCTGCCCCCTCCCCGCCCCCCAGGCTGCTCTCTGGCAATACAGAGCCTCTCATTCAGTGTCGGACACCTGCCCCCCGTGCATTGCACACAGCTGTGCCTGCTCCTGCTCCCTCAGTACCCCTCCACTGGGGTGGGATGGGAGGTGGGGTGGGGTGAAATGTTCAGGTGAAGTTTAACTTCCTTCCAGTGGGCATATGTAACCAAAAGAGAACCTTATTAAACAGATTTCTAGCTGGGGGGCATTTAGATTGTATTCTAAGACTTTAGTGGTAGAAATAGTCCATATTGTGTAGACTCCCCAACACCTAATTCTGTGTCTCCCTCTCTTCTTGCCACCCCTTCATAGTCCTTTCGGGCTGATATAACAGAATACCTTAGGTTGGGTAATTTATAAACAACAGAAATTTATTGCTCACAGTTTTGAAGGTTGGAAAGTCCAAGATGAAGGCACCCATAGATTTGGTGTCTGGTGGAAGCCCATAGGCAGTGCCTGCCATGAAGGGGAAAGGGCTCTTTCAAGCCTCTTATATAAAGGTGTTAATCCTATTCTCTCATGACTTAGCCATCTCTTAAGGGCTCCGTCTCTTAATACCCTCACCTTGGGGGTTAGGTTTCAACATACTTATTCTGGAGGGAAACAACACTTAGGCCGTAGCACTCCCCAACAGGTGCTCTTTCTCCCTCTTTCTGTCTCTCACTGTCTGTCTCTGTCTCTCTATCTCTCTCTCCCCCTCTCTCACTGCCCCCTGTTTTCCCCCTGTCTCCCTCTTCTCTCCCTCCTCTACCTTTTTGAGCCTGGTGAACACTTAAGACTTTTTATTGAAATTACCCACCACTGGTTGGATCTGACATCATTTGAGAACCTGTCCAAAGTTTCCATCCAAAGTTTAATGTTCCATAGAGTGACTTTCAAATGTCATTACAGAATTGGAATTAGGCCCCATTTAAATACAAATCCTGTTTTGGCTGAAATAATGGAAAAGTATAGGTCTGTACAATGAAATAATTTCCTTAAGGGGAACTTCTACATTACTGGTTGATTCCTTCAATAGAATTTTATTGTGCCAAACACTATTCTAGGCACTCAACTATGTCAGTTAACATGATAGACAATGTGGACTTTACATTTTGGTAGGGAGAAACAGACCTTATATAATACACATAATATATGAACAAGCTAATGTATATGGTAGAAGGTGGTGGAGTCTTTTGATGAAAATAAAGTTGGTACAGTAGTACAGCAGGATAAAGCAGATCAGGAGTGTGGGTTGGAGGTGTGGCAGGTGGCAGGATCAAATGAGAGGACTGGGCAAGTCTCAATGAGAAGTTATGATTTGGACAAAGACTTGTAAGAGGCGAGGAAGTTAGCCAAACATTTGACTGGGGACAGAGCATTCCAGGAAGAGGGTACAACTAAGGCAAAGTTCATGAGGCAAGAAGACACCTATGGTGTTCAGGAACAGAAAGGAGGCCCTTTGGCTGGTGCAGAGTGAATGAGGGCATGAAGTCAGAGAGAAAACAGTCAGATCACATAGGGCCCTGATGGACTTTTTAAGAACTTTGGCTTTAATTTGGAGCAAAATGGTGAGGCTACTGCAGGGGTTGGAATAAAGAATGATGTGATCAGAGTTAGTGTTTTAGAAAGAAAACCCTGGCTGCCATGGGTTTGGAATAGACTGTGGGTGAAAATAGCCCTGGGGGAGGAGGAGGCAAGAATAGAAGCAGGTACTTTGTAAGAAACTATTGTGAGGTTGAATTCTCAAGATATTTTGGAGGTAGGGTCAAAAAAAATTTCCCAATGGAAGGGAAGTGGGGTGTGAGAGAGAGGAACCACGCATAATTCTAAAATTTTTGTTAGAAGGAAAGCATAATACTTGAAGAGTCTAAAACTAGGTCTAAATATAAACAGCCAAAAAGAGCACAAGGCTTTAAAAATTTAAGCAGTGGAGGAAGGTGACAAGACAAACAGATTCCTGTCTCAAGCTGCTGTCACTTCCCTCTCCATGACTAGATTCCAGAATATGGGTCTTCCCAGCCAGTGCTTCTGAGCACCACCTTTCTTTCTGCCTAAAACCCTCTTCTCCAAGATCTTTGCATAGTTGGCTTTTTCACATGCAGATCTTAGTTCTCTGAGAGCTCTTCCCTGACACTGCTTCCTGAAGTAGCTGTCTTCCCCAAATCTCTCTATCCTAGTACTCTGGTTTGTTTTGTTGCCTTTGTTGTACAAATCACCTTCATAAAATATCGTATTTGGTTTTTACTGCCTGTCTTCACCGCTGGAATGTGGGCTCCATAAACACCCAGATCTTATCATTCCTGGCTGCTACTGTATCCCCGGGACCTAGAACAATACCTGGCACATAGCAGATAATAACTATTGGGTGAGGAAGTGTTGTAATATTAAAGTAAATTACCAAATATTCATTAAATTCCTGCAGGGAACACAACTAGTCAGTGTTTGAGGGTTAGTGAAATATTTTCATATAGCATTTTTGGGCAAAAATTGAAAGCAACACTATAAGAAATAGGTAGAGAAATCACAAGACATTCAATATGTGATTCACTGACAGATGAGTTGAGGAAAAGGAAAATTGAAAGAGACTTGCAGAATGGGAAAATTTGATATTGTAGAATTATTGGCCTTCAGAATTAAAGGGATCAGCCTAACAATATACACAGGTAGAGAGCTTTGCAATATCTCATTGAGCTTTCTCTGAATACCTCCAACAACAAGAGCACATTATGGTACAAAGCAGTATATTCCAATCTTTGGCATTTCTGATTATTGGAAAGCTATTTTTCATTCCATGAAAGGAAGAATAGGGAGTATTTGACTAGGCAGAGAAGAATGAGGAAAGTACTGCTGGCTAGGGGAATGTGTGGGCAGAGACACAGAGCTAAGAGAGCTCTGGGCCAAAGACAAACTGAAAGGATTTCTGCATGGGAGGAGAGGGAGAGGAACTAACTGTCATCTCTTTTGGGTAGGCAGAGAGAAAAAGGTCTGAGAAGAGTAGAATTTGCTTCATAAATAGTGGACTAGAGCAAAATCTGATATCAATTTTAGATTATTTAGGGCAATTAAAGCCCCATTAAAAATTCTATTTCTGTTAATAAGGCAGTATGAATTAAATATCCAGGCAAATCTGAAAGTGCTGGTTCCAAGAAATTTTTTTTAAAATAAGAAAAGCGTCAAATTTTAGTGAGAAATATAATCACTTATACTTGTGGAGTTAATATGGATTCTAAGTAGGAGGCTGACCTTTGCTTGCCTGAAGAAGAAAAACACTTTTTTCAGAACAGTAATAATTTTTAAAATACACAGTTCTGACATAATTTCCTTAGGGATGTGAAAAAGCCTGTGGATAGTGGGATTCATATGGAATGAGTGCAAGCCATGCCTTTAGCGCTTGGGGTTTATTGAAAAGTTTGTCTGTGAATTGGCAAGCATGTGGCTATTGGCCTCTTTTGCTGAGAGAGACTATCTTAGTCCACTTTTTGCTACTATAACAGAATACCACAGACTGGGTGATTTATAGTGAACAGAAATTTATTAGCTCACAGTTCTAGAGGCTGAGGAATCCAAGATCAAGGGGTTAGTATTCAGTAAGGGCCTTCTTGGTACATCATGTCATGGCTGAAGGTAAGACAGCAAGAGGGGGCCAAACTCATCTTTTTTGTTTTTTTTGAGAAGTAGTCTTGCCCTGTCACTCAGGCTGGAGTGCAGTGGCACAATCTGGGCCCACTGCAACCACTGCCTCCCAGGATCAATCAATTCTCCTGCCTCAGCCTCCTGAGTAGCTGGGATTACAGGTGCCTGCCACCACGCCAGGCTAATTTTTGTATCTTTAGTAGAGACGGGATTTCACCATGTTGGCCAGGCTAGCCTCAAACTCCTGACCTCGTGGTCTGCCTGCCTCAGCCTGCTAAAGTGCTGGGATTACAGGCGTGAGCCACTGCGCCTGACCCAAACTCATCTTTTTATAAGAGCACCAATCCCACCCATGAGGGTGGAGCCCTCATGGCCTAGTCACCTCTTAAAGGTCCCACCTCTTAATACTGTTACAATGACTAAATTTCAGCATGATTTTTGAAAGGGATAAACAGTGAAGCCAACACAGACTAATTCTTAGAGAGCCACATAAAAGCTAACATCTATAAACTCATGGCCACTATAGTCTTCCAGATAATTTTCCTCGTATACACTCTTTATTTATTTTTTCAGATGGAGTTTCACTCTTGTCCCCCCAGGCTGGAGTGCAATGACACTGTCTCAGCTCACTGCAACCTCCACCTCCCAGGTTCAAGCAATTCTCCTGCCTCAGCCTCTCGAGTAGCGGGAGTACAGGCATGCACCACCATACCTGGCTAATTTTTGTATTTTTAATAGATACGGGGTTTCACCATATTGTCAAGGCTGATCTCGAACTCCTGACCTCACGTGATCTGCCTGCCTTGGCCTCCCAAAGTGCTAGGACTGTAGGTGCAAGCCAGTGTGCCCAGCCTCCTCTTATACACTCTTACAAATGCTGTAGTTTGTGTCAGAATGGACCATTACCAGATTTTATTTTCTGCCCTGAGATTTTGGAGAGATGACATCACTTCATCTAATCAAAACCACTCAGAGGTGTGACAAACCTTAGACAGTTGCAAATACCAATAATAAACCTTTTATATACAATCATCAGTGTAATTTGTGGGTGATTTCAAGGATAGGTGTTCCACAGGGTAACACTGCTTTAGAAACAAAAGGGAAGTAAAGAGGGTTTAATATTTTTATCAGAGTGTTTTCAAACTAACAGAGAAAACGAACAGAGCTCCTTTATACAATTGAATGCATTGCAGGTTAGCTGAAGTGAAATCAAGTCAAGAATATTGTCTGAGGAAATATCAAGTTACTGTAAAGGTAAATCCATCAAGAATATCTAAAGTCAGGGAGGAAAAAAAAAGAATTTAGTATTTATCTATGTATGTTACTTCATGATTAGTAGATCCAATATGAGAATTAATGTGGTGCTCGAGTAATGAAACACAATTGTTTGAATATATTTGACTAGTCCCTATTGTTAGCAACCAAGTTCATCACACTCTGAGCTTTAGTTCTCTTATTTGCAAAACAAGTCAGAGGATTGTGGCAGAGGTTGAATTAGAAAAGCTCTAAGGTACGTAGTACCAGTAAAATTTGAATTTAGAAGATGCGGAATTTAATGGAATTCTTATGCATGTTTCTTAATTTGTTTTTCTTGCAACAGATGCTGTGAACTTTTACACATAGGTTCAAAGAATAGTTCCTGCTTTGAAAATGGGCCTGAGATTCACCCAAAGAACATCTTGAGGATGTCATTGGATTTTCACATCAATATTGTTTGCTTCACCTTACTTTTCTAATGTCTAGATGCCCATAGGTTTCCCAGGGTGGAAAGAGAAATAAAATAACTTTTGGGAGCTTTAAAGCAAATTGCCACTGGATTATCGTGATTTGATATTTGCTTTTGCAGATAGGTGACTGTGGGAAATAATCTGGCCTCTCCTCCTGTACCTGCATGTCCCTTTCTTTTCCGTCATGTGATTCCTTTCTTTCTGTGTTTACAATAGGATCATTTTTGGCTTCTGGCCCAGGTCCATCTGTGGCTCCACTCATATCTCTCTGGCCTATCAAAATTCTATTGATGCATTTTAAGCTTCAGTTTCTTCTTCATAAGAACTACTGCCAATGTTGATTTTTTTCTTTGCTCCCCTTTCACAGGATTTAGTACTAAATTTCAAATTACCTTATTGTTTTTTCCCTTTTATTTTCTCCCAACTGCTTATAAGTTTCTTGAATATAGGCTCCTTTTTTTTTCGAGACAGAGTATGGCTCTGTCACCCAAGCTGGAGTGCAGTGGCACGATCTCCGCTCACTGCAACCTCCGCCTCCCGGGTTCAAGCGATTCTCCTGCCTCAGCCTCCCGAGTAGCTGGGATTACAGGCAGCTGCCACCATGCCCGGCTAATTTTTGTATTTTTAGTGGAGACAGGGTTTCACCATGTTGGCCAGGATGATCTCGACCTCTTGACCTCGTGATCCGCCTGCCTCAGCCTCCCAAAGTGCTGGGATTACAGGCGTGAGCCACCTAGCCAGCTCCTTTTTTAATGCATTATATATTTATGTACTTTGTAGCTGAGAATTTGGCTGTTTTTTGATGCTCTTTTGGAGCCTCATTCTCAGAGTTCTAAAAGCCAAAAATGGCATTCTGAAATCTCAGTTTTATGAAGCTGTCAGCCAGTGGTATAAAATGTAATGGTCAATTTAAATTATGGTACATTCAAATGCAGCTTTCTATTAATGACTTTATGATAAAATGAATGCCAGTTTTAGACACTTCCCTTAGGTACAGCTATCCATCATGTTCCCTGAGTGTACCGGGAGATCACCTTATATTATAGTTGACACCCTTGAAAAAGGACAAAAAAGGGAAAAAGCAGCATGGGGAAGGGGGTTGCAGCAGATGTGGTCAATGTGTTCCAGTACCCAAAAGGCTTCTTTCTTCTCTTCCTCTCACCATGAGAAGTTTCTATCAATTTTTCCTCATGATTAGCTATGACTGAGATGTGGATTTGGATGTGACTTTTTTTAAGAAAGTGTTGAGTTTCTTATACTTTATTTTATTCTATTTTATTTAAAATATAGCTTACATTTTAAAAAATTTAATTATTGGTTATGCACTACTAGTCGGGCTCAGCTGACCTATAGTAAGTAACAAACCTCAAAATCCCAAGGGTTTAACGAAACAAATATTTCTTCTTTTTTTCTCATGTCACAGTTGGGAGATTGGATTTTTTTTTTTTAGTGGCTTTTCCTATAGGGGCTTGGGGACCCAGTGCTGATCTCACAGTATATTTCAGAAAAATATTTTTCTACTCCACTCCCATTAAAGGATGGTGTAATCAGTTTCTTTCTGAATGAAACAAAACAGCCTGAGTACTCTTATTTATACATGTAGATCAGATATTCTTCCTGTGTTTTACCCCCAGGAAGAGTTATTTTTGTTTGAGTATCCATTAATTGTTAAGTAATAATTGCAACAGGGGCTAAGAGCCTGAAACAATTAACAGGACCTTCTGGAATGCCTGTAATCTAATAGGGAATGTGTGTTCTGAGAAAGTTATTAAGGTTTGCAATAACTGGCTTTATCTTCATCCTAACCCTAGAACAGTGCCTGACACAAATCAGTGACACAATAAATATTTGTTGAATGAATGAACTTAAAATGTTTTTGCCTTTGCCTTCACTGTAAAGCCATTTTTTTTTCATTATTTCACCTGTTTAAAAATATGCTCTGTCTCTTCCTGTCCCAGCCCATATTTGCAGTGAATGCTTTAGAAAAAAGATGTGGACATGATCTATTGTAATTCAACATTAAAAATGAGAGAGGATATTTTCCAAACTCAGGAATTTACCTCTTTTTTCCTGAACTGACATAATACTTTCATAATATAAATAGAGACTTGGTGAAAACATCAGATATATAAACTGCAAAGATTTTGAAAAGAGAAATAGATGAAGGGATTGAAGACAGTCACTGAATTAAAACAAATTCCGTTCAATAGCATTTTTCAAATTTCACCTGACTCAATCTGTGTAGTCTTTTCAGCTGCTTTAAGTATCACAGCCTTATAGATAGTGCAGCATAGGGGCAATAAAGATAAGGTGTAAATTGTGAACAAAAAAGAATATAACTTTATTTTTGTGTGGTTTAAATAGAATATTGCTGATGAACTTTTCACTTGGATGGCCTTATCAAGTGGCTTTTTTCCAGAGGAAAGACCAGGGCTTGCAAAACAGTGTAAATCAGGCAATCTACATTCACATCTTGATGATCTGCAAATCACTTAATTCATTTGCAAGAGTAAAGCAGACTCATGAAATCAATAACTTTGCTATTCATTTATGCTGCATACTTTTCCCCTCTTCGGAAGAGTCCATAAAGCAGAGTTTTAAGATTTTATTAAGCTAAAAAAATGAGAGGATATCTTTAGAAAATATCTTCAGTTTTCTTTACCTGTGTTTCTATTTTCTTATTTGAGAAATGCTCAAAGCTAATCGTCTCCAATGGTGTGAGGTCTGTGGGTCATCATGTTAATGTCAGTGATGGGGGCTTTCTGCACACTATTTTGGAAAACAGGCCTGCTCTAAGCTAGTCAGAGATGAGCTTAATTGTTGTATTTGTGAATTAAGGACTGATGCTTATGTATTTTAGAAAATAAAGTGTTAGCTCATTGCTTTAGAGGTCATAAAAATAGAATTGGGTTCATATAAACTATTTCCACATAAAATAATTGTGTTTCCATGATGAAATTCAGATCAGGGCATCAATATGCATCCTAACTGTGGATCCTTAGGGGCTCCAAACACTTAGGTGCACTACCGTATTGCCTCTTGCCCTTTTTGTGTGTCTGAGGCTGAAGAACATGAACACTGAGGAGGTTGTTCTGCTTCAATATTAACTATGGAAGTGTTACCAGTAGCGAAACCATATGAGTCTGCAGCAGCCCCAGTTCTTGCCCCTAATTCGACTGAGGGGCATAAAGCAGAAGAAGAAGCCGAGGCAAGTTTTAGAGCAGTAGTGAAAGTTTATTAAAAAGCTTTAGAATGGCTGTGCATGGTAGCTCATGCCTGTAATCCCAGCACTTTGGGAGGCCGAGGCGGGAGGATCTTTTGAGGTCGGGAGTTCGAGACCAGCCTGACCAACATGGAGAAACCCTGTCTCTACTAAAAATACAAAAAATAGCCAGGCGTGGTGGCACATGCCTGTAATCCCAACTGCTAGGGAGGCTGAGGCAGGAGAATCGCTTGAACCTGGGAGGCGGAGGTTGTGGTGAGCCGAGATCGCGCCACTGCACTCCAGCGTGGGCAACAACAGTGAAACTCCATCTCAAAAAAAAAAAAAAAAAAAAATGATTTAGAGCAGGAATGAAAGGAAGTAAAGTACATTTGGAAGAGGGTCAGGGTCAGGTGGGTGACTTGAGAGATCAAGTGCACTGTTTGACCTTTTGACTTGGGTTTTATACATTGGCGTGCTTCTGGGGTTTCATGTCCCTTCTACACTGATTCTTCCCTTGAGATGAACTGTTCACATGTGCAGTGGCCTGCTAGGTCTTGGGAGGGGAGCATGTGCAGTGTGTTTACTGAAGATGTGTGCACGCTCACTTGAGGCATTCTTCCCTTAGCCGTCTCGCATTTCCAGAGGAAGATCATATACCAATTAAACTGCTATTTTTCCTCTTAGTACACACGCTTGAGACCACTCGCCCAACTCCAGAGATCTTACTGGGGAAGTGGTAATCAACAGTACCAGGTTTTTTCTATCTATTGGGAGACTGCCTTTCCCTGGTGTTGACTGCAACTAATTATTATTTTAGAGAGACAGTTAACAACCACCTGACTATCCCGTGATGGTTGCCTGACATTCTTGGTGGGTGGGCTTGCGGGGAGCCCTCTCCTGCCTTGCTCATGTTTGACTAGCTACCTAATGTAACAGAAGTGTGCTCTGGAGAAAGTCTATTGCTGTGTACCTTTCACTGCACCTGAAATATTTTGTTGTTGTGTGATGAATGAATTGCTACTATGTGATGATCTTGAATATTTTCACTTTAATGAAGAAGAGTTACTATCAGATTGTTCCCAGAAATAAAATTTCACTTTTCTTGACCTGTGACCCCTTTTCCTGACATAAAGCCATAAACTTTAGAGTTCAGTATGGAACAGAAGCTAAGCATGATAATGATTCTGAGCTTTCAGCTCATGCCTGAGCTTGTGAAGAAATGAAAAAAATAGTCAATTTCAGGTCTGCTCCTGGTTTACCTAAAGATGTGTGAAAAACTTGGGTCTCTGTCACAGTCAGCCAAAATCAGTCAAAATTCATTCTAACTCTAAATAGCTCTTTCATGTTTTTTCTGTCAATGTCTGTAAGTTTGTGAAAAGAACAAATATTTTTCTTAAGTCTTGAAATTTTTATTGGGAGAAATAAAGAGAACTGGATGTTTGAAAAATTTTGTTTTATTTTCTGTTTTTTTTAAATGTAGCTTTGTAGCTTATTTTGGTTATAGTTAACATTACAAAATAGTCTTGTATATGTAGAACAACTCATTGACAACTCAAAATGTACAAAATCAGAAGAAAAGAGTATAATTGTCTTCAAGATGCCTATTATTCTGAGGCTGGTTGGTGTGCAAAAAGCCTGCAGTCTCACCACCTATAATTTTCTCTAATACTTTTTTTTTTAATTGACCTCAATACACTTTATTGCAGAACAGGAAATACTAAACATTTAAGAAAGATTTGTGGAAAACGATTTGACTTCAGAAAAATATTTGTTCCATCTTAAGAGGATGAAACTTCAGAAATATTTTTAAAAGTCTTCCTCTGAAATGTCTCAATTCTTAGTGATTAAAAATAGCTAAAAGGGCTTAGAGTAGTGGAGAGACTGGATTTCGGTATTAGATTCAGGTTTGAGTTCTGGTTTTGCCCTGTTCTAAGTGTGCGTGATTTTACTAATTAATAATGATGTTGGACTGCTTCTCTTGGGTTTATTTGTCTAGTGTGTTTCCACTTCTGACAAATATTTTCCATACCTTTACTTGTGTTTTCTTATTGGTTTGTAAGAGTTCTGTATAGAATCTTAATACTAATCGTCAATTGTGTGTACTACCACCTGTAAATATGCCAGTCTGTGTCTTATCTAATATTTCTTAACATTGTAAAATTATTCAAAACTGTTTTTAGTTTCAGTGGCTTCTGTTCTTATTTTTCTGGGAGATATTTTTTTTCTCATTTTAAATAACAGACTAAATAGTCACTATCTGATTTGAATAAATCAAGCCAGAAATATCCTGACAGTACACCAAACAAGACCTGTGTGTATAATGTGAGTTCTTTCTTTTTAATTTTAGAATCAACCTTGTCCTATGTTAGGCAGCTGGAGGCAAGAGTAAGACAGCTGGAGGAAGAAAATCGCATGCTGCCCCAGGTGGGTGACTTCCAGAAGCTCATAGCTAGTCAGTGCCATTTAAGTTGTAGTATTTTATTTGGAATTTAAAAGCTCAATGACGTTTTGTCTTTTAAATGATAGAAATCATTTTGTAAATAGCCATTCATCAATGTAGAGTGTGATTATGTTCCATGATGGCCATCATCTTATCCAGATTTCTAAGTGTTATACTAAAGGGTGCAGATATCTGAAATGAGAATGTGAAATAATTTTGAAAGGAAGAACAAAGGAGAAGGATAAAATAATGAGAAGTAGAAAATAAAGACATGTCGATAGTACTACTCATATACACCATGCATGTGGTTGGTGGATATAGGGAAGGCAATCTTATTTAAATAGAAAACTTGCTAATTTCTGAACTAGGCAAAGCTATAGGTAGTTGGAAGGTTTCGCATTATAATTAAATTAGTACATTCTAAAATTCTTTGTGGTATAATTGAACTCTTTCAGTGCAACAAAGTGATGACAGCAATTGACAGTTTTTACTTTGGGACTTCATTTCTTTCCCCTTAATTAAAGTAAAGTGGCACTTTTTCCAGGATGTTTAATGTCTTCCCATACGTTTCACTTATAAAATTCTTTCCATGGGCTGTTAACTTGATGAGAATGATGCTGGTCTTTTGAGGAGGTGGTTTTCAGAAAATGTTTTGTTGAGGAGTTGAACAAATATGATTCTAGGTTGGTTTCCTTTCCAAGCATGTGGACAATAATATATTTTAATGTTTTATAACAAGAAGTTTTCCAAGAAATTAGTCACTAGGGTTCTTTCTACATTCTGGTAATTATTTCTGTTTCATAAATGACTAAGGCAAAATTATACCTCAAACAACTAGTAAGCAGTAGTTTAAATAACAGGTCAAAGACTAACCAATCTTCAGGTTGGTATTTCAGGAGAAGAAATTTGAACATTAATGCAAAGACCCTTTAGAAAGACATTTTAGGTCTTTTTAATCTTGTTTTGTTTTTGAACTACTTTTGCTCATTAGTGATGATTTGGGCTATCAGGTACTGCACATAAGAATCCTTTTTTCTTTCTTCCATTGGCTAACAGTCTGCCCAGAAATCATGAGATTAAGTGAAATAAACCTACAGTAGTTGTCCCCCTTTTCAAGGGGAATACATTCCAAGACCCCAAGTGGATGCCTGAAACCACGGATAGTACCAAACCCTACAATACTATGTTTTCTTCTATACGTAAATATATATGATAAAGTTTAATTCATGAATTAGACACAGTAAGAGATTAACAACACTAATAAGAAAGTTATTATTAGTAAAGTACTATTAAATACAATAAGGGTTACTTGAACGCAAGCACTGAGATGCTGTGACCATTGGTCTGATCATCGAGATGGCCCTTAAGTGACTAACAGGCAGGAAGTGTAGACAGCATGGATTCATCCCAGGTGGGATGGAGCAGGACAGCATGAGATTTCCTCACACTACTCAAAACGGCCCACAATTTAAAACTTGTTTATTTCTGGAATTTTCCATTTAGTATTTTTGGGCCCTGATTGACTACAAGTAACAGAAACTGAGGCTAAGGGTGGAATTCTATACTTCTATCTCTTCTCAAACTGTACATGTGTTAAAATTCATGATGACAGAAGAGATTGTGTCATGAAATAAAATACTACTGGTTGGTTTGTTTTCTCTTTGCTCTTCACTGTTTTCCTTTTAAAATTTTTTTGTGTTCCCTTTTGCCTTTTATGTTAAATTCACAGTATGACTGTCCTAAGGCCCTTGACTGAAAACATCTAACTTCTTACTTGTTACAAAGAAACCTACAAAATCTAGTTAGTTTATTATACATGGTTGTGCCATCTCTCAGGCAACTGGGAATGTAAAAGAAATAGAAAAAAAATCCAAGTGATTTTTGTTCTTAGTTTCCTTCTGAGAAGGAATTGAGGCTGACATCAAACAGCAAACTAATAGCATGTATGCCATCTTATCAAAAAAAAAAAAAGAGGCACAACAAATGTGAAAATGATGACAAGGCTGATTCTTAAAAACCTGTGAAAGTGAGTGTTAGAAGTCTTGAAGGAAAATCAGAAGAGTCCTTAAATATACTTGATGTGTCTATGTGTATTGGAATACATAGTACTTGCATAGTTAAGACTAAGCAAGATTAAACAACTACTCAATTTAAAGTGTTCAGTTATATCTTTTGAAATACATTACTATTTTGCTACCAAGGAAGGTTTTTTGGTTCACTTTGTTTTGTTTCATTTTTTTCTCTCTAAGAAATGGTTAAGAAAGATCATGTTTTACTGATGCTAAGATGTTATTGATGTGGGATGCACCATCATGATATGTAGCATTACAAAAGAAAAATGGTATCAGTTATACCATGCCAGATTCTTGCAGATTTCAGCGATGTTACAAATGGGAAAACAATGTTTTAGTTTTAGTTATTTATTTGTCAAAGTAATTTAGTTATTTACTTGTCAAAGTAATTTAATACAAAGAGAACCGATTGTTTGAAATATGCTGTTGGACATATGCAAAGAATGCAGTAGATCTGTCAATTCAAAAACAGGATTTCTGTTAAATTTCTATATCAGAGAGTGGTGCCTTCATTTACTACTAAGATATAATAGAGGTACCAGTTGCAACTACTCCTATAAATACAAACTAACATGAATACAGACAGTAGGTAAGACCCTAGGATGGAACACAATAAATGGATCTCAGAACAGTGAGCATCATGTAGAGAATTCTCATGGGAGACTGAGACTTCAGCTGGATTACACAAAGGCATTTACCTGTACAACTTACTCTTAGATGTTACTGATACTATTACAAATAATGTGTCATGAGATTTCCCTGCAGAAACTGTTTCTAACTATGATGTTAGCTGATTTGCAAGGTCAATTCAATGAGAAAAGCTGACATCCTAGCCTAAGTTAATCTCAATATTCGAACACTTGATTTTCAGTTATAAGAATTTGTTTGCTATGCCTTGATCAGAAGGTATTCCTTTTCACTCCCAAGTTTATTAAAGCATGTCCATTTGTCTTTGAATAAACAGAAGTAAGAATGTAGTTGGCAGCTGGAATCCCAAGTATGTAAAACACCTTTGCAGCTGTAGCCAGAATTTTTGCTTTTAGTTTAGAGTTCAGACTAATTACGTAAAGCACTGTCCTGGAGGAAGAAATCTTCCTCAATGCTCCTTTTTATTCTTTATATAAAATTGTGTATAATGAACAGAAAGTCACAACTTTGCCCTAGCAATATAAATATTTAAAAATAAACACGATGAATATAATAAATGCTTGTGGATTTCTCCCTGGTTAGATGCAAAGACCTTAATTTTTTCATTTGTAAATGAAGGGGTTCTTCTCAGCTCTTACATTTTGTGGGCTCAGGGGTAAATAAAGGCTTGGGCCCAAGTTTTATACATGTACAAAATGTTCAAGTCCCAGAATGAAGGACTCTTTATTCAAGAACAGATAAAGGCAGTGAAGATTAAGTTAGTTTTATCCAGTGGTGAAGAGGAGCCCACAGGAAGTGCTGATGGAGCCTCTGTACAGCCACCGTGGCAAGTCATCCCCAGTGAATGTAGAGCTCCTTGATCTGCCATGGTGTGCACTGTGTCCTGCAAGAATCACTGAGCAGTATTTTAAATCCAGTTTGTGAACACAACATTTCAAAGGTATCCTAAGGTAAGAGCCAGTCTTATTATTTTCAGAAAATGCTGCATTATGTGCTAGTTATTATTATTGAGAAGAAAATGTCTCTTCAAAGTTAGTACAAATGGTAGTTAAAGGTCACCTGGACTTTAGGATATTCTTCCGAGCGCATGAACAAATGGGAACATTTTTTACAGATCACAGTTAAATCTTTTTCAAAGAATTGCATATAATCTCTTACAGTACACATAATACACATAATGCTAAACTGCTCACATTGGCTGTGAGTTCCACTGCATGGATATGTGATGTGATGTGAACCTCAAACAAAAATCGTGCTTAAATAAATTTATTTAAATAAATGTAGCTGCTGTCTATGAGATTTCATTAACTTTTGAATCCAGTGAGATGGAGTCACTCTGAATAATGTAAGTAGGCATTTGTAAATAATGACATAGTAGGGTGTAAAGTAGTTTTAAGGAGTTTTGTATCAAAATAAAAAGGAACACACCTATCTTCTATACATACTTACAAATAAATACAGGTTTTCTCTATACAAAGAATCATCAATTTCCAGAGCTGGATAGAACCTTATGTGTCACATAGAACAACCCACTTTTTCAGTCAAGGTGTATTGGGTTCACAGAAGTTAGGAGCGTCCTCCTGTCAGGCAGCCAGTGAAGGCCAGGCTTCATAAGATGTAGGCCTATTCAGTGTTCTTTCTAGCATGTGCACAGTGGCTCCCTTAATCCGTTCATACCATTAATATGATTCAGTGTAATTAAGCTACTAAACCTATTTTTATCTTATTGACAAATTCATTTTTTCCAACATTTATCTTAAAAACTAACATTGGATCTGCTTAGCTGTCTGAGATTTGTTAGATGTTTATTGCATTCCTGCTTTAAAATAAATGTTCAATTTTTCTTAACGCCATGGTATACAACATAAATAAAACAAAAAGTGCATTTTACAGGGTCTTCTCCCTGACACATTTCCATAGTACTTGAAAATCATAAAGGTTTATTATATACACACAAATACCCACCCCTGCATGGAAAATTTATGCTTAACAGAATGTGGTAAGAGAGGGCCTTTTGGTTCAGAGTGAACTGGAGGAGGGTGGATAGGGGGAACTGATAGTTACAGTCACGGTTTTAAAACTGAAATTTTAAAATTGAAATTTGATTTTTAGCCCAAATTCAAAAACCTTGCTTAGCTCTTTCTACTCCATTCATTATCCTTTTCTTGATGGTCGCAAAGATTTTTTAATCCAGACATAGTCGATATGTTTATATGCTGCATCTGCAGTGAGGCCTATTCAACTAGAAAATATCTTTAAATGGATGATGTAGAATACCTACCTGATGAGTTTATTATAAAGTAAATAGTGCTACCCTTTAAGACATCGGTTACTATTCACATGTAATGCTGAGGTAAAAGTTATTATTAAACTATTCTCACCTATTTTGTGCTGACTTGGGATTTTGCATCATAAAGAGACTCGACTAGAGACATGAACAAGCAGTTTGCTGTAGCTCCTAAGTCAATTAAGTACATTTGTTAAAAGTCCTGTTGGGAAATTTGTTCTTTTTGATCAAATGCTCTGGCACCAACATCTGCTTGGAAAGCAGTATATATTCATTGTGCTCAGAGACCCTCCCCAGAACAAACCATCCACCTCTTGAAGCCAACATTTGCAAGCCAGTTTCTGAATCTATAGAGGCACCCGGAACTGCCTGCTGTCATATACCTGCACATGGGCTGTGGGTCCACAAACCTGTTTGAAAGATATGGTAACTCAGATCACCCCTGAGTGAGCCCCTTCCGGCAAGTGTTTCTATTTCTGTAGTGCTAGCACACACAGAAGAGTCTAATTTTAGAAATGGAAATGAAAAGTCTCCCTCTCAAGTAATTTGCTTACAATGTGGCCTTGCAATGCAGTCTTTCAGTGCCTTGGCAAGAGGCAAGGTGGTTGCCAGAGCAGTCTCTGAACAAAGGAAAAGAACCTGTCACTGTTGCCACAAGTGCTGAGAAGGGTACGTAGGAGCTAAATAAATCAAGCTCTCACTTCCATGGCAACACAGTGCAGGTCCAGCATCACATCTCTGAAGTCCTCCCTCACCTCACCACGGTGCTTATGCAGAATTACTAGCATGGGGGCAGAGAAGGGAGGCTTCTCTCAGACTCATTATTCCCCTTATGTGCGTTTCCTTGTTTGCTGTGGCGATAGATATGTATCGTTTTGCCTCTTTATCCTTTTCACATTTTCTGACTTTGCTTTGCCTTTTGTTTGTTTTAGTCTCATAGGGCCATAGATGTATGGCTCTTTTAGAGTTGGAATTGCTCTGAAAAATGAAAATCTGTAACTGTTGTACAAAAACTGTCACAGAGTAAGGCTTTCCAGGATCCTTAAAGCAAGTGATGGTATTCCTCAACTGTTATTTGCATAGAAATTACCATTCTGGCACTCCTGAAGAGAAACTTGTGCAGAATTATGCTTTTTTTTTCTCATGAAGAGTGACCCTAATTATGTTGCACAACCTGTGTAGAATCTGGATGCTACTGATAGGAAAAATTAGTTAAATCCATTAAGGATTGTTTGCTGCTGGAGTCATACTTGGGAAAAAAATGGACTCTACCAAATGAATAGTGCTTATACGGAACAACGTTTTCTCTAAATTGACATAATTTATATAATTAAAGGAAAAAGGCTTTTATGTGTAGTTCAATAGAGCTTTCAGGGGACAGATGGGAGCAGCACGAGTGGTGTGGGTGTGTTGGAATAAAAGAGATAATTAGATATGAAAAGTAAATTTATGGAGAAAAAATCATGCTAGAAAACCTAAATAAATGGAAACTGGATTAAGGGAAAAGCTAAAATTTGTCAGAGAAAATGTCAGAGAGTATAATTCACAGGAAAAATGTGTAAGGCAACATGGAGGCCCTCAAAGTGAGGGGATTCATAACATTCTTCAGAGATTTCCTCATATTTGAGGGTTCTTATTTGAGAACTTCTGATACATGATGATAAATCTTCGTTCTAATGAGAGAATATAGGTGAAAGGGAAATGAAAATAAAATATGGCCACGCTGCTGATTAAACGTATTAGTAGAATTATTTAATAGGTGCTAAACTATTTGGGACTGTGTTATCAATAATTCATATTTAATAGTGTTGCCTTTTTATATCTACACTGGTGTATTAATTCTATCTTTGAATGAAGGTACATTCAAAACTTTTTTTATTTGTAATAGCCATCAAAATGTAGCATTATTGTTACCTGTCCTTGGCAGAATTTTTTGCAAAAAATTATGGGACCCTATCAGTCTTAGGTTTGGCTATATAGTAATATCAACTAGAAATGTAGATACTTATGAGAAGCAATACTAAGGAATATTTGGAAAAAAAATGGAAAGGGAATTATAAGAGAAGCTAATGTTGCCTTGAACTTATAGAAATGCTTTTCTGTTCTTCCTTTGCTTAAAAAAAAAAAGCCAAAAACAAGAAGTTAAAAGTTAAAGATGAAACAGTCTTCTGTTTTCTTTTCCTTTTTTTTTTCTTCTCTTATTTTTTTTTTTTGAGACAGAGTCTCGCTCTGTCACCCAGGCTGGAGTGCAGTGGCACTATCTTGGCTCACTGCAACCTCTGCCTCCTGGGTTTTAAGCGATTCTCCTGCCTCAGCCTCCCGGGTGCAGTGGTTCACGCCTATAATCCCAGCACTTTGGGAGGCCGAGGTGGGCGGATCACTTGAGGTTAGGAGTTCAAGACCAGCCTGGCCAACATGGTGAAACCCCATCTCTACCAAAAATACAAAAATTAGCAGGGTATGGTGGCAAGTGCCTGTAATCCAGTCTTCTGTTTTCTAATAAAGTAAGGTAACAGGCTCATAGAAAGTGGGAAACATTGTATAGTGTTAGATTTTGGAATATAGTTAATTAAATGTAAATACCATTGAAATGTGGATATCAAAAAAGCAGTAAATTATGAAACCTTGGCCTCTGGGAAGCTTGTAAAGATGCTGTGATTTCCAGTAGAGCAGTCTTACTTTGATCTCCATTTCCTGCTGGAGGTTACTACATCTCTGACTAATGGAAAATAAGCATCTAAACTAAGCTGTCCTCCTCCTCTGTGGTTCAGAGAACTTTCCTTTTTTTTTTTTTTTCTATTGCATGGACATAGCATAATTTATTTAGTCAGCCATCCTATTGATAGATTTTTTTTTTCAGTTTCTTATTTATTTATTTATTTTATTATTATTATACTTTAAGTTTTAGGGTACATGTGCACAATGTGCAGGTTAGTTACATATGTATACATGTGCCATGCTGGTGTGCTGCACCCATTAACTCGTCATTTAGCATTAGGTATATCTCCTAAAGCTATCCCTCACCCCTCCCCCCACCCCACAACAGTCCCCAGAGTGTGATGTTCCCCTTCCTGTGTCCATGTGTTCTCATTGTTCAATTCCCACCTATGAGTGAGAATATGCGGTGTTTGGTTTTTTGTTCTTCTGATAGTTTACTGAGAATGATGATTTCCAATTTCATCCATGTCCCTACAAAGGACATGAACTCATCATTTTTTATGGTTGCATAGTATTCCACGGTGTATATATGCCACATTTTCTTAATCCAGTCTATTATTGTTGGACATTTGGGTTAGTTCCAAGTCTTTGCTATTGTGAATAGTGCCGCAATAAACATACGTGTGCATGTGTCTTTATAGCAGCATGATTTATAGTCCTTTGGGTATATACCCAGTAATGGGATGGCTGGGTCAAATGGTATTTCTAGTTCTAGATCCCTGAGGAATGGCCACACTGACTTCCACAATGGTTGAACTAGTTTCCAGTCCCACCAACAGTGTAAAAGTGTTCCTATTTCTCCACATCCTCTCCAGCACTTGTTGTCTCCTGACTTTTTAATGATCGCCATTCTAACTGGTGTGAGATGGTATCTCTTTGTGGTTTTGATTTGCATTTCTCTGATGGCCAGTGATGGTGAGCATTTTTTCCTGTGTTTTTTGGCTGCATAAATATCTTCTTTTGAGAAGTGTCTGTTCATGTCCTTTGCCCACTTTTTGATGGGGTTGTTTGTTTTTTTCTTGTCAATTTGTTTGAGTTCATTGTAGATTCTGGATATTAGCCCTTTGTCAGATGAGTAGGTTGCGAAAATGTTCTCCCATTTTGTAGGTTGCCTGTTCACTCTGATGGTAGTTTCTTTTGCTGTGCAGAAGCTCTTTAGTTTAATTAGATCCCATTTGTCAATTTTGTCTTTTGTTGCCATTGCTTTTGGTGTTTTAGACATGAAGTCCTTGCCCATGCCTATGTCCTGAATGGTAATGCCTAGGTTTTCTTCTAGGGTTTTTATGGTTTTAGGTCTAAGGTTTAAGTCTTTAATCCATCTTGAATTAATTTTTGTATAAGGTGTAAGGAAGGGATCCAGTTCCTACAATGAGATTTAGGCACTTTTCATTTAAAAGTTTTCTACTTTTCATTTTTTGTTTTCTTTCATGTAGCCTGAGGAAAGTGAACATGCTTATAAATATAACGCATTAGTAATTTAAGTTGGTGCCTTCTGTATCCTTTACATATAAAGTAGACAAATATAAATGTAATATATGCAATATCTATATTTCCTAAATATAAACATAATATAGATCCGAAATGTCATATACATAAAGATCTATATTCTTTGACAATATAAGACAGTTTAAGTGAATACATTTTTAAGTGATTTGAGTCTTTCTTTTTCTTTTTTTGAGACAGGCACTCGCTCTACAGGCTGGAGTGTAGTGGCGTGATCGCGGCTCACTGCAATCTCCACCTCCCTGGTTCGAGTGATTCTCCTGCCTCAGCCTCCTGAGTAGCTGGGATTATAGGCACGCGCCACCACGCCCAGCTAATTTTTGCATTTTTAATAGAGACGGGGTCCCACCATGTTGGCCAGGTTGGTCTCAAACTCCTGGCCTCAAGTGATCCTCCTCCCTTGGCCTCCCAAAGTGCTGGGATTACAGGTGTGAGCCACTGCCCCTGGCAAGACTTTCTTAAATTACATTTGAAAAGCTGTCACTGTATGAAAAATAAGCAAAACATAACTGAGCCATGTTTAGGAAGCTGAGACATAGCAGTGACTTTGGACTCTGATAGTAATTCGGAGAGGCACTGTGAATTGCTGGAAATAACACCGAATAGGGGTTTCAAGAACTAGTTCTTTGCCTGGCTCTGTCTTTAATCAGTTTTTAGACCAGGAGGACACCCTTAACCTCTCTAAGCCTTATATAGCTTGTCTATAAAAGAAAATTGTCACAGGTGATATGGAAAGAGCTACTCAGCTCTGCAAATTTATGACTCTTTATCCAGAGAAAGTTTGTGTTTATGTATAATTAATATACAAAACAGGTGTGTTCTTTTTGTTTTGATACTCAGATTCCTTAAAACCACAACTTTACACTATATTGGGTCTTTAATTTACAAATGCCTACTTACATCATGGGGGATTACTCTACCTCACTGGATTCTAAAGCTAATAACGTTTCATTAGATAGCTATTAAATCTATTTAAATAACATACAGTCATGGACATGTATGTTTAAGGCTCAGACCATATCAGATATACAGATAGTGTGCTCACACGCTAGTCTAATCAGTGTTGGTTTTATGTGTATTTGGAGAGATAACATGCAGTCCCCTTAATGTTTCTTTCATTCTTTATATAAAATCATGTATAATGAACATAAAAGTTCTAGTTTTCCCTAACAATATACATATTTAAAAATAAAATGAGTGTGATAAAGGCTTGTGGATTTCTCTCTGGTTAGATCCAAAGAGCTAACTCCTTCATTTCTAAGTGTGGTTCCTTTCAGCTCTGAACATTCTGAGACCAGGTGTAAATAAAAGCTTGGGCTCATGCCTTATACATTTGCAAAGCTACCAAGTGTCAGGATGAAGGGCTGTTTATTCAAGAACAGATAGAGAGAAGCAGTGAAGATTGAATTGGTTGTATCTAGTTGGTGGAGAGGAACCCACAGGAAGTGCTGATGGAATGCTGGTACAGCCACCATGGAAGGTCATCGCCCAGTGAATGCAGAGCTCTTTGCACTGCCATGTTCTCTATGATACCCGATGAAGATCACTAAGCTGTCCTTTAAATCCAGTGCAACATTTTGAAGAGAGCCAAAAACTAGGAACAGTCTTATTATTTGGGGGAGATGCAATGTTATTTATTAGGCATTATTTAAGAAGAAAATGCCTTGTGAAGGGTGGTATATACAGCCCAGCCACAACTGTAAGCATAGCGTTACTGAGTAGACTGTGTTTCCTCAGGCCACACCAGCCCAGGTAAAGATCACCTGAAGTTAGGATATTCTCACCTGAGTTCATGAACTAATGTGAAAATTTTAAAAATATCACACTTGAACATATTTTAAAGGGACCACATGTTATCTCATATTGCATATAATAAAAGAAGCCATGACGTTTCTCATACCGCATACAATAAAAGGAGGCATGACATTTCACAGAGGGAATTTAAATAATTATGACAAAAGAGAATGCTAACATAGAAAATGCTAAAAAGTTAACTTTTATCTAAGTGTAATTGATACCCAACAATAGGTATTCTTTATTTTAAAACGTAGCATACTTTTCAGAAATTCAGTTCTGAGACTGGCCAAAATAAATTGTTATGACAAAGAGACGACAAAGACATGAGGTATCACACATTAGTTTTTTCAGTGAAGCTACACGGAGGAGAATAATGAAAGAGAAGCTGCATATAAATCAAAGTCATCTGTGCTTGTGATACACATAAAGAATAATATAAAGAGGAAGAAAATGTTTTTTCAAAGGATACCTGATTTACTGGATTCATTCTGCAGACTAAAGCATCTGAAATAGCCACTAAGAAGTGGATGAGGCCTTTCTTTAGATTTTCTGGTTGACATCATGAAAGAATTGTAGGAGGCACACAGTGAGATGGTAATGAGTGTAGCTTTTACTGTTTAGAAGAAGCTCTTGTACATGATCTTTTAGGTTGAGTGCCTCTGAGCCTGTCTAACCTGGTAGCATGTTAACACATGACACTAATTAAAGCATGTTGGAGAAGCAGGATGAAGAAAGAGCATATTAAATAAATTATAGGTGTTAGCTTAATTGTTTCACTACTTAGGGGCCTTCAATGGCTTGGTAAGTCTTACTAGAAGATGATTTAGGGTTTATTTTAGAATTAAAAATTATACAGAGTATTCTAACATCAATAATCAATGGAGTCTTTTGAAAAACAGTCCAGCCACAATTGTAAACTTAGCGTTACTGAGTAGATTGTGTTTCCTCAGGCCACACCAGCCCAAATTGGGATCACAGAAATGATAACAGTGTTCTCCATGGGCCCAGCCCGCTATGAGTCTGCTTTTGGGAGCTGTTCCCCCATCAGGTATACAAGTCTTCACCTACTGTCTTAAGTCTAGTCCTGTGGGTTTCCACACTTCACCCTTCCTGAGCCTGAGTTTGGCTGTTGACTGGCTGCCAGAGTCTGGCCATTCCCCACGGCTCCTAGGATTGGAGCTCCCAAGTTTTCCAATATTCTCTGGGCTGAGAAAATTCCCCCACCCTTACTTGGGTTCTACCCTATTCCAGGCTCCAAACCCATAGGAAAAGTAGCTCCTTACCCAGGGTCTAGTGTTAAGGCAAGGAAATGGAGGTGGGAAGGAATACTTACTGTTGGTCAAGAGACAGTCTATTCAGAATTTTTTTTTCCCTTTGAAAGCACTGTATTCTTCTTAATTCACGTGTGTCTATAGTCTATTTCTTACCTTTGGGAGAACTCTTTGTCCTCAAACTTCATAGTATCTCAGAAAAATTTACTCACCTCAGATATTTGTGATTTCAGAAATGCTTAATTGAGACCAAAATAATGAAGCCCTCTTTCAGAATTTTTTTTCTCTTTACGATTTTTGTAACTCATATAGGTTAGTGGTATAGAAGCAACCTTTGAATTATTGTTCTTAAAAAAGAGAAAAATAAAATAAGACAGCTCACCTCTTCACTTAAACCCTTGGATTACATTTTTTGTTAGTTTTATTAATTTGACTATTGTTCTTAGCAATTATATTAGGAAAAAGATTGGATTGAGAAATGTACGGATTACAGAGGAAGTGTCAATCTGACTTAAATGTAGTATAGCAAGTAAAGGAATTGGGTATTGTCTTTTCATGACCTAAAATGCCTCTCACTTGCTACAGAGCAACTTACAAGGCAGGAGTTCTAATATTTGACAGATAACAAATAACCAATAAACCCAGGACCAGATGGGAGCCATTCTGGACTTACATAAAAGCAGGCTGTAAGAAGGGAGGCTTTTTAATAGCCAAGCTCTATCAATTGTTTGTGACAACCAAGGCAGGTGTGTCTTAATGTCAAAGGGGGATAATTTTTTTAATTTAAGCATTTTCATATGTGATGAAATTTAATATCTATAACTACAGAAATCTCATAAGAGGAAAAGATAAAATGCACACTCAGAAATAAATCTAACCAGTAAATTTGATCACAACTAAATTGTGTGGGAATGATTGGTCGTTATGCTTTTGGGTGCCTAGCAAGTATTGAGTGCCAAAAGTTAACAGAAGCTACAGTTAAAATTTGGATGAAATATTTCTCACAAAGAGTTTTAAGCAAAGGGGCCTTTATCAACTTTGTATTTTGCAATTTTTGTTTGGAACAAGCCCCATTCACTTTCTACTCCTGTTTCTACCACACTCCCATTTTAATACATGATTCTTTAACCAGTGAAACTCACATGCTTTTGTTAGTAAGTTCTCTAAATGGTCAGATAGTTGGTGATGGCAGCTTAGGTTCTTTGCCAATTGAAAAAGAATTTGGCTGTGGTAGGCTGAGCCAGGTGGATCACCTAAGGTCAGGGATTCAAGACCAGCCTAGCCAACATGGTGAAACCCCATCTCTACTAAAAATACAAAAATTAGCCAGGCATGGTGGCAGACACCTGTAATCTCAGCTACTGAGGCAGGAGAATCACTTGAAACTGGGATGCAGAGGTTGCAGTGAGCTGAGATCATGCCACTTCACTTCAGCCTGGCCGACAGAACTTTTTTTTTCCATCTCAAGGGGAAAAAAAAAAAAAAAAAGAAAAGGACTTCGGAGAGGTCATTTTAAGATTGAGCCCTAGGCCGGGCACGATGGCTCATGCCTGTAATCCCAGCACTTTGGGAGGCCGAGGCTTGTGGATCACGAGGTCAGGAGATCAAGACCATCCTGGCTAACATGGCGAAACCCCATCTCTACTAAAAAAACCAAAAAAACAAAAAAGTAGGCCAGGCGTGGTGGTGGGCACCTGTAGTCCCAGCTATTCGGGAGGTTGAGGCAGGAGAATGACGTGAACCTGGGAGGCGGAGCTTGCAGTGAGCTGAGATCACACCACTGCCCTCAAACCTAGGCAGCAGAGTGAGACTCCATCTCAAAAAAAAAAAAAAAGATTGAGCCCTAAATAGCCACTTGTGAAGAAGGTGTCTCATGCAGTCTTCTGAGCATTGATTCATTGATTTTATTGCAGAGGATTCTCTTGGTTAGGGAAACCAGTCATACTGAGCTGTTGTCACTTGAAGAAGAGATCAAGATAGGCATGAGAGAAGGTAGGGACAGCTGCCCCTCAAATGTTCACTTAAGTACCCACTATGCTCAGGATCTTAATATTAATAAAATTCATCAGAATCAGTCATGAGAGTGTGATAAGACATCTTTCAATTCTAGATAGAAGTATTTTGGTGTGATTTCTCGTGGCTACAGTTGATGCCATAATTTATTGTTAATAATTGGTCTTTAAACCATTTGAAAATATTCAGTGTTTTTATCACTTTGATTGTAAGTACTTTTATTGCCTTATTAAACTATGCTTTTTATTTTAGATGTATCTTTTGTGTTAATGTTTTTTGAAGGCATGAGTCCTACTGGGTTTTCAGTGTGTGTTCAGTATCTTAAGTCTTTAGGGCCCAAGAAGAGACATTGTAGGTCATGGAAGGGATAGTGTCCATTTCCCTTTTTTTTTTTTTTTTGCTATGTTCTTTTCTCTTAAATGATGAGGTTGCAGCCTGAAATGGACCTTTCTTTCTGTGAGAAACAGAGCTTATGCCAGAGCAGGGTGGATATTTACAAGCATCTGTAACCCTTACAGTTGGATCTGACTCAGGTTACAGACAGGGCACAATACAATATGGAGACCCAGTGTGTCATCAGTTCCAACCTGGTGCTTTGTTTCTGTCTCAAGCACTAACCACATCCTGAGTATCAGCTGGGGTCCTGGATACTGGCCCAGCATTGAATCCATCTTGATGATGATTCCCATTCTGACCCTGGCCCCCCGTGGTTATTCTATTTTGCAGGTGAGAGAATGTCACCTATTAATGGACAGGGCAAGGTTTGTGTCTAGATTTTCTGTTACCTCTGGTTTAGTATTTCTATTTTGCTCAGACTTGTCACGTGACACTTTTGCATCTCTTGAAGCAAGATAATCTGTGAAAATAACACTATCACCACTACCTCCACCACCATCAGCCAAAACAAACCTCTGCTGTAGTATTGGGGTCTGAATACTACAGATCCCAGGAAACCTGGGCTTTAGTTTCTAGTCCATCTGTTTTGATATGTACTATGAGAGTTCATTTCTTTAATAATGTTTTATCCAGTTGGGAAGGTCTTATCCTTTTAGAACTCTTAAGAAATTTCTAGCCTCCAATAAACAGTTACTCAACAAAGGACATTTGTCTATTTATCACTTATTTTCTGGTTCATTTACTGCTTCCGTTTAAGCACCTAGCCTCCTTCTCCGGAAATGTCCCAGACTATTCCAATCTGCAGTGACTTCTTTATTATCTATACCAGGGTTGGCAAACTTTTTTAGCAAAGAGCCAGGTAGTAAATATTTTCAAATTTATGGGCCATATGGTCTGCTTCAGCTACTCACATCCTGCCATTGTAGTGTGAGAAGAGCAGAAAACAGCCACAGAGAACATGTAAATGAACAGGTGTGGCTGTATTAGAATAAAACTTACTTACAAAATAGATAGTGGCCTGGATTTAACTCTGGCAGTAGTTTGCTGATCCCTGCTTTACACTAAAATAATTTATTCATCCATGACTCTGGGTTATCTCTTATATTATTGTCTTTTTTTCTTTCTTTTTTTTTTTTTGACATGGAGTTTCACTCTTGTTACCCAGGTTGGAGTACAGTGGCACGATCTTGGCTCACTGCAACCTCCACCTCCCAGGTTCAAGTGCTTCTTCTGCCTCAGCCTCCCATGTAGCTGGGATTACAGGCTTCTGCCACCATGCCCGGCTAATTTTTTGTATTTTTTTTTTTTTTTTTTTTTTTTTTAGTAGAGATGGGGTTTCACTGTGTTGGCCAGGCTGGTCTTGCACTCCTGACCTCAGGCGATCCACCCACCTTAGCCTCCCAAAGTGCTGGGATTACAGGCATGAGTATGTTTTCATTTGTACATAAAGACTTTATACAAATGCTCTTCCTAATATTTGCTACTTATTTTTGCATTAGTTCAAATTCTTTGTCCTGTCATCCCAAAACCTGCTCTGAGTTATCAGTACTGGGATTTGAAGTGTGCTGTGATTTAACCAGTGGTAGTTGAGCAAGAGGCAAGGTATTTTTTTCTAATTAATCTCTTAGCTTTAGGCTGAGAACTTTTTGGAGACCAGGATGCTTTGCATTTGACTTGAAAAGGGAAGATCCTCCCATATAGAAGGGACAATTGTTGTGATATCGTCGAATAGGAAATTGGTACTTTTTTGAAACATATGTCTATGGTGACTGTAGGTACCCTTTAGTGAGTGATTGATTATATTACTTTTGTGTCCTGGCGATCTCTTCCATGTCTTAGAGAGATTGGTAAGAAACTAAAATGGCACAGGCTTATCTTTAAAATAGATACCACATAGGCAGCAGCTTGGAAAGAACATGAATTTCTATATACACCTTCACAGACAAGTGAAATGCTAAATCTATGTTTATCGATGGATGAAGAAAACCATTTCTGGCTAAGGAGGAGTCAGAAATCAATCTCCCTTTTCTCTTAAGTGAGGGCATTTCCTGAAAAAAGGAGAAACTTGCAGAAAAAAAGTAGGAAGTAGGTGAATTCTGCATTTTTCAGGTTCTTCATATTAATATTCTTCCTTCACATGATCTTTGTCATATATGTGGGTTTTAGTCATTATGTATGTGTTCTTGTAAAGGAAAGGTGAAGGTGTTTTAGTTGGTTGTTTCTGCAGCATCTGTTCATTGGGAATCTGCAAGGTGCTTTCGGAAGGACAGAGGAGAACAAAGGCTAGTTCACATCTTCAGCATGTTTTCTGTGGGTCAGCACAAGACTTAGAGGAAAGTGAGAAGAATCCTCACTTACTTGTCTTTGTCACCAGGACTGATTGACATCAGAAGAGCCAAATGGTGGAAGAGAGCTTAAAAAGATTAGCCAGTGTGATGTTCACGTTGTATGCTATAAATACATGTATTTACTATTGGTCAATTAAAAATAAAATAAACTTTTTTTAAAAAAGATTAACCAAATGCATTCACAATGCTTGGTCAGTGACTAATGTCAACCTAGCAATTTTCAAGCCTCTCTGTAGCACTTAATGTTTTCAGAATGCTTTGCAATCAGGTTTATTAGTCTCTCTTCACAGCTACCACGTGAAGCTAATTGATAGGCCTCTCCATTTTAGCGTTGAGGACAAGTGACTTGCTGAGGGTCAGGCAGTGAGTGATTTACGGAGCTCATTAGTCTTTGGGTTATTTCTCTCTTGAGTTAGCAAAAATGCTTTTCTTTTTTTTTAAAAAAAGACATCTCTAACCAGCCTCGGGGAACTTACTACTGGTTAACCAGATTGTTTTTCAGGATAATACTATTGCAAAAATTCTAGTTTTTAAGTTTCTTTTAAAATTTTGCCTTTCCTAAAGCTTTAGTGTCACTTTTCAGAAAGTTTTGGCTGTACGTGTTAAGGGCTACCTTTACCTGTGTAATTCCCTCAAAATTTTGGCCATTTTCTTCCTATCACACAGAGACTTTAGAAAAAATAAACTGTGTTAAGCAAGAAGCTTTAGTTTGTGACAGTAGTTGTGGTCAAAGTTTGTATGGAGAGATGAGATGAAACCATGTTTTATTCCAGTTACCTCTGCTATCTTTTATCCCCAGAATCTCATACAGGCTAAACAGAAGCAGTGACCTCACTATTTGGAATGAGAAAGGTTAACATTTATTGTTGGTTTGGTACAGGAATATTTATTCAGTGATAGATAATTAGTGGGCTTCCACTGCTTTTCTTAGCACAAGCAAAACATCCCTTAAAAATAGGGAGTAGAGGCCAGGCGTGGTGGCTCACGCCTGTAATCCCAGCACTTTGGGAAGCCAAGGCGGGCAGATCACAAGGTCAGGAGATCGAGACCATCCTGGCTAACATGGTGAAACCCCATCTCTACTAAAAATCCAAAAACCTTAGCCGGGCGTGGTGGCGGGTGCCTGTAGTCCCAGCTACTCGGGAGGCTGAGGCAGGAGAATGGCGCGAACCCAGGAGGCGGAGCTTGCAGTGAGCGGAGATCGCGCCACTGCACTCCAGTCTGGTTGACAGAGCAAGACTCCGTCTCAAAAAGAAAAAAAAAAATAGGGAATAGAATTTCTGTAGGTCATGGAAGGCTGATGGCTAGCATTGGCCATTCGTTTAATCTTTTACCCTTGAATCTTTTTTGAGCATCTCTTATGTACAGATACTGTTTGAGAATACAGTCTTGAATAAGAGAGTTAAGGCCTCTGTCTCATGCAGCTTACATTTTAGTAGCTAGATTATTATTTTTAAAACCATAAATATGTAATACATTACCCAAAAGAGGTAATCACTATGAAGAAAATAAAAGCAGGGCATAGAATAAGAGAGTGACTAGAGTAGGATAATATTTAGAAAAGACCTCTCATCTGAGGAGACTTGAATAAAGGAAGTATGGAAAAGAGTATTCCTGGAAGTGGGAACAGCAAGGATATTTCAGAAAGAGGAACAATGCCAATGTGGCTGGAACAGAGTCGGTAAAATGGAGAATAAAAGGAGATGAAGTTGGAGAAACAGGAAGACCCTATGTGCTCTGTTGACCAAGCTCAAGCATGTGGATTTGGATATGAGTCGATGGAATGCTATTGGAGGATTTGGGCAGGGATGTGATATCATTAATTCACATTTTTGAAGGATCAGTCTCCATGTTGGGTAAACACGAGACTGAAGACAGGGAGACAGGGAGAGGGGACATTGGTACACTCATTAGGGAGCTAGCTTGGTAGTCTAAGAGAGCTGAGAGTGGCTTGAACTAAGTGGTAGGGTGGAGATGGTGAGGAGGGGTTAGACTCACAGTGTGTTTTCAAGTAGAGCTAAGGGTGCTTAATGATAGATGGGATGTGGACTGTAAAGGAAAGGGACTGCCTATGGCTTCATAGGTTGGGCACTGACAGCCCCAGAAGGAACTACTCACAGAGACTATGCAGTGAATGGCAGCCCAGGGATGGTACAGAGTGTCAACCCTGGGAAGAATTGAGGATGACTTCTTGGATTTTGATCTCAGCAATCATATGATTGGTGGTGCTGTTTACTGAGATAGGCAAGACTGTGAGGAACAGGTTAGGAGGTGCAGGGGAATCAAGTTCTATTTTGGACATAGTCAATTTGAGGTGTTGGACATCAACAAGGAGATGTCACAAAGAGTTGGATGTGTACATGTCAAACTCAGGTGAGATATCAGAGCTGGAGACAAAAAATTGGGAAGAATGAAATATATATATATTTTAACTATGGGACTGAATGGGAACTTCTCATCAATGAATGCTGAGGGAAAAAAAAAGAAGAGCTTTGTGGACTGTATCCTGGATACCCCAAGATTTAAAGATGGAGAAGGAGAGAGGAGCCAAGTGTGGACTGCAAAGAGAGACCCAATTAGCTTTTTTTTTCTTTTTTTCTTTTTAAGATGAAGTCTCGCTCTGTTGCCCAGTGAAGTCTCGCTCTGTCACCCAGGCTGGAGTGCAGTGGTGTGATCTCAGCTCATTGCAACCTCTGCAACCTGGGTTCAAGTGATTCTCCTTCCTCAGCCTCCTGAGTAGCTGGGATTACAGGCATGTGCCACCACACCCGGCTAATTTTTTGTATTTTTTTTAGTGGAGACTGGGTTTTGCCATGTTGGCCAGGCTGGTCTCAAACTCCTGACCTCAGGTGATCTGTCCCCTTCACCTCCCAAAGTGCTGGGATTACAGGTGTGAGCCCTTGCTCCCGGCCCCATTTAGCATTTTTAGTCTCCCAGAGGTATGGATGATTTTGGGACTTATTTCAATGGACTGACTCTGCAAAGATGTTTTATATTTTGTTTTAACTCTCTGTGCCCTAGACTTATCCTTTTGAATATGATTCAGTTAAATGAGTGTATATATAGTTTGAATAAAAAAATCTTGTTTTCCATCGTATTTTTTTATAAGAAGGTAGGGCACAGATAAACATATTTTTAAAATCTCTTTGTTTTCTTCCTTTCCAGTAAGAGCTGTTTGTGACAATAAGAGCTCATGCTTCCATGATGCTTCCTTTTGTGCTTTGATGATGGTCTCACTGATGGTGGATTTCATTTTTCCCTGCCAGAGATATTACTACTACCAATTATGCAAAGGCTACACTGCCTGGATTCTGGATTCATTTTGGCTACTCTCGTTTTTGTAAACATTTAAGCATAAGATCATTGCTAATGCTCCATGATAGATCTTTCAGCAGCTGGCATGGGTAGACCTACAGCCTAACTGGTAGCTGTGTTTGTTTGTATTATTGTATGTATCCTAGATAGGTAGCTGTAAGGATACATACAAGAAGCTGACTCTTCTTGCTTCTCTATTGACCTCTCTCTTGTCTTGACTTTCCCATTTTGCATGGGAGCTTCATATACTAGAAGATTCATCGAAGAACCTAAGACCCTTCTTTTTGCCAAAGCTAGGGCAGCAAACACTACCTCACAGTGGAATATTTCTTAGTCAATTCAGCAAATATTTATTTTAAGTCACTGTTTAGTTCCTGGGGCTCTAGTTCTGTGCATGTGTTCCACTGGGCCCTGATAGCATGCTGAGGTGTTTAACACAATTATTAATCGGCTCTGGTCTGCAAGTCAGATGCAATGTTAATTAGCATTACTTCTTTGCCATTGCATCCATACTGGCAATTCAGTTCCATGCCCTTACGCTCCGTGTCCTACTTGTGCTTTCCTTTTCTCCCTTTTAAAAAATAAGCCCAAAACCTGAAAGTATTCAGATATGTTCTTAGCAACAATGCCATAACCTTTTACTATTTAATACCAGCCTGATTGAAAAGCAATTTAGAAGTATCAGTCTTTTTCTGTAGGAATTTCAATGTTTCTCACTGGGAGTTCTATAGTTAATAAAAGTCAAGTATTAAGCATATAGACTCATTGCCTAGAAGTAGTTGCCTATGTTTCCTAGGTATTGTTTAACAGCCTCTTTTTCGTTTTTTCAACCAGGCCTTCATTGTTATTCTTTATCTGCCGTCACTCTGGCTACAGAGACACTGGGTGTTTGCTGTCTTAGCCCTTTCAAAAGATATTAATTCTTTTCTTCCTGGGGTTTGCCCTTTGTAATTTTTGTAAAAAGGCATCCTGCTAACCTTCTGTAATTACTTTTATTTCGTTTTATTTTTTCTGGGAACTATATTTCTGTATCTGTAAGTTTCACCTGGAGGAACAGGTATTTCAAAATTACTTTCTTTTCCTTCCAATAACATTTTATTGTTTGCAGAGATATTTTCATCAGTGATACAGTGAGCACTGCATGAAGTTAATATCATTTTAAATTTAAATGTTTTGCAAACTCTCTTATTTCACATGTCAGAAGAAAACCTTTTGGAGGGTATTCGTGACAAAGAATGCTTGAGGGCTTTGCATTATTAATCACTTCTTTGATCTTGATTTTAAAAATCTGATGAAAGAGTTAGATCTATTACTTCCCCCGGTATTTTCTATCCTGGTTAATAGCATGACCATTTAGCGAGTACCTAACCAGAAAGTTGATAGTCATCCTGTATAACTCCTTCAACCTCACTGCCTACATTCAAATAGACATTAAAGTTCATAGGGTCTTGCCCTCTAATCCATCAATATTGTCCTTTTAATTTCTTCTGCTATTTTCCAGTGTAGGCAATAAGTAATACTTTTTTCCCTTCAAATTCTTTGTTGATCTCCTAATTGGAACTTCATCCCAGGTAGTCTGGCCTCACCCAAATCATTCTCCACACTATTACCAGATCAATCTGTCCACCACCAATCAGTTTCTGTTACATCTGTGGCTCCACATAGAATAAATTTCAAATCCTTCTTACAGCATGGGAGATTTCCCATGCGACTCCTGCATGTCATGTTGGACTCAGCTTTTGCTACTCTGGGCCTCATATCCTGTGCTCACATCCTTCTACTACAGGAAGATAGAACTAATTTTATTTTCCTGAACATGTCAGCAGCCTAAGATTTTTGGTTCTCTGAATTGAAGCTGCTTACTACGTCCACTGTGACTCCACAGACATCAATCTCAGCCATTATTTGGCATAATAAATGAGGGGTGTGTGAATTAATATTACTTTCATTTGTTTATTAGGATAGATACACATTTTATGTAATGGTTGCAGCCACAGTTATGTGCCTGGAGTGGAGAAGGTCAAATGAGCACAGAGCTGATGTTAATCTGGTGTGTAGCAGTTCATCTGTATCAGTTATTCATATTAACATGCTTCTAATCCAGTTCCTTCGAAGGCTGCTGAGCTATTCCAACCAATCTGACCCTCCCTAGGATCATCTGGATCTCTCTGCAACCCAGGAGCCAAAGAATGAGTGCATAGACTAGAAGGAGACTTCTGGGACCCAAAGAAGGAAAAATCACTCTGGGGTATAAATTACTGAAAACATTACCAGGCCCACAGTTAGTATCTTTAAAAAAACTTTTTTTACATTTATAGATAAAATTACATCTTTACTGTGTACAACATGATGTTTTAAGGTATATAGACATCGTGGAATGACTTAATACAGCTAATTAACATATACATCAGTTCACATAGTTATCATTTTTGGGTGAGAACACTTTACATCCACTTTCTTAGTATTTTTCAAGAATGCAATAAATTATTGACTATAGTCACCATGCTGTACAGTAGATCAGTTGAAATTATTCCTCCTGTCTAACTGAAATTTTGTATCCTTTGACAGACATTTCCTTCTCCTTCCCAATCCCCTCAACTCCTGGTAACCACCTTTCTCCTCTCTAAGTAGAAATAAACTTTTTTTTAAGATTTCATATATGAGTACGATCATGCAGTATTTATCTTTCTGTGCCTGACTTATTTCATTTAGCGTAATGTCCTCCAGGTTCATCCATGTTGTGACAAGTGACAGGATTTCCTTCGTTTTTAAGGCTGAATAGTATTCTGTTGTATATATAGATAGCACATTTTCTTTATGCATCCATTCATGGACACTTAGGTTGTTTCCATATCTTGGCTATTATGACTAATGCTGCAGTTAACATGGGAGTGCAGATATCTCTTTGACATATTGATTTTGTTTAATTTTAATGTATACCCAGTAGTGGGATTGCTGAATCAATATGTAGTCCTACTTGTAATTTTTTGAAGGAACTTCATACTGTTTTCCATAATAGCTATACTTATTTACATTCCCACCAGCAGTGTGCAGGGGTTCCCCTCTCTCCATATTCTTGCCAACACATCTTTTGTCTTTTTGATAATAGTCATTTTAAAAGGCATGAGGTGATCTCATTGTGGTTTTAATTTGTATTTTTCTCTTGATTAGAACTGTTCAGCATTTTTGCATAAATCCTTTGCTATTTGTATGTCTTCTTTTTAAGAAATGTCTATTCAGGTCCTTTGCTCATTTTTCAATTGGGTTGTTTCCTTGCTATTGAGATGTTTGAGTTATTTCTATATTTTGGATATTCACCCAGCAGTTCAGGAACTCACATTAGCCAGTTTTATTAATCTTTTAATGGACAGCACTTAGGGTAGTGCTAACGTGGTAGGAGCTTAGTGATTGAGAGCTGTTATGTCAAAAACACGCCCTCAAGAAGTCCTCTGCCTGCCGAGGAGTCTGTACATAGGCTACAATCCTTCACCACATGTGACGCAGAGAGTTGTCGCCTCCTGGTCCAGATTTCTCCTTCTTATTTCTTTTATCTTTTATGATTTAATCTCTCTTTTATCTTTTTATCTATTTAATCTTTTGCGATTATCTTATAATGCTTTCATTGGCACTGAGATGTGTTTCATGTGTCAGGGCCCCCACTTCTATTTGCTGGCAATTTTATTCTTTCCTAATGTGACTGCTTCAAGTTAAGTGCAGAATCTTTGCCCAGCAAATTGTTAAGTAAGCTTTATGATCTTCCATAATTTCCACAGAGCCCCTTCTGCCAATTGTATTCTCTATGTGGGACTGGTGTCACGATTTTCTAGGTACTGTAGCATACTATATGTCTCTATCTCAAGAACTCTTTCCTTTGGACCACTGCCCTGTGCCTGCCCACAGCGTATTCTGTTTCTGCTAGTGTTGTTACAGTAGGATGATATGGGTATTTTCAATTCTGTTTCTTTTATTGGAGTAATTTCTTATTTGGGGGTGGAAATGTGGCTGCCTTTATACTTAGACCACTTGAGGGCTGAAGCTTAAGGAGTTTCCTTCTAAATCCTTTCAAGCTCCAAATCCTGTGGGCAACATGTCCTCATATGCAAAATCTGCTCTAGAGCTGTCACCAGAAATTTTGCTTTGTAGTTTCCCAACATAGTTCTCTTTCTCTAAATCAGGGTTTCTCAACTTCAGCTATAGCGACATTTTGGGCTAGATAATCCTTTCTTTGTGAGGGGTCTGTCCAGTGCATTTTAAGATATTTGGCAACATCCTTGGCCTCTACCCACTAAATGCCAGTAGAAACTGCATAGTTTTGACAAGTAAAAATGTCTGCAGGCATTTTTGCCAAATGTTTTCTCTTGGGGGCCAAATCACCCCCGCCCCCAATGAGAACTGACACTCTCAATAATAAACATTCGGACATAAATTGACAAGTTGTAAAATATGTTGACAAGCAAAGCAAAAACATTCATGATAAGGACAGCAAATGCTTATAGAGCACTTATGTGGGCCAGACACTGTTTTAAAAGCTCTTTCCATGTAAGTTTCCAAACCCATAGAGTGGCCGTACTATTTTACCATTATTATTTACACTGTATAGATGAGGAAACTAAGGCACAGAAAGGTCATATAGCTTGTCCAAAGTCATGCAGCTCATAAGTGTCAGATCAAGAATTTAAACTCCGGCACTGCGACCCTGGAGTCTGTGATTTGAACTCACTGTGTTTCTCTTTCAACAAAAATTCGTTGGAATAGGTATCTATATGGCATTGCATGCAATATCACGTCTGATAGTTACTAAATTAATGTTTGTTAAGTGAATAAATGAATGACTATACATCCAGGAAATTACTTATTATTTTACATCAGTATTGAATAGATTCTTTAGTTAATTTAAATGAAAAATGCACTTTTCTTTGGATATAACCAACTAAATATTATCATTAGAGTAAGGCAAGAGGGTCTTAGCATTTCTAAGCCTATGCACAAGAATCTCTTGGAGAGGGTTTGCCAAGGTGACCTTTAAAATCTCTTCTAATCAGAGCTTTTATTTATTTGCTAGGACAGTTTTACAATATGTCAGAATGAAGATTGGCCAAACTGAACAAAATATTATTATCCTGTTGAGATTAAGCAAAGTATCTGCCTTGCCCTGTAATGAGGGAAAACTGAATTTATCCTCCCCCTTAAACTAGGCATACACTCTGATGAGGTATTAAATATTATATGATAGTTTAACCAAGTTCAGGAATTATAAAAAATTAAGCATCTTTAAGTAACAGGAAACCACTTTAGCTGATCAATCTTCAGGCTTCCGTAGTTGGCCTTCTATAGTGAATGAGAGGGCTGGGGTCTCAAATTTGTTATAAGTGCATTACATCTGATTTATATCAAAGTGAGAAACTATTTTATGTAACACTACAGTATTACTCTATTGAATGTGAGTTTTAGTCATTTGGAAATATTTATATAGTGCATATATATTTTTATATATACACATACATATGTACATATATGTATATGTATATATTCAATAAGAAACCCAGTATATTTGTTTTCCATTTTTCTGGCGTGCAAACAAAACTTTTTTTAGGAAGAATTTTCATTAAATTAAAAAATTTCCTTGACTTCATTACTAATTAAAACATTATAAAGGATTTTTCTAGGAGCTTTATTTTTTAGGTAAATTTCCCTACTGCAGAGATCACACATCAAATTCTGAATGATCATCGTTTTGTGATTCATGTATTTTAGATAACATATAATATTGGACATTTCTTAGTGTTTTTCATTATTTCTATGAGGAACAGTAACACTTAATTCACGCAAATTTGAGAAAAGAAACACGACAGTGTAAAAAAGTTAAATGGTCTATTTTTTTGCAAAATTGGTTTTTATTCCCTTCATTTACATATGTAGCTCATTGTGAGCAATAAGGGAAAGATAAACTATAATGTCTTAGAGAATGTTGTACGTCTTTAAATAAATAGATGAGAACTATTTATTACTAGAATGGTCGTAGTTTGAAGAGAAAATGTTGCAGATGTAGTTGTTGAAAACTTCATGTTGATTTCATGTTTAAGTACAGAGAATTTTATACCCTGTTGAAGTTTGAAGAACTAACCAGAATCTGACCCCGAAAGTCCTGAGGACTAAAGGCTATGACTCATGCTAAACCCATGCAAATGTCCATATGTGAATTCATTTGCCCATCTTTATGCCTTTCAAAGTCAGCAAGGTAAAAGTCTTCAAGTCAGGCTGACTTATTCTTCTTCTTAGCTTAAAACATAGGTCACTTCATACTTTATTACTGAGGTTTCCAACAAATAGTTCTTGGGGACTTTTTCTGTTCATCATTCAAGAGGAACCTTTATGTGTGTCTGAAGTTCGCTGAGATGCCTGGTGAGTGAGAAGTACAGTTCGGATTTCCCATTTCCCCCTTTTTCTTCTTTTCAGTACTTGATTTTCACTTTTCTTTCCTCCTCACAAATTTTTGAAATACTTCGTTTTCTGAAAAACCCTACACTATTACCTCTATAGAAGTTTCCAGAGCTTTCAAGGAATAAAAACTATTGACTAGTACAGTTATAGCGAAACTTAAAGAGACTCAGTGATTCATACTTCTTCATATTCTTTTATGATTTCTGTGAGTACTTACCACAGAGTAAGTAATCTATAATTTACTTCTCACACAATGGGAGTGTTAGGGTCATTCAGGAATTCTTTTTCACAAACTTGGAATTTTAGAAAACTACAGAAAACAAAACTAAGTAAAACAGAATTCCTCAGAAAATAGGAAGTGACGATCTTAAGACTGTTTGGAATTGTTCTCCCAATTAGTGACCAGAATCTGAGTTCCACCATTTTGAGCCCCCAAGTTGCCAGAAACAAGTTTAACGACTGAATTACTGAAGGCTTCTTACGTTTTATGAAACTGTCTTCAGAAAACACTGTAATTGGTGATTGTAGGCCCTGCGAAACACTAAGCCTTCATTAGTGTATAAATACCATTTTGATGTAGTTTATTTGAAAGTTAATGATGATGGCTGGCCCAGAACACACTTTTCTATATACCTAGATTAAAAAAATATATATGCTGACATGGGAAGAAAATTAATTAATCCTGGTTCTAAAAGAGTACCTTTTCCTTTAAAATGGTTATATCATCAGTTTATTTTTCCACAAAGATCCGGCCCCTGATTATTGTTCCCCCTTATGAGATTAATAATACTATAAAATACATATTTAATATATTTTAAAGGAACATTTTATAATACTTAAAGTATAGCTATTGTTTTATGTAGTATCTACTTTCTGAAAGTTGGAAATTATTGTGAGTTCTCTACATAGTAGCTAAATGGCGCTCATGCCAGCTGGCTTCTAAGTTGGCATAGATCCTACCTTAGATTTCATGGGTATGATGATAAGCTTTGTTACAATGGAGAGGAATTGGGATTTAGCCTTGCTACACATTAAGAAAGAATGAAAGTAGAATTCCTATATGTTTTACTCAGTTGTTAAATCCAAAAAGGATAAGATCTGAGAGGTGCATGTTATGGAAATAATCAAATTCAGATACTAGATCTCCTTATTTGTAAAAATAACTATAAAATTTGCATTACTCATTAATGATCATCTCAGAAATAGAACTATGCAGATTGGGGTGGGAGGTGAGTATTAAGCTGTGAATCATATTATAAATTTTTGGAGATAATTCTTTTGATGATGGAAACAAATTAGACACTACACATGGACTAATTATCAAAAGAGCAATGTTCAAATTAATGTTGCTATGATGAAATTATCATTATGACCCAAGTGCAAATATATAATTGCCTCTGTTATACGTGAGAAGTAGAGTATGTGTGACTTATTTTTATAGGTCACTGGTGCCAATTTAATAGGTTCAGAAAAGAGTTTTGTGAGTACCAACTACTGGTCATTATTTCTTCTCTTTCTTACTTCACTTAAGACCATGGTGCATTTTCTTTTTTCAACCTCCAAAAGTTAGAGAAGAGTGAAAATTGGACCAGTACTATTCAGATATAGACCGCTAACTTCAAAAAAAATGAATTGATGAGAATTAAAATTTTATGTTCTTATTTTCAGTCTTCTAAAGTCAACCTCAACATTTAGACACTAGAATTTTGGGACCATTTTGCGTATTTTCCATAATTAAAATTATTAAATTATTAAAATTATTTTCTTATTCCTTGGGACATAATATTCTTAGTTATAGGTCTCTGTGAAAGTTGGCAGGAGAGGAAATCATGTTCTAATAAGTTCATTTTGTTTCTGATCATTTTAATAGGATTATACAGTTTGGTGATGGAAAAAGCTAAAATTAAGGACTTTTTTCTTTTCAATTATGTGATGCCTCTAGTTCTAATAAATACATAAAAATTTAGTTAACTTATGAATAGAAAGTTTGATGATTATGTAGATTTTTCTATGTAAAATATTTATTTTAATGCAGTGATGACCTTTTAGCTCATTACATACTCTTCAACATGCAGAAATTTTGTTAAAAATTTGATGCAGTTTTAATTTTCTCAGTATTATTGAATATGTATACCCAAATTTCACTTCTTAACAAAAGGGCATAGTGCTCCCAATTGTATTTCAAATAACTTTTGTTAAGTTCTGAAGTTATGTAGTTTATTTCTGTGTAATATCCAGGTAAAGCATATTATTATTTTATGCTGGTAAAACCCATAAAATAAAGTTGTTTAAGTACCTTCAAGTTTTTTCTGTAATTTTGACTTTATCGTCTACTTTTTGATAGAATTTATAATGTAGTTATATGTTTACCAGAAACTTAAATCAGGATTAGGTCTAATATATAGGACTTCAGATTGTTTTTATTTTTATTTTTTCCCTAGCTACAGGTGCATGTTACAGCTTGCCATTGTGGTCATTGTGGTTCATCTCATTAAGCTTCATGTTCTATCTGCTTTCTTGAGACTTGGGAAACAGTATTTTTCTGAGTGATTGTACCATATTGTTCCAAATATAAGGCCAGCCAGAATAGAAGGCAACCTCCAACTAGAAACAGCTCAAATATGGAGAAAGGCTGGGGGCCCAGAGCCCGGCGGGTCTTGCAGTGGTGGCAAGGGTGCCGAGGAATAGGACGATGCCTGCCCACTCTCCCGGTGAGTGAAGATGAGTCAGCTGGATGCATTTGCTTGTGCATAACCAGATGACTTCTGTTGCTAGAGAAAAAGTTATACTGGGGGGTAGAAAACAAGTTCATACACATGAAAGAAAGTTGTATGTCTAAGTCTGGGGAGGGAGGATGGGAGTAGAATTTTTCACCTCCTAAACAGTTTTCTTGTTTTTTTCCCCCACATCTGGGGGTGAAAGTTGAGCAACCGCATGCAAGAGAGAAGAACAAAAGTACCCTGGACATTTCATGATAAAAGGAGTTTAGGTCAGTGGTCTTGAAAATCATGTCTCTAGACAAGCTCAGAAAAGTACTCCTTTGCCCTTTAAAATTGTCTACTGACTGAGAGGTGATGCATGCACTGTGTGATCATGTGTAGCTTGAAAACAAGCCACTTAATCTGGAAATCACATTTCCAGTTTTAGTAAGATTTTTCTCTTTTTAAATTCCCTGTTTGGCTCAGTAGCATATTTTTAAAAATAGTTCAGTGAAAATGTATTAGTCGACTGAGAGTATATGTAAATTGAACCCTCATAATTCTCCAGATATTGGTCTGATTCTGCTAAGTGCATAGAAAACTAACCTTTTATTTTATAGTACTAAATGAGATATAGTAGAATGAGGTACTTCATTCTGTTATTGCAGTCTAGAAAAATTATTTAACATCTGTTGGAAGTAAACTTCACCAGGCACTTGGTTACCTTTGTGGCTTCACAAAAACAAAATAAAATATAAGCCTTGATCTTTCTGGTTGATTTGTAGTCCATGGCTCCCAAAGCTAGTTTGAAGTATAACATTCATCCCTAAATGATGAATTTCCCCCCACTGTATACTCCAGGCAAAATACTATTGTAGCCCCCATCCCATTTTTTAAAGAAAACTACTTTCATAAGAAAAAAAAGTGTGTTTTTTAATAGATATGGCCAGAACAGGACTTTGTTTACATTTAAACAATGGAAAATGGCTCAGATGATTTGGTTTAAGGATGTTGTTTACATTGATTTTTAGAAGTTCTCTGAAACCAAAATGCCCTGAACGATAGAGGCCCATGCCCAGGCAAAAGGATGGTATTATTGATACGCTTATCTTTTTACCAGGTCTGGAAAGAGAACCTTTGAAGCAGAAAGGCTGGGCAGAAAAGGATTTGAAAGTAAAAACAGGAAGGAGGTAGCTCAGAGTGGGAAGGTTTATTGCCTTCTAAATTAGAGGAAATATGACTTCTAAGTCAGAGGAAATATGGCACTGCAATGGTGGGTCCTAAACAAGAGGTTTGAAGCGAATTCTGTATAACCTGAGAAATCTTTTGAAAAGCATTCATAAGAGTGGTACCAGGAGGAAAAGAGAAGAGTAGAGGACCAGGGTTACTCAGGAAAGAGGAGCTTCCTTTTATAACTCCTTAATTTTGGAACCATTTGATTCCAAAGGATCCAAAGTATAGAGGAAGAAGATGTCCAAAATATGAGGGTGGGTGAAGGGTGTGTCCCTTAACCATCTTTTAACTTCAGATAATTTCCCTTCCATTAGATGTATTAGGCATTATTGTTTCTGATTTGATCTGGTTTACAAATACAGGAAAACAAATTTTGTAATTTCCTTTCCCACAGGGGATTGGGTCTGTTCTAATTGACAATCCTGTTTCATCACCTGCTGTACATTTTAGTTTTAGTAGCAATGGAGGACAGAAACTGAGGAAGCCACGTACATGCCATATTCTACTGCTTCCTCTCCTTGTTGGCCAGTGAGGCTGGGTGCAGGACCTGACTGGATTATAGAACTCTTTGAGCAGGGAAAAGAATGTGGCCTCAGTAGGCTAGTGAGGTGGCAGGGGGAGCCTTTGAGGACATAGGAGAAATGACAGCAAGAAAGAAAGGGAGAAAATCTTCCAAATTGCAAAAATAATAATCTGCAATAATAACATTAAGTTAATAATAATAAACTTCCCTTATAAAGCATGGTTTACATGTAATCCATACCTATAATTGCTGGGTGCAGTTTTCTCTTCTTATCTCTAAAATGTACAGCATAAAAATTCTCTTGGCTGAGCAGGATTGCTCATGCCTGTAATCCTAGCACTTTGGGAGGCTGAGGCAGGAGGATCACTTGAGGCCAGGAGTTCAAGACCACCCTGGGCAACATAGCAAGACTCTGTCTCTGTGAAAAAGATAAAATGTCACTAGGCATAATGGCACATGCCTGTAGTCCCAGATACTCAGGGGGCTGAGGTGGGAGGATTGCTTAAGCCCCGGAGTTGAAGGCTGCAGTGAACAATGATCATGCCACTGCACTCCAGCCTGGGCGATGGAGAGAGTCTGCAAGTAAATATTCCAAACTACCGTTGTTTCTCTCTTTATGAATTCTCATGATACACCTTCAGTGACTCCTCTTCGGGGTGTTAGATTGATAGAATCAACTTGAATGGAGCAATTACTAATCAATTAGACATGAAAAATTCTGTAAATAGGTTGATAGGCAGAAATTAAAATCTCAGGTTCTCTAATAGTGTAATGATCTACATAAAAATAGATTTGGAAAATTCCCATGTGACTGCTTTTTCTAGGAGAGTAGATAACTGATACTCTCTTTTTCTTTACTGATCCATTAGTCTTCCCCCAAGCACCCTTTAGAAAAAGTACACATCCTTAGGGGAAATTTCCAGTGCTTGTACAGAAGAATGTGGCCTGCACATGTCAAATTAATCATGTACAGGTTCTAGTTTCTCACCAATTAAGTTGAAGAACCACTAAACTAAAAATATGTAGTTTATTCTGTTTTTCATCTTTAAAAAGAGCAGAAAAGATCAATTTTCAGTTTTTAAAGAAAACGTTGAATTTGGATAAATCTTTTTTGAAAATGCTTTATTATAGGTCTTTCCCTCAAAGAAGGGTTTTATAAGAGACACAGTTTCTCCAACACAAGAATGTGATGTGTCTGCATATTCTGAGACATATGGAATATGGCATTTGGCTTGCTGAGTGAGCATGTTTAACTCAGCTATGGAGTAACTCATGAATTTCCTACTCTTAAGTATCTTTGAATTTCAAAAATCATTCTTGAAATGTGTTTAAGGGCCATTCCTTGGGGGTGGGGCATTTCAGAGATGGCATCTGACAATGTATTGAAGTGACTCTTCTTTATGTTTTCTTGCTGGTCAAGCAGCAAGTGTGTTCCAATGAACAGATTGATAGCATTGTAGACTAGGTTAGGAAAAAGTAACAAAGTGGCTAATTCTCATTTGGTAGTGAAATTGAATATTGAATGACATCTTTGTAGTTATAAACGACTTTTGTTTTAATAACAAAGTTGTTGATTTTCTACTAAGGGTTCTTTTAGGTTGTCATCAGGGGCTGATGGGAGTAACAGTTCACCCAACTCTGCAGCTAGCTTCAGTGGACATGCCACACCTTCCCAGCAGCCTGAACCTGTGGTACATTCTCTTAAGGTAACCAATCGTGTGCAACCATTTATCCAGAGCTTCAGTTGTGTCGTGGCTTGTTTGCTGTAGTCTAGTAGTCCTCACAGTCTTGCTTGAACCATAGATATTTTATTTTTTGACTCCTTATGGTGTAACTTTTTAAATCTTAATTTTTGAAGTATGATTTTTATTGTTCTAAACTGACAATGAGTTTGAGTACTTATGGTTGAATCTCTAGTTTTATCATTTTGTTTTGAGTAATGTGATTCATATCTATCGGCATCGAAGTTGAAGTCTGTGCATGTATATCCATATTTGTAAAAAAATGTGATAGGTATTTTATGTGCAATGTTTGTAGCATGGATGTCTTCAAATATAGGAAGTTAATAGTTGGTCATAATATGGAAGGATACCACAGTATTCTTTCTTGATACAATTGAAGTACATTATGCAACTTAAATAAAATATTGAAATAAACAAAAACCTACTCTTTCCTCTTCTAAGTAGAAATTGGGTTCTCAAACTCCAGTTAATGCCCCATTATAGAATAATAGAAAACAGATATATGGTGTTATACATAAAGCTACTTTACTTTTGTGTCTTCCTTCACATTTTGCAGTGATTTCACAAAAAATTGCCTAAAATTTGTCATCTATTTTCTTTACCAATAATGAGCTTTCCAATAAGTAAAACTAATGAAAAATCAGGACTATAGGTACAATTAATAATAAATAAACAATATAAATATTTACCTATCTCAAAGAAGAAACTAACACAGGTGATAAAAATCGTCTTACAAATTGAGACGGTTTCTTGAAATTTTATCAGTTTCAAAGTATGAAGCACTGTCTAACAAATCTATCTATAATTTCTAACATGTAGCTTTGATCAAACCTTTCTGACCCATAAAACAGGTAGAGTGCTTCCGATCTGCTTTTACCACGTGAGTTTCACAACTCTTCTTAAAATTGTTTCAATTTCAAAATGATTTATCATCAGCCTGAAGATGCACTCCTCTTTTGGAGTGGGCCACACTTTCTGTGGCATGCACAAAACAAATACATAGATGAGAACTTCAAAATGTTTATTTCACTTTGAGATGATTAAGTTTTAGCAGAAGATTTTGTTCCCTCAGGATATTTTGCTTTAGCTTATACAAAATGAATTTGCTTTTCCTAAACATATACTAATTATTGATGAGGGAAGGTAGGGCAACCATGCTAGTGGCCACTGACAGTGCACTTGGCATTTTCTGTCTTTGTTGGGATAATTCACAAAGTGAGCAACTGAGAGGAATTCCTGGGAAGGCACAGCCAGTGTGAGGGGGCACTGCTTTGCCTCTAGTGGGTGTTGGTTTATGGACTGTTGAATATCTTGTTCTCTGTGGCAGCACTTGGATGAACTTTAGCATGAATCAGGCACTAGCTATCTGAAAAGCATTTTAAAAGTAGAAAATGGACCAGAGATTGGCTTCAATCTTGTAGTATTATAGCATCTGCACACACTCCAACAGCAGCAACTTGTCCTCCTATTCAAACTGTTTGAAAGCCATTTCAGCCTGTTGCCTTATTAAATGGCAATTGCTATTTGAATCAGATCAGCATAGTGGGTCACACTGAAATATTTTCCAGATTTCTCAATGCAGCTGTTAGTGTGGCCTAAAAGGAAGGGGAGGGCAAGGAAGAGCTCCTCAATTTTCTCTGAATTTAGTCCTAATTTTCATACAAAATTTTATCTCTGGGAGGCCAAGGTGGGCGGATCATGAGGTCAGGAGTTTGAGACCAGTCTGGCCAACATAGTGAAACCCTGTCTCTACTAAAAATACAAAAATTCAGCGGGGTGTGGTGGCAGGCACCTGTAATCTCAGCTACTTGGGAGGCTGAAGCAGGAGAATTGCTTGAATCCGGGAGGCAGAGGTTGCAGTGAGCCGAGATTGTGCCATTGCACTCCAGCCTGGGTGACAGTGTGAGACTCCATCTCAAAAAAAAAAAAAAAAAAAAAAAAAAAAGATATATATCTTTCAAGAGAGGGAGATTTTGTGTTATATTCAGTACACATAAGTGTCCTTGGTTGGCAGATGAGTGATACTGAGCAAGTGAAACATCTTTATTAGAAAACTGGGGGCCCTTGAATATAAAATGTTTTTACTTCCATGAGTTAACTGTGTTAGGACACAGAAATATGTACAAACATCAGTTTTGGGAAATGCATCTTAAAAAGATTTCATTATAAGAAAAAGAAATTATGGCCACTTGACATGTTTTGTTTTTGAGAGCCAGCTATCTAGAGCTGATTTATATCATGAGATATGTCTATTGTGAAAAGAATAATTAGTACAGTGGCTCAGTTTCTCACTTTCTGATAGATTTTATAGAAAACGCTAGGCTTTATAAAATCTGTGGTGATGGTTTTTGGGGAAATGTAAATCACTGTAAGAAATTAGTACATTTGTGATGACACTATATTCTTCTTGTTTTAAAATTTATGATAACTATTAATTGGAGCTTTACTTCATTTAGTAAAAATTAACTGATTTGAAGTACACTTCTCTGAGGTGCATTACAAATCAAATTTGTAGGTAAATGAGCTTGCTCAAGGAGCTCTTTATGTTTTCTATGAATATTCACCAAGCACAGTCAGTGATTTTCTCTAAATATGTAAAGAAGGTAAATTAACTGTAATCTGAGGTGAGTATCAGGGCTCAGAAGTGGCATTTTTATAATAATAATGGCTAGACGTTTCAAATTAATGAGTGTAGTTTGTGATCAGATTATTTATTACAGGATCGAACTCTAGTTAGATTCAGATAGTGTCCATGAACTTGACCTGAAGGTCCCACTTCATGCTTAAGTCATTTAGTTTGGCTCAATTGGTGTAAATTCACAGGTAGCAGATGTGAACATCAGCATTGACCGTGATGACAGTAGAATCAAGTAGCTTAGCAGTGTTGCAGTTGGTGTGGATTCTATAGGAACTTCTAGGGAGAGCATTAGTTTTTTGTATTACTTCAACACTTTGATTTATAAACTGATATAGATAAAAACAACAAACAGCACAGAAAGCCAAAGTTATTTTCTCCTTTTGTAGTATAAAAAGGTACCCACAATAAAACTTTAGACATTTTTAAAGGGATATTATTTTCAACGTGTTTAGGGCTAATTTAGAGAAGTGGAAACATAGGCCTCTAAAATTGTTTAAAAGGCATTTTATTCCAAGACATTTTGCTTTCATGAAAAATATTTAAAGTGTTGTTCAAATATTTTCACTATAAGGAGCCAGTGCTTCTCTTTGATACTATCAAAGAGCCACCTCCACATGCCTTTTCTTAGGCACTGGGAACATGTCCAGGCAAGAACTGCGAGGTCAGTAGTTCTTACGTGCATATTCCTGGGTTTTGACCAGTTTCACCTGTCACTATCATCTTTTTTAGTCATCTTTTATGCAGGCCATGTCTACATATCATTTGGACCATTTGGCACATAGTTAATTATATTGGTCATCATTACAGTGGAGCAAGAGTTATTGACTATATCCAAATTGTTGACACAGTGAGATTATCTTAATGACCAAAGTAAATGCATATACTTATTTTAGACACTAATGAATTCCATTGATTATTAGTGATGCAATGGATTTCTTTTAATGGCCATTTGAAAATCAAATAGAATCATTCCAAATAGATTTCAGAACAATCAGCTATTTAAAAAATATGTTTCCATATACTAATCCACTCTGATATGCAGACATGGAGAAAACTAAAGGTTTTACAAAGTGGAGCTCCTTGATGGTTTTATCATAACTAACAAGCTTTTTTCCATGTGAAATTTGCTTTTCTTTTTCAACAAATCCAGGTCTTGGATGTTCAGGAAACTATAGATCGTCAACAGGGTAAAGAGTATGAACATGACCTTAGTGAGACAGAAAAAGCTATAGTCAGAGAAATGTGCAATGTAAGTTTAATGTGCTTTATTGTGTATTCTGTGTTGAAAGCCACATCGTAGCTTAGCTATTGTTTTATGAATATTTTTAAAATGCTGACCAAATGCCTTTATGTTTTTATATGAAAATAAAACCAATTTCCCTTGTTTTTATATTCAGTATATTTTATTGTAGTTTTATTAATACAATCATGTTACAGAATATTCAATTTAGAGATGATCAGCCAATTCTGTATTCCAGAAGACTCTACAAACATTTGCTAATACTGAATTTACTGTCTAAAATATGTTTCTAATTTTGATAAAATAAATGGGTTTCTATTTTATACTTCTAAGAAGTTTGTTAAAGATCAGTGTTTAAAAACCTATGATAAAGAAAATACAGCCACCTTTAGATTTACTTGTAACTATTCTTGGAAAAAATCGCCACCTTACTAGGTAATTTTGCTTAGTTCTTCACATATCATATATGTGTGCTTCATGTCATGCAAAGTATTATCTTTAGCTTTCAGTTGTTGACCCAAACTCAGAATATAGTAAGGTAAGAAAGACAGATAAGAACCTAAAAGATAGTTAGGCCAGGCACAGTAGCACACACCTATAATCCCAGCACTTTGGGAGGCTGAAGAGGGAAAATTGCTTTAAATTGCTTTAGCCCAGGAGTTTGAGGCTGCAGTGAGCTATGATCATACCACTCCACTCCAGCCTGGGCAACAGAAAGAGACCCTGTCTCAAAAAAAAAAAAAAAAAAAAACCAACAGGATAGACAAATAGAAATCTATTCATGAAGTCAGAGACCACAGTAAAAAAATAAAATAAAATAAAAAAAGATATGTTATTTTCACATGCATATTCAACACAATCATTAATATGGCTTGGATTTTTACTATTAATCCCTGACTAAATTTTAATTTTTTGAGTAATATACATGGGATGTATCATTTAATCAATAATATAAATTGTGAGGCTTTAAATAGCTAAATGGAATATTACAGAGGAAGCCATTGTTAAATGCAAGAAATCATGGTTAAGCACTGGTCATGTTAAACACTGATTTTAATTGGCTTTACATTATGCTTTATCCTCATATTCTTTTCTCTATCCTATCAGGATGTGAAAATTGCTTAGAAATACCCTTTAGCTTTAGATCTATTAGGACCAGATATTCTCAGACACTTACGCATCAACCTCCTCGAGGTGTTTCTGGAATCCAGTAAATGTTACATAAGTCCCCTGGGCATTTTTTATGTGCTGGAATGAGATTTGTAGTCTCTTGCTTGCCTGTGTTGTGGCTGATTTTTCTCTTCCAACCCTTCCTAAGTTATTTGTTTTTCTTTCCTGCATATCTGTTGTCTGTTTTCAAAAGGACATCTAGTTCTAGATGTCATCTTTCCTAAATGCACCACCATTCACTTTCTGTAGCTTTTCAACCTGTGCTTAAGATTTTCAGTTTGAATATTTCCCTCAGATAAATTTTAAAAAGTGAGCCACATACCTAGGAATGCCTGTTGCTTCTCATCTATTGACTATGGAATGAGAGAGAAAGTTCAGACAATAGGAACTGTTGGACTAGAAGGAGCCATAGAGGTCATTCTCCAGTGTTTGTCCAGAGAATAGTATGTGGACCTCCTTCATAATTCGGATCTCTGAGTTTACCATCAGACTTCAGGCAATTCAGATATGAACCCCTGGGTAAGAACCCGAACACTCTAATTCTATATTTGAAGAAACTAAGACCCAGAAATTAAGTTACTTGCTCGAACTATTTTCTAATGAATAGTGAAGTCAGGAGTACACCAAGATTTCCTTTGAGGACCTTTCCTGAGGAACAAAAAGTGAAAAGCACCCTATCTTACAGAGGGGGCCATCTCCATGGTTCTTAATGCCAGAATTTCTGTAAAAAATTCCAGGATTGTTTCTTTCCCTTTTCCTTTGCTTTTCTTCCTTTCAATTTCTGGACATTAGAAAATTCATATCTTAGTCTCAATAGAGACCCATTACTGGATTGGATTTTGATTAGTTTTATGTTGATCTTTTTGTTTGCCTGCACTTTCAAAAATAAATTGAAAGGCACCATACAGTATTATTTTTATTTTTTAGTGTATAAGATACTTTCAGAAAGCCAAAAGCTTGCCCTCCTTGTTTACCTTTAAAAGTTCTCTAGGAGTATGGTTTCTGTCTCCTTTTGTCTTTGATCCCCAGAATTTGAGGAAAAAATGCAAACAAACCCAAATCTAATTCTTAAGCAATTTTATATATTTGGAAACAATTTAAAAATGTTATTGTCACCATTATTAATTATATGATCAAAAACACATAGTCAATGCCACAGAATAGGGAAAAATGCAGATTGTAAAGCAGTTTCATAGATAAGTTGTGAAACTAGCAAAGATTATGAAGGCTTGGCTTCTAGTAGAGAAATTATATGCCTTTATAATAATGTCACAGAAAAATAAAGTTTTCCCATAATATGAGATGGGTTATAAGACTCAGATAGAACTTGGGACCACAGAAGTTTTGCTGTCATTTCTAGTATTGCTCCTAGAGATTAGATGTTGTTGACATCTACACAGCGAAAAGGTTATTATTCATATTACCATCATGTGGGTTAGTATGTAGTTAGCTATTCTCTTCCCAAACTGTGCTACAGAAATAAATATACTGCCCCCTAAGAAATAGTAAATCTGCCTTTTTGTAGTAGTTGTTTTATTTTAGGTTTGTCTGTTTGGCTCTTGTAAATTCCCTGAGGACAGTTGAAATACCTGATTGGTCATCTCAGTCACAGTCTCAAACACACACCTGTTATGCCTTTTTAGTTAGTAAGTCACTACTCCTGTGTCAACCTTAGTATTGTTGGTTTATTGCAAAGTTCTGCCTTCTTTAAGAGTTTCCTTTCACCACATAGTTACATCCGGGTTAAGCTCATTGTGTTCTACATTTCAATATTTGAAGAGGAGTTGCACTTTTGAGTTGTAACCAGCTAGTGCTGGTGTCTCTTATCCTTGTAAGGTCCTTAAGTCTACCCTCTGCTTCTAAACCACACATTCAAAGCATTCTGGATAGATGTAATTGTATTTAAGGGCTAGAAAAGGAAAGTCCATAGCATCCTTTGGCTCCTTGATTCAGTGTTTCTGTCTTGTCAATTTATTAAGAAATGAGACTTTCCTAACTCTCTTGTGTATAGCTTGAGCCATCCATTGCTATATATTAATAATTCCTTTCCAGATATTTAAGAACCCTAACTTCAACTCCTTTTGAGTACAATGGGATATTTATGCCATGTATTGGTATATGCTGAGGCATTGAGATTAACAGTTTCTTTGGCTTAGAAATGAAGGTAAACAGAGCCCTATATTGTGTATTACTATGAAGGATATTGGGTTTCCCTGTAGTATCCACTTCTATTTAAAAGCAAAACAAAACCAAACAAAAGAAACAGTTTATGAATAATTAATGAACAAACTAGTTTTGTGTTCACGTCAGAGTATTGTAAAGTTTTGCGCAATCAATCAATCTGATCATAATCCTTAGCGTGAAATAGTCTGGGAGGGTATGGCTGTTATTGTGCATGTGCACATACATGCATGTGCATGTGTGTATATTCCAATCAATGTTAGTGTATTGATGTATTATTGGTGAATTCGGTAGTTTTACGTTTATGCTTACATTATTCTTGATTGCACCTTTTGTCCCTCTATGTGGCCCAGCTTCTAACATATTGTAATTGTATCTCTTTCAGTGATTCTTGAATTTATTCTTATCATCTGCCTACATTTGGATGCTTTGTGTTTTGGAAATCCAAGAGATCATATTGCTTGGTAGCTAAGATTTGTGACAACTGATGACCCCACTCTGTAGAAAAAGCCAGAGAAATTTACTAGTGGCCCTAAGACTACCACCTCAAGACTTAAGCAGCTCAATAACAAAAGCTCCTTCATTTTCCTCAGCACATTAAACACTGATATCCTTTGTTATGGATGTATAATATAGGAACCAGGATGATCTTGCCAAGGTGTTCTTAATTCTGGCTACACATTAGAATTACTTTTAGAGCTTTTTTTTAAAAAATGCAGTTGTCCATGCCTCACTTCTCCCAGTGAAATCAGAATCTTCAAGGATGGGGATTACTGTTTAAGAGTTCCTCAAGTGCTTAGTGTGCAGTCAGAGTTGGGGACCACTTACGTAACTACAGTAAGTTAATATATCATTTTAAAATTTTGACCCTGGTTACTAACAAGGTTTAGTAGTCCCTACTACTAAGTAGTTCTTGTGTTTTAAGAAGCTTGTCATCACATTTTATTTTGTATTTGAACTCATTCATGTGGATATTTTGTCTCTTGTCTTTACTTCATCTTCACTCCTCTCTTAATTTACCCTTAAGAAATGCAAATCTCCTTGTGAAAGAGGAAAAGTAAGATACTCACTCCTTCTTTTTTTTTTTTAAGGTTGTGTGGAGGAAACTTGGAGATGCTGCAGGTTCGTGTCCTGGAATTAGGCAACATTTGTCAGGAAACCAGTACAAAGGACCAATGTGAGATGCACTCTTTTTCAAACAGGAGATCACCACTGCCAGAAAGTGATAGAAGACAAGAAGAAGAAAAAGGAAAGAGTGGGTTTCCACAAACCTGGACTCATGGAATAACATGGAGTGATTGTACATTGCACATATCTCCCCTCTAAAACCTGTAGTACAACTTCTCCCCTCAAGCTGATATTCTGTGTCTCTCACCTCAGTGTCCACGACAGTCAATCTCAAACAAGGTAGCTTTGAAAATCTCAAACAGAGTAGCTTTGGAAATCAACATTTTGGTACCAGTGTTTTCATTAGAAATAAGTGTTTTTAACTCCCCAGATATAATATTGTAATTGGGAAACCTGAATAGTTTTAAGAGTCCAGTGGAGCCTCAGTGTTTTGAATAGAGATGACTCATTACACATAATGGTAGGAGTTTTCTACCATATCATATTGAAGATATGAAGAGGTATTTTCCAGCTTCCCAAGTTTGAGAGTTGGGCATTTACCTCTTACACTTCAGTCAACAAACAAACTAGTAATTCCTAATGCATAATTAATTTGGATGCAAGATAAGATTAAGTTTCTGGAGTTTTGTTTTGACTTCTGAGGTGCTAAAAAATACCATGTAAATTCTCCCTACCAGCTAGAAGGGTAGCAAGACTTTGTAGAGTGCTTATCAGAGAGTACCATTTACTTCAATTGATCAATATAAATATATCTTTTTTTTTCATCTTAATGAGTTTCTCATAAAGACACATCTTGGGGCATACCAACCTTCATATTCATTCAGTGTATCCATTGGTGTTAATATTAACAATTTCAACTAAAAACAACAAACATAATTTTTCTAAGTGTTTCGAGCTGTGAGATGTCAATTTCTACAATTTAGTTTCTAGACATGCTGTATATTTAATAAACTTTATGTAAACTTTAAAATATTGCACTGCATTTATGAAAAAAGCTTTCTTTGCCTACTGCAGCTATCTAACATTTTATGAAACTGACGCATGTCCTTCATTATTGAGGCTAAAAGCTCTTGTTCAGATTGCTTGAGGTTTGAAAAAGAGGTGTGCTAGCTTTGCTTAGTTTATTTCTTATTTTTGGTATACATATACATATATATAATATTAGAATGTGTGTACTGGAAATGCTATGATGGGTATTTTGTGTTAATCCAAATGCAATGATAGTTTCTTGTATGAATGTGCAAGAGGCCTGTGACCGAATGCTACGTTTTTATGGTAGTTTAAGATTATAAAAGTAGAAATGCAACAATTCCCAGTTTTTGGATAGGTTCTAAATTTCTGAGATTTGATTCATGGCAGATATTCTCTGTTGTTGTTGTTTTAGATGGGCTCATTACATAATGAGTTAATTGTCACTAGTAGGAGACTGTGAAGGAATTTTGTTATACTTTCAAAAATGTTACTGTGATGAAAAATCATCTATTTTCAGAAAATATTTATGAATTAATTTACTATAGAATTATCTCTCTAATTATCATAATTGGGTTACAATTTAAGCTCCCCTTTTAAATGTTATATTTTAAAATGTTATTACTCTATAAAAGAAAATTGCTTGCTATATTTACACCTTCTTTCCTAGGAAAGCTTTCATCCTTAAATTGTTGTATTCCTACACTCTGAAGATGTTTAAAATAAGCTTTTGTGCCTGCAGCAGAGCCTGCAGAAGCTAATACAAGGGACACTGGTCTTTTGACAAAATAAACTTGTGTAAATTTTGATACTGTATTAAAACTATTTTTTTAAAGTTCTGCATAAAATTGAGTATTAAGTATATGTGTTCATCTTAGCAATGGTAATAAATTATTTAATCTCACAGTGTTTTTGTCTTCTTCAAAATGTCTTTCCTAAATTGAGTCCATTTGTAATAGTCATGACGTGTCCTAATGCTCCTATGTGATGGTAGTAATAATAGTAATACAGATGATTCATTATCTTAAACATAAACCAAAGGCATGTTTTAAAATATGCTCATAATGAGGGATTAAATATTCAGATATTCCTCAACTTGCACCATTCTGTATTATAATGGAATTAAAGCTTTCAAATGATATTTAAAATATTTAAAAATGTTTCTGTTATAAAATCCTCTTAGTCTTTTAATTTATATAGATTAAAATTAAACTTAATTATTATCTACTTATTTTTAAAACAGTCATCAGAAGGAAATATTTTGGAGAGGAAATACCAAATAAATGAAAAACTTGGCCTCTTTAAGAAACTTATACGTTATTCAGAAAGGCATAATATATACATGTGACTAAGAGATCAATAGGAAAACACACACACAAATGTGCTCAGAGAACACATACTTCTTGGATGTCACTAATAAGATTGTGGAATAAGGCCTTCTACACTTAGTATTAGCCTCAACTTTAAATGACAGAGAAGATGGACAAATAAGTGCCTGATTCTTGCTATTGCCTAATACCTTTATCAATCAAAATGAGTGGCACCATTCACTTGTGTGACCAGGTTATTAGTTTATGATCTTATCTTCCCTGGGACAAAGGTTAATGTATCTATCTTGGCAGAATATTTTTACCAGCCTTGAAGCTGATAGACTGACAACCAGAATCTGAGCTTTTAAATGAATGCCTTTCAAGCTTCAAACACATGCTTAAGGCACTATAGGAAATTCAGATCATCTTATGTAATTTCCAGTAAAGTAGCGACAGTCTAATTGGGATGATTGTTCCTTAGGTCAATGAATATTTAATGAATGCCTATCACTGCCATGTGAGTAAACACAGCGTTGGTTCCTGACTTATAGTGTGGACTGCTCTCAAGAATTACGTTTAAGAGTAGTATCTGGGAGGCTAGCTGGATCTTTTTGATCCTTGAGATCGAGATAGGGTTACCTCAAACATCCAGTTTCTTGATCTGAGTAAGCAGTATCCAAATGATTTCCACTAATTTCCAGAGTTCACATTCTTTAGTAAGCTTCTTGTTGCCTCATTCCTCCTCTACATCAGGGGCAAACTGATTTCTCCAGTAGAAACCTTGGTTGCAATCTATTCCTGGAAAGGATCTGCCTACCTCAAGCTGGCTTATCAAGGTAGATGCCCAACAAAGCTCAAGGCACCACTATGAGGAATTCATATACTAATATACATTTTTAATTCTTTTCCTTCTAAAGAATAAAAATTATCCACCCTGTTACACAATTACAAACAGTATATTAAGTTGAACCATAGGAAATTGCCAATATATGACCACTTTTGGATTATTAAAACAGTAATTTCGTACGGTCCAACCTCTCAAGATGAAGATATTTTTTGGTTGGAGTTATAGAGTGAATACAGTAGAAGTTATAGAAGAGTCATCACATTGGGCTGGAGCTATCTTAAAGTATGCTGTATTAAGTGCAGCATTGAATAAATAGCATTTGACTTTAGAGAGGCAGAATTTGGGCCCGCAAGTTCAGTATTTGACTTTATAATTAGCTTTCTGAGTTTGAGCAATTTAACTTCACTGAGACTGTTTCCTTACGTGCTGTATGGAGATAAAATCTATATTGCTGAGTTGTTGTAAGGCTTTTATTGCTGCCTTAATTTTAAAGTTCAGTGGTCTTGACAGCGAATGAGGAATAATAGCAAGTCTTTAAAGACAAAGGATCCCAGACCCCGTGGTCTGTTGCAATTTATACTATTAGAATAGAAGAGAAAAATCACATTAAGTGCTGAAGGGTCTGTCACTACTAGATAAAGTAATTCTAGCTGCACAGTTAAATACTATGAAGTTCTGTCCTTTTTACATCATCCAGCCTACCACAGGCTCTTTCATGGCCAATCACAGATGGTGATTGTGTGGGTGGAGGGGAAAAAAAGGACATTGGTCTTATATTCACGTATGAACAGTAGGTTTTACAAACAAAATCCCTACAACTATTTAATTCGTTATTTGTTTTTCATCTCACTGAGAAAACAAGAAAAAACTTTGATTTCAAAATGGCAGGATGAGTACCTGCTGCAGCTTCCTCTTCTTGCCTCAAACCTTAAAAATGATGTAAACAGTATTTCGATAAATAAATCCATAACCCCACTAGACCATAAGAAATAATGTGCTCCATGGGCCAGCAGTTATGATGAATTTTGGAAAGAAGGGAGACAAAGAGTATCTGAATGAAGAACGAATCAATTCAAAGCACATGACGAAGGATATTGTTGAAAAAGGAAGATGGCTACAAGGGTGCTCCGAACAAAGAAGAATTTGATGCATGCATTGTATGGTATCCTGGGGTAACTGACAATAGCTAGGCATCAAAACTCCTGCATATAACTGCTCTCTCCTTGACTCAGGAAGAGAACAATAAAAATAGATTCCTTTTGCTAGAATTCAGCAGAAGATTTTTTTTAAAGTCCGAAAATGAAGGGAAATAGAGTCTGCATTTGTAAGTTTCCACAGTGCTTTCTCTCACTCTCTACTCTCTCTCACTCTCTACTCTCTTCATCCTTCTCTGCTTTTATTTCCTAGTTGATTTTTAATGGACCTATTTTATTTATTTATTTATTTATTTCAATAGCTATTGGGGAACAGGTGGTGTTCGATTACATGACTAAGTTCTATAGGTGTGATTTCTGAGATTTGGGTGCACCCATCACCCGAGCATACACCGAGTGTACACTGTACCCAATGTGTAATCTTTTATCCCTCATCCCCTTCTCCCACTTTCTCCCCAAACCCCCAAAGTCCATTATATCATTCTTATGCCTTTGCATTCCTCATAGTTTAGCTCCCACTTGTAAGTGAGAACATAGAGTGTTTGGTTTTCCATTCCTGAGTTACTTCACTTAGAATTACGGTCTCCAACTCCATCCAGGTTGCTGCAAATGCCATTATTTCATTCTTTTATGGCTAAGTAGTATTCCATGGTGTGTGCGTGTATACATGGGTCATTGGGTATACATGGTGTATACTTGGGTCATTGGGTCATTGCCTTGGAAAGAGGCGGTGACTCTCGGGTGTTGCCATGGCAGTGATAAATTGACATGGCAGACTGGTGGGCATGTCTGATTGGAAAGCTGCTTCTGCCTTCCCCCCTTTGTGTATACACACACACCGTGGAGTACTACTTAGCCATAAAAAGGAATGAAATAATGGCATTTGCAGCAACCTGGATGGAGTTGGAGACCATAATTCTAAGTGAAGTAACTCAGGAAATATATATATATATATATACACACACACACATATATGATTCAAGGGCAAGCCAGAGGTAGAAGAAAACAGCTTTATGGAAGAGGCAGTGTTACAGCTCCCTGACTGCTCCTACAGAGCAGGGCTACCCCATAGGCAAAAAGTGGCAGCTTAGGACAGTTTTGGAGTCATATTTATACCCACTTTTAATTGCATGCAGATTAAGAGGTGGTTTCTGCAGAAATTTCTAGGGAAGTACTCCTTCCCTATGACAAAAGCGCCCAGTCCCTCTACTTATGTAACTTTTGGGTCATCGGGTCATTGCCATGGAAAGAGGTGGTAACTCTCAGGTGTTGCCATGGCAATGATAAATTGACATGGTAGACTGGTGGGCATGTCTGATTGGAAAGCTGCTTCTGCCCTCCCCTCTGTTTTAGCTAGTGCTCAGTCTGGTTGCTTGTCCGAGCCCTGCATCTGGAGTTGAGTCCCGTCTCCTACCTCAGTGTCATGTAGTAGTAGGAGCTGTGATCACAGGTCCCATTATATATTCATTAACCTTTAAAAAGTGCTGCTAAGCCAAAACCACTTTTTGCCATGTAAGGTTGTCAACCTTTATAGCTTATTAAAGTTTTGGGTCAGAGCTGAAATTTTTCTCCCTACAAAATTATCGGCTTTGCTAACAAATCCCCATCCAAAGGAGAATTATAAATTGTTCATCAACTGTTACAAGAGAAGATCCATTTATCCACCTGCTCATTTGGTGTACAAAACATTTGGAGATTACTTTAATGCACAGTCAGTATAGAAATGTGTGTTTCAATCACTGGTCAGAAAGTATGATCTAATTTTTCTATCGTCCACCTCTTTACAAAAGCCCGACTGAGAAAAGTTTCATTTAGGGAAAATAAGGTACCCACTACTTTTGATAATTTAAAACTGTAATTAAAACATATTAGATACCAGAGTTTAACATATAAACTTGGCTTATGGAATCACCTTCACTCAATTGCACTAAATATTTAATCAATACCATTTTATGAAATGACCATGTGTTTGCTACAAAAATGTTGCCAAGCCTAATGTTCACTGATGAAAAAGGTCTCTTAGCTACAATCCCAAACAAAAAATTCAGTATATAATTTATAATTGGAAAATGGTTGTTTCATATGAGGTGGTTTCATAGTGAGGTTTTTTTCCTTCTTCTTTCATTTGGTATGTTTAGACTTACCAGCCTTTTGTCTAGCTGTCAGGAAGTCGAGGGCCAAGTTAGAAGTTCAGTCACAGAAACAGGATTGACTCCCATGGTTGGTATCTGAATTCCTATCTTTTTCTTAGTCTCTATTTCCTTCTCTAATTTACTAATCTCTATTAGCCATGACATCATTTGTTTTTGTAAGCTTCCTAAATATTTTTGAAAAAGCTGTGGTATCAATACATTCAGTAGTTAAAAATGACGGTCATGCCACAGGAGGAGAAGTAAGGAAATACTAAGCCATCTGCAATAAAAACAAAACAAAAATAAAACAACTCTGCTTCTTTTCCCCCTTTTTTTGCATTTGCTGTTGTGAATAAACTTTTCATCTAAAGTTTGGAAAAAATACGTCATATATATGTATGTGCGTGTGTGTGTGTACGTGTATATATATGTGTGTGTGTATATATACACATACATATTTTTTAAGAATTTGCATTTATAGTTAAACAGATTTAACAGATTTGAGTTAAAAGTATCCAAATAATATATTTCTATAGTGGATAAAGTGAAACATAGTCCTTGTTCTTTTCTAAGATGGCATAACAACCTCTAAAATTTTAGCATGAGGCTTTTATAAAGATACCTCTACACACAATGCACATTGACTTTTTCCTCACCAGGACCCTCTCCAACTTATAGCAGGGGGCCCAATTTATTTTATCTTAAGCAAAGTTTCTTTTGCTCCCAAAGGGAAGATGGTACAAGTGGAGCCAAGGTATCATGATTAATGCACCGGTATTTTTCCGTGTTACAACCTAAAATTGGCATTTATGTTGGGTGACGTGTATTCAGCTCACAGAGGAAGAAGAAGACTTGAGGAAAGATTTTAAAAACAAAGAATTCAAATTGGTTCAGTTTGGTAGTTAGAATTCCAGGCATGCTAACATAGAAAACTACTCTGATTTTTTTCATTTGTTCATCTCTTCTGTATCTTTGCCTTAAAATTATTCTGAAGCTCTACTTGTAGCAATTTGGTGTCATTAAGTGACTGAGAGCACTCACCAGTCAGTTCCTTCTTCAATGAAGAGCTCCCAGTGTGTGGATTAATGTACACATTTTCTTTCCTATATTTACCTCTCTAATGACTTGAACAATTTGTTAAGGCCCTGCTTAGCAGATGTGAACAGCAACTGTGGTGATTTTGGGCTCACATCATGTGTTGTGCCCTGCTGATGTTGTTCAAATAATCAGATATTCTGAACATCATAGAATTCACTGTAACTTTAAGGATGGAACCCACGGAGAAGTATGCCCAGGATAACTTTGGTAATGGGTGCAATTAGTACCGACTTTTCTTCTGTTGTGAGTCTGTCTTGTCTTTCAAAAAGAATAATCAAACTAGAAAATATAGAACAAACCAATAACAGTTACAGAAAGGTGCCCAGAGGGGTTGAAAAATCGTAAGTGAATTCCTAAGGACTTCTATTTTTAGTACTGGTGTTTGCTTATCTATCCTAGGTCAATGCACTAAATCCACTTAAAAGCAATAAAGCATTTTTATGTATAAAAGCCTTTTTATGTAAAAAGAAACAATGTTTCTTTTTAAAACATCACAAACATATCGCCAATTCACTAATTAATTGTGATACTCTTGGTTTGTTTTCATTCATATATCATACAACATGTCTTTGAATCTATGTGCCACAAAGTAGTTTAGACACTAGGGATGACAAAAGTGCCCAGTCCCTCTACTTATGTACTTTACACACTGGCAGGGAAGTTAGGCTTTGAACTAATCATTGCCCATGAGTTGAGTAATATGAAGTAGAAATATAAGGTGTTGTGGAGGTTTATAACAAAATATTTTAGATTGGGTGTCCCAGTACCAGACTCTCCTCTTGTGCTTGGAAAGTGCTCTCCAGAGACACCAGAAAGGAAATGGGGGAAGTAGGAAAGGAAAGGAAATAATCTAACAAGAGTAAAATTTTTGGAAGGTAGCTTCAGCCTGATGCTGTAAGGAAACAATGGAGTGTAAATTGCACCTCAGAGTTTGTCCTGAGCAAGTAAAATGGGCTTCATTCTGCCATGCTATCTCTCAAGTGTAAAGGACCAAATGAAGAGAAAGAGTGTAGGCATGGGGTTGTGAGAATGTAAGGTCCAGACACTTCTAGCTCTCTGCACAAGTGGCTCTGGTAACCTGAGGGCAGTAGGCAAAGAAGAGTAGCAGGTGTAGCCCATCAGTGGCAAAAATGTATAGAAACTGGGATTAGGGAAAACAGAAGCGGTAAAATGATCTCAGGGGATCTGTGCACAACAGGAGCATTTTCCATTAGTGTCCCTCCTCTTGCATTGCTCTGATAGTTTGCATCTCACATTAAGTTTACTCTACCCTGCCACAGCTTAATTCATCAAAGTTTCTTGGAAAATTTTACAAGCATTACTGGGAAGAGCTACAACTCTTGTTGCTGCTGTTGATCCCAAGGCCATAAATGATTTTTATAATCCTTTTCCTCTCACCTGTATTAAATTTTTTAGCTTTCTCTTTTTTAGCTAGCACTTGTGTTGATTCAGGTGGCTTGGTTGGTGGGGGCAACCTAGACTTTCATTCATGACAATCATCTTGTGGTCATCATGCCCTTGTCAGGCTCTGATTGCTATAATTGCCCAGTCACAGTTCAAACTAGGTGTAGGAGTACCAAAATCCTAGTTGGTGGAGTTTTTTACATCGCTAACAGGTATTGAATTTTGCCAAACATTTGCATCTACTTTGTTGATCATCTGATTTCTCTCTTTTATTTGGTTATTGTGGTGAATTTTATGTATTAATTTTTATATGTTGAGTCAACCTTGCTGTCTCAGATTGAGCTCTCCAGCAGCGAATGCTGACATGGATTTTGGGATGAAAAATTTTTTTTAGCAACCAACACCCACGTAAGTAAGAGAAAAGAAGCTATATCTTTCTGAGGAATTGCTCATTTATTATTATGAAATGTCTCTAGATTTATAACATTTTTTGCCCGGAATTCTACTAAATTTGATATAAATTTTAGCCACACCAGCTTTCTAAATCTTGTTGGTTTGCATAGTGTCTTTTTTAATCTTTGTACTCTCAACTTATTTTTGTGCTTCTATTTAAAGTGCATCACCTATAAATAGCATATATTTGGGCCTGCTTTTTAAAAATCTAGTAAAACAATCTCTACTTTTCCTGAAAAAGATTTTCTTTAGAATTACCAATTTCTTTAGTTTTTTAAGTTAGTGAACTAATTTTTAGAGTAGTTTTAGGCTTAGAGAAAATTTGAGTAGAAAATATAGAGTTTCAATACCTCTATTTCCACATGGGTACAACCTCTCACTAATGACATCCCACATCGCAGTGGCACAATAGTTACAATCAATGAATGATTGGTACATTACCACTCGAAGTCCACAGTTTACATTAGGGTTCATTCTAAGTGTTGTACATTCTATGGGCCTTGACAAATGTATAATGACATGTATTCACCATTATAGAATCATACAGAGTAGTTTCACTGCCCTAAAAGTCCTCTGTGCTCTGCCTGTTCATCCTTCCCTCCTAAACAACACCTGGCAACCGTTGATCTTTTTACTATCTTCATAATTTTGCCTTTTTCAGAGTGTCAGATAGTTGGAATCATGTGACATATAGCTTTGTCAAATTGGCTTCTTTCACTTAGTAATATGCATTTAAGGTCTCTCCATTTTTTTATGGCTTGATAGCTCATTTATTTTTAGTACTGAATAAAATTCAATTGTTTGGATGTATCACAATTTATCCATTCACCAACAGCAAGACACATTGATTGCTTCCAAGTTTGGCAGTTATGAATAAAAGCTGCTATAAAAATCTACATGCAGGTTTTTGTGTAGACACAAATCTTCAATGCATTTGAATAAACACAAAGGAGTGGGATTGCTGGATTGTATGGGAAGAGTATGTTTGTTTAGTTTTGTAAGAAACTGCCAAACTGTCTTTCAAAGCAGCTGTACCATTATGCATTCCCACTAATAGTGAATGAGAGTTCCTGTTGCTCCACATCCTCTATAACATTTGGTGTTATCGGTGTTTGGATTTTGACCATTCTCTTAGGTGTGTAGTGGAATCTCATTGTTGTTTTAATTTTCAATCCCCTAGCAATTTACAACGTTGAACATATTTTCATATACTTACTTGCCATCTGTATATCTTCTTTGATGAGGTATCTTTTGCCCATTTTTAAATTGTATTGTTGCTTTTCTTATTGTTAAGTTTTGAGGTTTTTTTTTTTGTATATTTTGGATAACAGTCCCTCTTCAGATGTAGCTTTTGAAAATATTTTCTATCAGTCTGTGGCTTGTTTTCTTATTCTCGTGACATTGTTTTTATGTTTTTAATTTTAATTAAACTTATCAACTTTTTAATAAATCATGACTTTGATATTGTATCTAGAAAGTCACTGACAATCCCCATGGCCATTTAGGTTTTCTCTACTGTAATCTTCTAGGAGTTGTAGAGTTTTGAACTTTACATTTAGGTTTATAATTTATTTTGAGTTAATTTTTGTAAAGGGTGTTAAGTTACATGTCTAGATTCTTTTTTTTTTTTTTGCATGTGAATGTCCAGTTGACCCATTACCATTTGTCAAAAAGACTCTTTAGTCCATTGAATTGTCTTTGATCCTTTGTCTAAGATTATTTGACTGTATTTACATGGGTCTGTTTCTTGGCTCTCTATTCTATTCCATTGATGTGTTTGTTCTTATGCCAGTACCACATTGTCTTGATTACTATAGCTTTTTACTAAGTCTTCAAGTTGAGTAATGCTGGTCCTCTCACTTTGTTCTTCTTCAATATTGTGTTAACTAGTCTAGGCCTTTTGCCTCTCCACATGAACTTTATAATCAGTTTGTCAGTATTTCACAAAATAACTTGCTGGATTTTGATTGGGATCAAGTTAGGAAGAACTGATTTGGTAACAATATTGAGTGTTCCTATCTATGAACATAGGATTGTTTTTTATTGATTTAGTTCTTTGTGTTTGTAGTTTTTCTTATATAGACTTATACATATCTTGTTGGATTTATATCTAAGTAGTTTATTGCTTGGGATGCTAATGTCAGTAGTATTGTGTTTTAAATTTTAAATCCCACTTGTTCATTGATAACATATAGGAAAGCAATCAATTCTTGCATGTTGACTGTGTATCCTTCAAGCTGTAATTGCTTATTTGCTGTGGAAGCTTTTTGTTTGTTTCTTTTGGATTTTCTACAAAGATAATTATGTCATCTGTGAACAAAGACAGTGTTACTTATTTCTTATCAACTTGTATATATTTTATTTCCTGTTCTTAACTTGTTGTATTATCTAGAACTCTGAGTATGACGTTAAAAGGAAGGGTGAGAGGAGACAACTTTGCTTTGTATCCAATCTTAGTGGGAAAGTTTCTAGTTCCTCACCTTTAAATACTATGTAGCTGCAGGTTTTTTGCAGATGTTCTTCATCAAGTTGAGGAAATTCTCCTCTATTTTCAGCTTGAGGAGAATTTTTATCATTAATGAGTGTTGAATTTTGTCAAATACTTTTTCTACATCTAGTGATATAATCATGCGGTTTTTCTTCTATAGCCTGTTGATATGATGGATTACATTATTTAACTTTCAAATATTGAACCAGACTTTCACACCTGAAATAAATACTATTTGGTCATGGTGCATAGTTTTTTTTTTTTTTAATAGATAATTGGGTTTGGTTTGCTAACATTTTGTTGATGATTTTTGCACCTATGTTTAAGAGAAATATTTGTCTGTACGTTACTTTTCTTGTATTGCCTTTGTCTGGTTTTGGTATTAGGATAATGCCAGCCTAATAGAATGACTTGGGAAGTATTCCCTCTGCTTATATCTTCTAGAAGAGTAATATGGTTAGGCTTTGTGCCCCCACCTAAATCTCATCTTGAATTGTAATACCTATAATCCCAATAAGCCCCACATGTCAAGGGAGAGACCAGGAGGAGGTAATTGAATCATGAGGATGGTTTCCCCCGTGCTGTTCTCATAATAGTGAATGAGTTCTTATGAGATCTGATGGTTTTATAAGAGGCTCCTCCCCCTTCACTCGGCATTTCTCCTGCCTGCCACTTTGTGAAGAAGGTGCCTTGCCTCTCCTTCCTCTTCCATGATAATTGTAAGTTTCCTAAATCCTCCCAAGCATGCTAAACTGTGACTCAATTAAAGCTCTTTTCTTTATAAATTACCCAGTCTTGGGAAGTTCTTTATAGCAGTGTGAGAATGGACTAATACAAAGAGATTTTAGAGAATTAGCATAATTTATTACTTAAATGTTTGATAGAATTAACCAGTGACTCAGTCTGGATTTTGTGCTTTCTGTTTTGAAAGATTATTAATTATTGATTCAATTTTAAAAATAGATATAGGCATATTCAGATGATCTTTTTCTTCCTGTGTGAGTTTTTTCAGATTGTGTCTTTCAAGGAATTGGTTCATTTTATCTAGATCAAGAAATTTGTGGGCATGGAGTTGTTCATAATACTCTTTTTATTATCCTTTTAATATCCATGGGATCTGTAGTGATGTCCCTTATTTTATTTCTGATACTAGTAATTTGTGTCTTCTCTCTTTTTTTCTTGGTTAGCCTGACTAGAGGATTATCAATTTTATTGATCTTTTCAAAGGACCAGCTCTTGCTTTGATTGATTTTTCTCTATTGATTTCCTGTTTTTAATTTCATTGATTTCTGCTCAAATGCTTATTATTTCTTTTATTCTGCTTAGTTTGGATTTAGCTTGCTCTTCTTTTTCTAATTTTCTAAGTAGAAAATTTAGATAATTTATTTTAGATCTTTCTTCCTTTTTTTAGTGTATACATTCAAGGCTATAAGTTCTCCTCTCAGCACTGCTTTTGATGTTTCTCACAAATCTTGATAAATTCTATTTTCTTTCTCATTTTGTCAAAATATTTTAAAATTTTTCTTTGGATTTCTTCTTTGACTTATGTTATTTAGAAGTTTGTTGTTTAAGCTGAAAGTATTTGGTCGGGGGGGTGGCTTCCAGCTATCTTTATGTTACTGATTTCTTGTTTAATTTCTCTGTGGTCTGGGAGCAGGTCATTGCATGAGTTTTATTCTTTTACATTTGTGAAGACATGTTTTATGACCCAGAATGTGGTCTATCTTGGTGAATGTTCCATGTGAGCTTGAGAATAATGTGTAATCTGCTATTTTTAGTTGAAGTAGTCTATAGATGCCAATTATATCTGGTCTATTGATGGTGTTGTTGAATTCAAATGTGTCTTTACTGATTTTCTGCCTGAGTTTCTTTTGATTAGTGTTAGCATGATATATTTTTTTCCATCCATTTACTTTGATCTATATTGTCTTTGTAACTAAAGTGTATTTCTTGTAGTCTTGTTTTTTTGATTATTCTGACAATCTCTGTATTTTAATGGGTGTATTTAGACCATTAGCATTTAAAGTGATGACTTATATAGTTGCATTAATATATGCCATATTTGTTAATGTTTTCTATTTGTTATTCTTGTTCTTTGTCCCTAATGTCTTCTATACTTTTTCTGTCTTTTGTGGTTTTAATTTAGACTTTTATATTACTCCATTTTCTCTTCTTTTTCATAATATAAATTATACCTCTTATTACCTTATTAGTGGGTGATTTAGAGTATGCAATGTACTTTCACAATGAATCCAAGTCTACTCATATTTTAATTTATTTTAAATTTTAAATTTTTGTGGATTCACAGTAGGTGTATACATTTAAGGAGTATGTAAGAAGTTGTGATACAGGCATGCAATGCATAATAATTACATCATAGAAGATAGGGTATCCAACCCCTCAAGCATTTATCCTTTGTGTTACAAACAACCCAATTATACTCTTTTAGCTGTTCTAAAATGTACAGTTAAATTATTATTGACTATACTCACCCTGTTATGCTATTGAATACTAGGGTTCAGTTATTCATACTTTTTTTTTTTTTACACCTATTAACCATCTCCACCCACCTTCACCCCCCTACTACCCTTCCCAGCCTCTGGTAATCATCCTTCCAAATCCACTTTTAAGTAATAGTGTACCGCTTAGTGGGTAGTGGAAGTGCCTTATGATAACAAAATATTTCTAATTTTTCCTTTCTGTCCCTTGCGTCATTTGTTTCACTTATACACAGTCATACATAAGCCTCTGTGAATGCACACATAACCATACATAATTGAACACATTGTTGCTATTATTATTTTGAACAAAATATTATTGTTAGATACATTAAGCATAGGAAAAATAGAAGTTTTTATGTGACCTTCATTTATTTATTCTCTGATAATCTTCCTTTCTTTATGTAGATCTGAGTTTCTGATGTACCTCATTTTCCTTGTCTCTGAAGAAGTTTTAACATTTCTTGCAAGGCAGTTCTACTGACAACAAATTATCTTAAGTTTTGATTGTCTAAGTCTTAACTTCTTTGCCTTTGATGGATAATTTCACAGGGTACAGACTTTTAAGTTGATTATTTGTTTCTGTCAGCACTTTAAATATTTCACTCCACTCTCTTCTTGCTTGCATGGTTTCTTAGGAGAAGTTAGATGTAGTTCTTATCTTTGCTCTTCTATAGGTGAGGTGGCTTTTCCTGTTTTCCTTCAATATTTTTTTCTTTATCTTAAGTTTGAATATGATATGTCTAGATGTAGGTTTTTTTTTTAGGGTATACATATTCTTTCTTTTGACATTCATCTTGACTGATGTTCTCTGAGTTACCTGGCTATGTGGTTTGGCATATGAAAATAAATAATTATGGGAAATCCCTCGGTCGGGATTGCCTCAAACACTGCTGTATTCTTTTCTCTATTTCTTCTCCTTCTGTTATTTATATTGTGGGTATATTATACCTTTTATAGTTATTCCCAGTTCTTGGATATTCTGTTCTGTTTTTTTTCCCAGTGCTTTTTTCACTTTGCTTTTTCAGTTATGGAGGTTTCTATTGCCATATTCTCAAGCTTAGAGCCTCTTTCCTCAGTTCTATCTAGTCTAGTAATGAGCCCATGGAAGGCGGTCTTCATTTTGTTACAGAGATTTTTTAATGTAGAACATTTCTTTTTAATTATTTTTTAGAATTCCCATCTCTCTGCTTACATTATCCATATGTTCTTGCATATTGTATACTTTTTTCTATTAAAGCCCTTGGCATATTAATCATAGTTGAAAAAAATTCCTGGTCTGATAATTTCAATATTCCTGCTATATCTAACTCTGGTTCTGATGCATGTTAAGTCTCTTCAAGCTGTTTTGTTTTTTTTTTTTTTTGCCTGTCAGAATGCTTTGTAATTTTTTGTTGAAAGATAGACATAATGTCCTGGGTAAAAGATCTTTAGTAAGATAGTGTTAGGGTACTGGGAGAAGGAGAGAGGGGAAACATTCTACAGTCCTATGATTAGGTCTCAGCATTTTGATGAGCCTGAGCCCCTGGGCTGTGGCAGTGTTTCTCAGTACCCCAGGTTCCCTGGACTTCGGTGGGACAAAATGAATGCATGGGGCTGGAATTGGCTATTTCTTTTCCCTCACATGGAAGGCTAGAACTGGCTGGAGTTTGTATTTTCCTTCCTCCAGGTAGGCTAGCCTCTCACAAAACTTCTGCATGTTAAGCTCTGGTAAAACAGTTTCTCCTAAGGGTAGTCCTCATGTAGAACAGAATGCTCAGGCATATTTCAAAATAGTTTCTCTCGCCTTCCCCATCCCAGAGGGTGGAAGAAATTTTTGTCCAACATTCACTGGGAGGACCTTGTAGAGCTTCTGGAGGTAAAACTCATAAAAATGTACCACTTGCCTCATGACTGGGTCCCCTAGAGTTTTTAATTATCTGATTTGTCCACACTGAGCCTCCCAATTTGTCAATTACAGTTTAGGTTTTCCTACCTCAGTACTGATTCTCATGGAAGTTTGTGGGTTCTCCCCGTAGGTTGTGATGTTCTGTGTTTCCTTATCTGTATCTCCAATTCTGGGGGAAGCAGTTTGCCCTGTGACCTCAATTCTCTGATGGAAATAAGAAGAGTCGTTGATTTTTCAGTTTGCCTAGCTTTTTTACGTGTTATAACAGAGTAGCAACTCCTAAGCTGCTTACATGCTGAACCAGAAACCAGAAATCCAACCTATACTTTTAAATTAGAGTTCTTGATTCATTTAAATCTATTTTTTGGCTATGTGTTTTCCAAATGTTGACATTTCTATCCTTCTGGTTGCTTTGGCCAAAACCCTTGGAGCCATCTTTGACTCTCTTTTCTCTCTCTCCTATATGCAATCCATCAGCAAATCTTGTGGCAGTACTTTTATAATATGTCCAGAATCCCATCACTTTCTATTATCTGTTCATCTATTTTTTTAAGGCTATGTTACCATGTTCTCTCATCTGGATAACAGCAACAGCTTCCTATCTGGTCTTCCTTCTTCTATCCTTGCCCTCACTTCCTACAGTCCAGTCCCAACAGAGCAGCTACAGTGATCTAATTATAACCTAAGTTAGATCGTGTCAGTCCTTATTTCAAAACCTTCCAATGGTTTTTCCATCCTACTTAGAGTAAAATCCAAATTCCAGATAGAGGCTTATAAGTCTTCCTATCTTCTGACATTTTCTCCTATTACTCTTCCCCTGGGTTACTCCATTCCAGGCACACTGACCTTCTAGTTATTCCTTGAGCTCACCTGATGTACTTCCACCTTATGTCATATGACTAGCTGGCTGTCCTTCTCTTTGGGAATAGTCTTTTCCCAGATATCTACATAGATAACCTCCTCAACCCCTTTTAAGTCTTTGCTCAAATATCATCTCAGTGAGGCCTGCCCTTACCACCCTATATAAGATTGCAACCCCACTCCTACTGTGTCCTCTCTTGCTCTGCTCTACTTTTTTTCTTTTTCCATAGCACTAATCACCTTCTTATATTTTAACATATCATTTATTTGTTATATATTAGATTGTATGTCTCTTACTTATTCAAATATAAGCTCATGAGTGTGGTGACCTCTTCTGATTATTTTTTTCATTCCAGGTATGGTCTACATATAGACAACTTTATGCATAGTCCAGAGTAAATGACAAATACAGAATTTTAAGCATTAAAATGACATTAATAGCATGCCAGTCAATTCTCTCAAGAGCAGCATGAAGATCTGTATAGATATAGACATAGACAGAAATTTCACTTTTTATACATGGGAATACAGACAAATTATAGGAAATATATATAATATAATTGTAAAATGTGAATAGGTACAAAACATCAAAGTAAGAAATAACTCTATCCCTCACTCTCATCAGTCTCTAATATGGACTCTTTACTACATTCAGATTATTTTTTTCAATTGTTTATTAGTACATACTAAGTAACATACCATGCTCCCTCTTACCCACAAACCTTCCTTGTGTGTTTTGAATATTGTCATCATTCCTATGTAAAACTCACCCATGTTCGGACCCAGATTAAGTGTCATCTTTTTCTGAAGCTGTATTTGACCTCTTAATTTTGTTCAGTGAAGTGTCCTGGGTGCCCTAAACAGTTCCTGGAATGTAGTAGATGCCGAAAAGATATTTCTGGATGATTAAATTGGTTATTATGGTCTTCTTTAATCTCAACTACAAAATAACAATTCAGGTTATTTAGTGTAGCAGATGGAGTATAATATGTCTTAAAAAGGCCAATGGGTTTGGAAATAAACAAAACATTTCCAGTATCCAAAACAAAACAAAACCCAAAAAAACAAAAAAACAAAAAAAACCAAAACCTAGAATATCAATAAGCAACAGCAACGATAGGCAACAAAATCCCACCCTAGTGCTGCCATAGTGTGTTTTATTATCATAACTGATGATTTTACATAGTAAACTCTTCTACAAAAGATTATTTCCATGGCAACATATTCAATTTCTACCTTATGATATGAGCTCATAAAAACAGCATCAAAAACACCACCAAACCACAGAAAAACAGAAACAAGAAAACACTGTAACATACAAATAATTAATATACACTGACTGCAAGTTAAAAAGTAGCACATATGAAGCTCTACGTTTAAAATTAAGCCATTCATAGCAAAGTAGGTAGAAATCTCTAGTGCTTTAAGAAAAGACTATAGTCTAATTTTTTTTTGCAATCAGTATTTGAAATTAAATACTTGTAGCACACTGACACTTTATATGCAAGTATTAACTTAATATGTCAGTTCTGATTTCTTACCAAAAGATTTCAATCCCGAGTGAAAGATCAACGGCATTCAGCAGGGATTCTCTTTTAATTACCATTTCTTTCCCAGTCTGAAGGGACTCTTCTGACTGAAAAAGCAACTAACATTTTATTTTGACAGTTATTTGAATTACAGTAAATAATAGGAGATAGGAGGCTCTTACATGACACATTTATGATTTTGGTAAACAATCTGTTGAGAAATCATTTTGTATAGCTTTAGCAGAATTCAGTGGGCCCACTAGAAAAGGGAGAGAATAAAGGGTCCTAACAGAATACATAAAAGTAATTTCATTTTTAAAGTTGAGCCTTTGTTCTTAGATCACACTGGAGACTCCGCTCTTTATGTTCCAGTCTTCTCACTTTATTTTTCACTGCCAAGGAAAGCTTTCTTCACTTTCCAATCCCTCCCTCAAGTTTTTTAAAAATAATAAACAATAATAATAATTCTCTCTCTCTCTTCCCTGTCCCCCCCTCACCACTCCACTCCTGCATGTATGTGTGTGTGTGCGCGTGTCCATGTTTTTGAGCCACTATTTTTGTGAAGTCTCTGGTCTCTCTCCTTATTTAGGACCGACTCCAGAATTTTTCTCGGAAGTTCCTCCCAGGTCATATTAATTACTCCCTGATGATATCTATACATTTCTGAGAGCCCTCACTACCATTTCTCAAGCCTATCGCCCAATGTGCCAAAGCTGTAAAGGGTTTTAGAACTAAATTTGATAGGATTTGGTGCTCTCTTTTGTATGTTTGTGGTTTTCTCTGTTACACAAAAGCAGCCTGTGTTGCATTCCAATTCCACATAAGTGTGTAATCTTTCCAGTACTCCCCACCTTCAGTTTCCACTACCATAGGATTAGAGTGGATAGTTGGGACAACAGGCAAAGGTGAGTACACAACCCTGCACTTTGATTAAGATTTTGTTAATATTGCAAGTTTGCTTTGACTGGTTCTTTCTTCCCTTAGAAATGAGGTTCTTGACCTGAGTCCAAGAGCTCTGACTGGGTCAAAATGGGCTGCAGTAGATATATGAGCCTTGTGAATTTGTAAAAATATTTTGTGGTATGTGAATTTAAGGGTTTAAAAAAATCCCCCAATAATCACAGCAAATTAACTTTAAATCACCTCATGGAAACATATGTTACTATGCCCATTCTACCAGTTTTGCAAATGTGCTGGGAAATATCTAAATTCTGCAAATTTTGGTTCAAATTGGGACAATTCTCCACTTCTATTCCCATCTCTAACACTACATTAGTACAAAGTACTTGGTTACAGCAGGAGGTGATGTCTGGTAATTGCTAGGTATACTATTTTGGAGCTAGGCAGAGCTGAACTGGAGTGCCAACTCTATCACTTTCTAACTAAATAGGCTTCAGCAAATCTAAGCCTAAGTTATCAAATGGATGTAAGTATATTTGTCTCATAGGGTGATTGTGAAGAATGTGAAAAATGCATGAAAAAGCACTTGCTTGTAATGTGTGGTGATATGGTTTAGCTGTGTCGCCACCTGAATCTTATCTTGAAATGTAACTCCCACAGTTTCCATGTATCATGGGAGGAACCCACTTGCAGGTAATTGAATCATGGAGGCAGGTCTTTCCCGTTCTGTTTTTGCGATAGCGAATAAGTCTCATGAGATCTGATGACTTTAAACATAGAAGTTTCCTTACACAAGCTCTCTCTCTTTGCCTGCTGCCATCCATGTAAGATGTGACTTGCTTCTCCCTGCCTTTTGCCATGATTGCAAGGCTTCCCCAGCCATATGGAAGTGTAAGTCCATCAAACCTCTTTCTTTTGTAAATTGCCCAGTCTCAGATATATCTTTATCGGCAGTGTGAAAATGGACTAGTACACATGGTACACATCATACTACAGGATAAAAAGAAGTACACTTAAGAGTACATTGATAGATGGATTAACTAATTAAATCACCTTTTACATCTCTTCCCAACCTTTCACATTTCCTGAAAAGTACTCAAAAGGCAGAGAGAAAATAATAGGTAAAAATTGGATTGAGATTGACAATGTCCACTGTATTTGCAAAGCTTTCCAGTCTTCCTCCATAAAGTGAAAAAGAAGCACTCTGAGAGCTGAGCACTAGATATTTAGAAATATGTGTTCATGCTTTATCTATCTTTAACAAACTCATATTCCTCTGGCTTGGGACCCTCTTGTATTTTACCAGTTTGTATATATAAAATACTATTAATAATAAATTATAAACGTATTTAGGATAAACTTAGAGTTTTATTCCTTTAAATGATTAAAATATATTTATATTTGTTGTGAAGTGTGAAAAAACATTGTCTTATATTATGGTTCAAACAATACTTTCTGAGTTCTGATACTGTGAGAGGCACATGTGAGTATTAAATATTATTAGTATTACTATGTGTTAAAATATTTCTAATGCTCCTAATGCTATTAGAAATATTTTAACACCTAGTAATACTAATAATATTTAATACTCACATGTGCCTCTCACAGTATCAGAACTCAATATTGTTTGAACCATAATATAAGACAATGTTTTTTCACACTTCACAACAAATATAAATATATTTTAATCATTTATGACGAGTTAATGGGTGCAGCACACCAACATGGCACATGTATACATATGTAACAAACCTGCATGTTGTGCACATGTACCCTAAAACTTAAAGTATAATAATAATAAAATTAAACAAAAAAAAAACTAAAAAAAAAAAAAGAATGAAATTTAATGTAGGGACTCAAAATGGGATGATTGTCAGCCAAAATAATAAAATATGTAATAGAAAATAATTAGTCTAAAAGTTATATGACAACTAAATAAAACAAATATTTGGAGTCTAAAAAAATAAAATAAAATATTTCTAGAAAAAAAGTGAATAAGACCATTTGGTAGTTAATAATCATTGCCTTAGCAAGTTGTGCTCTTTAAATGCCCCCACTACGGGGAGTCCAGTATCTCCGTATTTAAGAGAACTGGAAGAAGATGAAGTATTCCAGCTAGATGGTCCTGGATTTAATACTCAATTTGATGGGCAGCTCTTTGGGCCAAGCACAAATGTCCTGTATTGGTGCCAGTGGCAGGTGTCTCAGCCTGGCCACATAATTCTACTGTACCCTCTGTTTTGAGAAACTTTGATTGTAGATAGTCACCTCAGAGTAAAATGACAAATCTTGTGATTAAGGAAGAAAATTATTTTTCAATTTGAACTAAATGGGAGACTTTCTTCCACTTGGCTGATTCTACCAGAATGCTATGTATAACTGCATCCTCTATTATTGGCTACCTTGTTATCCTCAATTGCTTTCTTAGCCTATACTTATGTTTTTTCCAGATCTTCAAGCTATTTCTATGGATATATCCACATAAGGGCTCAATCCTAGGTGCAGTTCTTGGCAGAGGGAGGGAATACATTAGTCTTACCTCACTGGGGCTCAGCGTTAACCATTTGATTCACGCAGCTTTGAAGCGAATCAGATTCAGGGTTTGATAACACAGCGGTGTGCATTTATACCCATTCCACAGGTCCAAACTTTTGTTTATATTTCCCACCTGCTACCATATCTCTCTCAAGAACTGGAAGCTATAACTTATGCTCAGATTCTAGTTTAACACTTTGTCCAAAATAGGTTTTCATTTGTAATCTCTTTTGATGCCATGTTGTAGAAATCTTGATCATGTTGACTTAGAGTTGAACTAGGGATATAAACTAGATAGAACTTTAGATTTTGTTTATTCAGGATGCTGGATAGTAAGAATTTTCCAGTCTTTTTCTATTTTAGTAAATTTACCTTTAATATATGGGTTGATTCTATTTGAAGAGACTCACTAAAGATTTGGATTAGGTAATGTATTATGGTCCATGTATAATGGTACATGTTTCACTTCCATACCTAGATGGAGGCATTTTATACAGATGGTATGTGTAGGTAGCTCCTCTGTCTTTCCCTGTTCTCCAGCTTCTTTCTACCTGTGACACAAATACATGACATCAAATTGGCAGGATGGTTTGCATTCCTGATTAGGTAGGCCTAGTACTATGAGGCTATAAAATCACAGATGGCACATGATGCCTTGAAAAATCAGTTGTAGAATAAAAACAAATAGATGTCTTTTATATGGAGAAGTTGCCTTCTTTTCAAAAAGCAAGCCCTGGTGTTCTTCATGAATTTTTGCTTTTTTGGTTAAACAGTACCAAAAGAAGGAGCAAGACCTTTTTATGTTGTTTAGAGAGCTCCATTAGTACTTCCATTGCTAGCAGAAATTGAAAGGCTGAATGCCTAACAGACACAATAAAAAGCAGAAACATGGAAAATGACTGCAGGAGTTTCAGAAGGTCACTCTCCGGGAAGCCATAGATTGAAGGAAGCACAGCAGAACAGGGCAGAAGCTGAGCTTCAGTGTCTGCCGTTTTCCTCTTCAGATGGTCCTTTTCATGACAGATAAGGTATCAATGAACTGGGGGGGCTCTAGGGAGTCAGAGTGTAGACGTTTCCATGCTCTGCTGGTTCTTACATCCAGCATGAAAAGGTGAGAAGAATCAGGACTCTGTCTAGGCCTTACAGCCTGGCTTGCGATATATCTAGGGATTTCCTAGTAGAATGTCATGGTCCTCAGCATGAGTTCAGGATCAGAACTGAGAAAGCAACAACAACAAAAAACCGCACACACACATATTACATATTTTGTGTGTGTGTGTGTGTGTGTGTGTGTGTTTAGTTGTGAAGTTACTGATTTAATTCAGATTGGGAACCCACCAGAGAAGGAAAGGCCGTTATCTAAGATCAGTGGTTCTTAAACATTCATGTGCAGAAGAATCAGTTGAGTAGTTCGTTAAAATGGGCCTCTTATCCAGAAATTTGGATCTGGCTCATGGCACACAAACATGTACTTTGAATAAGCACCCTGGGTAATTCTGATCTGAGAGTCTAGAACCACAGTTTGGAAAAGTCTGACAAAGTGGAACCTGAATCCTTATGGGTTCAGTGGCTTCATTTATCATGGTTTAGGCAGCCATTCTGGAAAAGAGACTCTTTTTTGTTTGTTTGTTTGTTTGTTTTGGATGCAGATTATGGGGAACATAGAACTGAGACTATCCTGAGAAGGCCATGTACCTACAAACTGTTTCCTGACTCTCAGCATGAGCACACGAGTGTGGCTCAGTTGGTAATGTCATGGGCACAGGTTGGAGGAATGCTGTTCTACCATGTTGTTTATTTTCTGCTGCTGTTGAATCTTCCTGAGGGGGTAGATATGGAAAAGTGGCTCAGACTAGAATTCCAGAGACTTAGTGTCAGTTTCTTCAAATATGTGTGAAGTTGAATCACAGTTTCCTCCTACGTAAAGTTAGAGGGTTGGTGTGGATAATCCTAAGATTTGTTTAAAATCTTGTATTGTGTGCGAGGGTGTGTGTCTTCTTTTTATGAATTTTCTGGTACCTAAAAGAAAGAGTAAGGATACTCATATTCCTGTGTTATTGCCATGTCACAGTTGTCATTGTCATTATTTTCTTCTCCAAAGAAGAAATTGTACAGTGCATGTGAAGTCAAGAAAGTGACCTCACAGCTGCTAGGGCAACAATACACTTACTTGTTTTAGATTTAGCAAGTCTCCATGATCTATTTGGATACTTTCCATTTTCTTTCTCTGTTCTCATTAGGCATATATATTTTTTTCTGCTGTGAAATTGATTACTATAATCCTATCTATTTAGAAGGTAGCATATAGGAAACAGTATAAAGTAATTGTTAAACATGACTCTTTGGGCATAAAGACAAGATACAAATTTCTGCTTCTAAAACTTACTGGCCATTTAATCTTCGGAAAATTGCTTAATTTCTCTAAGTTCAATTACCTCATCTATGAAATGGGTATAATAACAGTAATTATTTTGTAGAGTTGTTAAAAGATTGCATAAGATAATGCTTTTTAAGAATTTAATTTAATGTAAATTTAAATTTAATGCAATGTTTGACATAGGGCAAGAACTAAATAAATAGTAGTTTTTCTGTATATGCTAGAGGTCTTTAATTCTGGCTGTACAATAGAAACACTGGGAAAATTTTAAGTAAATCCCGGTGCCTGTGCTCTACCTGAGGCTAATTAAATCAGCATTTCCGAGGATGAAGCAGGACGTATGTATATTTTGAAAGCCCTGCAGGTGATTTTGTGTGGCAGAGGTTGAGAGCATCTGGTATTTGCCAAGTGTAATATATGTATCAGAAAGGAGATGATTCTTTTGGCTTCTCATGTACGCATTGAAGGCATAGTCAATGCAGCTGATATAGACCTCCACACAGACATAGGAGTGATGCCTTTGGTAATCATGACAGTATTAGTCCTTAATTAGTTGGTATCTGGTGCCCCAGTGGCCAAGGCCATCATGGGATAACAAGAAAAGAAAACATACGTTGGGTCTATTTTAACCTGGAGAGCCCAACATATCATTCCGAATTTTGTGATATCTGGTTTTGAGATAATTTTCTACAATCCTTCTGATCCAATTTCTGTTGAAAAACAAAGCACAACAAAAAGTAATCCATTGAAGCTGTGAAACATACACAAGGAAGGTGACATTTTCCTGAGGATAAGGGAAGCTAGATTTGGGCCTTTTGGGGGTTTGTGATGTGTTTTTCTTTGGTTATTAGTCCCCTGACCCACTCTGAGCACAGAACAGGCTCAGAGATGTTGATTAGATTCTGGGGGACTTTCCCTTGAGTGAGGGCCCTGAGAGGCCACGGCCTAGCCTTGGGGGAAGCTCTGTTTCCAGGCTCTGGCCTCCACTGGTGTAATCTTAACTGATGCTTAAATTGGTGTTGTCTGAATTGGTAAGGCAAATGCCAGGCTTCCCTAGAAGCTTTCCAAGTATATGTTCCAAGTATTTTGCTAGGGCTTACCTCAGAGAGGATGTATTCCTAAACTTCTGACATGAATTCAGATACAGTAAGACCTTGCTTAATGATGGAGATATGTTTTGAGAATGCATTGTTAGATCATTTTATTGTTGTGCAAACATCATAGAATGTGCTTACACAAACCTAGATGGTATAACCCACTACATACCTAGGCTGTATAGTATAGAATATAGCTCCTAGGCTGCAAATCTGTATAGCATATTCCTGTACTAAATACTGTAGGCAATTATAACACAGTGGTAAGTATTTGTGTTTCTAAACACAGAAAAGATATAGTTAAAATAAAAAAAAAATGGTACATCTGTATAAAGCACCTACCATTAATGTAGCCTGTCAGACTGGAAATTGCTCTGGATGAGTCAGGGAGTGAGTGGTGTGTGAATGTGGAGGCCTAGAACATTACACTATGGTAGACTTTATAAACACCGTACACTTAGGCTACACTATATTTATAAAAACAGTTTTCTTTTTTTGGTGACAAATTGATGTTAGCTTACTGTTACTTTTTAACTTCATAAACATTGTTTTAAACCTTTTTGACTCTTTTGTAATAATACAGCTTAAAACACAAACACATTGTAGAGCTGTACAAAAATATTTTCTTTCTTTATATCCTTATTCAATAAGCTCTTTTCTATGTAAAGTTTTTTAACTTTTTAAATTTTTTTGTTAAAAAACTAAGATACAAACATGCAGATGAGCTTAGGCCTGCACAGGGTCAGGATCATCAATGTCGCTATTTTCCACCTCCACATCTTGTCCCAGTGGAACGGCTTCAGGAGCAGTAACACCCAGGGAGCTGTTGTCTCCTATGATAACAGCCTATAATAATACCTTCTTCTGGAAAACTTCCTGAAGGACCTACCTGAGGCTGTTTTACAGTTAACTTTATTCTTATTATTTTAGTAAGAAGGAGTATACTCTAAAATAACAATAAAAAGTATGGCATAGTTAATACACAAACCAGTCATATAGTCATTTGTTATCACTACCAAGTGTTATATGCTATACATACATGTGCTATACTGTTATGTGACTGGCAGTGCAGTAGGTCTGTTTACACCAGCATTACCACAGTGAATAATGCATTGTGCTACAATGTTAGGGCAGCTACAATGTCACTAGACAACAGGAATTTTTCAGCTCCATAGTAATCGTATGACACCACTGTCATATGTGTGGTCAGTCATTGACTGAAATATCCTTATGTGGCACATGACTGTAGATAAAATCTCATCTTTTGCTAGCGTGAGCTGAGTCAGCACACACTCACTGAGGCAAGGTAGCGGCCTACATATTTCACCCTGATACACTCTATCCTTATCCTTTTAGTTTTTCACCCAAGGAGGCTCCAGCTATTTCTGTCACAGGCCCCAAATTTGTGCATTCCATCCCTAATAGGGAGGCAGAGGGGTTGAAGGATACAGTTAAAGTTGGAGCAGAAGGAAATAGGTAGCTGTAAATCCAAAGAGAGCAGAGGTGAGTGCTGGATGGTGGATAAGTAGTGAGAAGATAATAAATGCCTAGAGGGAGCAGGGTGGGGAAAGTAGTGCAAAGCCCTAAAATAACCTCACTGTCTAGAAGACCTCTGTGGCTTTTACCGTCCCAGCAGCACTTCCCCTCTTCTGGCATCCAGAATCAGAGACAATAGTGGGCCTGTCTTCACTCTTGACTCCTGATGCTGTGATGGGTCCATAGGTACAGTTGTAATGCAAGTAGGACCTATCAGAGTCCTTTCTTGGGGCTGATAAACAATGAAATTTCACAATAGCAAAGATATGTAAACAACCTAAGTATCCATTGACACATGAATAAAGGAATGTGGTATATATTGTATATATGCACAATGGAATACTATTCAGCCATATAAAAGAAGGAAATCATGTCTTTTGCAGCAACATGGATGGAATCTGAGGACATTATCTTAAGTGAAACAACTCACATAGAAAGACAAATACTGTATGTTCTCATTTAGAAGTGGGAGTGAAATAATGTGTACATATGGACATAGAGTATGGAATAGCAGACACTGGAGACTCAGAAGGGTGCGGGGCAGAGAGGCAGGATGAATGACAAGAAATTACTTAATGGGTACAATGCATGTTATTTGGGTGAGGCACCGACTTTACCATTACACAATATAAACATATAACAAAATTATACTTGTACCCCACATATTAAAAAAAATTAAATATGAAATAAGATGCTGGTGATGACTGACTATCACTACAAGGAAAGAGTGTACCTGCTAATGAAACAAACAGGAAGGTAAGAGGACAGAGAGCGAAGGAGAGACCTGATGATTCTGCTATGCTTAAACCAGCCCACCCCTTAGTCCTTGGTTTTCCCGGTGATGTAAGCTTTTCTGTCCCTTTTTCTCCCAAGCTAGAGGAGTAGGATTTCTGTCAAGGAAAGTTCCAATACAACTCATTTCATAATTTTGGTAAGAATTTGCCTCCCACAGACAGCAACAGTAGATTTTTTTCCTTCGAATTATTTTGAATAGGTTGCCTCTCCTAACAGGAAAGTTCTTGAGTGGTACACTTCATCGGGAATGACTCCCTTTGTAGACATTTTTCTTTGGTCTTTTCTTTACATATATCCTTCCCCTGTTAGGTTAAAAGCTCCTACTTGCATTTCAGATTTTGGCCCAGAACATCTAAAATCAGGGCCTGATAGAGGCTTGTTCCTGCCCAATTTTATTCTTTCCAGCTGAGGCAGCTGCCTCAGTTAAGTGCTGCCTGGTAAATAGAGCATGTATAAAAGGTGAAGGAAGGAGGAATCGGGACTGAAGCAACCGGAACATCTGATGATCAGAAGCCCTCCCTGACCTGTCCTACTTCCTCTTCACAGCAACTCAGTGTTGACATTTTTGGATCCAGAAATCAGGGGCATTTCTCTGAGAGTAGAAAGGGGTTTTTAGAAAGAGACATCCTATAGATTATGGTGGCTAAATAGAGCTAATTGGATGCTGTTGAAGAAGAGTACTAAAAACAAGCTTTCAAGGAATTTAACATACCCCTTCACGTGCAGCCTGGTGCTGGAGTGGGTATACACTGCTGTTGAGGATTGATTTAGAGAGGCATGGTTTAGGAGAGACAGCCTCCCAAGCAAGCAGTCCAGGCCAAGAAGAATCTTAGAGTAAAAATGTCAGGCTAAGTGATTCTTAACCAGGAGTGATTTACTCCCCAGGAGACATATGCAATGTCTGGAGATATTTTGGTTGTCATAACTGCAGAGGATGTTGCTACTGCTTAGCAAGTAGAGGCAGAAATGAAACTAAGCATCCTAAGTTCACAGGACATCTCCCACAATTATCTGGTCCAAAATGTCAGTGGTGTTGCAGTTGAGAAACTAGGCTGAAGCCATTAGTGATACCTGGGTGATATGGGGAGATCAAGGACAGACACTCTTTCCAGAGGGTCAGAGGCAGAATCCACACCGGGACCAAGCAAGAGATTGCAGCTGGGGGAATAAAGTGTTAAAAGAAGTATAGGTCAGGAACAAAAAAGTCCTATGATAGCAGCAAGGCATCTGAGTTGGTTGTTCTCATTTGGGAAGGGTGAGCTCATTTAATGGTCTAGAGTATACTTTCTTCCATTGTTTCATTCATAGTTAATATACTAAAGTAATTCACATTGAGGGCAGCAGTCACTTTTTATTTTTTTCTGTGTCCTTGGTACTTGGCACAGAGTAAATTCAATAAATGGCTATTAATAAAATGGGAATGAATGCAGTGATGTATTTCTCCTCTGGGAAACATACATTCATTTTTAGATATAAAAATAAGGATACTTACCTACACATATGCATATATATGCATATATATTGTGTTGCAATGTAAAGCACACATACTTTGGAGTCATAAAATCTAAGCTAACCAGCTATGCAACTCACTTACACTAGATAATACTAACACTGACCTTAGAAGTTATTTTTTTCATTTTTTTAAAAAAGAAAATACTAAACTGACCTTACAAGGATATTTTCATTTTGTGAAATTGAGATACAATCATGTATCTTAAATTGACCTTTTAAAAATGCGCAATTCAGTGGTTTTTAATATATTCACAAAGTTTTACAACCATTTCCGCTATCTAATTCGTGTACATGTTCGTCACTCATCAGGATACCCATTAGCGTTGACTAATGAGCCCTATTCTTCCATTCCCCATCTCCTAGGAACCACTAATCTACTTCTGTCTCTGTGGATTTCCCTATTTTGGACATTTCATGTTAAAGGAATCATACAATATGTGGCTTTGATATCTGGCTTCTTTCACTTAGCATGTTTTCAAGATTCATTGATATTATAGGCTATATCAGACATTTATTCATTTTTAAGGCTGAATGATAGGCCATTGTATGGATATGCCGTATTTATCTGTTAATCATAAGCCATTTGGCTTATTTTCACTTCTTGGCTATTATGAATAGGCTGCAATGAGCAGTTGTGTGCAAAATTTTTATATTATCTTTGGTATCTAACTAGGAATGAAACTATTGGGTCATATAGTAACTCTGTATTTAATCTTTTGAGCAGCTGCCAGCTGTTTTCTGTAATAAAGCATCTATACCATTTTACATTTTCACCAGCATTGCATGAGGGTTCTAATTTCTCCACATTCTCACCACTTGTTATTGTCCTTCTAATTTAGCCATTCTAGTGGGGGTGAAGTTGTTTCTCACTGTGGTTTTAATTTGTATTTCCATAATTAATAATGATGTCAAGCATCTTTTCATGTGCTTCTTGGCCATTTGCTTATCTTTTTTGGAGAAATTTCTATTCAAGTCCTTTGCTTATTTATTTATTTATGAGACAGAGTCTTGATCTGTTGCCCAGGCTGGAGTGCAATGTCCCAATCTCGGCTCACTGCAACCTCTGCCTCTCAGGTCCTCCTGCCTCAGCCTCTTGAGTAGCTGGGATTACAGGTGCCTGCCACCACACCCTGCTAATTTTTGTATTTTTAGTAGAGACAGGGTCTTGTCATGTTGGCCAGGCTGGTCTCGATCTCCTGACCTCAGGTATCTGCCCACCTCGGCCTTCCAAATTGCTGGAATTACAGGCATGTGCCACTACGCCCCGCCCTTTGCTCATTTTTAAATTGGTTTGTTTATGGTTTTGTTGTTGAATTGTAGAGTTCTATATATATGCTATATACTAGTCCTTTATTAGACATATGCTTTGCAAATAGTTTTTTCCACTCTGGGGGTTGTCTTTTCACTTTCTTTATAGTCTCCTTTAAAACAAATATTTTGAATTTTGATGTCTAATTTGTTGACTGTTTTGTTTTGTTTGCTTGTGCTTCTGGTGTCATATTTAAGAACCCTTGCCTAATCCAATGTCATGAAGACTTGAGCCTACATTTTTTTTCAAAAGTTTATTATAGTTTTAGCATATACATTTAGGTCTATGATCCATTTGAAACTAACTTTTGTGTGGGGTGTAAGGTATGGGTTCAATTTGTGTGTGTGTGTGTGTATGTGTGTGTGTGTGTGTGTATGTGTGTGTGTGTGTGTGTGTTGATATCCATTTAACTGAAGCCTCTATATTGAAAAGAATATTCTTTCCCCTAATAAATTATCTTTGTACCCTTGTCAAAAGCCTATTGACCATAAATGTATAGGTTTATTTCTGTAGTGTATTTCATTGTTCTTTATGCCTATCCTATGCGAGTACTACACTGTGTACTTGATTATAGTAATTTTGTTGTAAGTTTTGAAATTGAGAATTTTTTCCTACTTTGTTTTTCATTTTCAATGTTGTTTGGCTATCCTGGGTCCCTTGCAATTCCATATGAATATTAGGATCAACTTGTCAGTTTCTGCCAAAAAAAAAGCAACTAGGATTTTAATAAGAATTGTGTTGACTCTGTAGATAAATTTGGGGAGCATTGTCAACATAATACTATTACATTAAGTCTTCCAATCTGCAAAGATGGGATGGCTTTCCATTAAATTTTCATTAAAGTTCTTCTTTAATTTCCTTAAGTGATATTTTATGGTTGTCAGTACACAAGTCTTGTACTTCTTTTGTTAAATTTATTTCAAAATATTTTATTTGTTGATGCTATTGTAAATGGAATTGTTTTCTCAGTTTCATTTTCATTTATTCATTGCTGTGTATAGAAATACGGTTGGTTTTTGTACATTCATCATGCGTCCTACAACACTTATTAGTTATAATAGTTTTTTAGTAAATTCTTTGATATTTTCAATATATAAGATCATGCCATTTGTTAGTATACATAGTTTTATTTCTTCCTTTCCACATTGGATGCCTTTTTTGTCTTTTTCTTGTCTAATTGGCTTGGATAAAACCTCCAGCAAAATGTTGACTGGAAGAGGCAAGAGTTGAGGTCCTTGTCTTTTTTCTGATTTTAGGGGAAAGATTGCAGTTTTTCACTATTAAATAAGATGTTAGCTGTAAGTTTTTCTAAATTAAAAAAAAATAAGTTTGAAGAAATACCTTGTTTCTACTTTGGTGAGTGTTTTTATCATGAAAGGAAGTTGAATTTTTTCAGATGCTTTTACTGCATCTATTGGTATAATTATATTTTTGTTATTTATTCCATTAATGTGGTGTAATTACATTGATTGGTTTTCCTGTATTGAACCAAGCTTTCATTCCTGGGCTAAATTCCACTTAATTGTGGTGTAGAATTCTTCTTACATGTTGATAGACTTAGTTTGTTAGTGTTATGTTGAGAATTTTTACCTGTATATCTACAAGTGATATTGATTTGTAGTTTTCCTGTGGTATCTTTGTCTGTTTGTGGTATCAGGGTAATACTGGCCTCATTAAATCATTTGGAAATTATTCTCTCCTCTTTTATGTTTTGGATGAGTTTGTGTGTGAATAATTTGATGATTGGTACTAATTTTTTTTTTTTAACTCACCAGGAATGCCATCTGGTCCCGTGAGTTTTTCTGGAAAGTGCTTTTTTTTTTTTTTAAATGCAACCCCTTTACTTGTTATAGGTCTCTTAGGACTTTCTATTTCTTTTTGAGTCAGTTTTGCTAATTAGGGACTTTTTAAGAAATTCATCTAGGTTATATAACTTGTTGACAATTATTCATAACATTCCTTTCAAATTGAATATGCCATCTTGCTACTTTCTGGCCTCCATGGTTTCTGATCAGAAATTAGTTGTTTTTAATTAGCTTCTTTCTTGCTGGTTACAAGGCTCTTTCTTTGTCTTTGATTGATTAATTGTGGTGTATTTTTGTGTGGTTCTCTGAGTTTATCTCATAGGGAATTTATTGAATTTCTTGAATAGTAGGTTAACATTTTTCATCAAGTTTGGAAAGTTTTAGTTTTTGTGTTTGTTTTTTGGTCATTACTTCAAGTATTCTTTCTGCTTTCTCTCTGTCCTCTTTTTCTGAGACTCCGCTCATGAGCATGTTTGCAAGTACGATGGTCTCTGAAAATCTCTTCTTTTTTCTTTACTCTCTATTGCTTTCTGTTTCTCAGACAAGATAATTTTAATTCATTCTCTTTAAGTTCAGTAATTATTTTCATGGTTCAGTGGGGGCTCTTGTCACACACATAACTGGATACACCATCTTTAGCACAAACATTTACCACTGGAGAGCTTTCTCCACAGTAGGAAGTCACCCATGAGAATGACAATACATTTGTTTGTGCAATTGTTGCAGCACAATCTATGAGTAGAAAAATTGAGTTTCAGGTTTCTAACTTATTCTAGTTACTTTTGCAAATGAAAACCAGAAAAACAGACCCAATGTGTTTATTTTTTCAGCAGAATTGATTGCATGATAAAGCTTTTAGGTGTTGGGAATGGTTTTGTTCAAGGAAGTCAATGATTTTGCCACAATGAGATTAGTGATGATAGAAGTAATTCTAATTTGTATTCTGCAGTCATTATACTACTGCAGATAACTAAGTCTCTCCAGGAAGAGAAAACTTTATAGACTGGAGCCAAGGCATTTAGTTCCAGATGGAATAAAAGAAGAAATAAAGCATTTACATTGAACTTTTTATTGTAATTTAGCCCAATTTGATGAGGGAAAACTCTTCATTCCAGAAGAATAACAGCTGGTGAAAGTATAAGGCATAATTAAAGTAGAAATTTACCATTTTGAAACCCTTAGTAAAGTAATTGATTACAGGGATAACAGGTCAATAATGAATGTTATACATTTAAGAGAGAGGCCATTAGGGAACAAGTCATTCTAAAGTAGCAAAGAAACTCACAGATTACTTGATAATTGCAAAAAAGAAAAATATACCTATACAGTGGAGACATGTGGTTGTCACCAACTTAACCGAGCAATCACACTTAACATCACACTAATAGTCAGACAACCTAACATTATGACTTCCCTGATACGATACATTTTGAAGTACATGACATCTTGCCAAGAAAATATCAAACCTGAGTGTAATCAGTGCTTTAGCTCTAACTTAGATTTGATAGGAAATAGGAAATGCAAGAGATAGAGAATAAAAATAAATGACCCATCAACAAACAACTAGACAAATCTAGACTATGGGACACTCACATACAACTTGTCTAACTTCTTCAAAAATTCATTAGAAAGGAAAGGTAGGATGACAGTTTTAGATGAGAAGAAACTTAAACTCAGACCAACCAAATACAAAGCATGACTGATAGGATTCATACTAAAAATATTTTAATAACTGTTTTGATAATTAGAACAATTTATATAGAGAGCGGATAGTGAGTTTAATTATTGCTATGTAACAAGTCACTTTAAACCTCAATGGCTTAATGCAATGGTTTATTATTTCTCCTGATTATGTGGGTTGGCTAGGTGGTTTTTCTCCTGGTCTTATCTGGGTTCACCCTTGCTGCTGTTTAGCTGGCAGATAGGATGGGGCTTGAGTTCAGCTGGGGCATTGGCCAGTGCATCTAAGATCTACTCTGGATGGCCAGCTTAAGCTTCCTTATAGCTTGGTAGTCTTACAAAAGCACTCAAACAGGTAGCAACGCATTCTAAGGTCATGAAAACAGAAATTACAGGTAATTTTAAAAGCTTAGTCTTTGAAACCACACAGTGTCACTTCAGCTGGATTTTATTGGTCAACACTTATCACAGTACAAACTTAGATTCAAGGGAAGGAGAAATAGACTCCACATTTTGGTAAGAGAAATGCCAAAGTTTCATTGTAAAGGGTGTTCTGGATGAAAGATATTGGTGCAACCACTTGGTGAAACACTCTACAACAATGTGGATTGGTGGTTGTGGACATTGTGTTGACATACAGACACAAAGTTTTTAATGCATTTTCACTTTTCCAGAATCTGAATTATGGTCAAGATTTAAAACAGAATACCAAGGCTTATTTCTTAGATACAAAGTTTTCACCTGCTTTGTAGGAAAGAGAACAATTCCAGGCAGCGGGAGAAGAATAAAGAAATGTGTATTCAAGACACAATAAATAGAAAGATTTGGCTGGAAGAGGGGGTTCATGTAGTACAGTAGGAGGAGATGTTAAATAGGTCATTGGCAGATTTTGGAGGCGATAAATCAGAGAAATGTGAAAGCTATTGAACTTGAGTATGATATGATCTACGTAGAATGAAGGCTATATCAGAGAGAAGGCAAACTGCAGACAAAATGATAGGAAGCTCGCCGTTCAATTGCTTGCCTACTGAAAGTTGAGCTTGAATAATGGAAAAACACAAGGGATTAAGATTTTTCAGCCCTGGCTAATGTGACAGTGGGAGGAGACAAATGTGTCTAAAGATCTGAATCCAAGAGTTAAGAGACAATAGAGATATAATTGATAAAATAAAGCAATGAAGAAGAGCCAGTTTTATGCAAGGAAGATAACTTTCTTTCCCTCAACTTTTATTTTAGAGATGGGGGTACATGTGTAGGTTTGTTACATGGGTATATTACACTCAGGTAGTGAGCAGAGTACCCAATGGGTAGTTTTTTGAACCATTCTTCTCTTCCTCCCTCCCCACTCTAGTAGTTTGTACTGTATATTGTTCTCACGTGTATGGTCTTGAGTTCTCAATGTTTAGCTCCTACTTCTAACTGAGAACATGTGGTATTTTGTTTTCTGTTCCTGTATTAATTTGCTTAGGATAGCGGCCTCCAGCTGCATCCACATTGCTCCAAAGGACATGATTTCATTCTTTTTTTACGGCTATGTACTATCCCATGGTGTATATGTACCACATTTTTCCTATTCAGTGCACCATTAATGGGCACATAGGTCAATTCCATGTCTTTGCTATTGTGAATAGTGCAGTGATGAACATACAAGTGCATGCGTCTTTTTGGTAGAATGATTTTTCTTTCTTTTGGATATATATCCAATAATGGGATTGCTGGGTTGAACGATAATCTATCTGTTTTAAGTTCTTTGAGAAATCTCCAAACTGCTTTCCACAGTTACTGAACTAATTCACATTCCCATAAGTAGTGTAGAAGCATTCCCCTTTTTCCACAGCCTCGCTAGCATCTGTTGTTTTTTTACTTTTTAATGATAGCCATTCTGACTGGTGTGAGATGGTATCTCACTGTGATTTTGATTTGCATTTCCCTAATGATTACTGATGTGGAGCATTTTAAAAATATGTTTGTTGGCCACTTGTATGTCTTTTTTTGAGAAGTGTCTGTTCATGTACTTTGCCCATGTTTTTTTGTTGTTGTTTGTTTTTTGTTTTTTGTTTTTGTTTTTTTTGAGATGGTGTCTCACTCTGCCACCCAGGCTGGAGTACAGTGGTGCGATATTGGCTCACTGCAACCTCTGACTCCTGGGTTCAAGCAATTCTCCTGCCTCAGCCTTCTGAGTAGCTGGAATTACAGGTGCCTGCCACCAAACCTGGCTAATTTTTTGTATTTTTTAGTAGAGACAGGGTTTCACCATGTTGGCAGACTGGTCTTGAACTCCTGACTTGAAGTGATCCACCCATCTCAGCCTACCATAGTGCTTGGAGTACAGGTGTGAGGCAACATGCCCAGCTCCTTTGACCATTTTTAAATGGAATTATTTGTTGTTTGCTTGTTGGCTTGTTTAAGTTACTTATAGATTCTGGATATTAGACCTGTACCAGTTGGATAGTTAACTTTGGTTTTTGATTTTGAATTTGGACCTTTTAAGAAAAAAGGGAGGAAGTTCCAAGATGGCTGAATAGAAACAGCTCCAGTCTACAGCTCCCAGCATGAGGGATGCAGAAGACGGGTGATTTCTGCATTTCCAATTGAGGTACTGGGTTCATCTCACTGGGGCTTGTCAGACAGTGGGTGCAGCCCATGGAGCATGAGCTGAAGCAGGATGGGGCATCACCTCACCCGAGAAATGGAAGGAGTTGGGGAATTCCCTTTCCTAGCCAAGGGAAGCTGTGACAGACGGTACGTGGAAAATCGGGACACTCCCACCCTAATACTGTGCATTTCCAACAGTCTTAGCAAAGGGCACACCAGGAGATTATATCCCATGCCTGGAGCAGAGGGTCCCATGCCCATGGAGCATTGCTTACTGCTAGCACAGCAGTCTGAGATCAAACTGCAAGGCGGCAGCAAGGCTGGGGGAGAGGCGTCCACCATTGCTGAGGCTTGAGTAGGTAAACAAAGTGGCTGGGAAGCTGGAACTGGGTGGAGCCCACTGCAGCTTAAGGAGGCCTGCCTGCCTCTGTAGACTCCACCTCTGGGGGCAGGGCATAGCTAAAAAAAGGCAGCAGAAACTTGCGCAGACTTAAACATCCCTGTCTGACAGTTTTGAAGAGAGTAGTGGTTATCTTAGCATGGAGCTTGTGATCTGAGAACAGACAGACTGCCTCCTCAAGTGGGTCCCTGAACCCCGAGTAGCCTAACTGGGAGACACCTCTCAGTAGGGGCGACTGACACCTCATGCAGCTGGATGCCCTTCTGAGATGAAGCTTCCAGAGGAAGGATCAGGCAGCAACATTTGCCCTTCTGCAACATTTGCTGTTCTGTAGCCTCTGCTGGTGATACGCAGGCAAACAGGGTCTGGAGTGGACCTCCAGCAAACTCCAACAGACCTGCAGCTGAGAGTCCTGACTGTTAGAAGGAAAAGTAAAAAACAGAAAGGACGTCCACACCAAAACCCCATTTGTACATCACCATCATCAAAGACCAAAGGTAGATAAAACCACAAAGATGGGGAGAAACCAGAGCAGAAAAGCTGAAAATTCTAAAAATCAGAGCACCTCTTCTCCTCCAAAGGAATGCAGCTCCTCGCCAGCAACGGAACAAAGCTGGATGGAGAATGACTTTGACAATTTCACAGAAGAAGGCTTCAGACAATCGGTAATAACAAACTTCTCCAAGCTAAAAGAGGATGTTCGAACCCATCGTAAAGAAGCAAAAAACCTTGAAAAAAGATTAGATGAATGGCTAACTAGAATAAACCGCATAGAAAAGACCTTAGATGACCTGATGGAGCTGAAAACCATGGCACAAGAACTACATGATGCATGCACAAGCTTCAGTAGCCGATTTGATCAAGTGGAAGAAAGGGTATCAGTGATTGAAGATCAAATGAATGAAATGAATTGAGAAGAGAAGTTTAGAGAAAAAAGAGTAAAAAGAAACAAACAAAACCTCCAACAAATATGGGACTATGTAAAAAGACCCAATCTACATCTGATTGGTGTACCTGAAAGTGACGGGGAGAATGGAACCAAGTTGGAAAACACTCTTCAGGATATTATCCAGCAGAACTTCCCCAACCAAGCAAGGCAGGCCAACATTCACATTCAGAAAATACAGAGAATGCCACAAAGATACACCTTGAGAAGAGCAACTCCGAGACACTTAATTGTCAAATTCACCAAAGTTGAAATGAAGGAAAAAATGTTAAGGGCAGCCAGAGAAAGGTCAGGTTACCCACAAAGGGAAGCCCATCAGACTAACAGCGGATGTCTCGGCAGAAACTCTACAAGCCAGAAGAGAGTGGGGGCCAATATTCAACATTCTTAAAGAAAAGAATTTTCAACCCAGAATTTCATATCCAGCCAAACTAAGCTTCATAAATGAAGGGGAAATAAAATCCTTTACAGACAAACAAATGCTGAGAGATTTTGTCACCACCAGGCATGCCTTACAAGAGCTCTTGAAGGAAGCACTGAACATGGAAAGGAACAACCAGTATCAGCCACTGCAAAAACATGCCAAATTGTAAAGACCATCAATGCTAGGAAGAAACTGCATCAATTAATGAGCAAAATAACTAGCTAACATCATAATGACAGGATCAAATTCACACATAACAATATTAAACTTAAATGTAAATGGACTAAATGCTCCAATTAAAAGACACAGACTGGCAAATTGGATAAAGAGTCAAGACCCATCAGTGTGCTGTATTCAGGAGACCCATCTCACGTGCAGAGATACACATAGGCTCAAAATAAAGGGATGCAGAAAGATCTGCCAAGCAAATGGAAAACAAAAAAAAAGCAGGGGTTGTAATCCTAGTCCCTGATAAAACAGACTTTAAACCAACAAAGAGAAAAAGAGACAAAGAAGGCCATTAAATAATGGTAAAGCGATCAATTCAACAAGAAGAGCTAACTAGCCTAAATATATATGCACCCAATACAGGAGCACCCAGATTCATAAAGCAAGTCCTTAGAGACCTACAAAGAGACTTAGACTCCCACACAATAATAATGGGAGACTTTAACAACCCACTGTCAACATTAGACAGAACGAGACAGAAAGTTAACAAGGATATCCAGGAATTGAACTCAGCTCTGCACGAAGCAGACCTAATAGACATCTACAGAACTCTCCACCCCAAATCTACAGAATATACATTCTTCTCAGCACCACACCACACCTATTCCAAAATTGACCACATAGTTGGAAGCACTCCTCAGCAAATGTAAAATAACTGAAATTATAACAAACTGTCTCTCAGACCACAGTGCAAGCAAACTAGAACTCAGGATTAACAAACTCACTCAAAACCGCTCAACTACATGGAAACTGAACAACCTGCTCCTGAATGACTACTGGGTACATAACGAAATGAAGGCAGAAATAAAGATGTTCTTTGAAATCAATGAGAACAAAGACACAACATACCAGAATCACTGCGATACATTTAAAGCAGTATGTAGAGGGAAATTTATAGCATTAAATGCCCACAAGAGAAAGCAGGAAAGATCTAAAATTGACACCCTAACATCACAATTAAAAGAACTAGAGAAGCAAGAGCAAACACATTCAAAAGCTAGCAGAAGACAAGAAATAACTAAGATCAGAGCAGAACTGAAGGAGATAGAGACACAAAAAATCCTTCAAAAAAATCAATGAATCCAGGAGCTGGTTTTTTGAAAAGATCAACAAAATTGATAGACCACTAGCAAGACTAATAAAGAAGAAAAGAGAGATGAATCAAATAGATGCAATAAAAAATGATAAAGGGGATATCACCACCAATCCCACAGAAATACAAACTACCATCAAAGAATACTATAAACACCTCTATGCAAATAAACTAGAAAATCTAGAAGAAATGGATACATTCCTGGACACATACACCTGCCCAAGACTAAACCAGGAAGAAGTTGAATCCCTGAATAGACCAATAACAGGCTCTGAAATTGAGGCAGTAATTAATAGCCTACCAACCAAAAAAAGTCCAGGACCAGATGGATTCACAACAAAATTCTACCAGAGGTACGAAGAGGAGCTGGTACCATTCCTTCTGAAACTATTCCAATCAATAGAAAAAGAGGGAATCCTCCCTAATTCATTTTATGAGGCCAGCATCATCCTGTTACAAAAGCCTGGCAGAGACACAACAAAAAAAGAGAATTTTAGACCAATATCCCTGATGAACATCGATGCAAAAATCCTCAATAAAGTACTGGCAAACTGAATCCAGCAGCACATCAAAAAGCTTAACCACCATGATCAAGAGGGCTTCATCCCTGGGATGCAAGGCTGGTTCAAAGTATGCAAATCAATAAATGTAATCCATCATATAAACAGAACCAAAGACAAAAATCACATGATTATCTCAATAGATGTAGAAAAGGCCTTTGACAAAATTCAACAGCCTTTCATGCTAAAAATTCTCAATAAACTAGGTATTGATGGGACGTATCTCAAAATAAGAAGAGCTATTTATGACAAACCCACAGCCAATATCATACTGAATGGGCAAAAACTGGAAGCATTCCCTTTGAAAACCGGCACAAGACAGGGATGCCCTCTCTCATCACTCCTATTCAACAGTGTTGGAAGTTCTGGCCAGGGCAATCAGGCAGGAGAAAGAAATAAAGGATAGTCAATTAGGAAAAGAGGAAGTCAAATTGTCCCTGTTTGCAGATGACATGATTGTATATTTAGAAAAACCCCATCGTCTCAGCCCAAAATCTCCTTAAGCTGATAAGCAAATTCAGCAAAGTCTCAGGACACAAAATCAATGTGCAAAAATCACAAGCATTCCTATACACCAATAACAGACAAACAGAGAGCCATATCATGAGTGAACTCCCATTCACAATTGCTTCAAAGAGAATAAAATACCTAGGAATCTAATTTACAAGGGATGTGAAGGACCTCTACAAGGAGAACTACAAACCGCTGCTCAACGAAATAAAAGAGGACAGAAACAAATGGAAGAACATTCCATGCTCATGGATAGGAAGAATCAATATCATGAAAATGGCCATACTGCCCAAGGTAATTTATAGATTCAATGCCATCCCCATCAAGCTACCAATGACTTTCTTCACAGAATTGGAAAAAACTACTTTAAAGTTCATATGGAACCAAAAAAAGCCTGTATTGCCAAGACAATCCTAAGCCAAAAGAACAAAGCTGGAGGCATCACGCTACCTGACTTCAAACTATATTACAAGGCTACATTAACCAAAACAGAATGGTACTGGTACCAAAACAGAGATATAGATCAAAGGACCGGAATAGAGACCTCAGAAATAATACCACACATCTACAACCATCTGATCTTTGACAAACCTGACAAAAGCAAGAAATGGGGAAAAGATTCCCTATTTAATAAATGGTGCTGGGAAAACTGGATAGGCATATGTAGACAGCTGAAACTGGATCCCTTCCTTACACCTTATACAAAAATCAAGATGGATTAAAGACTTAAATGTTAGACCTAAAACCATAAAAACCCTAGAAGAAAACCTAGGCAATACCATTCAGGACATAGGCATGGGCAAGAAGGACTTTATGACTAAAGCACCAAAAGCAATGACAATAAAAGCCAAAATTGACAAATGGGATCTAATTAAACTACAGAACTTCTGCACAGCAAAAGAAACTATCATCAGAGTGAACAGGCAACCTACAGAATGGGAGAAAATTTTTACAATCTACATTTGACAATCTACCCATCTGACAAAGGGCTAATATCCAGAATCTACAAAGAACTTAAACAAATTCAAAAGAAAAAATCAAGCAACCCCATCAACAAGTGGGCAAAGGATATGAACAGACACTTCTCTAAAGAAGACATTTATGCAGCCAACAGACAGATGAAAAAATGCTCATTATCACTGGCCATCAGAGAAATGCAAATTAAAACCACAGTGAGATACCATCTCACACCAGTTAGAATGGCCAAAATTAAAAAGTCAGGAAACAACAGGTGCTAAAAGTCAGGAAACAACAGGTGCTGGAGAGGATGTGGAGAAATAGGAACACTTACACTGTTGGTGGGACTGTAAACTAGTTCAACCATTGTGGAAGTCAGTGTGGCCATTCCTCAGGGATCTAGAACTAGAAATACCTTTGACTCAGCCATCCCATTACTGGGTGTATACCCAAAGGATTATAAATCATGCTGCTATAAAGACACATACACATGTATGTTTATTGCGACAGTATTCACAATAGCAAAGACTTGGAACCAAGCCAAATGTCCAATAATGATAGACTGGATTAAGGAAATGTGGCACATATACACAATGGAATATTATGCCGCCATAAAAAATGGTGAGTTCATGTCCTTTGTAGGGACATGGATGAAGCTGGAAACCATCATTCTCAGCAAACTACTGCAAGGATAAAAAACCAAACACCACACGTTCTCACTCATAGGTGGGAATTGAACAATGAGAACACATGGACACAGGAAGGGGAACATCACACACCAGGGCCTGTTGTGGGGTTGGCGGAGGAGGAAGGGATAGCATTAGGAGATATACCTAATGTTCAATGATGAGTTAATGGGTGCAGCACACCAACATGGCACATGTATACATATGTAACAAACCTGCCCGTTGTGCACATGTAACCTAGAACTTAAAGTATAATAATGAAAGAAAAGAAAAGAAAAAAATAGGATTTGGGGACATACATCTAAGAACTGAATTCTTGGGAGTGGTGACGTCTCCTAAGGAGCAGAGGGAGAGAAAAGGGGAGAACATTTGATTAAGTTTTGAGGAAAGACTGTTAACTGGGGTCAGGAGGAGTGATAACATTATTAATAACAAAATATTTGCTAAAATATACTTTCCACCTTCTATGGGCTAGGCACTATGGTAGGAGTTTCACAAATATTTTCTTTTTTAATTATCAGGCAACCTTGTATTATTACTTACATTTAAGGGTAAGGAAATTGAGGCCTAGCAAAGTCAACCAGTTGGTCCAGATGTGGATAATTTTAAGCACAAGGTAGACAACTATGAAGCACAGTAATAATGCAGTCATGTCCAACCACTTACTGACATCTCTCCCCATGGAGATTGACAGCCTTTAGAAAGGCACTTTATTACCTGCAGAACTAAACCAAATTTTAAAAGCCCTTGTAGATCATTTAAATGTCAAACTCCAGCTTTGCAGAAGCAACAAACCTGATTCTTAGCCACCTATATCTCCCTCCCAAAATGTTGGTTCAATTATTGCAATTTGGTATTATAAACCCATTTATCACCTCATCATCAAGGGATCATCATTTGAGTCCTTTCTTGGCTAAATTCTAGGGACTAGATATTTCACCAAGGACTATTAACATTCATTTGCATCTATAAGATAAGACCTTATCATTGTATAGTGTTATTATAACACCTGTCTTTTGAGTTAAAATAAACCAACTGTTGTTTAGGTGGCAGGTTTCTTGGATTATTGCATGTATTCTGGAGAAATTTATTAGAAAATAATAGCTACCACGTACAGTGTTATATGGGGAGTGGCTTCAGCAGGATACAAGTTAGGAGAGGGTGCATGAGGCCAGGGACACTATCCAGGACAGCCTTCTCCTGTTGGGCAGAGGTCACCAGCCATCCTCTTGATGTCTGCTCTTTGAGTCTAGGTATGGTCCTGGTCCAAAAAGCTGTGGTCTCAGGATCTAAGGCATGGAAATCTATGTATGAAAATGAACTAACTAATTTGTCCTAAGAGACGTCTGGAGGTGGGAGGCACTCAGGGTATATGCTAATCCAATAATGATAGTGGTTTTTTTTAAGTTTGATTTGCCATATGAAGTGAATGGTACTCAGAGATATGAAGAATTCTGCTCAGAAACAAATCTTGTTACACAAAATTGGGTATTAGAACAAGACTTCCTAACTTCCCAGTTCTCTGTCTATGCCATCTTGTCACATAATTTCTACTGCTTTTCTTTTCTTTTTTTTTTTGTGGGGGATGGAGTTTCGCTTTTGTTTCCCAAGCCGTAGTACAGTGGCCCGACCTGGGCTCACCACAACCTCTGCCTCCCAGGTTCAAGAGATTCTCCTGCCTCATCCTTCTGAGTAGTTGGGATTACAGGCATGTGCCACCATGCCTGGCTAATTTTGTAATTTTTTTTTAGTAGAGACAGGGTTTCTCCATGTTGGTCAGGCTGGTCTTGAACTCCCGACCTCAGGTGATCTGCTCTCCTCGGCTTCCCAAAGTGCTGGGATTACAGACATGAGCTACTGCACCCAGCCCTGTTTTCCAAAAGATTTGATGAAACAAAAATCTACTTTATACAAGGAATTTGAATGAGCCCTGGAGATTTGTTATAATAGAAGATCTCAGAAAGAGAGGATGTTTGAATTGTTGCTATTTGGGGTTAGATTTAAGGAAAGATAATTTCATCAATGCCATGAACAAAACAGTTACACTGTGACCAAATGGAAATATATTTCATCTCCTAATGGTTCCATCATTGGTCTCTCACTGGGGTCCAGGGGTGTCTTCAGGCCACCATTTTGTTCTGAACGCCTTGACAGTCAGTCTGGCCTATTAGCTTACTCTTACCTCTGCTATGGAGGATGCAGAGGTGAAGCTATCTTCCTCTGCCATTTACTGCATAACAAGATAACCTCTTCACTAAAGGAAGCTGGTATTGGCTTGCCTCAAGGATAAGGACTCATAATTTAACACTCCCATTTCAGATTTCATGACTTTTCTTGTTGTAGGCTGCTTGAAGATTCAAACTCCAGACTTTTGATTAGCTCTGAGAGGACACATTGTGTAGAAGAAAGAATATGACCTGGAGTCATTAGTGCTTCTTACTATCTGGTTGTCCTTTGGGATGTTATTTGGATCTCTGAATATTTATAATAGGGATAATAATACATGCAATAATAGAGGATTAAATAAGATTATGTATGTAAAGATCCTAGCAGTATTTGGTATGTATGTGTAACACAATATTTTTGTCCTCCAACGTTGTAAAACATCAACTTGTGGAAATTATTTAATTATCTCACCCACTTTCACATGCAAAGTAAAAAAGAGGTTTAAATATTTTAAACCTGCTCAGAATGAAAATATTTCCATTAGATTTTTTTCCTTGATAATGATAGGATGACTGGTTATACTGGCAATTTTCTAGTTGACATCAGGGCTGATCTGAGGCCAGAGAACAGGAATAGGAAGAAGAGACTACGCAAGTTACATCTGTGATATCAATCAGGGATCACATTGAGAAATAAGAGATCTTTTGGGGCTGAGGTCCAAATACAACATTTAATCATTCCTTCAGCAATTATTTATTGAGCATTTTCTATAGCCTAACCTCTAGACTTGATACTGGAGCTATAGTCACAAGTAAGTAAGGTTAATTGCTAAATTGCCTTTAATTTTCACTCTTCTTTGTATCTATACCTTTTGCAGTGGGACCTGGTGGCTATAAAATGGTGAATATTTGTTTACATCTTGAATCTGATCTCATCCTGGGACTTGCTTAGGTCAACAGAGTACAGCAAAGGTGACAATGTGCTAGGTAATCTTAAGCCTAGCCCTTAAAAGGCCTTGCCACCATCCCCTTGCTGGAGGATGAGTGACCATGTGGAGAGAAACAAGGATATCCCAGCCTATAGGCACTGAACTTCCAGACCAGAGCTGTTCAGCTGACCTGCAGCTGACTACAGACGTCTAACGGAGACCAGCTGACAGCAGAAGAACTGCCCACTGACTTGTAGGATTATGAGCTGTTGCTTAAAGCTATTAAGTTTTGGTGTGGTTTACTATGTAGCGAGAGCAAACTGATCCTTAATTCCTGACCCCAAGAAACTTAGAATCTTGTGGCTGCCGAAGCCAAACACAGGTTTTCAGAAAAAGAAAACTCTTCTCTAGTCTCTTAGAAGACAATATAGAGCCAAAGCACTTTCCTGATGAAATATTCAGTGGCCAAGCTGTTTGGTGTGATCAAATCAAGGAAACATGCATAGGCTGAGTAAAAATGTATTCTTCTTTTACAAGGACAGAAGGCAGAAGAAATGCTCTAAAAGAAGGAAACTTTAGAGCATGTCACATTATTAAGTGTCCCTTAGTGTGTTCTTGGTAATATTCTTGCAACCAGGTGGTGCTTGTGGGTATAAGTTCAGAACTGTGGCCCAGGTCTCTTGATCCCAACATGAAGTGAGTGCTGCTCTCTCTAGTGTTAGTTGAACCGCAAGATCTGGAGATTTTCTTCATAAGCTTGCATTATGAATTTTAAGTGCTGTAGCAAGTTTTTTTTTTGAAAGAAGACAGGACATTTCAAATTAAATTAAAGTCAATTAATTTTTGAAGTAGCATATTTTGATCCTTGTGATAGTTCAATATACACATTAAGTCTACTCCAAAGATGGCCTGATTTCCTAATAATATCCCAGATATTGTAGCTCCTCTCTAATTCATGGAATTGGGTCAATTTGATATCTGGGGAGCAGCATCCAAAGCCTACTGTAATACTACAGCCCCATTGTGATAGAAAAAGTTCAGATAATAAGAAAGTGGATGATTGAGTTTGAGATTTTCATTTAATGGGGATTTTCATTTTTAATAGTGTTTTTGTTTAAGCATTTGGCCAATATAACAATTTCAAGGCTCAAATTCTCTTTCATTTGAATGTTAAATTGCTCTGTACTTTGTTTAAATATTACTGTTACCACTACTACCTTCACCACACACACCCTCTCACACACCCCCCCCCCACACCTGCTGTTTACCAAATTGATATTCTTATGCTGTTTACATACTATCTCATTTATCCTTATAATAAACTCTTGAGGTTGATATAGTATTATTATTACCATTTTGCAGAGGAAATTAAGGTATAGAATTATTTAGAAACTTAGAATTACGCAGCTAATAAGAGTATGCATCTATGTGTGAAGTCAGGATTCCTGGGTCTAAGTTCAGTTTTCTTCCCACTATACTGTTACTCCCCTGTTTGAAATCCATTAAATATTTTCCTTTGTATAAACAGCAAAATCAACCTCCTCATGAAGGCTTCACAAATTCTGTATCATCTGGCTTCTGACTTCATCTTGTATCACTTTCTCCCTGGCTCACCAAATTTCAGTCAGCTCCCTGTCATTTAAAAGAAAAGTCTACATAAGTATTTTCTTTAGCTTCTGCTTTATATGAACATGGGTCCTTCTTACCCATAAGGAGGACATCATCTCCTTTGAGAAGAGATACCTGAATGCACCAGCTAATGCAGATCCCTCCTTTGGAATTCCAGCACTATTTGTTAGTTTCATAGAATTAGGTGTGACTATAACTTGCTCACTGGTTCAATTACTTATATACGGCATTTTTCAATCCTCAAATTTTCGATGCGGTAGATGTTAATATGATTCTCAATTTGTAGATGAGGAGAAAAGGTGGAGGAGCTTAAGAACTTCGTCAATAATACATAGTAAGTAACAGAAATCAAATCTGAATGCTGATCTTTTTCATTATAGAGCTGAGAATCTTTGCTGTTGTGTTGCTGTCACAGCTTGCCAACTTTGGAGCATTTCTTTTTGAAAAATTTTTGTGAGTGCATAGTAGGCATATATATTTATGGGGTACATGAAATATTTTGATATAGGCATACAATGCATCATAATCACATCAGGGTAGATGGGGTATAGATCACCGCAAGCATTTATCATTTCTTTGTGTTACAAACAATTTAGTTATACTTTTATTTTAAAATGTACAATAAATTAATGTTGTCTCTATTTACCCTGTTGCACTATCAAATACTAAATCTTATGCATTCTATCTAACTGTACTTTCATGCCCATTAGTCATCCCCACTCCCCTCCCCCACCCTCTACACTTACCAGCCTCTGGTTACCATCATTCTATCTGTATCTCTGTGAATTCAATTGTTTTAATTTTTAGCTTCCACAAGTAAGTGAGAACATGTGAAGTTTGTCTTTCTGTGCCAGGCTATTTCACTTAACATAATGGCTTCTGGTTCTACCCATATTGTTGCAAATGACGGGATCTCATTCTTTTTTTATGGCTGAATAGTTCTCCATTGTGTATATATACCACATTTTCTTTATCCATTTGTTTGTTCACGGACACTTAGGTTGCTTCCAAATTTTGACTACTGTGCATAGTGCTGTAATAAACATGGGGATGCAGAGATCTCTTTGACATACTGATTTCCTTTCTTTTGGGTGTATGCTTAGCTGTGGGATTGCTTGATCATAAGGTAGCTCTATTTTTATAGTTTTCTGAGGAACCTCCAAACTGCTCTCCCTAGTAATTGTACTAATTGACATTCCCACCAACACTGTACATGTGTTCCCTTTTCTCCACATCCCTGCCAGCATTAGTTATTGGCTATTTTTGGATATAATCCATTTTAACTGGGGTGAGATAATATCTTACTGTAGTTTTGATTTGCATTTTTCTGATGATCAATAATGTTGAGCACCTTTTCATATGCCTGTTTGCCATTTGTGTGTCTTCTTTTTAGAAATGTCTATTTAGATCTTTTGTCAATTTTAAAATCAGATCGTTAGATTTTTTTCTGTAGAGTTGTTTGAGATCTTTGTATATTCTGGTTATTAATTCCTTGTCAAATGGATAGTTTGCAAATATTTTCTCCTATTCTATGGGTTGTCTCTTTACTTTCTTGATTGTTTCCTTTGCTGTTCAGGAGCTGTTTAACTTGTTGTGATCTGATTTGTCCATTTTTGCTTTGGTTTCCTGTGCTTGTGGGATATTACCCAAGAAATCTTTGCCCAGACCAATGTGCTGGAGAGTTTACCCAATGTTTCCTTGTAGTAGTTTCATAGTTTCAGGTATTAGATTTCAGTCTTTAATCCATTTTGGTTTGATTTTTGTTTATGGCAAGAGATAGGGGTGTAGTTTTATCATACATAAGAATGTCCAGTTTTCCCAGCACAATTTATTGAAGAGACTGTCCTTTCACCAATGCATGTTTTTGGTAACTTTGTCTAAAATGTGTTCACTGTAGGTGTTTGGATTTACTTCTGGGTTCTCTATTCTACTCCACTGGTATATGTTTCTGTTTCTATGCCAGTACCATGCTGTTTTGGTTAATATAGCTCTGTAGTATAATCTGCAGTCAGGTAACGTGATTCCTCTGGTTTTGTTCTTTTTGCTCAGGATACTTTTGGTTATTCTGGTCTTTGGTGGTTCTACATAAACTTTAGGATTTTTTTTTTTTCTGTTTCTGTGAAGAATGCCATTGATATTTTCATAGAGATTGCATTGAATTTGTAGATTCCTTTGGGCAGTGTGGACACTTTAACAATATGATTCATAATTCTTCCAATCTGTGAACATGAAATATTTTTCAATTTGTTGGTATCCTTTTTAATTTCCTTTATCAGTGTTTTATAGTTTTCATTGTCAAGATCTTTCACTTCTTTGGTGAAGTTAATTCCTAGATATTTAACTTTATGTGTGGCTATTGTAAATGGGATTACTTTTTAATTTCTTTTTCACATTGTTTATTGTTGTCATACAGAAATGCTACTGATTTTTTATGCTGATTTTGTATCTTGCAGCTTTACAGAATTGTTTATCAGTCTACATAGTTTTTTGGTGGTTTTTCCAAATATAAGATCATATCAACTGCAAACAGGAAAAATTTGACTTCTTCCTTTCCAATTTTGATGTCCTTTATTTGTTTCTCTTGTCTGATTGCTGTAGCTAGGACTTCCAGTACTATGTTGAATAACAGTGGTGTACATGGGTATTCTTGTTCCAGATCTTAGAGGAAAGGCTTTTAGTTTTTCCCCACTTAGTATGATACTAGCTGTGGGTCTGTAATATAAGGCTCTTGTTGTGCTGAGGTACGTTGCTTCTCTACCCAGTTTTTTTAGTGTTTTTTTTTTTTATCATAAAGGTATGTTGAGTTTTATCAAATGCTTTTTCAGCATCAATTGAAATGATTTTATGGTTTTTGTTTTTCATTCTGTTGATATGGTGTATCACATTGATTGATTTGTGTGTTTTTTATTTTATTTATTTAATTTTTTTAACTTTTAGATGGAGTTTCACTCTTGTTGCTCAGGCTGGAGTGCAATGGTACAATCTCAGCTCACTGCAACCTCCACCTCCCGGGTTCAAGTGATTCTCCTGCCTCAGCCTCCTGAGTATCTGGGATTACAGGTGCCTGCCACCACACTCGGCTAATTTTTGTATTTTTAGTAGAGGCAGGGTTTCACCACATCAGCCAGGCTGGTTTTGAACTCCTGGCCTCAGGTGATCTACCTGCCTCAGCCTCCCAAAGTGCTGGGATTACAGGTGTGAGCCACTGCACCCGGCAGATTTGTGTATGTTAAATCATCCTTCCATCCCTAGGATAAATTCTGCTTCATCTTATTGACTGACCTTTTTAATGTATTGTTGAATTCAGTTTGCTAATTTTTTAAAAAGAATTTTTGCATCATTGTTTATAGAGACACTGACTTGTAGTTTTTTTTTTTTTAATGTGTCTTTATCTGGTTTTGGTATCAGGGTAATACTGACTTTGTAGAATGAATATGGAAGAATTCCCTCATTCTCTATTTTTTGGGATAGTTCAAGCAGGATTAGTTCTTTAAGTGTTTGGTAGCATTCAGCAGTGAATTGCACTTGGTCCCAGGCTTTTCTTTGCTGGAAAACCTTCTATTACAGCTTTGTTCTCATTACTTGTTATTGATCTGTTCAGGTTTTGGATTTCGTCATGGTTCAATCTTTTTTTTTTTTTTTTTTTTTTTTTTGAGATGGGGTCTCGCTGTGTCACCCCAGGCTGGAGTGTAGTGGCACCATCTTGGCTCACTGCAAGCTCTGCCTTCTGGTTTCACGCCATTCTCCTGCCTCAGGCTCCTGAGTAGCTGGGACTACAGGTGCCCACCACCATGCCTGGCTAATTTTTTGTATTTTTGGCAGAGACGGGGTTTCACTGTGTTAGTCAGGATGGTCTAGATCTCCTGATCTTGTGATCCGCCCGTCTCGGCCTCCCAAAGTGCTGGGATTACAGGCATGAGCCACCATACCCGGCCTGAGCCACCGCACCCAGCCATCATGGTTCAATCTTGGTAGGTTATATGTGTGTAGGAATTTATCCATTTTTTCTAGGTTTTCCAATTTTTTGGCATATAGTTGCTCATAGTAGCCTCTAATTATCCTTTGAATTTCTGTGATATCAGGTATAATGTCTTTTTTTACATCTCTGATTTTGTTTATTTGGGTCTTCTCACTTTTTTTCTCTTAGGTTGTCTGGCTACAAGCTTGTTGATTTTGTTTATATTTTCTTTTTATCGATATTTTCCATTGTTTTTTGTTTCAATTTTATTAGTTTTTGCTCTGATCTTTATTATTTCTTTCTTCTACTAATTTTGGGTATGATTTGTTCTTGCTTTTCTACTTCTTTGAGATGAATCATTAGGTTGTTTATTTGGGGCCTTTCTACTTTTTCTTTTTTTTCTTTATTATACTTTAAGTTTTAGGGTACATGTGCACATTGTGCAGGTTAGTTACATATGTATACATGTGCCATGCTGGTGCACTGCACCCACTAACTCGTCATCTAGCATTAGGTATATCTCCCAATGCTATCCCTCCCCCCTCCCCCCACCCCACAACAGTCCCCAGAGTGTGATATTCCCCTTCCTGTGTCCATGTGATCTCACTGTTCAATTCCCACCTATGAGTGAGAATATGCAGTGTTTGGTTTTTTGTTCTTGCGATAGTTTACTGAGAATGATGATTTCCAATTTCATCCATGTCCCTACAAAGGACATGAACTCATCATTTTTTATGGCTGCATAGTATTCCATGGTGTATATGTGCCACATTTTCTTAATCCAGTCTATCATTGTTGGACATTTAGGTTGGTTCCAAGTCTTCGCTATTGTGAATAGTGCTGCAATAAACATACGTGTGCATGTGTCTTTATAGCAGAATGATTTATAGTTCTTTGGGTATATAACCAGTAATGGGATGGCTGGGTCAAATGGTATTTCCAGTTCTAGATCCCTGAGGAATGGCCACACTGACTTCCACAATGGTTGAACTAGTTTACAGTCCCACCAACAGTGTAAAAGTGTTCCTATTTCTCCACATCCTCTCCAGCACCTGTTGTTTCCTGACTTTTTAATGATCACCATTCTAACTGGTGTGAGATGGTATCTCATTGTGGTTTTGATTTGCATTTCTCTGATGGTCAGTGATGGTGAGCATTTTTTCCTGTGTTTTTTGGCTGCATAAATGTCTTCTTTTGAGAAGTGTCTGTTCATGTCCTTCACCCACTTTTTGATGGGGTTGTTTGCTTTTTCTTGTCAATTTATTTGAGTTCATTGTAGATTCTGTATATTAGCTCTACTTTTTCAATGTAGGTGTTTATAGGTATAAACTTTCATCTTAGTACTGCTTTCATTGTATCCCAAAGGCTTTGGTATGTTGTGTTTCCATTTTCATTGTTTCAAGAAATTTTAAAATTTCCTTCTTAATTTCTTCATTGACCCACTGGTCATTCAGGATCATATTCTTTAATTTCCATGTGTTTGTATAGTTTCCAAAATTCCTCTTGTTATTGATCACTAATGTTATTCCATGTGGTCAGAGAAGGTACTTGACATTAATGCAATTTTTAATGTTTAAAGACTTGTTTTGTGGTCTAACATATGTCTATCCTTGATAATGATCCATCTACTTAGGAGAATGTGCATTCTGCAGCCATTGGACGAAGTGTTGTTTAAAAGTCTATTAGTTCCATTTAGTCTACAATGCAGATGAAGTCTCATGTTTCTTTGTTGAATTTCTGTCTAGAAGATCTGTCCAGTCCTTAAAGTGGGGAGTTGAAGTCTCCAGCTATTATTGTCTTGGGGTCCATCTCTCTCTTTAGCTCTAATAATGTTTGCTTTATATAACTGTGTGCTCCAGTGTTGGGCGCAAATGTATTTACAATTGTTATATTCTTTTGATTAATTGATCCCTTTATCATTATATAATAACCTTATTTGTCTCTTTTTATACTTTTTCCTTGAACTCTATTTTGTGTGATGCAAGTATAGCTACTCCAGCTCTTTTCAGTTTCCATTTGGATGGAATATCTTTTTTCCATCCCTTTATTTTCAGTCCATGTGTGTCTTTGTAGGTGAAATGTGTTCTCGTAGACAACAGATGATTGGGTCTTTTTTTTTTTTAATCGTTTCCATCACTCTATGTCTTTTAATTGGAGAGTTTAGTCCATTTACATATTCAATGTTATTATTAATAAGTAAGAACTTACTTCTAACACGTTATTTTTTTCTGTTTCTTTTGTGGTCTTCTCCTCCTTCTTTTCTTCCTTCCTGTTTTCCATTTAGTGAAGATGATTTTCTCCGGTGGTGTGTTTTAATTTATTGAATTTTATTTTTGTATGTGTATCTGTTGTGTGTTTTTTTGATTTTAGGTTACCATGACAGTTGCAAGTAATTTTATATTTTATTATTTTAAGCTAATAACAAGTTAACACTTATTGCATAGACAAACAAACAAGCAGGCAAAGATAAAGCAAACAAAACCTCTACACTTTAACTTCATGCCTTCACTTTTTAACATTTTATTGTTTCAATTTTATCTTATTATACCATATCATACTATATCTTGAAATGTTGTTGTACTTATTTTTGACAGGTCCATCTGTTAGTCTTTCTACTCAAGATATGAGTAGTTTACATACCAAAATTATAATGTTATAATATTCTGTGTTTTTCTGTGTACTTACTATTACCCATGAGTTTTGTACCTTCAGATGGATTTCTTATTGCTCATTAGTGTCCTTTTCCAGAACAGGCCTGGTGTTGAAGAAATTCTCAGCTTTCATTTGTTTGGGAAATATTTCTCCTTCATATTTGAAGGATATTTTTGCTGGATATACTATTCTAGGATAAAATTATTTTTTCCTATCAGCATTCTAATTTACACTAATAAGTCTGCTGCCAGATTATTGGACCTCCTTTGTATGTTATTTGTTTCTTTTCTATTGCTGCTTTTAGGATCCTTTCTTTATTCTTGCTGTTTGGGAATTTGATTGTTAAATGTCTTGAGGTAGTCTTATTTGGGTTCAATCGGTTTGGCATTTATAACTGTGTTGTACTTAGATATTGCAATCTTTCTCTGGGTTTGGGAAGTTCTCTGTTATTATCCCTTCAAATAAACTTTTTACTCTGATGTCTCTCTCTACATCCTCTTTAAGCCCAATAACTCTTGGATTTGCTGTTTTCTAACTATTTGCTAGATCTTGTAGGTGTGCTTTATTTTTAAAAAATTCTTTTTTCTTTTGTCTCCTCTGACTGTATATTTTCAAATAACCTGTTTTCAAGCTCACGAAATCCTTCTTCTGCTTGCTCAATTCTGCAATAAGATACTCTGGTGCATTCTTCAAGTATTAGTTCAGTCTTGCATTGCCGTAAAGAACTACCAGAGACTGGTTTGTTTCTAAAGAAAAGAGGTTTAATAGACTCAAAGTTCCACAGGCTGTGCACAATGCGTGGCTGGAGAGGCCTCAGGAAACTTACAATCCTGGCTGAAGGTGAAGGAGAATTGGGCACAGCTTGTATGGCTAGAGAAGGAGGAAGAGGGTGAAGGGGGAGGTGCTAAACACGTTTAAACAATGAGATCTCATGAGAACTCACTCACTATCACAAGAATTGCAAAAGGGAAATCCACCCCCATGATCCAATCACCTCCCACCAAGCCCCTCCTCTAACATTGGACATTACAATTCAACATGAGATTTGGGCGGGGACACAAATCCAAAGCATATCATTTCACTATGCTAATTGCATTTTTTAACTCCAGAATTTCTACTTGATTCTTTTAAATGATCTCTCTGTGTTAAATTTATCTGATAGAATTCGGAATTCCTTCTCTGTGTTATCCTGGATTTCACTGAACTTCCTCAAAACAGCTATTTTGAATTATCTTTCTGAAAGTTCACATATCTCTGTCTCTCTAGGATTGGTAATTGGTGTCTTCTTTAGTTTGTTTGGTGAGTTCATGTTTTCCTGAATGATCTTGATACTTGTGGATGTTCATTTGTGTCTTGGCATTGAAAAGTTAAGTATTTATTGTAGTCTTCACCGTCAGGGCTTGTTTGTACTCATCTGTCTTGGGAAGGCTTTCCTGGTATTTGAAGGGACTTTGGTGTTACAATCTAAGTTTTTGGTCTCTGCAGCTATGTATGCATTAGGGGGCACTCCAAACCTCGTAATGCTGCGGCTATTACAGATGCATTGAGGTACTGCCTTGGTGGTCCTGGATAAGATATGGAAGAATTATCTAGTTTAGCTGGCAGACCTGAAGTCAGCATAGCACTGGGTCTTGCCTAAGGCCTGTGATGGCCACTGTCTGGCTAGTACCTATCTTCAGTCAAGGCCCAAGGGTTCTACGATCAGCAGGTGGTGAATCCAGCCAGGCTTCTGTCTTTTCCTTCAGGATAACATGTTCCCTCTGGCCCAGGTAGGTCCATAGATATTATCTGGGAGCCAGGACCTAGAGTCAGGATCCTTAGGAATCTACCTGGTGCTCT